>NC_141391.1:136931455-137554212 GCF_034619465.1 Leptosomus discolor
GGAGTCTAACATATGGCAAAGGGCACTCACATAATGAAAGCACTGAGCTTGATCCTGACTTTGCATGGCCACGCTTACCACAAAATCGTCTATATACTGGCTTCTCCCATAGTGGTTTTGAGAAAAGCAAATCTCGCAATTTTTTTTTTTCCCTGCCAGACGTGAAGCCAATGAGAAGAGCAATTATAGACTGTTTACTGGAAGATTGAACCATACTGTCATCTAGCGGACAAAGAACTTATTTTACTAGTTTTCTAAAAAAAATACAGGGCCTGATTCTTCTATCCAAAACCTGACAAACCATCTTGTTGAATTCAAGGGCGTGTTTCACATCACTACAGGGTCATCTGGAGTTTCCAATTCCAAAATGCCAAAGACTGCTTCTCCTGGCCAGAATTTTGTG
Organism: Leptosomus discolor; assembly: GCF_034619465.1. NCBI lineage: Eukaryota > Metazoa > Chordata > Aves > Leptosomiformes > Leptosomidae > Leptosomus > Leptosomus discolor. The sequence goes on from NC_141391.1 coordinate 136,931,859, forward strand.
AAGCAATTGTTTGAATGATAGTTCCAACCTGCTGAAAAGGAATATGAAACTCTTCACTAAACGTGAAAGTTAACTACTAGAAAGTTCATTTGGGGGAGTTTGCGGGGCAGCTCCCCCCGCCTTTTCTTTTTCCCTGCTGAGTAGCTATCATAATTTGTTTTCCATGATTATCTCTAAAGTGTACTATTATCATAGCCTGGTACTGAAACCAAATCTCAAGACCCTTCACCAAATCGAAAAGATCTGACTGTTACGTACAGAGAAAGATCTATTCACACTGGGGCGCCTGGAACTTTACAAGCAATGAACTTTTGTAAGTTTATTTATCACACTACTATTTAGGAATATTCTTCTCTAAATGGAAAGACATTTAGAAACTGAAATGAGAAAAAAAAGCAACACTTGCTTTTAAAATTGTGGTGAAAATTTGCTCAATGTTAATATGGATGCCTTCAAAATCCATTGCGTATTTTTCATTTTGTACCTACAAGACACTTCACAAGCCTGAGTTTTTGCCTACAGCTGGCATTTCATTCTGGAGTAGTACCTATTTGCATAAATGTGTGTTTATCAGCAAAATATGGCAGCAATGCTTAAAAATCCATTAATATTAATGCTAGAGATTACTGCATTATGAGAAGTGGGGGATGTTTCTAGTAAGACAATGGAAGGAATCTGGGGAGAGAAAAACACCTGTATTCATACAGAAGACGAAAAACCAACATACCTTTATAAAAATACATGGTTCCAAGTGAAATTAATTGCTTTTTAAAATGGAATTTAAACTAGTGGTTGAAGTAAATTCCTTAGAGCTGAAGCCTAAACATAAACATGGACCTCAACCCTAGAAGTAATAACCCACTCCTTCATTTGCTAACAGTCAAGGTCCAGTGCACATTAATCTGAGCCTGAACCTTCAGCAGGAATAAAAGATTTAAAAAAAACCCATAAAAATCTTTTGCATTTCCAGACTCCAAGGTGCAGCATTCGAAAACACTTGCTTTCCCATATGCCTCTCTGAGTCAGAAAACTGTACCAGCATGTCTCTAAGTACCACAGGTATCAAATAAAATCTCACAGTTGTAGAGTATTTTAGCCTACAAATACAATAAAGATAGAATCTCAACTCTCTTTTTCCAGTATCTACTAGGTAAGTTCATGTGCATTTCATGCATTGAACATCACAAACTTCTTAATCCCAGCAGTTTTCCTGGACAGAGAACTCAAAAGTGCCATTTACTTACCTTCACAAAGAGTACCATATGCTTCACCTCTATCTTATTCACATGATGCCTGGGACTATACCCCTAGCCCCCAGTGAGATCCTGTGCACAGCACTTTGCCTGCCCAGACAGTGTTGCACAGAACTGAACACTGATGCTTTTTTCTATTGCTCAGAAAACAACAGCATTGATCTGCTGTCCATTCTACTCTATCTGCTTTTTATCAGGGCTCTGAATTGACATTGAGTCCACAGTCACTGGCTTAGCAAACAAATGTTTTCTATTTGTTTTATTTAAAAATTACTAAACTGATAATTACATCTGAGCATTGAAAGGAACATAACCCTGGAATCCTGAAAGCACCTTACCAGTGAAAAAAGCATGCTCAGCACACCATCTGCAACTCCAGGACACACTCTGGCATAATTTTAGCAATTTTCATGTCCCATATTCCCTCTCATGGGGAACTCTCTGGTGCAACACACAGGAAGGCAGCAGCAGAGATGGAGACTTGACAAGGAGGAAACTAGTATCAGTAGGAGGGTTTGGCTGGATGTGGGGTGGGTATTTGAGGTATAGATGCCTCTGTATTTCTGTCTCTCTGACTAGCGAAGTTCAGCAAGACTGAGGAGGAGTTTAGTGGAGTCCTTCAGGGGTCAGTACTGGACCAGTACTATTCAATACATTCATCAATGTCCTGGATGAGGGAACAGAGTGCACTGTCAGCAAGTTTGCTGATGACACAAAACTGGGAGGAGTGGCTGACACACCAGAAGGCTGTGCTGCCATTCAGAGAGACCTGGACGGGCTGGAGAGTTGGGTGGGGAGAAATTTAATGAACTACAACAAGGGCAAGTGTAGAGTCTTGCATCTGCGAAAGAACAACCCCATGTACCAGTATAGGTTGGGGACTGAGCTGTTAGAGAGTAGCGTAGGGGAAAGGGACCTGGGGGACCTGGTGGACAGCAGGATGACCATGAGCAAGCAACGTGCCCTCGTGGCCAAGAAGGCCAATGGCATCCTGGGGTGTATTAGAATGGGTGTAGTCAGTAGGTCGAGAGAGGTTCTCCTCCCTCTCTTCTCTGCCCTGGCGAGACCCCATCTGGAATATTGTGTCCAGTTCTGGGCCCCTCCATTCAAGAAGGACAGGGAACTGCTTGAAAGAGTCCAGCACAGAGCCACAAAGATGATTAAGGGGGTGGAACATCTCCCTTATGATGAAAGGCTGAGGGAGCTGGGTCTCTTTAGCTTGGGGAAGAGGAAACTGAGGGGGTGACCTCATTAATGTTTATAAATACGTAAAGGGCGAGTGTCAGGAGGATGGAGCTGGGCTCTTCTCAGTGATGTCCAATGACAGGACAAGGGGCAACGGGTTCAAGCTGGAGCACAGGAGGTTCCACATAAACATAAGGAAAAACTTTTTCACTGTGAGGGTGACAGAGCACTGGAACAGGCTGCCCAGAGAGGTTGTGGAGTCTCCTTCTCTGGAGACATTCAAAACCCGCCTGGATGTGTTCCTGTTTGACCTACTCTTGGTGGTCCTGCTCTGGCAGGGGGGTTGGACTAAATGATCTTTCGAGGTCCCTTCCAACCCCTAACATTCTGTGATTCTGTGAAGACATAAATTGGACTTAGAAAAAGTGGGGTTTGGCTTTTTGATTATCAATTATTATTACAAGCTAAACTTCACCTTCTATGCAGATACACTAATATGCATATTTTAAACCAGCCACAATTTGGCAGAGTTGATACTTCACAACCACATATTTCCAAGCTGCAAGATGACTGCTGATAGGAAAAAAATGATGGCAAGAAAATAAAGAGGAGTCCGCTTACCATCCCTTTTGGACAGAGGCATCCAGATATGCAGCCATGGCTGATGCACTCCAAGTCGTAATTCTGGCAAGTCTTGGCACACTCCAACCCTTCAGCTCTTGGGTTGTTTGCAGGACAGACAAATCTTTCCATGGGGTGTCTGCATGTTAAGCTCCTTTTTACTTCAAAAAATAAATTTACAAAAATTGCAATTAGAACTCAAGTATTGTTAGCACAGTTTTTTTCTAAAGGACAGATCAACACTTTTCTTAGAAAACTAATTTAGGATATAGAATGGAGCAATACCACTACACCACAATGATGACATTATAAAGGTGAAAGTCCCCACTTCCCATGAAGTGACCTCAGTTAGGCTATCATAAGAGCAAAAGGAGCTGCATAAGGGTTCAATTCCAGATTGCACTAAGGCTATGAGCACATTTTAGCAATGTCAGCATGAAATCAATGTTCTGAGAAGGAATAGCACCATATATTATTGTGTTTAAACTCATTTCCAACACAGAGTATAACTGCACGGGTGACTGTTAATAACAACACCCTTAGGTTAAACAGAAAGTTTTCAAACTCTTTGAGAACTCATGTTCTGGTAGAAGATCAGGATTTCCCAAGAAACTCCAGGTTATTATTTCAAGTGATGCTAGAAATATTCCTCTCTGAGGTTTTGTAAATCTTAACACACTAGTATCAGGAAAATTATGTCTTAATAACATTACAGCAATAGTTTGGTGAGATATACACCTAGAAGGCTTCTCCTGAAGGACAGTGGGGGCCATTACTTGTCTACCAAGACATCCTCTCCCATCACAATCCCATAAGCTCCACCCATACATCAGTGAGGAACCTCAAAAAAACCCAGACCACTGATGTTTGATTTTCCAGTGCAGTGCCTAGTTCTGCAAGGCAGTTATTAGTCTCCAGGAGGTTTTATGGCGAGATGCGTGGCGGCTGGAGAGCACACTCAGTGCCTGGCAGCACTCTGCACCAGAAAGCAGAGCTTGCAACCTGGTAGTCAGAAGTAGGAGGTATACAGCGGGCTGGTTACTGACATCGTGTGATCCTCAAATAGCAGCTGGGGGCCTCAGATCACCACTAAGGTACCTCTTCAACTAAAAAGAGACTGCAATGGCTAACTACAGTTTTGAGAGGTGGGACACAACGACCCCTGCACCCTCCTACGCAAACATTTTGTTCCTATCCTGTAACAAAAAAAAACCTAGAAAAAATTAGAAAAAATTAGAAAAAGACTCAAAATATCACCACCCACTGCAACTTCTGGTACTTCTTCCCTATTCTAGATTATCAAGACACTGAAGACAAAGAAAAGAAAACAAAAAAAATCAGAAAAAATATAAATTTTTTAAGGCTTACTAACTTCTGGCAGACGGCCTCTCATCAGCAAAAACATCTGGCAGGAAGGCACCAGGAACTCTGTTTGTACTGCAGTGCATGAAGCCATTTTCACAATAGCTAAGAAAAACAATTAGAGCTTATATTTAACAAAGTGACATTTAGCTTTCACTCACACTGTTATTTGCAGACAGGCCCGCAGGGAACTTGTCAGAGCACCAAAATTACACCCCCCATTGGGGCTGATTTGTTGCTCTCCATCCACTGTGCTTATCAACCTTAAAGGCAAACCTTCCTTAAGACAGTTGCGGTGATATACTAGCATGGTAACCCAGCTGCATGTTAGCCCTGTCCTGCTGAATCCAACGCATCTACACAGATATAAAGCTGCGCAGGATAATAGTCTGGTCTGCTGTGGAGAGAGGTAAGGGACCACTTAGTGCCTGCAACTTACGACTTCTGTGGTAGAGGAGAAAACAGAAGACACTGTTCCCAAAACTGGGCTTGCCAGGAGCTGCCCAGCAATTACATTGCTACTCTCGGTGTACTGCTACTGGATTTAACAATTAGAAATGCTCTTTAATATTTGTATCTTTGATAGAGGTAATTAGGTTTTTAACATTTAAGAAATGTATCTCAGTACATCAAAGTGACATTTTAAAAGCCTACAAAGTAGCTATTGTCAGTAATTAAACCCCATTTCAAACTGGCAGGAACTGTTCAAGGAACAGGGCTTAGCACTGTTTTCTAATTTGAAATTATTATGGACAGAGATGCAACAGCAAAACCCACCATTTAGTTTGTTGGAGGCAAAATCTTGCTCTCTTTTAAACTAGTTTCAGTGGAGGTAAAGGAACTGAGGAACTGAAACAGTTAACCACCCAGGTTATCCAAAAATTTGAGTCACATCATGTAGAGATAAGTTAGAAACATTGCGCTTACCACATGGTGTAATGATCCGAAAAGATGTCCTCTGGCTGGAAGATCTCACCATCATAGTAACAAGAGCAGTGGGACTTGGGCACACACTGCTCATGCTCATCCAGGTAGTGCCCAGGGGGACAGTAGCATCCTTCTACGCAGAGTTCATCACAGTCCTCATCTGGGTAGGACAGAGATCTGCAGGTCTGGTTGCATGGAGTCCCACACTGCTGGTACACTTGGCCTTCAGGACAGGTCATTGCTGTTGAATGATGTACACATCAGGGAAATCGGAACTCAATCCAAAGCCAACTGAAGGAAAGGCTGCCTAAACCAGACTGGGAAACTGGGGATTAAAATGTATTTACTCAATTTACTCATAGATGGAGGCCTGTATTACACTGTCTGTCCTTAACTCTGCAGCACCGAGGAAGCCTAGGGTACTGCTTATATATACATAAGCAAAACCCTGCTACATGCAGTTCCCAATAAATTTTAGGATTGGACTGCTAGCCCAGCGATAGAAATCCATCCACAAAATTTCATCCAGAACGAAAAATATGAGCTCTGTCCAACCTCTGTTATTACTTGGATCTACAAGTTTAGGAGCATTACAAGTCACGTACACACCCACACTTCTCCTCCTTTGCAACGTAGTTAGGGACAATTTGGTTAAAATGAGTAGAAATGTAGGTTTCTGCCTTGATAAGCAGGTGCTGCAATAGTTTAAAGCCTCACATCCCAGAAACTCTCAGTCATTTCTGTAGAAATGGGTGCAAATAATGAAGTCATTTAGTGATCGTGGAGCCAAACTTTGGGCACTAATGATTTTTGATGATGAATTCATTTTTATGGAGACCTAATTACGGCCTTTGGAGCCATTTTGGCTTCTTCATTTATAAAATTTCCACTTAGTTCTACAGCGCTGATTCCGAGGCGATCTCTGCATACATCAGCATCGGCACTAGGTGGCAGCTATGACAACACATTTCAGAGGACCAGAAAACAAGTTAATATTATCAAGGGCTTGTTAACAGGTCTCCTGACAACCAGGATTTACAAAACCTGTCATTTGTAACAACCTTCCAAAGCAAACGGCCAGAGCTGTAAGGTGGTGAAGTAGGCTGTTCAGCCAAGTGAGGGAAGCAGCTGCAAACAAAAGTTGGCACATTTGTACTGTGCTAAAACCAAGATCAAGGGGTTACAGAGAAAGAGAAAGAGAAAGCTTTTCCTCATCATCCCTGCAGAATGATTCAATAATCCCCACCCTCTCTTCTGTGAGCACACACCACTGGGAACTGTAGCAGCAATGGCAGTAAAAGAGAAACTATAGCAAGGCTACAGCCCTGCAGCCTCTTCTAGCTGCTAGGGGGGCTGATTAACACTGACGCTAACAAAGCAAGACCTACGTGATAATCAACATCTAATGCTCATCTTCTGAAATGAAGAATTACTTCTATCTACTGAAGGGAGGCATGGTTGCAGCAACATCTCCTCAACTTCTGTCAAGACACCTGAAGTCCCATACGTGGGTGCGTAAGCTCTTAACTTGAGAATCCAGCCCAGAGGCATCTAAGGTGACTTGAAGCCTTCTTCAAAGCAAAGATCTCCCAGGTTTGGGACTTGTGCCCAAACTATTTAAAGTACCTTTCACAACATAGTCCAAGAAATTTATGTATGCTCATCAACACAGCAGGCAGAGTAAATACCTTGTAACTCAGAAATAAATAGATGATAGGTTCCACTCACAGTTACAGGAGTCTTTGGCAGCTATTCACAGAACAGTGCATCTAATTTACATAAACACAATCTTTGCACTAAAGCGAATACCAAACAAGCACAGCCCAGGGCTGATGACCATTTTAAAAGTAACTTCTATGACTAAAGGCATGTGCAAGCAGGACAACCACGAAGCCCCAAAACTACAATTTGCTACACAGGAACCTCTGGAAACAAGGAACTTGTTTGGCAGATTTCAGGCAGGTACACCATTTTACTAGTCTCAAGATTCAAAAAGGACAGGATAACTGAGCCAAACATCCTACCCTACTTTCTAGTCAGTGGTAACACTCCCTGCCCACAGGGACAATTTTGCAGTGGATCCCTTTCCTTAACTAAAGCTTTGTAACTCATCTTACCTGCCCAAGCACTTTCTAAGATTTTAGAAACATACCCCGTTTTTCCAGTTATGCTACCTAGCCAATGCCATGTTCACACTCCAAGTCCCCAGTATACTGATTCATCACCTCCCAGAAACATCTGTTTTTAACAGTAAAGAGGCAAGACAACTGACCTGGGAGGGGACCGTTGTCTGTACACTTTGTAATACACTGTCACTAAAAAACCAACATCCCATTATTGCCAAGAAAATGAAAGAAAAAGGCAAGGTGCATCTAGTCTCTACGGATGCTTGTTATAAAATCAAAACAGCTTAATGCTGTGCTCTGAAGCTCAGTCTGATGCAGGGATAAGATGGGAAATAGTGGGAAAGCATTGGAAAAATGTGTATCCATCAGATAGTTCATCCAGCTTCTTGTGAGTGGTTTTTCAACCCAGAATGAAAGACGCATAAATCATGACCAGTTTCTCAGGTAGTGCAAGGTGAAAATGAAACCACACCTAGGTCAGAGGTTCTGGGTGAAGACGCACACTGTCAAGACTAGATTTAACATGACTGCTCCACCAGCACTAGCTGGCATGCTGAGCCCCACTGTGCCATGTAGCCATCCTCAAATGCTGCTCAGATCCTGCTCTTAATTCCCTGCTCCCTACTCCAACACTCTTGGATTTATCCCATACAAATCCTCTCACAGAAGTCATGTAAAGACAATACACTACCCCAGCACCATCACATTAAGGAAAATATTGGGCTTACCAACAGGTCCTAAAACCTGAAAGACCTAGGGATCTGTTGATTTACCAATACATACATACTTACATACATACATACATGAGACACAGAATCACAGAATCATTTAGCTTGGAAATGACCCTTAAGATCATCCAGTCCAACCGTTAACCTAACCTACCAAGTTGACCACTAAAACATGTCCCTAAGTGCCACGTCTACGTGTCTTTTAAATACCTCCAGGGATTGTGACTCAACCACTTCCCTGGGCAGCCTGACAACCCTTTCAGTGAAGAATTTTTTCCTAATAACCAATCTAAACCTCCCCCTGGCGTAACCTGAGGCCATTTCCTTTTGTCCTATCACTTGCTACTCGGCAAAAGAGACTGACATCCACCTCACTCCTTTTAGGTCGTTGTAGAGAACATAAGGTCTCCCCTCAGCTTCCTTTTGTCCAAACTAAACAACCCCAGTTCCCTCAGCCGCTCCTCATAGGACTTGTGCTCTAGACCCTTCACCAGCTTTGTTGCCCTTCTTTGGACACACCTCGATGTCTTTCTTGTAGTGAGGGGCTCAAAACTGCACACAGTATTCGAGGTACGGCTCACCAGTGCTGAGTACAGAGGGATGATCACTTCCCTACTCCTGCTGGCCACACTATTTCTGATACAGGCCAGGATGCTGTTGGCCTTCTTGGCCACCTGGGCACACTGCTGGCTCATGTTCAGCCAGCTGTTGACCAACACGCCCAGGTCCTTTTCTGCCAGGCAGCTTTCCAGCCACTCATCCCCAAGCCTGTAGCGCTGCATGGGGTTGTTGTGACCTAAGTGCAGGACCTGGCACTTGGTCTTGTTAAACCTCATACAATTGGCCTCAGCCCATCAATCCAGCCTGTCCAGATCCCTCTGCAGAGCCTTCCTACCCTCCAGCAGGTCAACACTCCCACCCAACTTAGTGTCATCTGCAAACTTACTGAGGGTGCACTCAGTCCTCTCATCCAGATCATTGGTAAAGGATATTGAACAGAACCGGCCCCAGTACTGGTCCCTGAGGAACACAACTTGTGACCAGCCACCAACTGAATTGAACTCCATTCACCACCGCTCTTGGGGCTTGTCCATCTAGCCATTTTTTTACCCAGTTTTTTACATGAATGTGCATGAGAGAGACAGTCCTTCACAGTATGGCCTATCTGCTCCTTCCATGCAGCATGAAGGGATTGGCTCTGTTGCTTATTCATGGTGGGCTACAGGGGTATGAGTCAGCTCTTAAACAATCAAACTGCATCTAAAATAACTTCAAATGGGAGATGAATGTGCTTGTTAGCTTAACACACAGCAGAAATGCTGTGCTACACTAATGACCTACCTCCCTGCCACTTATCCACTTCAAATCAAGCAAACCAGTTCTGTCAAGTCATTTCCCAAGAAACTGAACCTCAGTTGACCAAGGCAGGGGCAGAGCATGTGTTTAGTGCACTGGGCCATCAGCACAAATTACAGAACCTGCACATTCACGTCTCAAGCCCATTAAAAGAGGGATTATTCTCCTTCATGTGACAGGAGACATCTAGGGCATCAGCATTATTTAATGGGGGCTGATGGATCTGCAATCAGGGAAATCGTCACTTTATGAGAGCACAAAGCGCTCTGTAATGCACAGAAAGGAGGAAGCAGCTCTGCACTATTAAAGATTAATTGTGAAAATTGACTTGTTCAATTACAGAAAGAACGATGGTGCATTACCGCTGCTCTTTCTTTCAGCCTCCAGACCTGCACATTTTTAAAAGGATTTTTATTACATTACTGTTCCACTATCTGAACATTTACATAAATTAGGTAAAATATTATGAAACCATGCAGCACTTTAACATAAACTGGTTTTGTTCTCATTCGCAGTAAATACTCTCCATCTTGCAGAAGCTGTAGTCACTGACCTTACAGATACAGACCCCACCAGGTGGAAGGCCAGTGACTTCTCTTTCTGTCTCTCTTTCAGTTTCTACACACTCAGTTTATAAATGTTTTTCCCACCCCCTGTTTGGGAAGAAGTAGCAGAATAGATCTGGAGGGCTGCCAAGCATACATGTTTTTCCCAAAAATTTTCAATTGTCTTCTTTCCTTAATAGCAACATTGCTCAGAAAAATGGGAAAACATCCATTTCACAAATATTTATGGGGAAAAGTGTGTCCACATTCCATCAAAAATCCATTGCAATGGATTTTTTCCTACCACACTGACCTAACAGAGAAAGAAAAGAAACAAAATATCTTGGCTTCTTTTGCTCCACCTTCTTAGCAGTTCGGTTATTAATCTTGCACTGGACTGATCTATGCAAAAAAATCCTATTCTTTCTGCTACCCCAACTCTATAACTCAAGCACGCAGTCTGAATTTTCGTTCTATCCTCTTGCAACATCTCATCTTTTAGAATCCAAACGTTTGAACCAGAGTGACCATTTATTACAGGTGGCAACTTGCAAACAAGCCTCAGGAGAACTCAAAACTCAACTCTTGCTGACTCTCATAGGATATCTACACAAAATGCCACAGACAAAGCTTGTGTTTGCCTAGCTCAGCGACGCCACCCACAGCCTGTTGATCAAGGTTCAGGAGCTCATCTTTAACCAGATGCCACATCACACTAGAATTTACAAGGAGAAGGAGGAAGGGAGCTCATATGTGGTTAGAAAAATTATGTTCACCCACTAGCTGAACAGCTGTACAGAAAATGAGATCTGACAGAGATCTCTGCACCAGCAGGGTGAGAGAGAGGGAGACACTAGAGAGGTTGTGCGATCTCCATTCTTGGAGATGTTCAAAACTTGTCCAGACAAGACCCCAGGCTATCTGCTGTAAGTTAGCCCTGCTATGAGCAGGGGTGGTATCAGAAGACTGACAGAGGTCCCTTCTGATACAAGTTTGTTTATACTTGTATGATTCTGTTCTGTGACAACCACTTGATTGAGTACCTGCCTTTGTGCTTCTTCCATACCCTCAATTTTGACTAAAGTCAGGAGTCACTGATGAGGTCAGGAGCTGGGAAGCCTGGGTCTCGAAAGAAGGAGGTACCAAAAAAAGCAATTTATGCATTACTAAAAATCACTTGGAGATTCCTACCCTAGGATATTCAGAAAGTTTCAAGGTGAGTAGCTGAAACTTAAATACAGCTGAAAAAGGAAATCCAGTCAAAAGCTCAGCTGAGGTATGTCAGATGACTGCTGCTCTCCCCCAGTGCTGAGCAGTTTCTGTGAACAGTTTTTGCATCCTTGCTAGAGTGGAGGTAAGATACACTCTCTCATCACTTGTCATAATAAATATTTGGCAGCTTGCAGAAATCATGTCATTCTAGATTTCTCATCTCACGTTGCCAAGAAATTCCTTTGAGACAAGGAAAATAAGTGGGTTTTAGGAGCATTTCACTTACGGCAGAAGTCAGGTTCTCTCCACTGGACCAGGATGCTCTTCCTAGCACAGGCTGCTGCGTAATTAGCAATAGCAGAGCACAGACAATCCTTGCCATTGGAGCAGGAGCAAACATCAAAGCGGCAGTTCTTCACATAGGGAGTGGGATTGACTTCATGGTGACAGGGTTCAAATGCAGAAGACATCAGACCTGAGCAAGAGTCCTCAGCGTATTTGGCTGAAAAGAGAAAAATTACATGCTTGCACTGAATCAATCAGTGGCTTTCAAGAAAAGCTAGAAGAACCACAGTAAGCATTTTCTTTTTCTTTTGTAAAAAAAAAAAAAAAACCTAAACAAAACAAACAAACAAACAAACAAAACCCAGAAAAACAAAAAACAAAACACACAGAACAATAAAATATGATCAAGTAGGCATAGATAGTATCATAGCTCATACATCATGGGCTCCTCTAAAAGAATAATGTTTCACTAGTAAAACAAATTGAGGAAAAGCAATGCTTTTACATTCTGTTACCACTGTTTCTGTTGCTGTAATTCCTTTTACAGTGTCTCTGCTTTCTGCTGCTTTTTATATTTGCAAAATTAAACCTTCTAGGCTGCACTACACTCACGAATCACCACTGCCTGCTCTGATCTACAGACATAAAATTTTCTATGTGCTTGGTCCTCACAAAAATCAAAGGTTGCTGTAAAACCTGGGACAAGAAAATTTCTGAGAATTTCTTCTCATGTCCAACCAGGACAGCCAAGCAGTATGGAGGGAAAGAGGAAGGCTGTCCACTGGGATGCAGTAAAAGAAGGGAGACAAGGAATCAAGAAAAGTGTATAAGGTGGAAGGACAGCTGGGTGAAGAAGACAGGTGTTTTGTCCATCCAGAGGACAAACATAGTATTGTTATCACTTGTCAGATTAGTTTCAGTAGCACAAGTTTGTGCTGTGGCTGTGATGGTATAACTCTGACTGTGGTCCCATCTGAACAGCAGCATGTTCCCACATTACTGATTTTTGTTTTCAGTTTTCACAAAACTTACATTTGCCTTAGAAAGCCTGTATCAATCAGTGTCTCTGTCTGTTTGAGGGGTTTTTTGTTGTTTTTTTTAAAAAAACAGAAATTACAGCTACCTTACTGGCAATGTAAGCAACATTAGCTTCTCCTCTTTTTATGTATTTTTCTTTTATTTTTTTTAATTTTTTATTGTTATGTAAAATGGAAGATCACCGTTTGCTACACATGTTAGTTTTGGATGGAGTTCAGTACCTAAACGAGGATTTAGATTACAGGGGTCACTGTCTTGTTTCAACAAGTCTTGGCAGTCTGCATGGAGTTTCCAGGAGTTTCCAAAATCTTCCAGAAGAGCTTCCACCATTCCAGAAGGTGTAAGAAAATCATCCCCTTGGTTACCATTGTAATTTCCACATAGCCCGCACATCCTTTCGGAATAGACTGGAGACAGCTAAGGAACACAAACATTAGCCTGGTCATCCTCCAGAATAGGTTACCACTGTATAGCAAGATTTTCTAAAGAGTGAACCATACACAATTTAATGATCAAAGAAATTCTCAAATACATTCCAGTTTCATTCTACTACATTCTTTAACTTCTAAAAAAAATGTTACTGTTTTGCACAGCACAGTGATAATTTCAGATGGTAACTAAAAGTGACTAGGAGAAAAATGGCTTACTTTTGTGCCTTGATCAGCACTCAAGTTTAGTCTTTTCCTATTTTTCCCCTTCATTCACATAAATGAACAGGGCAACAGCGGGGGTTGCATTTTTTAATATAGCGAGATGATTGTATTTCCAACAGTAATTTGGGAAAAGATACTGCACCTGAAACCATTTCACATTTTAAAAGAAAAATTGAAGATGAAGAAAATTTAAACAGAATGTTTTGTCACAAAACAGGGGCAATGTTGGAGGAGTTGTTTCCCTCAACATTAAGGACCATTAATAAAATAAGGAAGAGACTACTACCCATAAAGCTACCTTACCTCATGCAGAGGTTCCTCTTGCCTACAGAAATGTATGACACACTAAAAGCAGCATTGCAAACAACCCACATAGCAGATGTACTTTTCACCCTGCCTTATTCTTGTTGTAAATCAAGGGACAGCTGGAATGGGACACTAAACTTAGAGGTAGACACAGAGAAATCTCCTAAGCAACAACACAAAGGTGCCAATATCTTTTATTCTAGTAGGAACGGAGAGTTTCTATTAGAATGAAGGATTTGGTACATCACCAGTACTACCAACTGTCATTGGGAGCTGACTCAGTGCCTTAATGCTACAGTAGCTCTCTGCATGCATTTAGTAGAATATTACTTTAGTCATATTGGCAGAAGTAATCAGCGAAACAGAACCAAAAAAGCTAGAAAAACACATTTTTGAAGAAAACTGGGTTTCTGTGTAATTAAAAATAAAAACATCCTCCAAAATACAACCTAATACTACCCTCCCTTCAAACACAGTGGTCAGAGAGTAAATATGGAGCACCTGAAAGGAAAAACCATTAATTATTACAGGATACGTATCCTTATTACTTCAATGGCCAAGGAAGCTACTTTTTCACGTACTCTGCAGATGGACAATGACTCTTAAAAATCCAAATTCTAATGTGTTTTTGAGTGGAAGCTCAAATCACAAATATCAAGTTGTCAAAGAAAGGGGAACCTTCTTGAGGAACATAGAAAGAAGTTTTACCAGAAGTCTGGCCAAGGTAATGGAAGTGTATCACTTCCCCCAATTGTCAGAAATACTTGGCAACAGGTCAGCCTACAAATCCAGCATAAATTAACTCTCCAAAAGCAATTAAAAAGATGCTTTAGATACCCAGTGAGGTAAGGAGCTCAGAGCAGAACTGAATAAGTGCAGACAATCGGAGAAACTTCCACCGCTTGTATGGGTAAAGGATCTGAAGCAGAAAATTAGATTTGTTTTAACAGTAAGAAAGAATTTGCCAGGCTATACGGGTCTCTGACCAGGCAGAAAAATACTTTGAATATTGAGGAAAGCCAAAACTTCTGAGATGCACGAAGGGACTGAATCGAATTATTCTCAGTCCCCAAAAAACATTCTAGGACCCTTGGAGCACAGAGATAAAGGCTAGATTGAAACAACAACAACAAAACCATGGATGCTTTTTAAAGTTATTATTGACCTTTATTCTCTGTTGTCTTTTCAACTCTTGTACTCACGTCTGAACTAGGTTTCATTAACCTTTACACTGTGACAGACATGACATTGAAGCCAGATTTTGGGGCAGGCAAGGAGAGTGCAAAAGCAATGCCATGGTTTTGAGAGGGCAGTGCTCACTGCTCAGTAGAAAACCCCAGGAAAACTTGCTTTCTTGGTAAAACTCTTCTCAGGGAGCAAAAGTACCCCAAGCAGGGCCCAGCTGCAGATCCCCTATTACACGTGGGGCTCAAAGACAGCAGGGCTGTGGTTAACCACCCATCCATGCAAACATGGCAGGAGCACGCAGGTACACAGGTCCATAGCCATCTAGCATCACTCAGGAGAACATTGCCCTGACTTATCACCCATAGCCTGCAGGTCATCACACCAGGAAGCAACACCACAGGCAGACTCATGCTCCTGAGGGAGCGAACACACCCTCAGACACAGCACTCACAGTTCCTGAGACCTACTGATCGAAAGAAAACAGCCTCTTGTATAAGTAAAGAGGGCGATAGATGGCTTAGCTAGAGAAGCTGTTATGGTTTATCAGCTATATCAGGAGACTATTCCACAGTCAATACTCTTCCCCTGTCCCCTCACAGGCTTTTCTGCTCTGCAAATCATTCTGCAGCTTATAACACACACACAGTGGTTTACTTAAACCGTTCTGTCGTTGCAGATAGACTGCTTCCCTTACAGCTGTTTTAGGTATTTCTACACTCTGCTGCAGTCTGCAGCACAGACAAACCCTAATTGTTAATCAAGGGTGACTTTGAACATTCCTCACAGTAGAAGGAGCATGCAACATATCTTCTATGAGTTAATTGATTTTTCCTGGAAATTATAAGTAACTGTGTCCCTAGAGCCATATTCTTCCTTTATTTTAAGTCATACAAATTCATTGTTTTAAACAGGACAGTCAAAGCAAATGAAAGCAAAAATCCAGTTTGGAAGGTATCTGCTGAACAAAACACAAAACTATTCATGGTTAATAATGGCTGTCATTGCACAAAAAAATAGAGAAGAAAAAAAAAGCTACCAAGCTGCTGTAGCATGAAAATGTTTGTTTCTAGAATACAAAAGGACCTGTATATTACTCTGGGGGTAGCAAAAGAGAATGGCATTTCTTACATGCAACACAAAGCAATTTCTCACTTCAGACAAGAAAATCTTTGTACATGTTTGGGCGGGACAAGAGAGGGGGACAAAAAAGGCAGAAATAGAAAGAAAGGGTACCTTCACTAGGAGTTCACCATGACCATCCCAGTCAATCTGTAAATCTTCCCCATAGGTAAGGTGAATTGAAGTCCTCACCGTGCGCTGGATACGGAGGGCACCTTAAGACAACCACAAAGTGTCAGTCAGTCAAGCCAGGATGCAGTGTTTCATTGCCTGGGACTGCTGTGTCGTGCTGAACAGGTCAACAGAGTGGCTGCCACAGAGCAGCTGCCACAGACAAGGGGGCATGCAGGTCTACCAAAGCAAGGGGTGCCAGCAATGCCCACTTCATACTTTCCAAGCTCTGTGCCTGCTCAGCAGTTTACATCTGCATGAGCTTGTCCATAGGCACTCAGGAGCACTAGAAGACAATTATCTGTGCATTCTGTGAAACCTCAGGCATTAACTGTGACATTTTGCAAAATAACTGGAGGATTTCAAGCTTCTGGATTAAAAAAAAATAATTATTTTACAAAGCATAGACCAATAGCGGTTTTCAAGATCACATCTCGCAAATCCAAACAAGCTTAATTCTCCTGGTTTTAGACGAGCTGATGTGTCAGCTGCATGAGGAGAAGTCAAAATGACAGAGCTCCTAGAAGAAGCTGCAAGTGAGAATTTGGTATTGAAAACAGTTTTTGATTGAACTGGGCTAAGGCATGCCAGAAAACACTAGTAAGTAGGACCAGCTCAATGACTGGCCAGAGTTAGCCTATGCGAACACACCTTGTAGCAAAGGGATCTGTATGTCTTGTCCATTCAGTGAAATTCCTCCTCCATGTTTCATTTTAATGAGGCTGTTGTCCATATCTCGGATTCGGACAGAAGCTGAGCGAGTGCATACGGCATCAGGATCATCTGCACACTACAGAGAAGGTAAAATTTGCCCCAAACCTGAAGCTTTCACTTTATTGGTGACTTAGCCCCAGGCCCCCAGAAGGCATTTCGGCATCTAATTTGGGAGGTGTTAAGTGTCTCAACAGTTTTATGGGCCTAGCTTCTGCATCCCACAAACACTAGACCAGAAGCCTTTCTTCCATTATCCTGCTAATCACGCACCAGGAGCAAGCCGCGGCTCCTCCTTTCAGAGCCTGGAAAGCAATCCATGGGCGTTACACCAGACCCTCAGGAGCGGCCCGTGTCAGTGACCAGCATCCAGCCTCACCAGCTGTGGCAGAGGCAGGAAGGACATGCTGCCCCACATAGCCCATCAGCTTGGGAAACAGCAGTTCACACTACCCCAGACTCGTGCTATTTATTTTCCTGGCTGTGGGTTACGCAGATGAGGAACAGGCATTGCAAGCCCCTGGGTCTCCTCCCTGGTTTCGAAAGGGGAGTTTCAGTGGAAACTCGTTCTGCAAGTTCTCAAGTACAGATGACCTCAGAGCTGCTTGATCAGTGCTTCCTAATGCAGGATACAGACGTAGACGGTGCGTAGGACCGTCACACCCCATTTCTCCAAAACCTGTGACTTCTCTGTTGCTTGTGTCCTACAAGGCAAGCTGATACTCCACTCCTGTCAGTCTCCTGACTCCACTGTACTTCAGTTCCTCCATCCCTGCCCCTTTTCTTCTCCTCTGCTTGATTCAGTACCCTTTTCAGTCTCCAGGTTAGTTCACCTATTTGCATGCACAACTGGTCGAGAAATTTCATGACCAGGTTAACCTCCCTGTGACACACCGTCCAGGGTCCCCTTCCCTTCCTGTGCTGGCCTGGCTCCCTTTCCTGTCTCCAGCTGTCTCTGCTTGCTGACCTCCAGCTGCCTCTCTCACATCCGTCAGAGGAGACAGCAAAGAAAGTCAGGAGCTGCTGACTGGCTAGTGAGCAACAGAAATCACCAGCCAATATGACTTAATGTCAAGCAAGTAAAGGTACTAATCTGCTAGTGCACCCTACTCGGTGTCTGAGGAAACGTCTTTTCCCTGGCCATTAGCAAGGCACCGGCCTTCAGGGTGCTTTGCAAGGGGCGCACCCTCCTCTGCATTTGTTTGTTCAGCTGGCAAAGAGGCAGTGAAATTCTCCAATCTCATTACAAATCTCAATCTCCAGGTAGGCTCCTGGGAATGGCAGCAAGGAGAAGCAAAACACTTATTAACTAAGGAGGAAGACTGCATCTGTTATTTAAACTAATTATTTCATATGAAAATTACTTTTGTTGGCCTGTGCATCTGCAATTCATATCATACCCCCACAGCCCTTCCCGCTCTCTGAAGAGCATGCACAGAGGCACACAGGCACCAGCCAAGGCTGCTATTACCTGCACCGTCTCGATGATCACAGAAAAGGAATTTTCCACACAGTCCTTGGCAAATAAGTACTGACAAATTCCACTGAAGGTGAAATACTTGTTGTCAAAGCTTTTGAAATGGGACTGGCCAGTGACAGAGCATTCTCCTGAAAAATGCAGAAAGCCATTAATCACCCCAGTGCCAGTTGCAAGCAAAATCCTGCTGGTCCCCCCCAAGCCACCAAGGGGGAAAAGCAGCCCAGTGGAGCTGGTTGCACAAGGCCGAAGTTCCCTGCAGACCAGAAAGCACTGGTGAGATGCTTATCTCACTGTTTATTCCTGTAAATCATTAACAGTGGTATCAGCGACGCAGACAAAACCTGGGGAATATGGTATAAATCGCACTCAAGAGCTGAAATTCAAACTTACGGAAAAGCCTGTATAATGTTTCAAACAGAGTGTCACGAGGATGCCAGCGAACGGCTCAGCTCTCTGCACTGATGCAGATTTGATTCTTCTGTAGTATATACCTCGGTGGCTCTGGAAATTCAGTGCAGTCACTCAAGCTCTCCACAGGCTAGGTCATACCCTAAGTGATGGGCGTTGATGGCACTAACCAATTTTAAACACCAGCCCATGCTCTCTTTTATGTGGAAACTAAGTTTCCTTTTTTATACAACAGGGAAATTGAGGCACAGAGAGTGGAAGCAGTAATGCCTAAGACTGGCAGAGCTGGGAAAGACACACAGGATTACCCAGCATTAGTCAGACACTCCATACACTGGGACATGCTGCCTCTTCACCCCTATGTAGGAGCTCAACATCTTGACATAACACACTTTAAATCTACTTTTACTTAGCCCAGTGGGGCACATCTGCAACCATGGAGCTGGCTACAGGATGCGGGCATTTTTACAGAGTTAAAAAATCAAAATTTGCAACAAGACTCATTGGACTCTCACTGCTGCTCTGCTCTTCTTCTGTAGAGGTGCCTCATTATCAGTCTGTGTTCCAGTTGTGTCTTGGCAGACTGTGAGCACCCTCTTTGTCTCTCTACTGGTGTTTTTAGAGCATTGCAATATGTTTTTATGTAGGCGACAGTGTCTGAAAGCCTCCTTCACAATGGCCTCCTCGAACACAGTCCCTAAAAAGTGTTGAATCCTTTGTTGGGCTGCTTTGAATACCAATAAGTTATTCTAACATTAAAGTAAAAATACCTTATCAGAATAAAGAGCTGGAATATAATCACTGCTGGAGTTCTTCCAAGGGCAGAATTTATACTGGACTTTACTCTGAATCATTATCTTAATTAACTAGCATAAAGCTAAAAATAATTCTATAGTTACAATAGCTACATCTAAAGTCCTTCCAGAATAGTGTGAAAGTTTGTCTTGCCCATGCTTCTACTACCAAAAGAGGCTATTTAAACATATCAACATCTTAAAATAATTTGGTAAGTCGTGGCTTTTCATTTCCAGGAAGGCAGTATTTAGATGCCACAACTGGGATTTAGTATCCTGTTATGCTAGGGTTGTTGCAAACACATAGGGAGGATCTAACTCTACAGAGCTCACAAAGTAATTCTTTCCTGTGAGAAGACTATAACACTTAGAGATGGTCCCATGGCAAACGAGGTGGGCAGAGACCTCCTTGCCCAGAACAAAAGTCAGATGCTGGGCCTACACTGGCAATTCACTGACAATGGGTGAAGAAAGGTTAAGTGTTACAAGCTGGTAGGTGAACCCTATGAGTTATTCTCTCTTCACTGCCTTAGAGTCCCACATAAGACCTGTTTAAGGAACATCAAGTGGAAATTTCCCTCTTCAACATATTATGCAGTGTTAACTGTCTCAAACCAGCCTGTGCTAAAGCACAACCTCACAAATTCTGAGGATTCTCAGCCTTGCATGGCTTTGATTTGCCCTAAGAAAAGTCCAGCACTCACTGGATGTTTGTCATCCCCTAGCAAGTAAGGCAGCTTGGTATTAGCATACTCTACCCTGGAAATCCTACTTTCTGTTCAACTGAACTTGGATAAAGGTAAAACACATGTTATTCTACTCAACTTCAGAGTCAACTAACTATCAGATGTGGAAAACAGATTTAAAGAAAACTAGGCATAACCCACCATAGTGCATACAGTTTGATTTCCAGGGCGTTCTCTGCAACTAGGAACCAAGAGGATGGGTTTGCAGCATGGAAAGCTAGGGACTGCTACCCCAAGACAAGTCCCAGCCCTCTGGCATTGCTCCTAGAAAGGAAATTTCTTTCCTGCAGCAAAGCCTCTTCTTATGGGTCCCTCTATCTACTCCATTTGGTGTAATGCAACCCACGAGATTTGAAACCTACTGCCTTCATAATTAATTTAATTATGATAGCAGCTTGAGAGCTTCTTGCTAGTGCTAGCCAGCTATTGCTAGTTGGCTGACACAGCAGTGCCCTCTGAATCACTGCCTCCAGCTAGGTACCGAGCTTTATCACCAAGCTTACAACTAGGCAAGTCGTTCCTACAATATAAAAGAAACCTTTCCTGGCAAACAGGTTTGTTAAGAAATAATGGAACTACCTTCAGCTTATGTGAGTCTAAGTACATAAACTTTCTGTGACACATGATTTTAGAAATATTTGTTGCAAAAATAACTAACCAACAATAAAAATATGCCGCAACATTGCTTCAAATAAAGACAAAACAGGACAAGTAACAATATAAACTTGGCTACTGTTCCTATCAAGGACTGCTACTTTAGGAGGCTTTGCTGCCATCCCATACTGTCTCAGTACAGTTTGCAGACATTAGCAGGTACACATGCAACAGCTGCACTTTACAGCCTTCAGTCTTGTACAAGCCTAGCTGAAAAGTGACTTGGATATATTGGCAGAAGGTACAAAAATAAGCCGGCTTTCTTTTTGACTTCTGCTCATTTGACATAGCTTCCCAACTCAGAAAAAGGCAGCAATGCTATATTCCCTCTTGCAGAAAGCTGTATATCAACATGGAGTTGAGGATAAAAATTTGGACCACATAGTATTCATAGCAGCCCAGAAAGCAAGGACATTAAGAGCTATAACCTAGGTAAAAAACAAAGTTAGGAAAAGATCTTGTTTGTAAATACGTTACTGCCCATTAGCTAAAAGACATAACAAATCAGCTGTGTCCTTGATTCTTTGTTTTAGACAGTGAGATTCCCTACACTTGGAGAGATCTCTAGTGAACACCTCAAGCACAGGGCTTCTCACAGTCCTGCTTAGCATAGCTTGTTAAAAATGTCATTTCTACATTGAACAATTGCATAACCCCCCCTTTTTTTTTTTTACTGCTGACACTTTGGGGCAAGAGCTCTTTCAGTCTAAAGCAGGAGGAAATGGAACATTGGTGGGTCAGGCAAGCTTAACGTTAATAGAAAGACAGACTTTTTGATGACCATTTTAAGACTGTTGTAATTCTCCTAATTTGTGAGGATTGCACAGTCTCATCTCAAAAAATCAAAACAAAACAAAAACACCAAACCCAAAAGACCTGCTCTCTCTTTTCCTGTCCTGCCATAACCCCAGTCTCCTTTTCATCCCTTCCACTCTCAGTTCCCAAAAGCAAGGAGAACAAACAAGATAAAGAGCTGTGCACTTTCCCTGCAGACTTCTACGCACAATGCAAGCAGAGTCAAATGTTGTTTCAGGTCAAGCAGGCCTTTCCATGGCTGAACATAGTGCAGGAACTGAGACAGGGGATGGGCCACAGTACTAGCAGGAGGAAATAAGGAAGGCGGACTTTGCTGGCTAATGCACAGCATGGAAAGTCACATTCCCCATGCAGGCAAAAAACTGGGACAGCAGCCACCAGTACCAGTGAGTTTGGGAGGCAGGGTAGGAGGAAGAGGAGTAAGAACACCTGCAGAGCTGCCACTCCAGTCTACCACCACCCACTGAAGGCAGTGTGGCCACCTTCTCCCTGAGACTGTAGCTCCTTCACCTGTAACACGACCGTTAGGGCCCAATCCCATGGGGTATTAAGAGTGATCCAATCTACTCCCAGTCCTTGAAATTGTCCCATCAACAGATGTATGCTGATTCAGACAATCAAATAGGGAATGGTGCCTGGTCAAAGAAACCCAGCAGCGTTCCTCTACCTAAAAGCCAGTCCTCTGAACATACAGAGCCTTATATCTTGGTAAACTAGTAATCAAAAGAGGAACTATTCTTCTCACTAAACAGGATATTTCATTGTTACACATAAACCATATAGCACAATGTCTGGCTTGTCTCACAAAAAGAACTTAGAAGTACGATCCCATCTGGATTGCACTGGAGCAAGCAAGTAAGAACAAAGACAGATACACTTTTTGTCTGGAAAAAAATATAAGTGGGTGTAAGTGGGAGGGATGTAGGCAAGGCTCACTTGTCAAAATCTGAAAAGAGTAGAGCCAACATACCTGGGCATTCCCCATTGCTGCAGATCCAGGTGCCACGTCGACAAATGCTGAGAAACATATCATGACAAGTTAGGCAAGAGTACATGAATTCAAATCTTCTGTTGCAACTTTGTCACAAATACTTGAAACATGGGCCCCTGTTTCAGGAAAATTAGACCAGTCCCCAACATCCTTTCCATCCCCCACAACCCCGTTTCTTAATACATCCATCCATTCTTACTATCATACAGCAGCAACTGCTGGTAATAAGAGCTGGAATGGTTGCAAAACTCAAGAACTTCTGCTTTCCCCTGCCAAAGTTCTGTGTTTTCAACTATATTCCACTGATGTGGAATGAGTTCTAAATGCAGTTCTCAAGGTATGTCTATTAATACAACAGAATCATAGGAGAAAAAAGACTGAAGGAACCTCCATGAAAATCATATACTACAACTCCCAGCTCAAAGAAGGGATCTTCCAAGCTAGATGAGGTGGCTCAGGACCTTGTCCATTTCAGTTGAGAAATCTCCAGGATGAGGTCGGCCCCTCTGAGCAGCTGTCCCAGTGCTGCACCATCTCAGGGGAAGAATTTTTTTCTTACGTCTAAACGGAATTTCTCCTTCTGCAACTCGTGTCAATTGCTTCATGCTCTTTCACTCTTTGCCTCTGAGAAGAGTTTGGCCCTGTCTTCTTTACAACCCCCCTTTAGGCAGTGAAAGTTCCCCCATGAGCCTTTAAACAAATCTATTTCCCTTTGCTTCTCCTCACGTCATAAACTCCCCTGCTGTGATCATCTCCAGTGTCCTCCATAAGATTCTCTCCAGTCCATAATCCTCTCTCTTGCAGTAGGGGCCCAGCACTGACCACACAACTCCAGTCACAGCCTCACAAGTTCATCACAGGACAGCAATAATCCCTTTCCTTCACTGTCCAGCCAGACTTATGCTAAAGCAGACCTTCATCACTCTGATGGCACACTGTCAACTCAAGTTCCTCTTGCTTGGTTTCCCTTTCTGTGCAAGTTGCAAGGAGATGAATTGTCTCTGCTTTAATGTCTTCAGGTGGTGGATTTAGAGCCATCCCACATTGGCACTACTAGTAACAAGTAACGTGCACTGATAGTGATTGAGATGGCTGTCATTCTTGGGTCTGTGGGATACCATGCCAGACAACCCTAAAATCTCCAAAAGCAATTGTTTCAAGAGATGCTAGATTCTTCTTATTCCTTTCATTATCTCAGCCCTTGAAAACCATTAGCGGGGAGTCAGTTTATTGAGGATGGTAAATGCAGAGCCAATGGAATGACATTCTCCACAGCAGTATCAAATTTGAGTACAGGAAGCATTTTCTAACAATACAGCCCATCAGGCAGCACGGATCTCCCAAGAGCACTAAGGTTGAACAATGTGGCCAAGCTCAAAGCTTCAGACAGCTCCAGGGAAAAAGACAAAATGCTAATGTCATTGTTATGGTTCATATTTTGTGACACATGGTGCAGGCAATTAAAAACTTCTGATTAATAGTGATGATGCATAGACCAACTTTCTTCTGCATATGGTGGCCCTCACTGAGTCTTTCTTCTGTACTCTAATTGGAAAAATCTGGGCACAGAGTTGTCTGAATTCCTTCCACGAATATGTTCACACTTACACAAACCCAGATCAGGAATACATTACTCGTTCTTCCCCTTCAGGCTGGCATTCATGAGCGAAAGAAAAATCGTGAGCCGTGCAGCTGGGAAGATTCATTAGCTTTGAAAGAAGTTCCAAGGATGTGGCTGAACTAACTCCTCACAGAAAGAAATGGGGTTTAGAGGTTAAATAATGTAGGAAGTCAAAACAAAGACACCACCGTTGACACTAACCAGACATGGGAACCTGCCAGTCTGTCTTATCCACAGGAAACAGGTAGTTCTCTACTGTTTGAAGGAGTATGACCCTCACATTGTTCTATCAGATCAAATATCCTTTTAAAAGCGGAGCTGATTTTGTCTGTGTGAACAGCTCATTTCTTGGAAGGGGCTGGCATTTCGAATAAGCGAGCAGAAGTTTTAAAAAAGGAGAGAGAAGCTACTAGAAAGATCTATAACAGTCACTAACCCATGTGCATTACCTATCCAGAGCAACAGCAACCATACCAGAGAAACACAGAGTTTACCATGAGTTGCAGTCCTGGGAGATGGTGAAGCCAGGAGGATAATGTTTCCCAGAGTGGATACAGGAACAGTCAGAGCTTTCAATGCAATGTTCACCATCAAGGAGCTTCCCCTCTGGATAGATGAGGTAGTAGCAAATACACATGCCACACACACACAGGGACACAAACATAAATATGATTATTTTTTCTAGTTCTTCATATACTTTGGCAAGACTTCATATGCATTATTATCCATAGTTAGTCACAGACAGCAATAAAAAAGAATGAGGCTTGCCAAAAAGCCTCATGGGGGCCGGTGTCTACTTTCCTTCTAGCACTGCCTCTCCCTCACATGTGCTGAACTGAGCTTTTCTGGTGCTCCTAGAAGAGGTCATTGCTTAGCGAGTCCCCAAGACCAAAACACACATATTGGAACATACATGAGTCAAATACAGGGAGGACAATCAAGGTTGATCAGAGCTGCTCTAGAAACATGACTGTTGGAAAAACACACGCATTTCACTGACTGCAGTAAAGAATGCTTAGACAGGTTTTGTATTTGTTGCAAGAGAACAGAAGAGGAGACAAAGTAGGGAATGAAGAAACAAAGTTGAACGCCATAAAAGTCTAGCAGACAGGGTCTGAGAAAAAGAAACATTATCAGGTGGAGCTGTGGTTTCTCAACTTCTGCAGAAGCAAAAAGTGAAAGAGGCAGCTTCCCAACTTGGATCCAGCTGCTGAGGTTTCCATATTACACAACTATAACTGTTGCCACAGAGTGCTAGCTTTGAACCTCCAGTAAGTGAGAAACTGACAGCTAAATGGGAAACTATGAATGCAATAGTGACTCCTCAAACAAGGCTGACATTGTCATCACTGCCTTGTTTTGGAAACCAAATTGTGTTCTTAGTAAAACTCCACCACGTTTTGTATCTTGTACAGGGAAACAGTAAATACTTCTGTGCATTCATACAAAGTCCAGATTTGAAGGGTGTAATACAGTGCTATTAAAAACAAAATCAACAACAACAAAACCCACAACAAAAAACAGCTAGAAATGGAAGCATATGGAGCTTTGCAGCCAGGAATAAAACTCTCCTCCTGCAGTTGTCTTGAGTAAAATAGACAGAAAAGGAAGACAGTGCTGGTTGGGCTGCCTCCCTTAAGCCAATCAAATCTCCTGTACTGACGATTCAATAATAAGTGAAATAATTCGTCTAAAATCATGAAGATCTTTGGAATTATAGTGCAAGCTCTATACATACTGTTTTTGTAAGAAACTCCTTCAGTATATTCTCTCTTACTTTTTCCTCTAACTGGATGCTTCTAACCAAAAGCAATTCAGAAGGAATCTAGATATGTCAGTAGTAAGTGGCCCCCCACCAAGAAAGAAAGGCAATTCTATAGATGGTGCTGATCTTCACAGAAACATCTACTTTCTGGTTGGGTCTGAAAAATGGCCCTTTCATGGAGTAAGCATACAGGCACTATAGAAACTGGTTTATTCTCGGGCATGGTCCCAGAAAAGAGAAGTGTTTCTGATTTCAGGAAAATTTAAGGGAAGACACAGCTTTCCTTCTTCTAATAAAATAGGTAGCATCATTGCCAAATGTTTCTCTGTAAATAACCCAGTAAATAAATTACCAGGGCAGCTGCAGCCATCAACACATTGTCCGTGACACACTTCATTGATATTCAGGCTCTGGCAGGTTTTGGCACAAGGGGACACGCATTCCTTATACTCCATGCCAACTGGACATCTTGGCCCTGAAACAATTAACAGAAATTAGAAATGCAAATTCCTCAATAACTCTTAAAAAAAGAAATCTCTTAATTATCAAAGGCTGAACCACAGAGACACCAAAAAGACCATATCCTCTCCAATCAATGATTTCTTTTTCAGAAGCAGAACATTTAAGAAAGATTTGATTTTCAGTTTGCTGCAATACCATCATCTGTCAGGTTGTATAGCAAATACTTAAAGGCTAAAGCCAATTTCTTTTCTAATAAATCGGGTCTTAATAACTGAAATCAAGCGCATTAAGAACAATCAAGCATGCAATAATACCTAAGTCATTTGGATAGACATGCACATTCTGTACCTTTAAGCTGTGCAGTTACTTCACTCATTTGTGAAATTACACTGTTTCATGTTTCCAGAGAAAAGTGGGAGACAGTTAAGATTCTGAAATCCCATCCTTCTTCTTCCAGAGAACTGCCAGCACAGCATAACAGCTATGCTGTGGTATCTTCACTGTTGTCGTTATCCTGGCTAGGCCATTACACAAGCACATACTATAGACATTCCTTCATTTTGATGCATAGACATACCATGCAAGATTGCATGGGCATGGAGTGGGAAGAAAAGATTAGACCCTGCCCTTTTCCAACAAAATACAGAGGTGGGAGGGTAACAAAGGAGCGGTCTTGCCCTCTGTGGCTCCAGGACTTGGGCACCAGCTTGCACTAATACCGTGTGCCCAGCACCAGAGCTCTCCCAACACAGCAGAGTGTTTCATGCCTCCAGCACAACTATCATCACTGTCTCCTGAGAAAGCATCATAGCATTGTTGAAAATTAAGCTCCTGATGCGGCAGCAGGCCACCTCTCTTCTTCATGACTCATAAAAAAACATGGTTTGTGAAGTCAAGGGTTGGACATGAGCTCTTAAAACTCATAGGAACAGAGAGGGTTTAATTTCATTCATGGCTTTAGTTAGACTTACAGACAGCCTTAGCAAAAATGGGTTCTCCAGCTTGCACCCTGAGCGAGAAGACAAGTTTTCATCAGATCCTTTTTATGTCCCAATGGAAAGGTAACAAATTACTGCCTAAAATAAGACTCTCCTCTGGTGTACAATCCCTTGAACAAATGGTTGGCAGTATCCTCCTGCCCTAAACATAATCTGAACGCACAGTTTTCTTCAGTGGTGGCCAACAGCAGAATATCTCTACCAGAGAAGAAACTGTTGTCAGCACAAATTAGTCAGTTACCCCATTATATCAATTTACACTAACATCCTGAGAAAATTGTCCTTCCAGTGTAATGTAAAAACATGAGCAAAAATCATTGAAAACATTATATTAGAGGATTGATTTTATTATTATTATTCATTTGTGTGCTTCTGTGTTTGACCAGGATTCTCCAGTGGAGGTATATGTTTATATCAACAGTGAGTGCAAACATGACCTTTCCTCTATAAACGCAATCCATCCCAGTCAAGCTACGTAATTCCTTGTTGCAAAATCTTAGCAGAGGTGCAATCAGGATCTCTAACCTAGGCAAAATTTGGCTTAAAAAAAGGCAACATCTCAATTTCAATGTAATTGGTTCAAGCAAATAAAGGATGAAACAACAGTCTTTACCAAAAAAACGTTAAGGACAGCCTTTCACAAGGATGCTGACTTACAAGTAAGGCTGGATAACATGACACATCTGAACCATATGTCAAATAGCTCCTATACATCCTAGTCTATACCTTGGTGTATCAAATAAGTCTTCATTGACTTTGCATACCATGGTGGGACCTGTTACAACTCAGGATCTTCTTCATAAGTGGTTCAAATAACCCTGCCTTAGGGATAACAACTTCTAGAATTAGGTGGATGATGGAGGGCTGAAAGGGGGAGCAAGCAAAGGCACTTCAGATAAATGAAAGTGACAGGCACTTCAGATTTTAACCTGCCATGCCTGAATCAACCTGAATTAACATCCTAAAAAAGTACCAGTTGCTTTTAGCTGCAGCACACAACCTGCAAGACAGGTATGATCTCATTTGGGATCAGCAGCCTAGGAATAATCCTGTCAGCTTACTGCATGAGCTCTCTTCAGGCCACCCATCCAAAATCACTCCTTCGTGAGAGCAGCTTCTTGCATAATCAAGGAATACTGAGCAGTGACAGTCCATGCCCTGGGTACAGGCACAGATATCTCTTTCACAGAAATCGATATATGGCTCTGGATCAACTCGATGGTGGCACCGGGAGAAGGTCAAAGATGTTCTTAGCAGCTGGCAGGTTTCCATGATGCCCTGCACAATAAGTGAGGAGCAAAGGTAGAAAGAGAGAGAGAAAAAGGGACAAAATTAGTTACTATAGTCTCAAGAAGAAGGGGGAAAAAACAACTTTTCTAAACACAGTCACCACTGTTGTTAAACAACATTATGGTTGTTATTTAACACCAGCATGTAGTTAAATAACATCATAGTCAAGAGCTAGTAGTGAGCTACATCCATTTATTCACCACATCCATATATAACATACTGATTATTATAAGTTTCATATAAGGAATGTTTCACACAGAAACATGTCAGTCAATCAGTCAGCAAAGGGAGGGAAGCAAAGAAGTGCTTCCTACCCAGTGAAGAACCAGATGGCATATGGAGTACTAGGAAGACACACACAGCAAGTGAGGGTAACTTATAATTTAGGTACTTAGGAAGAAAAATGACCAGATCATATTTTGGATAATGATGGAAAAGAGTAAGTTTCAGAGTAAAAGATCAAGTCTGACTAGAATGCAAGGAACCAAATTTGTTTCCCACTTCTGGCCTCATGTTCCTGTCGCTCCTGCTGGCTTGTCCAATGCATGACAGGTCAATTTAACTCAGATAAAAGGCAGAAAAATAACCCAGGGAAGAAAAGCAATTTGTTCTGCTCTTCGTGAGTTAAATCAGCATGGTGACAGCTAATGTAAGGAGAGGACTCCACAGTGAGATGAGGGGGAGGGTACCAGCACCTCTCCTTTCAGATGGCAGCAAGCTGAAATGAAACTTACCTATACGTGAAAAAAAACCTAAGGAAAACTTAGTATATGGCCAAGTTCTCCAAGGAAGGCTCCCAAATAGACTTTCTTTTATGTATGCATTATGTCACAGCTCAGTAATTCTGAGGTCCCCAGTGAAACTTTCTGAAAGGATGACACTGAGTTTAGGTAAGTGGAAAAACAATTTTATGATACAACCCTAGCACAAACAGTTAAAGCTACTTATTGTCAGTGTTTTATATAAGCAGATGTAACCACGCTGTATATCTCAGGTGTTACGCATAGTGCTGAGGGGTGATGGGGCATGTTCTTCAGGGTAGTTCACAGTAATGGTGCATTTCTCCTGAATACCTTAACAAGTACCTGAGGTGACAGCACATACAAGTTGCTGTGCTAAAGGTGGAGGGGGGGTGGGGGGCAGGGGGGAGAAAGAGAGAAAGAAGTCTTGTTTTCATTTTTTGGGAGATGAAAAATGGGGAGCAAAAAACCCCACAGAGTTCAGAGGACATCTAGACGTCTTCTCTGAATTGCAGATGGTATACCTGCATAGGAAAACTGCTGAGTAGAAAAGACTTTTTGCTAAAGGGCGTTTTATGCAGGTGATCAGCTAAAGCTAGTACATGTCTGAACCAAGAGAGACCTTCTTGCTTACGAAAACAAACCAACCAGAAATGTCTGGCCCATTGGGAATATATTCAGAGTTTAGCAAAGTGCTCAGTGAACAACTACATACACAAAGAGGTTTTGAGCTTTCTGAGAAAGGCCTCAGGGAACTCAAAGCAATGCTAGCTGAGCGCTATTAGAGAGTTGAACATGATTGTCCTCCAGCAAATGAGCTCCAGCCTGGAATAAATCTGATGCCCAGATAACAGCCACCATGCTGAACCAGCTGGAAAAAAAAAGACTAGAAGGAAGCGAGCAGGAACTGCATAAATGGTGGCTGCCACTGCTCTAAGACTACGCAGAAGTACAAGAAAGTGGAAAAAGTGCCCTTAGGGTGGAAGTAACAACAGAAGCAGCCAAAAAAGCTATTAAAGCAGCACTTCGAGATGAAACTGATATAACCGAAAGTGAGCTCAGAGCCATTCAAAGGGTAAACAGTGCAGCAACTTCTGAATCAAAGCCTTGATCCAGATACTATCAAATGCAACAGAAAACCAGTATATGCTACAAGCCCATTTAGGGGCTGTGTTAATAAGTTTTCTTAATAAGGTTGTTAAAAAGGTAATAAAACTCAACTGTTATGTACAATGGAACTCGGACTTTGTATATTCCACTAAACAGCAACACTAGTAGAAACAATCTTTTATGACCATGTTTATTACATACCAGTAAATGTCAGATGTGAAAGAGACTTTAAAAATAAAGGAGATTCCACACACACAAAAAAATAAAATTAACCCCCCCTTTTTTTTTCCCTATAGTGTTCTTTGGTCTTGGTCTTGTTCAATAACAACATACCTAATGACTGAGTTGTAGCTGATTATCAAGAAACCAAGCAATATACGTTAGAAAGCAACAAACAGTTAACTTTCTCTATGTAAACGTTTTCTTGCCATTCAAATCACTTCAGATTTTCCAGTGACTTTATACAAGAAAATATAGTTGAAATTTTCCCATCTTTTAGACATATCTCAACTATTGTGATGAATTAATGGACATAAGCTGAAATATGGGTAAATTCAAATAGATACAAACCAAAAAAATATTTTCACCATGAGGATGGTCAAAGACTGGAACAAGTTTTCAGAGAGGCTGTGGAACCACCACCTTTGGAGCTATCCGAAATGTGAGTGGACAAGGACCTGAGCAACTTGACCTAGGATGGCCCTGTTGCAAGCAGGGGGTTGGACTAGATGGCCTCCAATGATCCCTTCCAAATTAAACCATTCTGCAAATTACTTTTATTTTCTCTCCTTTCTTTCTTTAAAACTCGATGGTTCAGGCTGAACAAAGACAGGTCCTTGTTCTTTAGTTTAGAGGACAACACACATACATGGTGAGCACCAGATATTGGCAGTCTCACCCACTGCTGTAGTGTTCCTGCTTATGCAGCAACAGTCCTGGAAGTTTTCTTTGCAGACAAAGAAACATCTAAAACCAACAGACCAGGGAATGAAGCCTCAGGCTGAAACAGTGCTTGGAGTACAGGTGGTTGTAAGATTAAAACTAGCAGAACTGACTGCAGTATCCAAAATACAGGTGAAGGTCTTGAAACTTCTCCCTTGATTTCTGAATGAGTTCTATTTTAAGTGTTTCTTTAAATGGGTTGGCGGTGTCCTGGCACTGACAACCCTTAGTGACCACAAACTTGCTGACCCAGTCCCACCACACAGAGCCGTAGGTGGAATTTTGTACATTCTTCCAATTTCTGCAGAGTTGCCTTCTGCTGCTGCATGAACGCATTTGTCTATTGCTTAGCAGTTGCCATTAAAGAGATACAACTTAAAAAGTAACATTAGAAACCAGAGACACCCTCTCATTCCTTTGAATTTAAACCCTATGGTATATAGATACACAGAAGTGTTTCTCCAGATCATTCAGGAAGGGTATATTTTGGTGCCATAACTGGATATAGTATAATAGGATATATTTCAGAATACATCTTCTTTTGGTTCACTCATCAAAGGGAGAATGATTTAGTCTCCCATCTTTCCAAGTAAAAGGCACCCAAAGCCAATATGTTTAGTACACTAAATGCTGGCTGTATGCTTGAGCAAATAACAACTGACAGAAGTCACTTCACTTGGATACTGATTCTGATAATCTGTATATTTCAGGAGCAGAAAAATGAGATTTTAGATATAGTGGGCCTTATCTTCACCCCTAAAATGTGTTATAGTATTGTACATCCACATCTTTGCTGGACTTGCTTGCGACCTCTACTACTACAAATTATGGTCCAAAAGTTGATAATTTCTCCCACTTGCTTTTGGATCTGGGGATAAATGCGATTTCTTCATTGCATAGGGAAGTACTCCATGGGATATGAGTGGGACTATTTCTTACCAATCACAGCAAAAGCTGAATTTCAATGAAAGCAGAAATCAGCTGACTTCTAATTTCAGTCGTTTTCACATCTAACATGCTATAGGTATGGTTTCCTAATAAGAAAGAAAAAAATGACAGAAAACAGTGGAGTGTGGCCTCCATGCACCATTTCTATTAGAGGTGAAATAATATAGGAAATAAAGGTAATGTCTAAGACCGCATAAATCAACTGTAATGCTTTGTTTTCAAGGCTGCCTCATTACCACAGTTACCCACATCACTCCATTTTATACGTCAAGATCCATCTTACCAATGCTGTTAGTCATCTGAAAGACTATTAGATTGCAGTACTTCATTGAACAGGCAGCCTAAATCATCATATCTGAGTAGTGAAAAAAATGGATCAGACAATGCAGAGAAGCTCTTTCTTTTTGGTAACTATTTAAACAGTAGTCAGAGAGGGCAGGGCATGGAACGGAGGTGGTAACTCCCTCCCTTGAACACTACCAAGCTTGGCATGCTCTTCAGATCACACAACAAGGTAGCTAACAGGCAGCTCCACCATGCAGATGCTAAGCTGCTTCCAGCCCTAAGAGGGGAATAACTGTATCTGAGAAGAAACCATATCCGCAGGCTGAGCAGTAGTCAAACAAATGTAAGTGTGTATGTGTTTTGGAGGCAGAGGGCAGGGAGAGGCCCAGAGCAACAGTAGGGTAAGAGTGTGAGCTGAGTCAAGACCTTCAGCTGATATATGGAGCCATTAATCAAGACAAGAGCTCTTCCTTATTAAAGAACACGAAATTGCCCACATTTTCTATGATTCAAAGATAAATGAGCAACAGGGCTTTCTGGCTTCACTGCATCTTGCAAAGAAGTCAGAAGCTGTCTCTCCAAGGATGCTGTTGGGTTGAGGGTGCTGAGAGGGCAAAGAAAACCTCAGATCTATCCCGAGTCAGGGGACAGGGGCAGAAAGATCACACTAAACCAAAGCTGTTGTTTTCCTCACCTAGAAGCTGATCGCCTGGCAGGGAGGGAAGCTGGGAGATGGAGGAGATTTACATTCCTGAAGCTGAAGCAAGCAAACAAAGTATGCTATTAAAAAGTCCTACATTCTTCAGCAGGCACTTGTTTCACTGGACTACTATTACTAGCGCTGTGTTTATTCTTGCACAGTGGATAAATTAAGCCAATGTTAAATGCTGTGAGCTCATGAACTCACACGAGAGAGAACATAATTTCATCTAGTTTGCAGGAGAGCAAACTTTATCCAACAAAACATCAATATTTAGTATGATCTGCATAAAACTCACATTCATTGCAGTCTACCCGTCAGACAGGATTTCGTCCTGCATGCCACTCCCTGGCCGCAGTTGCAATGTTGACATTTTCTAAACATTAAACTTGCCTGAATAGATAAAATTCCAGTGGCCACAACCTTTCACAAGAACTAGCCCTGCTCTAGAGCTGTAACCAGGTTTAAAATGCAGTCCTGTCCCTCAGAAGACATCTCAGCCAGGTTGAAACCCCTCATGCTTTGGTCACACTCTTGGCACCATGCACCATTACTCAAGTCAGGTGTTCAGTCAGTCCCGACCCCAACAGAAACACCCCATGCACACCGGCTCAGCTGAAGTAAAAAATACAGGCTGGAGATTTCCAGCCTGAAATCACTGCTGTATTTCCTTAGCCAAGTTTGTAAGCTGCAAGGCTGAAGCTATAGTGCTAAGAGGCACAAGCATGCTTCACTGAATTTCAGAACATGTCCAATACAAGCGTCCCCATCCAAAAGCTTAGCGGAAGTATAAATAGTCAGAACTTTGCAAGCTTGTCCGAGTCTTAGCTTTCTCCAGGCAACTAGGAAACCAGCACTTGAAGTGCCTGTAGAGCAGATATGTTCCAGGAAGTGCTACTAATCTTCAGAAATTATTTGAGCCTTGTTTAACAAGTATCGGTCTACAGGACTTGTACAACAAGGAACCAACTGCTAAATATTTGCTTCAGTTACTCTGGTGTAAATCCAAACCTGGTCCCCGCCAGATCATTCTGATTTCCAACAGAGTACATAAGATCAGATGCAAACCCTCGATGGATGAAGGCTCAATTTACCATGACAGTCATAAACTTTAATACCACACGCAGTCAGTATATATTCAAAGCTATTTTCTTCCCTGAGCTGGTGACCATCTGCGTGTGTCCACCCTGTGTCTAAGGGAAACAAGGAATACGTATATACTTATAAAAAAGGAAAAGAAAAAGGTTGATGCAGCAAAGGAGGTGACAGAGTTGGCTGAGGCAGGCAGTTCCATGTTTCTTCAACAAATCAGAGCTACTATCTATGTGGGTAGCTGAAGGCTACTACTCCTCCTCCTGGCAAGGGAAATAGCCTGGTGGCACAGAGCACCTACAGAGAACATCTCTGTCAAAAATAGCCTGGCTGCAGCATCTGCCCACTCTGCTGACTCCCAGGTATATGAACTGCAACACATTCACAAATACTATTTGTGCTAGTGGTGCCCACAAAGGCTTCAGAACTGATGCTTCCCTGCTGGCACAATCAGAGAGGGAATTAACTACCTCATTCTACAGGCACCACTTAAACACACCCTTCCCAAGCAACACCAAAGTTTCTTTGGCAGCAACTCACACTTCAGGCTCCAATGAGCTGTTGGTTTCTTTATCTGTCTGATGTTTGTGTGTTGGATTTGGGGGTTTTGGGGGGGAAAGGAAGGAGGAGTAGTTTTAGAAAGAATAGCGACAGGTAGGGTGCAGTAGGAAAGAAAAACAGCATCCACTAACTAGTGAGCAAACTTCCTTTCTCAACACTGCATGTAAATAAGTCACCAGTCATACCATGCAGCCTCCGAGGTCACTTCTCTACAGCACCAGGCAGCCCAGCCCAGTGCTTCTCTATAGCACCAGCCTGAGTCTGCAGGGAGGACTCATAGCTACCAGCTCAGGAACTGCAAGCACACAGCTGCATCCTGCATCCAGCCCCAAGCTCGCTCACAGAGAGGCTGGGAGCACCCACCAACAGCACAGGCATGTGCTGCAGTTGTGTCACTTCCACCTTCTGCTTGCACTTGATCCTGCTGCACCACAGCAGGGACCTACATATGGCCACCAACAGCCCCGTGGTTAACTCCTGCCAGGCTGGATGAGAAGCTGAGCTCATGAGCTCACAAGATCAGTGCCTAGCTATCTCAGACCACACTACACCTCAGAAACCCAAAATGGGTATCTCCTGCACCTTGCATTCTAACTGTTTGGAGAGGGAGGACCGTGTTAGGTACAGACAGGGATTCAAAGAAGCTTATGTGTTCTTCTGCTGAAGGTCAGGTAAGCTGCCTTCAGATAGGGGAGGACCGAAATCAGAATGGTATCTTGTGGCACTAACCTTCTCTGCAATATCAGATGAAATGTTGCAGGTGTTGCTTGGAGTCTGCACTCTCTTGCACCGCTTGTTTTCACTGTGCAAAGCCCAGGAGTTTGCAAAATCGTAACTGTTTTCCACAAGGGTCCCTGTGAATGAAGAAGAGAAGAAGCGCATGGCAGTTAAGGGGTTTGAGTAACAAGTGGTCATTATTGGCTACTATCAATGTGACTGTCTGCTGAAAGCTGTTTTTAAAAATAAAAGCTGTCGTATCAAATTAATTTCTATTCCAAATAGACTGACTGTAGAAAAACCACTTTCAGCAATCTGGACTGACTCCTGCCAAAGACCTCTCTGAGCTCAAGGACAGACTAAAGCCTGCACAAGGCAGGTCCCAGCATTTCTCACACCTGCATGAGCATGGTAGGAGTTATTTGCTGGTCAGCTATAATCTGCAGAAGCCTAAGCATGCCTACACATCTTCCTACTATTTAAAAGCTGCCAATAAAACATGAGGCATATTAGAGAGGTAAACAAAATGAAGCTGCTCTCCTTAACCAGAGAAAGTATTAGCATTCCTAATCCCAGCTAGCCTTGATTTCCTCCTTCTATCTGAAACTAAATCTTGTGTACAAAGAAACTTAACATACACCATAACTCTTGGGCCTATGATGTTGCTGTGTAAGCTGTCCTGAAATATGCTCCTCTGTCCTATTACAAGCAGCTCCCGGCCCAGGCTTGGCAAGATTTGCATCCACTTTGCATAAAAGCAAAACCGGAGGAGTTAATCTGTAGGGCTGCTGCTTCCTGGGAGATGCAAGCCATGTCTCTGCTTCTCTTGCTCCATCCTTCTGAGAAGGAGGATCTTCCCAGAAAGGGAATGGTCCCTCCTCCTCCTTTTGCCTCCTACAGCCTGGTTGATTTAAGGACTACCTCTGCTTCCTTCTGTGGGTAACCGCTACAAAATACTTAATTTCATGGTGCTCTCAGTTCTTTAACTTTGCTTTTTAAAACCCTACTGTGTTGCATGTGAGAATATCAGTTGTGACTGTTAACACATTCCCAAGACCTTATGTAGACAATATGTTGACATGTGACCCTGACTCTATCTGGAAACCAAAGAAATGCTTCCCAAATACATCTATATAATATTTTTATATTTTATATTTTTACAATATATAATTTTTAATATATATATATATATTTAATTAAAATTTCATTGAGCTACCTGCTGTACATTAAGTACAAACACACAGAACATACTGAACACTAAAACTGTTCCTAAACTAAAGGATAATCATGATAACTACACTGAGAATGCTAAGGCAGATGTAATAAAGCCAGTAGTCTTTAGTAGACCTTTTTTTGTAAACTAGAAATTAGGGTCTTATAAAAGTAGCATATGTTAGGCCATAGCAGATGTCAAAGGAGGAAGACTCCGAGAAAATGATGACAGGGAAGAGTGGTAAAAGGCATGAAATTTTCATCTATGCAGCCAGAACTCAGCACAGGAAAAGAAAAACAGCAACAAGAACACAACTCTTCAGCTCATCAGAGATTGTAAAGACTAGAGTAATGATGAAATCTAGTCTGATGAGAAGCAAGGTGCCAAATTAAACACATTCCCTTTTATTTGCACTAATGCAGCCTTACACTAACAGTTTTATAATAGGAGATGGGCTCTGCTCTGAATTAGTGTTCCTCTGACTCTGAATGCACGTCCATGTTGAGCTTCCCACTGGCAGGTACCACCAGATCCTCAGTTACCCATAAGTTAAGATTTGAAGGTTGGGACAACTGTTGGCCCTGAAATGCTAGTCACGTGTTTTTTCATTTCTCCCCTTCCATTAGAATTTTTTCTTCTGTGGTGCTTGTAAATTTATACCACTTATGTAGTTCTTTTATGAAACATTTGTATTATACTATTTTAACTCTTCTATGATAAATACTTTCAAGTACAATTTTTTTAAAATAATTTCCAAACGTTGGTGGGGTTGTTCATGGGTTTTTTTGGAACCTGCTTTTCAAACTCTCTTGCTCTCAGCACCTGTCTGTATAATAGCAGACCATTCCACAGGCACAAGCAATTTGGCAACAACTTTCCAGGCAGTTCTTCAACCTTGCCAAGTCCTGGAGCCCTTAAACCAAGTTACAAGCTGTTTGGAACAGGCAATACTTGATCAATTTCGGTTTGCGCAATAGCTCAAAGTTTTCTCCCAGGTAAGCCTCCTCAACATACGACAGTAAAAATCTAGGATAATAATGAATTACCAGAGATCAGTTGACTTTATTTTTCCTTTCATTTGTCCAGTGTAGCCTTAAGTGACCTATAGCAACAGATAAAGGGCTGGAGAGGCACTATGAACTTAAAATGAGAGTGCTGCAAAACTTTGCATGCGTGTTTGCCAGTCTGCTTTTCCCCAGGAGCTTTGTCCTCCATGCTAAACAACACAGTCACTAAAGATGCACAGTATTCAACTGAATACCATTAGTTATTACTTCCAATAACATAGATCCAATAGAACCTGTATTTTCAGAGTACTTGTATTTTTGTTGAACGAGCAGCTTTATAAACACACAGTTAAGATGCAATCCATACTCCTGGAAAGGTGAAAAACAGCTGGACATGCAGATTTCACTGACCATCAGAAGAGCTTTAAAATGAAACTATGAAGTGACTCTGGGGCCACTGAGCTGCTTAACAAATTGGGGTCATGCGGATAAGTTTTTTCTGCAGAAGGTAACTTTGAAGAGGACTCTTCAACTCATACTCTGCACTACATGCCTTGTCGATCACCATGGTGATTCTCAAATATTTCCATCTACTTGATGAGGTTCAGGAAAAAAAGAGGGGAGGGAGAATTTTCCCCAGCATGTCTGACTGCTCTGAGCAGAGGAAAGAGCAGCCACCACCACTGCTGCCTTTTACCCAACACTCCATTTCCTTCTGCTGAAGGACTCAAGGTTGTAGGAAAGGAAAGGTGGTGGAAGGGATAACACAACAAAAACAACCTAAAAAAGCCTGGGGTTTCTTAAGTGCGCGGGTGATACTATTAACAGAGAAGCTGGGCAGCTCAGCTGCCTACTCTGGCACTGCACACCTACCATGCAGCGCGACTGCCCTCCTCTCCTATACAGCAGTGTTATGTTTTCCTTCTGTTCATTCCATGTTCGGTTTTTCTTCTTTCTCT
Source organism: Leptosomus discolor (assembly GCF_034619465.1). NCBI lineage: Eukaryota > Metazoa > Chordata > Aves > Leptosomiformes > Leptosomidae > Leptosomus > Leptosomus discolor. The sequence continues at coordinate 136,970,944 of NC_141391.1, forward strand.
AAGCAGCCAAGATTCTGGAGAAAGAACTCCTAGCCAGGGGTCATCAGAGCCCCACATCCAGAAACCCTCCATACAGCCTGGGTGGGATTTTTGCTAAAGAACTTGTTTCGTTTGTCTTGCAGGAAGTGTGTTGAAAATAGATGCTGTCAAAAAATGTAATGAAAACATCTGGACACAAGACAAGTGCTTAAAGTACCAGGGCCTGATGTGGACCACAGTACAGACTGATACTGGCATGCCAGCTGGCTGCTCAACAAGCAGCTAGTTAGCATCCAGTCTCCTTTTAGGATTCAAGATGGTTTCAGGAGGTAGCTGTTAAAGCACAACCCAAATCTCACCTTCTCCCTACATCCCAGAAACATCCCACCACTTTGATGACCCTGCTAAGGTCTTCCAGGAGAGGGCTACACACCAATCAACTGAGCAGCATGTAGGGCTTCCAAGGGCATACTGTTGGACTATGACTTTAGTGCTCTGATTCCTGCCCTCATGTCTGTCTCTTTGCAGAGAAACAAAACCAAACCAACCAAAACCACACACTACAATGACATGTTTTGGGCAAGACTTTCCCCCCCACCCCCTTTTTTTTTTGGTCAAAACAGTTGCTTTCACTTATATGAGTTTCAGATAGATGATGTTCACTCTTGACAGAAAAATCAGTGTTCACTGTGATAGCTGGGTCTCAAAATCACCAGTTCCTTTTGAAATCTGAAACCTGTATGCTGCTTATTTACTTTGAGACTGACGGTCAGGCAAGGAAAAGCGTTAGCAATAACCACCTCGCACTGACGGCACACCAGGCAGGAACCCTAACCTCGCTCCCTGGACCTCCTGCAGATTTTTCATATGGCCACAGGCCCACCAGGCTTACTCTCCCAGGGTCTGTTAATTAATCTGTAAAATATACGCAAGAATTTTTTCAAGACACTACAATACTGTGAGTAGAGATGTGTAAACATTCACATGTTAGTTATACCAAGCAATGGGGGTTTTTTGTTTGTTAGAGTTTGGGGTTTTTTCCTGGTTTTACATGGTTTAGTACATGGTCCAGACAAGCAAAACTATTGGCAAGGTTGACCAAAAATTGATCCATAATTTGGACCAAATCAATGATACAAAATATTGAAGTCCTGGGCAATAAAGTCTTTCCTGCCCTCTCTGGTTCAATGAATATAAAATTAATAATATTAAACATAAGAAAGGGAAAGAGCCATCTCCAAAACTCTACAGCCCAGTGATGAAGGCACACTCCTCACAACAAAAATGTCTAATTTTGACTCCAAACTCTGAATAAAGCAGAGCAGGTTATGATTGCAGGTTCCTGTCATCTCAGACAAACATCGCATAATGAAGACAGGTACAAGGCAAGTCTTCTTCATCTGTATAGTTTGTAAATGACAGCTAAATTCCCTTGTGAATCTATCCGCTTTGCTTTCAAATTAAAATGCAAGAAAGAAAATGAGATTATTTACTTAGGCCAAACAAAAACTCACCTAAAATCAAATTACTGATATCCTTTAAAATGCCAAGAAATTTGGATTTCAGAAAACTTTTGTTTATTTTTTTAGGAGAAAAAAATAGATCTGCACTACCATCACTGTGACTTTGGAACATGCTTTAAACGCTTCTGATAAAAGGTACCTCACACAGGGAAGCTGCATATTCAGTCATGTGCATTAATACCACTTCTGGTACAAAAACATTACATGAAACATCAGATTTTTCCTTGTAGACACTGTCTGCTTCTACCTGTTTAACCTATATTCACTTTCCGGTGGCATCATATATACTGTATTTGAGCAGCTTAAAAGGCTGGAATGTGGTGCTGACAACTGGAGCAGGCTCAGAATACCAAGCCTTTTCCAAAATTAGCCATAGGTATTGTTTTATCACTAATGCCTTTGTAATTTGGAGATAGATTCTCAGAAAAACACGCTTCCTGCCAGTGCCAAGAAAAGCATAATGGGATGCTAGATGTTTTTTTTTTTCTTCCATAATGCTAAGAGTATGTAATATACACAAATAACAAAATGATAGATTAATATCCCTGTGATGGACTTGAATGAGCTCTTCTGCACAAATAAACTTTAATGAAGACCTAGATATCCAAGTGTCTATGGCAGCAATATCACTGTGAGACAGCTCAACAATAAGACTACTAGTCAAAGACTGAGGCTACAGGCACAGAAATAAGCTCCATGAGCTTGTGCTGCATCCTCTCTCACTGGGGAGAAATTACCTTACAATTTCTGCAAAGGTAAGAGCATGCCCTTCGACCACTAGCATGCTGCAAGGCTATGGTTTTTGTCGACTTGCTCATGTGTGCATGCCCTGAGGAGATTTCATGATTAAATTGCCCGTGTTGTGCCAAATTCCCCCTGTAGTATTCTGAAAGTTATCACTTCTGGCCTGTGCTTTTGACTCCCAATTGTAAAATGCTCATGACAATGATCAGAGACACTCAAATGCCACAGGTGAAGGCTGCCAAATAGATATCTGAGCATCTAGAAAGGACTCAACTTCATGTTTCTGATATGAGCAAAGACTGGCAACCAGTTAGAAGTCTGTGACGATGTCAGAAAGCAAAGCCTATTCAATTACCAAGTCTTGGAAGCATTTACAGGATAGCTATAAATGACCAGAGCCTAACTGGCAAGAAAAAGCAGAGGAGAAACGAACTCCTTCATTAGGATCTAGGGGAAAAACAAACAAACAAATAAAAAGCCCTGGAAAGCTTCTGAGAACTTTCTTTTTATATTTTGGTTATGCTTAAAGTGTGAGAACAAACTCTCAAGGCGCAGCTGCCTTGTTTTCACTGCCATATCCAATAAACAAGCAACTACAGACAATATAATCAATTTCGTTTGTAAGTCTCAAAAGGACATGAGCACTTCTCTGCACAATGAAGTAGTTTAGTAACCAGCTATGTCAATGAGAGTGACTCAGGACCCCATCCTCTGTCTGAACGACAGTGGGTGTCTAACTCTGAAACCTACTGGAGAGACTTTTCTTTTTGAGGTTCAAGAGCTACTGCCGAAGGCTACTACAAATTTGCTAGAGTATCATAGCTTGAGCCACATCACTTAGACCTCCAGGATCTCAACAGCTGAGCATCAAAAGTGCATACAGACACAATATGTGTTATCCTCTCCTCAGACTATCAGTTCCCAGTTTCCACACCAACACACAGTGAGGGGTCATAAGAGAGCCATGACAATAGCACATGACTGGATAAATTCTAGAACACGAGTATAAATATATCAAGAGAAAAGAAAAACAATTACACACTGTTCAGTAAGTTTAAACACACTTTCCTTCATGCCTCCCTTATTTACTTTCTGTAAGTGGTAAAGTCCAGTAATATCGCAGGTGCTTCACCTCTTATTTCACAACCACCCCAAAATAATCCAAGTGCAATTAATTAAGTTCTATATCATAATCCACTTTCTTAAGAATAAACCAAACTAACCCTCTGTGTTATTAAACCACAATTTTATTTTTTTCTGAAATATGGAAAAATCATGTTTTCATTTGTTTTCAACATAAATGTTGCCATTTTGTTGAAACCATCACAAAACGTGTCGCTACACGAAAGATAGCATTTCTGGGCTAGATTCCATCCATGACAATTCTGACTTCTGCACAAATCTGGGACCTGGTCCTCTGGTGCTACAAAGAAGCACTAGAAATGGGACATCAAACCACGTGAGTTTTTTCCTGTGCAGGCAGGTACGAAGGTGATACACAAAGCACTGCATTAGCTTTTAAACTGTGTGAGCTACAGCCTGTGAGAGACAGAAGAGAACATCTCAGCTGCAGACCTCTTTCCATCATAGCGGTTCTTACAGATTCCCTCCTAGCAGGCAAGGGCTATTAGCAACCAGACAGGTTACCATTTCAGTGTAAATCAAAGCAGTTTAAAGGTTAGTACACCTTGAGGTGACTGCTCAGCCTTTAAAAAACATGGAGGAAGGTTCAACACACCTCAGCTATCTGACGAGTTCATTGGCTATAGCACAATACCTCTAGCATCATCTCTCTTCCTTTGCCTGTGACATTCAAATCTGCATAGTGCTCCCCAGGGGTTTCCAGACGAGAGCCCCTAATCTTGGCAACATTAGACCGTTGTCTTCTTCCTTTGCACGCTGTGCTTCCATTGCATATTATTCTGAAGCTCAAAGATCTTATTGTATTTATTATCAATATAAATCCAGCCCAGAAATATATCTAATGAATTAGAACTGAGGGTCCCATCTGATAAACATGCCCAGATTTTCACGGGAAGCAACAGACACATCAACAGCAGAGTTCAGTCTTCCGGCAACCTTAAGGTAACCCTTCAGTGCTCTCAGATTGCTAAGTCATTACACCAAGCTCACATCCTGGGCTGGGCTGACCTTTATGAGATCTAATCAGGCTAAAAGGAGAGAAAATAAAAGCTGCAGTGGAAAGAAAAGGCTAAACTACTTCATAGGCTACCAACAGACCGCCTAGCTCTTTTGTTTAAAGAATAGTGCTTGTGTTGCCCCTCACCTGGAAGTTAGATTTAACAGTTTAAAAAAAAAAAAGAAAGAAAGAACAAAAAAAGGTCTGAATTAATCAAAAGCTGGTTTTACTTGTAGCAAGTTAAGAAATGTTTTTATGAACAACCTCACCAGCAGAGCTGCCAAGGAGACAAACAGCATGTGGGTGTAGTGACGTCCCTCACTGATACAACAAATTCAAACATAATTAGTTCTAATTCCTTCTAAACTAGTTTAAATGAAAGGTCTATTGTATCAGAGTAAAAAACTAGCAGAATTGCTGAGATATGATTCTATTCTTTAGGCTAAAATCACAGATCTGTATGTCCATGCAGTTACAGAAGTCAGGGCCTTCCTCATACAGTAAGAGCTGCGCATATTCTCTGTCACCTTCTCTATTATTTTTCAGCTCTTCCAAGCAGTGACCCTGTCATGTACTTCAGTACATTCGGAAGTCTCTGGTTGTGAAAACACTGCTTTTCTTAAGAGGGCGGATACAGTCTCCAGCGTGTTAAACAAACACAGCATGAAACACATTTAAACATGAGCAGGAGGGAAACTTCTACATTTGAGCAGTCTATGGCAATACAGTCTCTCCTTTTCTGCTCCTACTTTTTATAATAGCCTCACTCTTATTTATCGCAATACAAAGATGTAAACTTCAGATCTCAACACATTCAGACAACAAGATATCCAAGACCTGCCAAGCCATTCTGTGAGCTGAGTTTGTTTCTTACTATTTACATTGCTGAAGGACTGATCAATCATTTTAACATATTATGAAATCAGGTTTTTTCTGTACATTGAAGCTATGCTTATGTATCCCAAGTGTCAGCAAGCACACATCTCTGGAGCACTGCCAGGGTCTTCTCCAAGTTGCTTTGTCTCTACTTTCTGCATCATTTATTTTTAATACATACTTTAAATTATCAATTTAACATATTAACGTATTAACTAACTTTACTCTAAACCTTTCCTCTTCAGGTTAGGGCTAAGAATTAAAAGATACTCTGAAATACCACAAATCAAGATCAGTCCTTCAAGGTCATATTCAGGGCTTTTCCAAAACTCTTACTCTTCACCCATGCTGACGGATCTCACACAAAGGCATAGAGAGCAGCAAAAGCAGTCTTGTCTCTCCACCTCATTAGGAATTGGTGTGGTGTAAAGTGCCCCTCCAATCCAACAGCCCATATAGACAGGGAAATGCCATTAGGAGGTAACCACTTTACACAACAGCATCCCATGCCAAATCCAAGCACAAACCTGCCAGTAGCAACCCCCAGGATTCACTATTCTGCTATTGCAATACTATCTATTCTTACTCCCTCTTGTCGAACTCATGAAAGATTAGAAGTTGAATTGAGTATTCCTCACACCTTTTTTGCTGTGTCTTCTCGCAGTTGGTCTCCCCACACACTGTATTGTACATTATTTAGCTTGTAGCTTTATCATTGTATTTCAAGATTCAAGGTTTCTAAAAGTGTTTAAATTCAGACTTCTGGGGTTTGCTCAGGAATGAGATGAGATAATAATTCCCTTTCAGGAGAAAGGAAGATGAAAGAACTTAGTCAGACACCTTTTCAGTGCATCAAGATGAGGTACCTGAGAGGTTTTGTAGAAATTTTTTGCTGGATCAGCAAAATCTTTGTTGAATCACCCATCAGGAAAAGTGTGCAAAGCGTACATTAAAATATAATCAGTTAGCATAGTCTTACCTTCCTGAGTTCTGAAGTCATCTTCAGCAAATTTATTAAAGTTGCCACACAACCCACAGGTCTTATTATAGTGCTTTTCTTGAAGGAGTATCTGAATATTCCCACTAGTATCAATCTTCACCACAAAGCCATGCTCATCGCTGGATAGTTTATAATAACCTGCCTCCTTCTCTATAAATATGCCATTGGAGGCAAAAGGTATGGAAATCCTGTGAAGAAAAACAGGAATTTCTCAGAATATGACACACAAAAACCATCGGGGTTTTTCTGCCAGAGTACTTGTTCCCACAGGTACCTTTTTTCTTCCTGCATCACACCTCCATCAAAAGAGAAGCGAAGGTTGAAATATTCTCCGAGATACACAGAGAAACCAATTTTCTCCCCATCCTGGTAGTCACCTGAAGAGATGAGGTATAAACAAATATTATTAGTCTTGGGACTCAGGAGGACAACTTGAAAGTACACATTGCAGGGTTGGGAGCATATCATCTAACATTTTCAAGAGCCATCCAGCTATTTCATCCCATAGTTGTTTAATGTGAAACGGACAGATAGTCCCAGGATGAGGGCTGGCATCAACCACTGGCAGGCACATGACTTGGCACTGTCTGTGGACTCACAGTCTCCCTGTTATCGTCTCTAGACACTGAATTCTCCCTCGTACCATGCACACTGGAGGAGTTGCCACAGGACATGCGCTCAACGATCTGCCTTGCTCTTTCCCTTCCTAGTTTCCTTCCAAAAACAATCCATAGCTCAGTGGTAAGAGAAGTGGGTTGAATCCATTGAACTGATGGAAGAACTGAGACTAGGTATCTTTGTTCTTGATAAGCCCTCTAACCATCTCAACTGCTCTTTCAGGGGTGGATGACAAATTGGCTATGTGAGTTGGGGGGCAAATCACTCTGAAATTTTCAAAAGGAGCAGCTCATAGAAATGGAGACAACTTTCTTAGGCTCTGAGAGAGAAGAAGGTGGGGGGGTCAGACATAGTCCTTTCTCTGCTTTGGCCTGTTGTCTAGCTCTGACTTTCTAGCAGCCCCTTGTGCAATGTGCCGCCCATTCTGGACCTCCTGTTCTGAGGCAGCCAGCTCTGCCCAGACCTAGACACTTTACTCAGCAGCGCAGATGGCACTTCACAGACAGGTATCCAAAACCAAAACAAACTCACACACGTATAGTAAGATAGGAATCAAAATAGATTATGCCATGCTTATGTGCCCAATATAAACTTCAAGTTCCTGCTCATGGCAGTTTTTTTAAGATTTTATTGATCACATAAAATACTGCAATAAATTCATCCCTCACATATGCTGGTGGGTTCTTCTACATAGAAAAAAATTGGACCAAGTTGTTCAAGTTGAAGAAGAAAATCATTTAAATGGGTATATGGTTCCTTTTCAGAGTGATGGGATCAGTTTAATTTACTTGTAGTTAGTAAAAAGTCACCTTAAACTAGAACTAATACACAACAGTTACTAGTGAATATATGACTATCTATGAAAAGAGTTTACTATGAAAATAATATACAGTTTTGGTTCTCATATCATCTCTTGCCCATCCCCAAGAATAACATTGCAAAGGCTCATGCTAATTCAAATGCCTTTTCTCGTGCAGGATGGGACTTTTCTTACTGGAGGGATTTACCATACAGGTAAAATTAGTTCTACAGGGTCGTGTAGTTCCTAGTCCTGTACTCAGCCACATTCCCCTAGCAAATTCAAAATTAAAAAAGGTCTCACTTCCCCTCTTCAGAAAAGCCAGTAAGAAAATCTCCATTCCTTGACAGCTTACTTATGTATGAGCCATATTACCCAGGGATAACAGAAGCCAAAGGGACAGAATTTCCTCAGAAGTAATCCTACTTTCAAAAAAAAAATATATAAACAAGATCCTTTTATGCAGTGGTCCATTCTATCTGACAAAGGGCAACTGTTCGTCTTTTCTTCTCAGTGATGGAACCCAAGAGAAGTGCAATGCTACATCCTTACAATATTTTGCACTTGTTACTGCTTGGTACCTTGCTCAGACTCACCTAAGAGTGTGAAGGAGCGCTTGTGACAATCCCCAGCAAGGAGGTAACTGCAGTCCCCAGCAAAATTGTAGAAAGAACCATCAAAAGTTTTGATGTGATCATTCCCAAAAAGGCTGCAACGGGAAACTGATGACTCCTGAAGCAAAGAACCTGATGATCCTGGATATCGAAACACAACATAACTTGCAAGGTAAAACAATCATTTTGTAGTTCGGGAATTTATCTGTTGAAATTTATCACCATTCATCACAGTGTGTCCTGGATCTTTAGCTCTAGCTTCTAGGCAGACTGTATGCTTGGCATAACAGTCCATAAGATCAAGTACAGATTTATAAGATGCGCTAGTGAAATGGCTTTTTTGCTTTGTTTTACTAGCCCAAACCTTGCATGGGTAATTTCATTCCTGATCCTCTAAGGAATACCGCGTGTTCATTCATTTGTGCCTGCCTGCAATCCCATTAAAATTAATAGGGCAGTAGCAAAGCCCCATAGTTTGTTCGGCCAAACATCACTGACTTCAGGGAGACATTGTGACTCAACACAGTGCTTGTTGCAAGGTAAAGAGCCAAAAGGACTAACTTTATCGATCTCTCCAGCATGATAAGAATAATGCCTAAGCGAGGATTGCAGGATTAGATGGGCAAAAAGATTGGGGGAGGAAAAAAACTCACAGAAGAAACAGTGAAAATGTATGATAGTTCCTAGACATCTGAAAATAAACATGTTTTCCTACCTGATGGTGCGGTGGCTAGCAGTAGGTTTGTTAGTAGCACTGCCAAGAGGACCATCTGTCAAAAATCAAAGAGATAGATTAGAATATTCTTAGTTTGGGGTGTATAGTCTGTTTCACAACAACTCACCATTTTCTATCCTTTCTTTACAAAGTTATTTTTGAAGTTCTACAACATTTCAAAAAGCCATAATCCATGCAGACTTTCACAGTAATTCAGTTACCCACCCATGCTTCTTTAAATAGGTAATCTAGGAGAATAACTATTCTTTGTACCCATTTTCACTTATTGCAGGGAAATGTGGGCTACCTCCACAGGAAATGCAACCCAATGTACACACATATTCTGATTTACCCGAGTTAATACACCGCACACACAAAGCCCTTCAATACGCAGCATTATTTATCAGACAACCTGACATGAAGAAGCACACCAGACTGGATCAGTCAACTTGGCTTCAGTAGAAGTCATCTCTGCTGCACAATATTTGCATCCTGCCCAAACATCCACGAAGGGAAAGAATATATAGTTTTTGCATCAGCCAACAGGTCTGGCTGGCAGACCATTATAACCACATGTTTATAATCCACTGATTTCAAAGTGATAATATGTTTAAGATAAGGGGCAAGAAATAAAGGGAGGAAATTGTGCAGAGATTAGAGACCCAGGATGAAAACTTCCATTTACCAAAATCATTTTTAGCGTTGCCTCCTGCTTTCTACAACCAAAACATCAGCCTTTGTTCTCCATATGTCTATTAACTAACTCGAGTACTGCCAGGCCTTTAAAAATAATAATAGGATATGAGTGTCATGCAGATGGTGAACTACAGATGTGTTCTGTGTCAAGACATTAGCAGTTAATGGATGAAAGCTGTAGGGTGCTGCATCTAAGTGAGTTCATTTCAGTGATGATATAAGCGACTAGAGAGGCTTAAATATACCATTCTTAATACATCAATTCCAGGACACCAGGCACACCTTTCCCTAAAATAACTCTCTAATTAAAGGCTAGAATACATTTTGCAAAGACAAATTTTGATTTCAGTTTACAGATGTACACTTCTTTTGATGTCAACTATCCAGGTCAAATAAATAAATGCAGAGTTTGCCTTATTTACGAAAGATGGGGAAAGAAAGATCTGTTGTAAAACTCCGTCTAATATAATGCTGCAAATGCCAGTCTGACATAAGGCTGTTACTGCTGCAAGATAGCTAAGAAGTGGCAACTGCATGGGAATGCAACTACAAAGTAATGGTAAAGAAAACAATAGGCATTATTCTCAGATTACACACTTGCTAGTGTATTTTTAGTGCATGCACTGTGTTATTGTGACCGAATCAGCTATCGCTTTTCTTTGTTAACCCTTCAGTTTTACAAAGCAGGCAAAGAAAACAGACAGGGTATAAAACCCTTCTCTTTAGGCCCTTTCCATCTCCCACACCGTACTGAGCTGCAGACTCAAAAGTTTCCCCCAATTCTAATAAGAGCAGGTGCCACTAACAAATCAGAATACAATCAAGTAAGATCTGCCAGTATACAACCCTCTGTAATTTTATCACTGCCTTAATTAGAAATGAATGTACCTTCTTCTGTGCGAGATTCCTCTTGCACACGAACAAGAAGCTCCTCCAGTTGCCACGCATGGTCTATAACACCATTGTTGCCATGTTCCTTCAGATGACAGGACTGGAATGGCTTTGGTCTGAAATTTGTTTTTGTACAAGCCAGGAACTCTTGTTCATTTAAAAGGAAAGATAAAGACCAAACGTCACATCCGTCTGATTCTCAAGACAATAGATCAAATTGCTATCATGTAAATCAGTAGCCTTAATTGCCAGAAAGTTACAATGAGGGGAAATAGTTTTAAAAACTTACATGACAGATAAGTCTTTGAAATATATTTCGCATGGGTATGTGTGACAAATCTCACTGGCGGTAAGTGTGACAAATCTCACTGGCTGAGCCAACAAGCAGGATGCTAATTTGAAAGACTATTGTTAAAGAGGAATAGTAAGATGCTCCATACCTCAAAGACCACGAAGCCATGTAGTATTTTTTCCTGCGAGCAATTGCTTTAAAGGAGAAAGCAGAAAAAAATTCAGAGCTAGTAATGACCTGTTTTTGTTCTCCAGGTACAAACACATTTGAATTTTGTCACATTCTATTAGATTAACACATTTAGTCCTTGAATTTGCAAACATTTATAGAGGTACCCTCTAGAACAACACATGGTAACAAGTTAAACACGTAAAGCTTGTTTACAGAGGTGGGCACACACTTGTTTACAGAGCTGGGCACAAGCTTTACAGGTAGATGTACAGCACTGAGAAAAAAATGAAGAGCAGATGACATCTTACTTTACTTTCAGTGTCCCGTACTTCATATTTTCAGCAGCTGCTATAATAACAAAGGGATTAGCTTTGTTTTCCTGTAAATCATATTTTGCCACTAGTACACAGAATCAGGCCCTCACTTTAAACAAAGAAAACCAATGCAAAACAATAAAAATATGCCTCCTGAGAGTCCCCAGCAGACGTGCCTGTCTTATGCACAAGCAATTCTGAGAATGAAGTGAGCATAATCCCTGCACACAGTTCTTAGAAAACAAAAAAAAGAAAAGAAAAAAAAAAACCCAACACATTAAAAAAACCACACATTGTAATATCATCATTTCTTCCTGCAGGCAATTTCCCTTATGATTTCTACAGATGATGAGGCTGATACTTGCAGAATGGTGATGGATTATTTTTGAGACAATTTAGGTGATGAATCTGCTTAGGATACAGAGTTACAAATAATACAAATAATAAATTGATAGCCATACTTACTTTGCCTTGTATGAACTTTTCATGACATCTGTGCGTTAAAATGCTATAGAGATGCACTACAGGTACCGAGTGACAGAAATAAAGAAATACAGACCAAATTGCGTCCTTCCATGTGAAAAGCCAGAGAATGAGATTTTAAAATGAACACTTTCCATCAGGAACTTCTCCTGCCTCTTCTCCAGCAGCAGCAGGGTTTGCTCCACTCTCACTCATGGCAATGTAAGGCCCACACCTGACAGCAACTGGGAAGATGCTGGGGAACATACAAGAAAATGCCCCACATGTGCAGAAACTTGGCATCCACTACAGTCATGGCCTTTGCTGTGCTCCACAGACATCCCTCCAGCATGGGGCAATCCTAGCAGTCCCTGCTGCTGCAAGTACCGGTAAAGGACAATAACGTATCCCTGCAGCTACTGCCCAAAGTGCTCCTCTGCATTTGCAAAGGAGTAACATCTACGGGGAAAAAAATGCAAGCTGAAGCTTTAAAAATTGTTTCTTTAGCATTTTTGCATTAGAGGGTGCAAAAGCAAAAGCTGGGAACCTCTAGACAGAGAAACGAATAAGTATGGAGACTCTGACTCTGCTGAAATCTGCAGACCAGGGTTTTACCCAGTCTAAATAAATCTCACATGACTCTATAGAGAACGGCTAAAAACCTTTCGTGTGAAACTGCCTTCAAGGATGAAGTTACAGCTGAACAAGCAGAAATGGGGCAATAGCAGAGACAACAGGCAGAATGACTCTTGTTTTTCTCTTAGTCTCACTTCTGCTTCTGGTTTTGCATGAAGACAGAGGAACAACATTGACTGGGAATCATTCTCTCCTCTTACATCCAGCTGCCCACTCTCAGCACATCCTTCATACCTCTAAGAGCCTGGGCATTAGCGATCACAGAGAGATGGTCTCAAAACCTTTCACTACAGGAATCCCAGTATTATTCATGACATGGGGAATAAGATCTCCTACAACCATGATCTTTTGTTGTCTTCTCAGTTTTAAACCTTTTAGTGCCTGAGCCCCAAATAAATCACTCCTTTTGATAACTTCCTCTTGGAAATTTAAATGTAACAGGTAGCTTTGATTCATGCTTTTTTGTTTGGCACATACAGAAGATAGAGAGTCCCTTAAAATATTTCTTAAAAATAGAAACATTGCTGGTATTGTTCTGTAGCAATTTCTTTATTGTTATTATAAAAAGTGTCTGGTTCTTCAACAATACAGGCTTGTGTAGTCTCTAACTGTGATGGATGGCCAAGGTCTTCCTTTATTAGCTTTTGTGCCGCTGCCTTCACACCCTGAGAAGCTTTATCTGGAGCACTAGTGAGGGAGAGAGCAAACCACATGAAAATCTGAGCCCATCAAAAGGTGCTTCAGAGAGGAGCAGGCTGCAGGTGGGCAGGTTATTGAACTTGGACTGAGCCTCTGAAGTCCACAAGCGCTCGGCTGCATGATCAGAGCCTTGGTCTACACCGGGGGACATTTTGTGATTCACACTGCCGACGTTTAATAAACAGTTCAGATAAGCCAGACATCATGATATTTCTTAAGTGTCTTAGGGACCTTGGGGGACATAACAAAGAAAATTAATTGAGATAGACACCCAAAGAACAAACTTCCTTTTTCCCTCCTGGCTCTGTTTTCTCCCAGAAAAAGGAAATGGTAATTAAAGAGCACATTTATTGGCTGATATTGTACATTGTTCCAATACAAAGCTTGGTGATGCTTGGGTAGATCTGACACGTAATTTTATAAATAGTACACTCAAGACACAGGAGGAACTATAGAAAGGACTATGCACTGTTGCTGGAAAGCCCCCTATAGCCATTTCCTGCAACATAATAGGAAGGACCTCTGAGAAAAATTATCCATAATTCTGCTTTTCATTGCTTTGTTCAAATACTAGGTCACATGCAACAAGTCCAATGTTTCCTAGGAGTTATATGATATATGTACTGAGGCATTAGTCAGCATGTCATGTTTGTCATCAAGTTTGTTACACAAATATGTACGCAAAGTGCCCATATTGTGAAACCTGCAATGCTGAGTGTAGGAACAGTGATGAAACACACAGCACCTGAATAACAAAAACTAGCCAAAATATCCTGATGTAGGTAAACTGGAAAACTAAAGCCTAGCAATACTGAATCTTGATTCAGCGCTTAGGAACTGACCAATTAGATTAGGCTATGGAAGCAACACAGGATATCACTTTAAGACTATTTGAAAGATGCAAGCATCCGCTGTAAAAGAAATTCATCTTACTTAAGGAAAATATACCAATGAGGTTCAGTAACAAAATTTTCTTTAAAATTGTTTTTGAAGAGGGAAACAAGCCAATCTAGGATGTCAATACATAGATCTTAATACAGCCAACTAACCTGAAGATTTCAGCCTGCTTCTGGCCCTGCTGTAAGCATGTTGAGTTGAAGTACTCTATTCTGGACAAAGTTTGTTTCTGTAAGCTTCACCTAATTTCTGCAGGCACAGGCATTGATTGAATTTCTGAGGTCTAAAAAGTGTTCTTAGCATCTTGAGTAAACTGAAATCCCAAATGGCATGTCCTCAGATGCCACACAAAAATCAAATGAAGGACAGTGTACTTTGCAATGTAGGAAATATTGGAACAGAAGACATGCCTCATGAATCAGCAAAAAGTTCTAAAGCAGGCACTCATGGGGAAGGACACCATGCTGCTTGGTTGCTCAGTAGTCAAAAAAGTGAAAGAATTACAGGAAATGAGTAAGAAATAAAAATCATTGTGCAATCATAAATACAAAGTACACTTTAATCTTTAATATTGGCCGTGTTCTTGGCTGTATTCTCAGCCAGCCTATCTCAAAAATAGTGACATTCTTAAGGATAGAAAAAAGAAAAGATAAAATGATGATTAGATGTAGGAAGCAACTTCTCTGCAAGACGAGGAAATTTCCAATCCAATTTTGTGAAGAAAAGCACAAGAAGCATCTACCATATCACAAATGGCACAGAGGAGGTAAATAAGTATTCATCATTTCTCCCAGTGTAAAGGCTGGGAGCAGTCAATGAAATTGTCGGGGAGTTGCCTTTAAAGCACATAACTGGAAGGCTTCAGCACAGGTCACTGTGTCAAAAAGGAGTCAGACAAATTCATGAGGGGCTAGTCCATCACAGGGATGGATCAAATCACAGGGATCAAATGATGAATCAGGTAGAGCTTGTGGCTTATAAAGTCTTTACCCTGTTGAGTGCTGGAAGCAGAAATCCCATCCTTTAATGTTACACTTAATTTCTTACAACTCTTTTCCTAAGCAACAGCTCTTAGGCACCAGAATCCAACTTTTTGGTCAAAATAAAAAAAAAAAAACCCACAAACACAAAAAGACGACAGCTTTCTTTATCCTAGTCTGCAGGAAGGTATGTCTCAATGGTTTTTCACAACTGAGATTCATATTAACTTTTCCATTAGTGACCTGACAGTGAAACTCAGCATAAGCAACAATGAATAAGCTAAAATAAGAATCATTGCAAATAGTTCTGAAAATAAAAGCATGCCGTGACAGTTCCTGAAAGCCCAGAGCAGCAGGCCAGAAATAACACAGGGCATAGGCTTAGCAATTACTTCTGCATCCCCTCCTACCTTCCCCATGCCCAAGCGAAAAAAGATTAAAAAAAAAAAAAAGCCACATCCCCCTTAGAAAAACCCACACACATGAGAATATCAGCTGGCAAAGTCCACAAAACCCTATATTTGAACCCCTCCCTTTGGGATATTTAGGCTACTGTACTCCTTTGAGGAAAAAGTTAAGGTAATGAACAAAGTACAGTAGTACTGAAATGGAGTGTTGACCTTCTTCATGCAGAAAAGCCTTGAATGAGATTTACACTGCATAATTATTCATTGACATATTTTAAGGGTGTAAGTAAGTGTAGGGAAAATAAGCCAGTTACAGGTATTCAAGAGAAAGGAGGACATGCAGACAGCTGCAGTGGCTGAAACAGAGAACAAGATATGTACTTGCAGCGCAGTACGGTACCAGAAGCAAGTGATACTTATCGGGGCTGCCCAGAAGGCTGCCCCGTGTCCCTGAGCAGGGCAGTAGCAGTGCCTGCTTGCCATTGGAGCTGCACGTCACCCCTTCACCGCTTCTCTGCTGTGCTGAGGGGCTCCTCAGCAGGGCAAGATGGACAGCTAAGCTGCATCACAACAAGGAAGTCAGAGCCACGATCTGTCCCTGTGGCAGCTGCCCAAACAGGACTATATTTGTTGCACGCAGCAGTGTAAAATAAATTTCAGCAAGAAGAAGCAGAATACATTTCTTTGAAACTCCCAGAAAGCCTATGTGTAAAATTAAACAGTGCCATTGGCTTTAGTCCGATATGAATTGCAGGGGCTTCAGTGCTTTTTTGGGGTCATCAGTGCTCAGCTCCTTCTTCTGGCACAGTTAATGATAGATGGTTTAAAGAAAGACGCTCCTCAGAGGATATGGGAGACACCAACCACCCACATATTGTACTTGTAACGCCTCAGCTTCTGGACATCCTTCCACATGCTGGGAAGTTCACACACCAAAACAAACACTTGGTTGCTCTCTCTCCTAAATATGCAACCTATCAGAGAAGGGCATTATTAGAGATGATCGTTCTCGCTACCAGCTGAACTCCTTCCCTGATGGCAAGTTCATGGGATTTCCAATTACACAGCCTTACCCAGGGTTATCTTTTCAATCATCCAAGCCAAAAGGACCTCAGACTGTAGAAAATGAAGTAAGGCTCTCTGGTGCTACTCTGTATAAAGCTCTTCAGTGTAGCTGCCAGACCACCAGACCACAACCATGCCATGTAGCAGCCTGACATGGAGGCTTATGAGCCAAGGTGCATCCTGTAAGCCCAGCGATCTGCAGCACAGTGTCAATACAAAATATCCTCCCTCCTTTACAATGACCCTATAATATCTCTAGGGAGTAAGAATACTATAGCTTCAGCTGGTGTCAACTGGTACCGCTCTGCTGAAGTCTCTGGCACTACTCTAGTCTGTGCTAGCTGAAGAGCCAAAAGCCTCATGAATTTGCATTACATTACAAAGAGTTACCAGAAACTGAATGAAATGGCAAGGGAGAGATTCTTTTTGTCCTGGTCTATGGCAATTTATCCCTTATGTAAGTCAGGTATCACCTTGAGGATATACGCCTTCTACACACCGACCTTCTACATGTACCTTCTACACATTAACACAAGTCCCAGCATTCCCAGGAAAGGGATGCTCCTACAGCAGAATAGCACAGCCTGGGAGTGGATCGCTTGTTTTCAGTCTCCTCCTGTAAGAGTTTGGAAGCAGTTGCTCACTGCTTTTTCTCTTTTGCATGTTAATGTCTTAAGCCTCCACCCCTGGGTTGAAATTACCTACATACACAGAGTCAGCCGAGGCCAGTTCAACAATTTCCCCCTCCCCTGGAACTGTGGTTTTCATATTCCTTTTTTTTTTTTCCCCGACTAGTCAAAACTCTAGCCTTACTGGTTTACAGAGTGTATTTACAGGCATAAGATTTTCTAAGCAGGGTACTCGATGGATACCTGCTATTCCCTTTACAAAGTCCACGATCACCCTGTGGGATGCTTTCTATTCATCTAGCCTGTTCCAGATAGAGCAAACATTTCAGCATCCTCGTCATACCTTAACATCAGCACTGGAATCAGACAATGACCAGTCAACCACCACAATATCACCATTAGGCTGCTGAAGAAAAAAAAAAAATGCATATGATATGAGGGAATTTTTCCATTAAAATAATGAGAGAAAATGAGAGGCTAAATTCTGCATGACGTCATGTCAGTTTTCAAAAGCAATGCTTTAAAAGGAGTTAATCCTTCCCTCTGAGATTAAATTTGTCCAAATGTCTCGCTGCTAAAATGCCTTTAAACAAAACCATGAAAAATACGACTAGCTAACGCTTCTGGGCTGTGGGCCTTTAAAACAGCTGCAGTAACAATTCACTTTGTAACACCATATATACAGTAGAATAATTTATTACTAAATTAGCCAGAGTCACCCTCAGACACACAGCAGTATCTTCAAATCTCATTTATATGGAAAATGTCTCAGTTAGTCCTTCAACTGGAATATGTAGTGTTTGGTAACCTTGTAAGATTTACAGTTTAAAAAAATAAGGAAAAATAAAATCATCCTTGATTGATGATCCTGGACCAAAGGCAGGAGGAGGCCAACAGACAGAAATAGCTTTGAGTGGACATCAGCCAAAATAGCCCCACCACTGTGCTCTCCATTCAGGCAGGAAGGGGGAGAATCAAAGTCTATTATTAACCCCAAAGTGATTAAGCACCATGAATGCTTAGGTACATGTATGTACATGCATGTACAAATACACACCAACATATGCACCTCCTTGCATATAACCACCAATTACACCTGTTCTGACAGGAAAACATTAATGTACTGAGAAAGGAGCAGAAGTAAACAGGAATGGCCAAAAGATGGGAAATACCTTCTTCATCTTTCTTGGGAAAAAAAAAAATAAAAAAACAGAGGAGGAAAGGTATCTTTCTTGTGTGTGTGTCCTTACAACTAACGTCTTGATTTGTTAGTTGTTACTGCTAATGTCTTGATTTTGAATCACCTATCTTGTAAGTGTCCATGCTTTTGTGCCTAAAAACCAACTGCCTGTCAGTATAAATCCACTTATTTCAGCAGTTATGACAACAGAAACAAGAGTCATACTTTGCCAGATGAGATTTAAATAGCATAAGTGGTTATTTTTGCAGTGAGGCCTTGCCTTAACAGAAGGGAGCAAACACAGACACTGTGCTGCTGCTTTACCGTTTGAAAAGCAATTTCATCCCTCGCCCCTTCTGTAATAAGAAAAAAAAAAAAAATTAATTTCTGTATTTGCATCACAAGTGTGTAAGCAAGGATAAATTAATTAATGTCTTCTGCTCCATGCACAGGGCTGGTCTAAGGTCCTAGGAGGTTTACTAATGATGGCAGTTTACTAATGACAGACTTCCCAAAATGCTCCTGCAAGATCACAAGTTTCCATCCAGGGTCACAACTGTTAAACATCTCTCCACTGCTCATCTGAGACAGCATCCAGAGCCAGCTGGAGCTTCTGTGTTCAAGACTGACCCCTGTAGGATTGTTCTAAATTAGTTATTTTTGAACTAGAATACCACCAGGGTTCATATAATGCTTCAACCTTACACAACTCTTAGTAAACTGTTCCAACAATTAATGCCACACCATGTTAAAGATATACACTGTAACTCAGGATTCAGCTAGCCGATCTTCAGACAGTGGATTATATGAAAACACCCATTTCTCTAGAAACATCTATTACCATGCTTTTCCCACACACTTGCCCAGACAGTGAGTTCAAGCCAGTTCTCCACCATCCACTTACTAAGTTAAATCAACTGAGCTCCTGGATTGTCTCCCTAAAGCACATTTCTCCCCATTTCGAATGGTTTACATGGCTCAACTCTTAACTTTCACCAGAGACCAGAACTAGAGCCAGGTTTAAATATCTAACACTGCTGCTATCCCTACAAATACAACATTGCCTTTCTGGTCCATGTCGCTCCCTCCCCTCACCAGCGTCTTCTACCAGCTCACCATGTTAAATAGCATAAGGCAGAGAGGTGCTATCAAGACTCTACCAGAAACAAACCTCAGAAGGATGGTTATCATTTGGCCACATACAATCAATGTGACGAGTACTCATTTGTTAAGGGGTTTTTTTTTTTGCATCATTCCAGGTTTTCTAGTCACCCGAGTGATGTTACAGAAAATCTTAAAGGTGCCTAAATACGTTGTATCAATACTATTCTCCAAAGTTGTGATCTCACTGAAGATTTATAAGGCTTGTTAGACATGATCTCTTTCTCATAAACCCACCAAAATTCATAAAAAGCTCAAGCAGCATAACGTAACTACCAATCTGTCCAGATCCTTCCACACTTTTAAGTATAAATTATTTGGCCTTGTTTGTCTAAAATATCTAACTTGCATTTACAATGACACTTAGCAAAAGAATGCTAGAAGTTGGCTACCTTTTAAGTAATGAAAAAAAAAAATCACATTATAATTTCCTAATGAAAACTCTTCAGAACAAGTTACTTTGACATAAAACCAGGTTGTAACGGTGCTGTCAAAGTACAGATGACCAGAAATACCAATGAGCAGGGGAGATCTTATCCATTAAAATATTTTTTTCCATTGATTGCAACTTCGCTGGGACTTCAACTTTCATATCTCTACCAGAGATTCAATAACTATATTCATATTGGCCTTCACTTAATAAATTATTCATATATGCTTTCAGGCTCATTGACTTAATTCTCTTTTGAATATGGGCTACAAAAAGGAAATTTCTCAGTTTAAATGCCACTATACCTTTTCTGGTGCCAGGAAATTTCTGCACACACCCAAAACAGTTTTAAAAGATTGGGAAGAGTGCTGTGAACTAAAATAAACTGCAGAGAGATGTCAGTTCCCATTGAAAAAAGGGGAGTTTCTGAAGGGTCTCCACTTGGAAGAGCAGTCCCCAAGACGGAAGTCTTGGCCCATGGAAGTTCATTACACTAAAACAAGGGGAGCCAGGATTTTACCCTAAACATTTATTCCCTTTTCTTAATCACTTTTGAAAAAGAAAGGTTGTCTATGGATGTGACTTCTATTTAGCTCATTTTTGTAATGCTGAGCAAGAAACAACTCTAATAATAAGCAGATCGTTAAGACAAAGTCACGTGTTTCTCTTTCTGAAACACTGATTTACCCTAGTACAAGACAGAGCATGTTACTCATTGTGGAAGACAATTAAGTTGCAGAAACATTCACTGCTCACTGGGAACAACTGGCACCATTATGTGATCAACAAATCTATGTCTTATGCGCATTCCCCACCACCCTTTTTTTTCTTGCAGTCATCTAATATAAGCATGGGGGGTGGGGGGGAGAGCTCAGATTGTGAAATTTGCATCTAGCTCTTATTTTTTCCTCACATATTGGGATACAGTGCATGCCTTAAAATCACAAGACTAATACAAAACTATGAAATTCTAGAATAATAAATGGTTCTTTCTCATATGCTTTTTGATTTTTTTCTAACATTTTTTCTTTCTAAAAATTTACAAGATTTTCTTCAGAAACATGAAGGGCAGAAATTTACCTCAAGATGAAAAACAAAGCCAAGATATTCACAAGAACTCCCAATCCCTGTATTTGGCATTCAAATACAAGAGAAAACCCTCCAAATACCGTAAGATTCCAAAATATCATCAGGCAAGTTTACAATGCAGATGCATGGATTGGGGTGGGTCTACATCTCCCACTGGACTGTTCCAAATATTATGGAATTTCATATAAATTGCATTAAAAATTACAGATAGCCTCTAAGTTTAACTTGAGCACTCTGTTTTAAAAAAAAAGACATGGGTCAAGCAGCCCAATTTTTTTCCATTTGGAGTGGGACAAAAACTGTGCAAAAATTACATTCTAATAAAAGTTTAGTTTTTGAACAGCCTCCAAGTTGAGAGTTACCTTGGGCTTATTATTTTGCAAGCCCATTTCCAAAGATTTTATCTTTAGAACAGCAACAACAAAAAAAGACTTTATCTTGCTTATCTGTGTTTGATTGCTTGACATAATACTGGTCATAAATTGTTCTGAAAACATGAAACAGTTAAATATGCTTACTTTCTGTATCAAATAAAAGTAATCAGAATATATTCTTTTTTCCTTCCCTTGCTTAGCAGAAAAAATGCATGGTATTTAGAAGGAACGGCATCTGAGGATTTATGAAAGCACAGATATACCTGTAATTTTTGTTTACTTGCTTTTTACTTTTGTTCACATTCTCCTTTTTTTTCATTTTTCCCTATTCACAGCATAGGCTCAGCACCCTCCTTGTTGGTTTTGAAGATATACATAGAAACAATTCTGGAAATACTCAGGTCCCAACGCACATATGAAACTGAGCTATCGATCCCAGCAGTCTGACATGCTTTCTGGAAGGTGAGATTCAAGCATGGGTATACAGAGATCTCAGGGAGGTTAGGGCAGATTTTATAGCGTACATGAAATCGTCGAAAGCCAAGTTTAATTTGAACTGAATGGGCTGAGAGAAAAGTACACTCACCTTTTGGTCTTGGTGTCCAGGATAATTGTCATGGTGTCTGCAATGTCATTCTCGCTCTTTCCCATTTCACCTTTCAACACAGGGCATGAAATCACCTTTCCTCAAATTTCAATCAGAAAATGAATGCCAAACATTTCCAAAAGTTAACTCACCTTCTCACCTAGAATTTTACTCTAATACAGACTACTTAATTAACATGCTGTGACGTACATTCTTTTACGTACATTCATCGTTCCATGTATTACTCTATTTTTTCTCTCTTTCTTCCCCCGATTTGAGAAACACATCCCAGGTCACATCATCACTCTCAGACTCTCTGGAGGACAGGAAGGCAGAGACACACCGTCGGTATTGTTATAACAGGTGTCAGTATTAATTGCCTAAAGATAATTTTATAGCAGTTACAGTGACGGTAGAAGTGACAAAACTGATTCCAGGGAGCTTTTTTCCTCATTTATAAGTAGTAAGCATCCGCTACTTTAACTAACACCGTAAGCCAAATAAATTAATTGTGTCTTTATCATGTAGAACCATCAAGAACTACACAGAATAGTGGCAAAAATGGAATAAGTTCTCTGTAAGTAAAAAAGATTGAAAACATTTTTTCTCTATCATAAAACAAATTCTAGTATAGGCACTTCTTTGAGGAAATAAAAAAAAAAGAAAAGAAAAAATAATTTAAAAAAAATTAAATTAGGAGCACAGCCACATCACATTTATTAAAAGACAATATGAAACTTAGTTCTTACAAGCACATACTGATTTTCTTCCAGATTCAAAAGTGTTGAGCCACTTACACATGCTTAGAAGTGGAAACACATCTCACAGCAAGTGTTTTAATTTATAAAAAGGGAAGAAAAAGACTTCCATTACAGACTCCCTAGGAGTACCTATGAGACCACTCACAGACCAACGTCCCATTATGTTAAGTACCGTACAAACACAGGAAAAAAATGCTGTAGAAACCCAAAGCTTCAGTAGGAAGACCACAGAAAGAATGCTTGAGTGAGGTAGTTCCACTGAAAAAATTTTACAGATCATTGAGTAGACCTTAGCATGGTTTGGGAATTTCCTAGCTTTACAAGTAAATTAAGCTTTAAATATTTTAATACTACTTTTAGCTATTTGTAGTTCCACAGTCTAAAATTTGTAACTTGAGTTAGAGGAAAAAAAAGCCTGTTTAGAGAAGACAAACTGAAGAAAGCATTCCTCAAAGAAAAGCTGAAAAGCACTGAAGCCTAGATTTCCAATAACTAGAACTAGTGAGAATCATAATAACATCAGTAACTACAAAATTACAAACATGGGCTAAAACTCAGATTTAGTCCCTCCAGAGACTTAAAAATAAAAATATCTGGCTGTCATATTTGTTAGGCAACAGAAAGCCGTGTTTGTACGTACGAAGCTCTATGTTACCATTAAACTACCAAAGGGCTCTGTCCTGAAGCAGTGGTTCTCAGGCACTGAACTAAGTTTATGCTGAGCTCCTGACCATGGGACCAAGCTCTTCCAAATCCTGGAAAAACTTTTTTCACTGTGAGGGTGACAGAGCCCTGGAACAGGCTGCCCAGAGAGGTTGTGGAGTCTCCTTCTCTGGAGACATTCAAAACCCGCCTGGACGTGTTCCTGTGTGACCTACTCTAGGTGGTCCTGCTCTGGCAGGGGGGTTGGATTAGATGATCTTTCAAGGTCCCTTCCAACCCCTAACATCCTGTGAGTCTGTGTGATTCTGTGATCCCTTGGCTCTTAGTTGATGGCTGGGGATTAACAGCACTGGAAACTAAAGTTATAATTTTCCTAAAGTGATGTACTTTAAGCCTGGTTTTCAGTCTGGTTTAAAATTTATTTGTATACATATTTTAATATACATTTAATTCTTTGGCCAGTTCTAACCAAATAATGTTCTCATGTGTTTAACGAGTATCAACAACATCTCATAGGGGATGGGGAGGGGGGAAGACTGTCCCCAGCAGAGGAAAAACTGAAGCACCCACTCAGCAGTTACCAGCATTGCCTCAACGACAAACCAATCAACGCTTTTTCCCCAGATAGTAGTTTGTAAACACAGGAGGGAGCAGGAAGCCCCTGCTCTGTAGGGTGGCTTAGGTGACAGCAGGAGGGGAGAAAAGTGGAGGTCAGAGAAGGGAGATGGAGGAAGAGAGGCTGGGGTTATTACAGCGGGAACGAGATGCGGGGGCAGGGGGGACAGATCTATCTGTAGGATATTTAACTCCACTACTCCCACTACTCCCAAAACTATTTATATATGTTTAGATTTATTTTTTTTTAATGTTCCATCTAGAAAATCTGACATGAGATGTGCAAAGTTCCTGTCCTGCCTCCTGACTGAAAGGACAGAGCAGAAGCTTGAAGCCTGGAAATTCCTGTTAGACCTGTAAAACTCCACTCTGCTCTGGTGATAACTGAGATAACTGGGAAACAACAGTTTTGCCATTTAGAAAATTAATTTCCAAAAAGCTTTCATCCCAGTTTGGGAGGCTTCCGCGACGCCTTAGATCCCCTCACTCCACAACAGCCTAATCAAGCAGTCTGCTGAAAAACATGGGAATTGGGCAAAGGGATACCTAAACCAAAGGTGCCACAGGCACTATGTATATTCTGATGAACTATCATTTTCCAATGACAATGTTAGAAAGCCGCTGACCAGCTGTACTGAAAACTCAGGAACCACAGCTCCTGTCAAACAGTACCACAGTGCCCCCCCTCATCAACTAATTTGCTTAATGGGTAACGCATCAGGAGAAAAAGGAGGCTAGTGGGGACAAACAAGGACTCTCAGTGGGGACAAAGGAAGGCTTGTGATCTTACCCAGAATTGTCACTCGGCCACACAGTAAGATAAATCTAACAAGGATGTTCTGGGCAGAATAATGCTCAAAACAGTTTGCAGTCTAGTTTTATCTGGTCACCATTGAACAGTACAGGAGCTGAGCAGTTCAGGGGCATAAAAGAATGTATCCTGATAAAGATTTAAAAGTGTGACAGCTGGTCCAGACCACTACAGACCACCACCTTAACAGGGTGTCTGTAAAGAGCAGAACAGGACCTTGATAGCGGCTTGGCTGCAGGAACCGCCCAAGGGCATGGCCAAGGATGCTGACCAATATTGTTTCACTATTTTTTGTCATCCTCCTGTCTACAGGTAACTTTTGTCTCATCTTTTACGTACAGTGTAAACTATTTGGAGCTGGCACCTTGTTGGTATTCGTAATTTGTACAGCACTTAGCAAAGCGGTGACTGGGTCCACTACTCTGCATTACAAATAGCATCAGCACCACACCAGGAGGGGAAAAAAAAAAAAAAAAAAAAAAAAGCCAAAACTGAGCTCTACCACATGCACTGAACTTGTTGAGTTTAATCCCATGGAATGGAGGGAAGGTAAGACTTTGCAAGTGCTGAAAGACACATTCATATCTAGGCTAGAGTTTATAGCCATCAAGGAGCTAATCACACAACTGACATAAATCCTAGTCTAGACAAAGCTTTGTACACTGAAAGGAGTAAAAATACAGTGCAATGGCATGCAAGACAGCTTCACACCCTTCTGTAATGAAGGTTGAGATCATTTCAGCCGAGGCTAGAGAAGATTTTAAGCACCAGAGACTCACGCTGACTTCTGCTGTCTTAACATTTTACTGTGCCTTTTACGCACACAGTCTAAGTTCAAAGCCCCTCAGACAGGGATCTACTAAACATACACCAGTTATTCACAAAGGTCATTTTGCATATTTGTGTCTCAACAGATATCAGTGTTTGTTAGCTACTGACAACAGTGAGAACATGATGGTTATCAACCCTATTTTCTAGAAGCCCTTCATAACCTCGTGCACCAGGCCAGCCAGTCCCCTGATTCTTGCTCCCTCCAACCATTTTAACTAACCTGCACATACTATGATACCTCGCATGGAAAACAACAGAAATGGTGTTGCACTAGGTGAGAAGAGGGAGAGAAGGAGATTAAGAGACAGGGAAAGAATAAGAATGTAGCCAAGGCACTGCGTGCCCCACACAGTCACTGCCAGGAAGCCAGAGACTCCGAAAATTTCAGCCAGGGTTAAACGAGCATCCTGAGAGATTACTTCAGAAAAACGCACACATCTGTACAAAATAGTAACTTTTAAAAAAATCATTCTTCACTGAAAGGTAAGGATGTGCAGCAATAGCTTGTTCTCAGTGCTAACCATGGTTAAAGAAATCTCCAGAAATCAGGGACTAACAAGGTAAGGCAGTATAAATGCAAACTGCTGAGCAGTGAGAAATGCAGAGTTAAAGACTGCTTTGTGAGGAGATGAATACCTTAAATCCATCCTGCTCGATGTGAGGCAGGAATAAATCTAAACTTCTATTGCTGTTGTTATACCAGCTGCCTAGCAATTATTTCTGGCCTTCAAAATAGACCATTTCTACCACAATAAGAGAGGAGGACAGAGCAGGAGGCAGTGCAGTCAGCACTGCCGTGAGTCTAGCCTCAGCTGTATTCACTGGCAGAGGGAATAACGAAAGGAGGCTGGTGAGGAAGAACATAAGGGTGTGTAACTTCTGAAAAGCAAACATGTAGTGTTTCAGTGGGGAGTTATGTTCTGAGGGTTCTCTCCTGTCAGATACCATGACTTTTCTCCCTGCCTTCCTGGCTTTCCTGCTCCTCAGCATGTGTATTACTCTTCTGCAACTTCTGTTGCCATAAAAATAGTCTTGCTGTGGTAAGTACCTTGGCAGATCTTCAGATACAAGGAAAACATCCATTCTGGCAGGCACAAGCCCCTGCAACATCATGAGATCAAGTACGGCAAGGGCCAGATTAAATCTGAGGTTTATTAATATCAATTTTGCACAACGCCTCTACCTAATATACAACACTAACTCTTCCAGCACAGGATGTGTCAGGGTGGGGTTGCTCTGAAGCACAACTGTATTTGCTATAGTCCCAGATCAGATGCCGGTGTACTAAAATAAAAATGTCTTCAAACTTTAAAATTTATTTCCTTAGATTTACTTTTGGTACTGATTCAACACTGATATTAGTAATACTAGTATCACTGTGATATGAGAAGGCGAGTTACATTATTCTAACTGTGCAAATACAACTCAAACTGTTTGTCTCTGGGAAATGTTTTCTATGCCGTTTTTAAGCATGGAGACTCAAAATGACAAGAACACACCTGAATATGCATCCAGTGGGAAAGTACCTACTGGGCTGCTGCTATCTGCGCTGAGGAGCCCTCGAAATGAAAACAAACTAACCGCAAATCATACTAATGGGAAGGCTGTCACTTTTGGATTCAATCATAGAAATGAAATATAATAGGAGAAAAAAAATATTGGCTTTATTCCCAGACACAAAAAGTAAATCATCTGCAAAGAGAATGACATTCCTATCTTCCCCTTCATCCCAAACCAGATATCAGATCTATGGAAGTGAGTATGCAGAAACTTTCCCACCTTTTGACAATCCAACTTAAAGAAGAAAGAAAACAGAACGAAAAAAAAACCCAACAACAGAACATCTGTATATGCTTTGGAGAGTATATGTATCTATTAAAATCATGATAGAATTATCTACAAAATTTAACAGCATCCTGAAGTTAAACAACAAAATATGTAATCTCAGCAATACCAGGATCTCAGTTCTCTATATATACATATACACATAAAGGTCTGAGGACTGAAATATTCTCAGTTTCCTGGCCTCGTATATCAAGCTGGACACCTAAAAAATATTAAGATTCATCACCCCTTTAAGCCTCCCACCTGGGCTCAGCAGCTCCTCAGGAAGCACAGTCCCTCACTCCGTCCCCCTGACTGAGCCAGGTCACACAGCTAAGGCAAGACAAAGAGTTGCCCCCTCCCAGGTGCATGGCCACAGACTTCTAAAGGACAAGAGAATATTAAATGGCAACCAACCTAGTAATAATATCCATCACAAGTATCACATAATTGGGGGGGGGGTGGTGTTAGCTTTCGCTTTTTGTATCGTCTAATCCCAGGCTTGAGCCCATGTTCTGTGATGCCTAGGCGGAATCAAGCACTTGAACAACGCATATTTGCACGTGACCATTCCTATTTAGACACCAAAATGAATGACCTCAAATTAGAACAGAAACTTTTTGAAATATTCATTTCTAATCCAGGTACTCAAATGAGATGTGGGACTTTCCTAAAAACTTTGCTACCAAACGGCAGATGAGTAGTGGATAACCCAGGTTTCACACACTTGTTACCTCTGCAGTCAGAAAAGAATAGTTATGTACTCTGCTCTCACAGCCTTCTGAAGGATGTATTCCAGTCCTCCAGAGCTCTGGTATCTGGCAAATTTTCAATCTCACATACTTGCTGACTATCCTAGTGTGCGCCAGGATAATGCTGAATTATGAACCCAGCCCTTTGCACAAAGTGTTCCCGTATTCTTTTCACAAGACTTCCCTCATCCACCCAGAAAGTTAAAGAAGCGATTCAGTCTCCACTGTGGAAATACCAAGTTTGTGTTTTAGCTAAGAGGACTGCAAGGCAGGGAAAACAGTGGTTTACAGAGAAAGAAGGGACAAGCCAGCAGCCCTGATGAGAAGTTAATGCAGGGGGAGGTCTGAGGCCACATAGAAAAAAGCTGTGCCTCTCATTCCTTCTGTATAAAGAACTGAGAGCAAAATGATCAGGAAAAAACAGTGCTTGCGTCAGAGATGAGCAAGAGAAGCGTGAGTATTGAGGAAGAAAAAGAATTCGAGGTAAGCAAGTATGCAACAACTAGGTTAAAAAAACAGATTTAAAAAAATCAAATGGATCAACAATCAGATGGACACCACAGTGCTGCCTCTTGCAGAGTGATACTTGCTATGCCCTAAACTGCAATCTCGAGCCATTAACGGTTTGGGATGAACATGGGCTATTTTTTTAATCTCAAAAGATATCTGCTAGCCAGCTGCTAGCTAGGCTGGCCCATTCTTCTCTGGCATCTCTGCATAGCAGATAATCTGACAGATGTAACAGGTGGTTAAGACAAGAGTGTGAGCAAGAAAACATTTTCCTAAGGAAATAATTCAGCTGGAAAGAAGAGGGTGGCAGCACTCCGCAAGCCCCCCTCCAGCCCTTGCAGGCCAGCCAGCGTAAGGAAGCAAGGTACCACACAGAGCCAGCCTCAGACGCCTACTGCTGCCGTGTGACGGGGCAGTGTCTTGCACAGGCCATTCATGCAGGATAAAAGGGTGCCATTCTGCAGGGTAAATACATAGGTGGTCTCCAGTTCAAGGTTGAGCCATGGTAATTCCACTATTACTGCTGATGCCACACTTGATAGATCAGAAACCAATTTCTACTCCTGCCTGACTACCATCTTTTATGATTATTGAAGGCACAAAGGTAATTTTAAAGAAAATCAAATGCCCCTTTCTGATTATTTTCTGTGACTTGCTTTGGAATAAAGATACTTGGCAAAATCTTCAAGGTTAGCAATTTAAGTTAGGCACTTAATTCCAAGTTTAGAGACTTAAATACAGAGATATCCACACACCTGACTCCCTGCTGAGAATTTATAAAAGAGCCTTATTTTTAAAGAGAACAAAGCCCTGGGAGTTGAGGACACTGAGAACTACAGCTTAAGTCAACACTAGACTCTGAGACTGAACAAAATCAATCCTTTCTTGCTTTATATGTAGCTGACTGGTTAGCCAATCACACCAAACATTGGTTAGCTTCATGGCAACAGGTTTTTATGCAAGTAATAGAAAGTAAAAATAAAATAATCTTTTAAAATGCAAATCTGAAGTATTTGTGTAAGATCTGTATCAGCACTTAATATTAACTAGACATAGCAGATTTTATACCACATTAGAGCACATACCTAGACAAGCAGAACTGAGGTTTATTTCATGTATAGCTGTGTTCAGGTTCAGATATGTGATAGGTTATTAGCAATTTTTAGGAACAAGTTGACTTAGTACAAATCAAACTCTAATATCAATGTAGCTAGCAAGGAACCCTACAAAGCACACATAGAAGCAAGGTCATAGTATTCTATTAGGAAGGTGATTTATTGTTTGGCATTTCTTGAAGTTTTGGGACCATCAGTAGACTACAGCCATGTGCCAATTTGGAGACACACTTCACCGTCTGTCTCTGCCTACTGGCATTTGAAGACTAGTTGTTAAAGTTAAAAACTCTGCTCCTCTTTTCCCCAAGACACCCTAAAAGGTCTACTGCGTTTTTTCTAGTTATATATTATCCAGGTTTGGGTCTACTTTACTTCAATCACCTATCCTCCATGTAGTCTGGAGAGACTACCCCTCCTTCCTCCAGAAGGAGTCTTCACAGACTTTATTAAGCAACTGTAACCTTTTGGGAAAACAAGAATACCTAGTCTAGCCCTGAGAAAGCACACCTTCAGGTATCTGAAGAGCACATAATTCCTCCCAGTTTAATTACGCCGATTATTAACATTTTTCGCTTTCAGTTTGGAGCCAAAAATCAATCGTCTTCTAAAGAGACTTCTCCAAAGTCAGGTCTTTTTTATACGCTTTGGCTTTAGAGCACTCAACTTGAAACTCCTAAAAGAGGTTACAGCTTTTTTGGAAATACTCAATCCTTACCTTGAGAACCAGGCTCCCTTGCAACGATTTGGAGATGAACTCACTTGTTTCTTCACACCTCCATACTACAAGATTCATTCTAAAGAACGCCAACAGTGCTTCAAAGCCTGAAAGCCACAAGGCTGCTTGATTCTAAAAGGCCCCAGTATACTATGTATACCTTTCCCATGCTATTTCTTAAACTCTAGTATTTTTTTCAGGAAAGAAGGGAGTTGTTTCCATTTTGCAATGCTTGAAAGGCACAGGCAGATTGTAGCAGCCTTATTTCTTACTCCTTTTCTTGAAGATACAGATTGGTTTGCCTCAAGCAGGTCTTGATGATCTATGCTTCTCTGTTTCCATCACTGAAATAAATAAACAAACGTCCAAGTAAGCACAGGCACAAAAATAATCCAAGGAGATAAATTTCAACTCCCAAGAACACATCTATCGCTTGTATCAAGTCTCCTGCAACAGCTTCCCAGCTGATTAACGTTTGACAACAGCAATTGACAGTGGTCAAATGCTCTGAACTGCTGAGGACAGTGAGGGTACCCATTGAGTCATGCTTTTCAGCAGCAGCTATAGCAAAATAAATTACGTAACGTGTTCCATATGCTAGCTGGATGTCTGCTCACAATACTTTGCCCTCCACTGTCACAACATTAAAAAAAAAAAAAAAAAAAAAAGGCAACACTGCATGGCATTGGCATTATTTTCCACAGCCTGAGAAGATACTCAAGTACCTCTTGGTAATTTGAGAGACAAACGCTCATCAGCACTTTAAAAGATGGGTCCACTAGAAGCACATTTCAGGTCCTTGTCAGCTGATTTTCAGATGCAACATAGAGTAGGCAACATGGTTAGATGCCTTTCTTTTCTTTTCTGTGAAAAGATATGCTGCAACCCAACACCACATTGGCAATTAAAGTCCTGTTAAGGGTTTTCCTACATATGTTAATAATAGGCCTCGTATGACATCAGCCCAGATGACCTATACGCTGTGGTATAAAGCAGCAGTTCCCATCTGAGGACCTTGAACATTGTTCCAGGTCCGCAGGAAAGACTTTGTGAAGGAAAAAAAGAGATGCTGATAGAAAAGGGAAGTGATTTTTCACAGGGTTTCCAAGCTATGAAGCAATCTGCAGCATGATCAGTAGGAAATGACCACAGACCTCATGATGACACTAAATAGTCTGTAACCATAAATATTTGAGAAACACTATTCTTGCTCATTTGATCATCTCATAGAAACTATTAAGGTCAATGACTTCACTAGAATGGAAAAAATAAACAGTTCATTTTGAAATACAGTTCCATAACACTTTTTCTCAGAGACCTCAAGTGACTTCTTCAGAGCTGACAAGTTCAAAGGAGCAATATTCACCACTCCTGTGACTTCTCCTATTCAACAGTCTTTCCTCCTCAGTTCTCAAGACAGAGTCAAAAGAAATTGAGGGGAGAAAAGGAAAAGAACCAAGAAAACATGAGAACAATTTGAGAACCAAATTGGAGTGAGGAGGCAAGGATAAGGAACAAGAGAGAGAAAAGAAATTAATAGAATAGAACATAAATCTCAACAGCTTTTTTTTGATCCACATATTCAAAGCTATGCATAGCTGCTTTAATACCAAAGAGTGGTTTGAAAGCTTAAAATCAAAGCCATATGTTTGCAAAACAAAGAAGCTGAGATCAGTACTGGAAAACAGTCAGCCTTATCTAGTCCATCATTAATTAAACCTGTGCTGGAATATCTATTTAGATTAGCTCCCTCAGATAAGCGCTGTTTCAGAATTTTAAAAGAAAATTTAACCTCACCTGCAAGTGCTGTGCAACTACCCAGAAATAAAACCCTGTCCCTTTCAGACAGAGTGCTTAGGTGGGAAGTTTCCCTGCAACAGCTGATCTAGAAGAGCCACTAGGAAATGAAGTCATGCTAATTTTCAGTGAGGGCTGAGATGATGCAGCCTTTTTGTGTACCGTAACAAGTCCTAATACTAAACCTCTACCGCTAAAAATAACAGGTATCTTCTGATATTTTTTGTTATTTTCATGTATGATTTTTTTGTTGTTCTGGATATAATTTTTTTGTTCTTGGCACTGACATAAAGAAAGCTTATTTTCTTTCTGAGAAGACAGTGGGAAGAATCTCCTTGAACAATTCTGTATAACTGAAAAATCAGGGAGAAATATCCCCACTTTCTCCATTGTTAAACATTGCTTTTCCTCCTTCCTTAGTTTGAATGGAAGTTTAAACCCCAGTATTTTAAAGCTCGGCCACATAGCTCTGATGTTCCTAGTCAGGTGTGAAAAATATTTATACACACAGATGGATTTACAAACACAGTTAATTGAGATTCTGCTAGAGTGTTCAGACTGCTTTGCATCAGAAATTTAAATGGTAAAATTCTTAATGTAACCATGAATCTCAGTTTTAAAATAATGTCTTGACATTTTTCAGTCAGCCACCTAGCAGCACCAAAAAGAAAAGCACAGGTATGTCCCTAACCCATTCTGTGTGGCTGTCCTTGAGTCAGATCACGTATGAGAGGGCCACTGAAACTGCCAGGGGAATTTGGGGAAAACACCTGGAAATCCACCTCTGGCTGCCCTAGCAGAGCATCCTGGTAGCCCTCCCATAGAGCAGGCACAGGGGAAATCCAGGCGAACTTGCACTGCAGGGTGTGGGATGCCAACACCTAGGAAAGGGGCAGAAAGGAAGAATGGAGAAAAAGGCAGAAGCAGAGTGAGTGCGGGGTCTGATAGACCCGACAACAGCATTGGGAGCCCAACATGAATAAACGTGAACCAAACACCTTCTCTGTGGTGCCACCGCTGCCTCCCAACCCACATCCCCTGAACTTTCTCCTCTTGACTTGGTCAAACAAACAGATGTAGCCAACTGGTGGAGCTCAAGCCAAGCAGATGCAGGGAATGTGTTGACTACCACAAAGAGACCCGTGAAAGATTACGGAGCTCCTCCTGGAAACAGAATGAAGACCAGAAATATTTTCAGAACTGGGACTGTAACTAGTAATCATGTTTAAGAGGCATTTGGCCAATGCCTTTAATAGCATGCTCTAACTTTTGGTCAGCCCTGAAGTGGTCAGGCTGTTGGACTAGATTATTGTTGTAAGTCCCTTCCAGCTGAATTACTCTATTCTTCTGTTCTATTCTAATCATTTTATTTTGAAGGGGCGGGGGGAAGCCTCCAGAAAGACTGTTTTGTAATACAGGCAACCGGTAAAACTCCTGGTAAAGCACTAGTTTGAGTAGCCATGCCACTGGGGCTGCTGCACAGCACTGAGTAAACCACTTTCTGATCCATTCTGCTAATAGTCTGTTTGAAACGCACACTAGTACCTGATACATTGAGTACTGTTCACATTTTAACTGAAATACTATTAAACATATGCAGGTAGTTCCTCATCACTCCAGCAGCATAAAAGTGCTAGAGAGTAGCCCTGGGGCAGCAGCACTTGGAAGAAATCCTGGATGTTTTAAAAGCTGCACTTAATATGATTTATTTCTTCTACTGGTCATACAGATGAAAACCAGGGACAGCTTAGTGTGAAGTACAGAATAAAAATGCAAGACAGTGGATATCACCAGTTTATGCCAGCCACTCACACCAGGGGAAGCTTTTCCGTTTAGAGCAACAATTTTGTTTATTCTAAATGGCACCTTGTCAGACTTCCAGTCAAGGGGTATGATTTAGAGTCAGTCACCTTTGGTGGACATTGGCACCCACCCATTGGAATAATGAGAAAACATATCGTGGCCTTTGTTTTCTTGGCTATGAGACACAGATCTCGAGCCATTTCACTCTTTTCTGATGCTACCTGTATTTCTCTCTCATGCATTTGAAAAGCCATGATGTTTTTCAAGTTCGTTCCACAAAAGTCCTAGATGACCCTCGCGACCTGGTTTTTAATCTGACGTCTAGAGAGATTTGCCCTAGGTCACCACACATGCTAAAGTGCCATATTACAGCAGAGAGATGTGGCACATTGTGAGTCCCTGTGCTCAATAACCTACTTAACTGCATGTACCTCAAGAGCAGCCACAGCCTCTGTCCACTTCTGTCCTCTGATCTTAAAATAACATCAACTATACCAAGACATCTGACACATCCAGACATCAAAATAGTAGTTAGATGAATCACACTTAGAGCTGCATACGTGTTACAGTCATGATTTCCAAAAAGGCATTTTGCAAGCCTTCATAGTCACAGCATTTGTCACTACCAACAGCCTACTGTTTATTAAAGCTTTGGGCTTCCATCCTACAGACTGCTCACGTATTGAAAGCCAGATACAAGCACTACTATTTGCAGCATGAGGGTCTTAAACAGTAATTTAACTCAAAAAGGAGTTAAACTGTAGGCTACATATTCAATGGTGTCAAACTGCTTCTATGAAAAATTAAGGGTTATCAAAACTATTCTGTTTATATCGCGACAATTAAAAAAGCAGGTGTGTTTTCCTTTCCCTAAGTAAAACAATGACATTTTCCACATCCTTCCTTCCTGAAATGATGTACTTTTCATCATTGGTAGTACTGAGAGAGTCTGAATTATTTGGAACGGATGCTTATACTTTGACTAAAAGTTTCAATTTAAACACTAAGAACAAAATATTTTTGCTTTTTATTCCATGCATTTTATCTCAGAGTTTGAAAAGGATAACTGATTATGAAACAATTTTATAAGGGTTCCTAAGTTCACCTTGAGAGTTTCCAGTTGCTCTCCTGGCAGTATCAGTACTAATGTATCATACACAAAGGTTTTACGCTAAATATTTGCAAGGATGTGCCTAAATCTCTTCTAATCTTCCTCAAATCTCTGTTAAAAAAAGTGAACTCAAAACATAGAAAATGAAGAAGTCTGGCTTCAGGTCTTTACTTCCAGCTACACTTCCAGTTATAGAGGAAGACAATTTCTAGTGAAATCCCACTGGGGTTTGTGGATTCTTCAAAGCCTTTCTCTCGTGGCAGAAAGCAGACAAACTTTCAGAAGCACAGATTACCTCACAGCATGAGGTTTTCCAGAAGAAGAATCTGTTATGGATACCACTTTTCCTCCAGCAGTGGAAAAAGCCCAGTGCCTTTGACACAGTGCTATCAGCATGACTGAAACCTTGACTCTCCAGCTCCAAGACCAGGCTCTCCCTCGCAGCCCTAGAGGCAAAAGCCAGCAGGAATCATGTACCCATCATGGCTCTCTCCTGTATATCGTGACATTCTAAATTATTGCTGCATTTAAAAGAACCAAAGTAAGTACCTGTAAAATTTGCTTGAAAAGGTTAGGCCAGAAGAAGTAAGGCACTTAACCTGAAGTTGCACAGGTGAAGTCGGGATGGATTTTGAGAAGAGGAAATAGGAAGCCATAGACCCTACGCCGGTGTCATCTGTGTCATCTTAAACTCTCAACGCCCTGACAGCAGAGAAGCAATGTGGTCATACAGCCCCCTCCCTCACCAGAAGGCCGTATCCAGCCCAGCACATACCAGAGTCACCACTTACACAGCAAGAAAATTCACTGAAGCTAAAAAGCAAGCAAAATAACATTTTGTTTTTTTTTCTTTTGTGACCGGCTTGTACAGTCAGAGATGTTATTTCTCTACAAAGAAGAAAATTGTTATTATTTTTTTTCCTCTAATCCACCCCTCTCAAGAAACTCTGTTAATCCCTGTGCTTCAGTGGGGAAAGCTTTGTACTTTATCTCTCTGCAGTTCAAATTGTTTATGCCTGGCTGTTTAAGGGAGCTGAAAGAAACATTTTAAAAGACCTGAAATTGTTTATGCAAAGAAGGCTGAAGGCATCAAGCTAGTTGACACTAGTCCTTCCGGATATTTGTAAACAGAGAAACGGCAAAACAGGTCAAGGAGGCTGTGAAGCTCAGTACTGCTGCAGTACTGACCAGTGATTCCCATCACCCTTTATCACAGTAAGGAGAGAAACCCCCTCTCTCCTTTGGCCTTGCTATATTAATCAAAGGATCAAGGTCCTTTGCGTAGTGCATTCTGAGAGGAAAACCCTTACTGGTGAGAAGCAAACACTTCTCCTCTTGGCCCAAACAAGACATTTAGTTTCACATTAAATTGGATAAAATAATTCATCTTATCTGTATATGAAACCTAAGTCAGTGTCATGTCTAGACGATTAGAAAGGTAATTTTAAGAGGCTTCTGGTAAACTGAGATTTCTTTTTATCAGCAATATCCCGAGTTTGTTCTTCTCTGTTTCAGTATTTAAACCATCCAGTACAATTTTAAGTGCAGATAATAAATATTTCATGCAAAATATTTTGGCCTATTATCCCACATAAATACAAGGTTTAAAAATAATAAATCATTCTGATGTACTTCTACAAGGGTCATGAATTTCCATTAGTGATTTCTATTATGCAGAAATTCAGTTGATTACTATCTCATCCCAATAGTCAGAGAAGTCCAGGTATGTTCAGAGAGATGCATCTATCAGATCATCAGATTCTCAAAGACTGAAACATGAATGTTCTCTCCAGACCCTTCATATGGACTGAAAAAAAAGCCACATAAGAACAAATTCTAACTATTTTCATTCTGTATTCTTGAAATACTAGAAACGCACAAATGAGTTTCACTTCTTCAAAAATTAACTAGTCGGATGAGTGGGGAGAGTTTAGTTTTAACTACAAACTCACTGGAGGTTTTGATCCAACAGGTCCATTTCTTGCCTCTGATCAAAAGGCTACCACCCACGAATTTTAATGGGAGCTGCTTTAACACAGTGTAACATGAAAAGCTTAATAATAGAAGAGTGGGAGGCAGGTATCCAAAGTTTTTCTTTTATCCTTAACTTTAGAAAGTCAAGGAAAGCCGTATCACTGATATTAACTAACAGGCATAAATTCTTAATGGCAAAGTTACAAAAAAAAGTCCCAAAACCATACAGAAAATCAGTCCCAGCTCAAGAGTGAGACACAGGACCTTCACCCGCTCAGTTTACAGTTACTGCAAAAGTTTAGTCACGTGCATTTACTAATTTCAGCCTTGCTGGATCTATATTGTTGTGGCCAGCCTCCATCCCTCCAGTTCCCTTTGCTGACTTACGTAACAAACCAAAATGCTTGAGGTAGAGTCTGCTTTGAGTTAAGCACTGTTCGCTCTCTTCTCTGGAGTCAAGCTCATCTACTACCAGCCCATTTAGAGACCCCAAACCAAGAGCAGCAGCAGACTTCCGATGGCATCATTTAACACACTGCGGCTCCCCACCCTTCTGCTTTCGGACCCTCAGACCATCAGGCCACTGGGATGCTTGGCTACAGCCAGGCACGGTTCACAAACAGCAACGCAGCAGCCAGACGCCCTTCCCAAACTCTCCTTTTCCACTCCTACCTGTGGTGCAGCAGCAGCAGAGGCCTCCCAGTTTGGCTATGCTTGTGCCCTCACAATCATCTCTGCATTTTTCCTAGTTCTTTATTTTTCTGCCTTGCTTTCTAATGGAAACATATCAATGTTTTGAAACGTGCTCTGAGAAACAGCTGCTCAATTCAATGGCTCCTCCACCGTATTAGCTCTGGAATGCGCTCTATCTTATCATTTATTTTGGCAACAATAACTCCAACATGGTTTTATTTGCATTTCAGTAAGTATTTTCTGTTCTTTCTGCTTGGGTTTTTTTTTGACTTTTGAGAACTGCTGAATTTTAGCCACACTGTATTAAAGACAAATTAAGGTACAAGCCTTCGGTTTTCGCTCCTGAGCTAACAGACTCAGAAGCTGAGTGCTGAACTTCCCATTAAAATCAAAGGTAAATTCTTCACCGAAATTTAACACGTTCTGCCTCACAGCCGGGGTGACCGAAGGGTGTGCGCGCAGCCAGGTACAGAGCAGATCGGCTGGCGTGCTGAAACTTCTCCCGATATGGGAAAGTAGAAAATATCTGAAAATATTCTTCTTGAAATGTGTGATATGCTTTAGTCTCTGCAATATTAGCTAGCTAGCCTTGTCTTTGGTAAACAAGAGTGTAACCCCCTGCCCTTGGCAGGGCTTAAGTAGGGTCTTGATTACTCGAAGGCCTGCTTCATTGTTTTAGGTAAGATGGGGATGAGGGAGAAATTGTATTTGTGCAACAGACGTGACCACGGAGGGGGATGTTGCCTTGAGCTGTGGTTGCAGGGCAAGACACTGCCCAGCTGTGCCTGAACTGCGCACTCTGGAGGATGGGTTCAAAAGACAATCACGATGAAGACTATCAAGGAACTCTTACTTCCTCCCCAAGACCACCAAAAGACCCCCAAAGGGGAAGACTGGGCCTGTGCAAGGGGGAGGAGATCTAATTTACATCCGAAGCGGGACAGAGTGATAAATATGTAAATATGTAAGTTTTGTTGCTTTAAATAGGACACAATTGCCACGGCCCGGGGTGCCAGCATCCTTAGGGTGCCTGACCCTTGCTGCACCCAGCGCTGCAGAGCTGTAATAAACATACCTGCTTCACAATCAACTTGGATTGCGGAGTTCTTTCGCAGATCACTCCCACCTGACTTTTCTAAATTGCATGCTCACAATTTTGTACAGGCGCATTTGAAAGATTAAAGCAGTTAAACTATGCCGTCAGTTTATCTCGTATGGGAACACCCACTTAAGCTAGACCGATGCGTTTAAGTTAAACTAGACCTATGCCAGAGCAGGCGAAGTACTGGCCCACACACAGCTGCAGCCTGTCCATGTTCTCGCCCATGACACTGCCACAGCACCCAATTACTTCCCCCGCACGACCACGGCCGCTGGGCGCCGGGGCGCGGCAGCTCCGCACCCAGACGGACGCCGCGCCCGGGCCGTGCGCGCCCGCGGTTGGAACAACCGCCGGGCTCCCCAACCCGCGCAGGCCCCTGCGCAGCGGGGGCGGGAGGGGGGCCAGGCCGCTGCCGGGGCGGGGCGGGGCGGTGGCAGGTGCGGGGAGAGGCGGGAGCGGGTCATTGGGCGACCCGCCCAGGGGCGGAGAGGGGGCCGGGCAGCCGCGCGGAGGGGGGAGCCCGGGAGAGACCTAGGGGCAGCCGGATTTAAGGAGTGGTGCAGGGCGGAGGTGCTTTCGTTGCCGCTGTCCCTGCCGCCGCGCGTCCGTCGCCGCCACCACCATGCCCGTCAAAGGAGGCACCAAGTGCATCAAGTACCTGCTCTTCGGCTTCAACTTCATCTTCTGGGTGAGGGACCCGCTTCCGACCCCGGGGGAACCCCCGCTGCGGAGCCCGGGGCGCGGCGGGACCGTGCCCCTTCGCTCGTTCCTTCCTGCCCCGGCGGGAACCCACGGGAGGGGGGTGGGGAGGGGCAGAGTGCCGGGGGTGGGGGTTTTATTTGGGTTTCTGTTGTTGTTACTTGGTTTTGTTTTGCCGTTTTCTTTACTCCTTTCCCGCCCCGCCCGGGAGGAGAGAGCTGGGTGCCCGGCCCTGCTCCCCACGCTCCCTCATGCTGCGGGGGTTCCCACCGCCCTCCGGGCGGGGCGGCGGCAGCGGCGCCCTCTCCGCGCCGCCCTCTCCGCGCCGCTCTCTCCGCAGCCCGGCGGGGTCCGTGCGGGGGTGGCCCCGGCGGGCGCCTCTTCCCTCGCGGCGCCTGGAGCCGCCTCGCCGGGACGGGCGTGTCCCCGGCCGCTCGGGGAGGGGGAGCGGCGCCCGGTTACCTGTTGCGGCGCTTAATGTGCTGCGTGCCGGATACTCGGCGGGAGGTGTCTGAACAAGATACCTACCCGGGTCGCTACTTTATTCTCTTTTTCTTTTTTTTTTTGTTTGTTTGTTTGTTTGGATAGGACAGTGGTCGGCAGAAGGCAGGCTGTGTGTCCTGCCCGCTGACGTGTGCGGGGGGTGCTAGGTGTAGGTGTGAGGGTAGCTCCCCCCCACACCCCCGCCCCCAGCAGTACATACAGCGCTCGCCCGCTCGCACAGAAACTCCCCTTGTACTCGTCGGTAGCTTGTACCGGTGCGAAGGCTGTAACGGGGCTGGGGGGGGGGGGGCGGGGGGGAGGTGAGTCGATCGCTTACAAGTTCGCGCTTGTGGTCCCGGTCGTTGTGTACGTGAACTCGTCTTGGTTGGAGCTTCTGCTGAAGCTGTGGCTTCTGCCTTGGGTCTTCTGGGCAGTATTTTCATAAAGAAAATACTGAAATACTTTAATCCCTAGGAACGCACCACCGTCAGAAATTGAAATACTATTTCCAGTGCGGTTTCTGGCACGACTCTGTTTGCCAGGCAGTGTCAGAAAGCATGGCTTAACTGAGGCTTACGGCTGCTTCTCAAGCACTTGGGGTGTGGACGTCTGAATTTAGCATCATCTGCCTCTGGAAAAGTACACGTGGAACACAGTACACCTGCCTGTGTGCCTAATGTGTATAGGTGTGAAGTGTAAGGTTCAAAAAATGAATTTTCTTTTGGCTGTCTGCTACAGTGGAGAAATGCATGTGTGACTCCTTTCCACCCTCTGATGTGGAGAAATTAAGTTGGAGCTGTGGAAAGAAACCACTTCTGCAGTCAGTTACAGTATTGCATGTGGGATGACTGAAAGATGCAGTGCTAACAGGTAAAACATTTGTGATCTATCAACTTAAAAACAGGGGTTCAGCAAAGTAAGAAAATGGAACTCGGCTGAAGTTGAGGGAAGTTGTGTGAAGGAACTTTACAAGGGGACAGGAAAGCATATATTGCCACCTGAGATTTGCCAGCAGGGTGAGCAGGGGCAGGGGTGGGTGTCATATTTGGAGGGTTATAGCTGGTAATAAGAAAAAGCCTGACAATGCACTGGCTGAAACCTCTGGGTCAGTGAGGTGCTGAACCTCTTGTTGAAACAGGACATATTCGTGGTTTGCCTTGTGGGTTTTTATATTTATTTTTTAAAGCTACAGACTTTTTACAAACTGTTTCATAGCACAAGAATGTTTGTTGTGGGAACGGCATTGCCTCAAAGATGCTCTTAAGATGAGCATCAATGCTCTGCTGCCTGGGGGGGCCCAGGTCTAAGAACAGGGAGTGTCTTTTTGTTTTGCTCAGGAGGTATCTGTTACTTGGGAATGTCATGGTGATAAAGCTCAGAAGCTTTAATTACCTGTTTGGGTGCCCAGTAAGCATGACTGCAGGTTTGACATGTTAACAGGGTGGAGGGGAGGAAGAGTGGTGGTGGGGAAGAGGGCTATACCTTGCATAGGCTGGTACAGCTGCCCAGAGGAGCCATAAGGATGCAGCTCTTCAAGTGGCCTTCTTGGGGGTTGGCAGAGCCCAGCTAGGATGTTGGAAAAGGAAGAGAAAGAGTAAGAAAATGGAGATCAGTGCTTCTTACTAGCTGAGTATGCCAGCAACTGGCTGGAAGCACCAGGAGGAAGTAGATGTGAGCAGCTTGGGTTAGCCAGAAATAAGTGTTTGTAAATGAGCTGGAGTAGTCCTTGGCTCTCAGGGCTCACTACACGTATCTGTGCCCTAACAAAACTGTGGAAGGGAAGTTTCAAATATAATGTTAGTGAACCTCATGTCCTCTATGGAGCTATAAAGTAGCAGTATCTTGGGCAATTTTAGACTGTTAGGCCTCAATGCACAGTGCAAAAAGAAAAGAAAGGTGTCTTGGGGCAGGCAGCACTAGAGGACAGGAACGACCCCAATAAAAAAGAAAGCTTTAATGTTTCTTACAGTATTGGAGATGTGAGAAGTCTGTTAAGTAATGGAAGTAAATTGAGTGAAAGTGTTAGGCCTAATCCTAAAATTGAAGGCACAATCAGTGACTGGCTCTTGGCCTTGGGAACCCCCCTCAAGATAACAAACAAGCCTTTGCTTGATTATGAGTAGCCCGTGGGTGGGGGT
Organism: Leptosomus discolor; assembly: GCF_034619465.1. Taxonomy (NCBI): domain Eukaryota; kingdom Metazoa; phylum Chordata; class Aves; order Leptosomiformes; family Leptosomidae; genus Leptosomus; species Leptosomus discolor. Next base: position 137,013,308 of record NC_141391.1, read on the forward strand.
CCTATTGCCCAAGTGCGACTCGGAAGTGGTGACGATGTAGTTGGATTTAGTGCACCTACTGGAGCAAGAGAAGCTAAAAGATCCTGTGAAGCTGTGATCAAGTTCACACAGGACCTCCTTTTTAAAATAAGTTGCCTCAAAAGGACAGGTGAGGAATTTAAATGGTCTGCAGCAAACCTGCAGGTATTTGTAGATTGCACATAAGGTGGCATCTGTTTGCCTCCATCGGACTTGACAAGCGAGGGCAAGAGGAAGCAGGAGGAGTGAAACAGCTTGGTATAGGAGGCCATTAAATCAAAAGTTGGGAAACCCAAGAAGTTGAAGGTGTGTCCAAAGGAAGGAGATAAAGATTCATAAATGCTGGCAGGTCAAATACAAAAATATATTAAGGCTAGCCAAAGGAAAGCTTCAGGAATAACTTGCAATAGCAAACCCAGCTAACGTATCCCTCTTCAGACATGTTAGGACCAGGGAGCTTCCCAGGGAATCCTTACAGACAGTAATTGGTCCAGGTGTGAGAATATGTTGGGAGTGACATTCTGTGGGACCTTCTTTTACTGGAGGTGCTTGGGGAAGACCTTGGGGAAGTTCTGTGCTGTAACTGATCTTTGACTCTGAATTCCTCAGAAGCTTGAACTGACCTTGGTGAAAAGGTGGTGAAACAACAGCAGCAAATGATGATTAACAGCTTTCCAGGGTCACACAACAGTTACTTCAGAACTATAAATGCATTCCGATTAAGTAAAACCTCCTGCTCACCGCCCACCTCCTTGCCTGAGGGCTGGAATGTGGTGAATTTGAGGCTGCGTTTTTTGTTTTATGTTATTCTGAGGTATGTAGAGAGTGGCACATGTTGTTCCTCTGGAATAGGCAGAGGAGAAGATTCATTAAAAATGAAAAGTTGGTGTATACATGGAAATGTGACACTGGAGGAGAGAGAATGGCTACTGCAAGGGGAAGTTGAACTTCGTGAAGCTGTTAACTTGAAGCCTTTAAAAGCCTGAATCTTAGAGACAGCAAGGGCTGGTTGGTGTTAGTTCACTTGTTCAATGTCTCCTGGAAAACTCAGGGCTCTTAGAGAAAGTAAGCAGTCCTGGAGTAAGATCCTGGCAGGGATGAAATCACTGACTGAGCAGAGGCAGGGTTGAGATGAGGTGGAGCTCTCTTGTGGTGGAGAGAACCAGCAGAGTTGGCATGTGGGAGCAAGTTGCGTGGTGGTCAGTACAGTCCCATCTCATCTGGAAAAGCATGTGATGTAACACTTCAGTGCACGAGTAGCATCCCTTATTCAAGAGCAGTGAAGATGGGTGCATGCTGACCTAGCAGGCTATGTGACAATGTAAAGCAAGACACTTGCCAAAGTAGGCATCAAGTAGCATGTGTGGAGGAGCAGGAAGCAGCTTGGAGTTACGACCGAGTTGGTTCAGGGGTAGCTGCTGCCACAGAGCAATGAAGTCTTGGGAGAAAAGGGTCTACAATGGCTTCACAAAAGCACCAGGTGAGTGCTTATCAACAACAGAGAAAAACCAGCTTCAGAAGTGAAGGACCTAGAGAAGAGGAAAGATGGTGCCACTGCATAAATCCATGGTGTGCTGGTATCCTGCAGTGCTGTGGGCTGCTCTGGTCTACTTGCCTACCTTGAGAAGAATATAGTAGAGCTTGGTAATGTTTGGGAAAGGAAGAGGAGGGGTTTTGCTATTGGGATTCTTCAGCCTGGAAACAGATGAGTGAAATGTGCTGGAGGTCTGTGGGATCACAGTTGACCAGGTAGTAGGTAGGGCCTGACTGTATTGGAAGAGTCAGTGAGTAGAACTGAGGTGTGTTAAGTCTGAAAAGAGGAAGTTTCAGAAGAAAATGGTATGGCTGTGGGTATGTTGATGGCACTTGCTCCCTAGGAGGTGTTGCGAAGTTCAAGGGGTACCTAGCTGACATGGTGTTTAGCAGCCTTCAGTTAATTTTTCTTCTCTAAAGGTACTGAATCTTTGCTCAACATGTAAACTCGGAGGTTAATCCTGGGAAATGCTACTACCTGCCCTGATAACTCTTCCTGAGGAGCCCCCTTGTAGGATGCTGTGCTAGATTATGGCGGTAACTGGCCTGATGGCTTTTCTCCAGTTGGTAAGGCTGGGCCAAGTGTATATCTCACTAGCATGACATTCTCTGAAACTTTTAGGACTCCAGAGCTTTGGTTAAAATGTGCTTGTGACCTAAAGGGAAGCGGGATGGGGGGGGGGGGGTGTGAAAATGGGATGGGACAGGACTTCTGGATGCTTGCTAAAAATGTTTCTGAAGTCTGGTTAAGCATTGCATTTGTAAGGAATGGTTTTTACTGTTGTGCTTGGATAGATCAGTAAGTTAGGTGATCCAGTCCCCTCTGAGGTATGGGAATGGGGGGTGGCTGTATTTTCCCTTCAGTTAAAATATTGCTGCAGACACCAAGCTCTGTGCTGCTGTTGTGCTGCTCTTGTTAGGGCTGGTGTACTCCCACCTGGGTTTGCATACCGCTCTTCTGTCTCGGTGTCTCTGGTGCTGGCCCTGGCATCTTTGATTGGGTCTGGTCTGTAATAAATGCTGTACTGGTTCGGTTCTTTGGAAGTTTGGGAGTTGACTTGGGGTGGGGGAGGGAGAGGGAGGTGTTGAGACTGATACAGAACTAATATAAAGATTTCTTTCCACCAGGCTGGCTCAGGCTTGGGAAGAAGTCAATGGAGGTATCACATTGTGTGCCTTAAACCTGAGCAGAGGCGTGGTCTTACCAAAACTGATTCTGAACAACTTTAGTGTGAGCGTATGCTTGATTACCTTGAGTTGTGTAACGAGTAACTACCTCTAGCTGAGCTCCCTTAACTCACATGGTTTGCTCAGGCTTGTTGGCCCTGGTGACAAAGTCTCTTCCTGGTAAAATTCTTGGCTCCTCTAGACAGCGTGGTGCATGTTGGGCAAGTGCCTGGCATGGCCGCACATATGGAGCGTGTGCCTGCATGTTCCAACACTGGGTTTCTGCTGCTGAACAAAAGCAAGGGCTTGCATCATTAAACTCAAATGCAAGGTTTTTCATTTGTGAATTTTGTGGAATACAAAGACTGCTGCTAATATTTATGATTTAATGTATTATAGCATACAGTTGGAGTTCACAGTGAGTCTTTGAGCAATTATTTTCTTACTCCTTTACACTATAGGCAACTGTCTTGTCCTGGCTCTCTACTCTTCAGAGTGTTTTGTGCTCTGTCAACAAATGCATTTGTCTATGGGAGTGCCTGCCAAAGTAAGATTAGCAAGATGAGGCCTGGAGGGCTCTTTTCTTTCTGTAACTTGAAGATACCTGTGACTTAGTTCTGAGCAATCTCATCTGCTCATGCAGCACCAAGAACAGACAGTAGCAGTTTGGTGCTCTGACTTCTGCAGAGGGTTTTCCCCTACTCAGGAGAAGAGGACTTGCAGGATGGGCAGGGAAATATGCATGTGTGTGTTTGTATGTATATTTGCACACGCATACAAAAGGAACAGAAATTAGTTGCTGCTGCTTTTTGTAATCAGCTGGTTTAATTGCTGGCTGTAGCATATGAATCAAAATGATGCTTGGGCTCAGCTCAATGTATTTTGACTCTAGTAAGTTCTGTGAAGTCAGGAATAGTGTTGGAGGGTGTTGCCTTGAGAAACCTGATGTGAAGCTAGTTGAACCTAAAGTTCTAGCAGTCTTAGCTCCTATTGGCAATTTAAATTGCAAATATAGTAGACTGGCTTCTGAATAGGAACTTGTATGAAATGGGCACTAGTCTTGGCGGTGGTTCAGGAATTCTGTAATGCTGCTCCTACTGTACTGGAGCACCATTTTATTACAATAAATACTGTGACATTAACTTAGCCCACAACATTCTTGAAACTAGCTTAAGCAGAAAGAAAGCTTCCTTTCCAATCTATTTTTTTAAAATGAGTTTGGAAATAGCTGCTGTTTCTTATATAACTGTTAGCCCTCATTGCACATCTGTTAGGGAAGTGGGTTTTTTTTTCAGAAGTTTGAAAACCTGTGCTGTTGTGGATAACACGAATCCTGTAATTAAGGGGTTAGAGTGATGTTGAGCTTCATCTGTACTTAGTGTTTATGGGCTTTTATTTATAGGGTACCAGCAAGTAACGGGACAAACACAGTTCATTACTGTTTGCAGTGTTCTCAATTTCTCTGTCTGTGCTTTGCAACGTTATATATCTGGTCCTGGCTTTGTTGATCCGCTGTCTTGCACAGTTATGAAAAAGTTATTTGTCTGTTTTATGCAGAAGAGGATCTGATGTTTTTAGCTGAAAGTTTTCACCTGTTTATGAGGTGAAGGAAAGATAGTGGGGTTTTTTAGCATGTGCTTGGTACATCCTGGGTAAAACCTATGTAAGGAATAGTCATGTAAAGCCTGACATACCTTCTTAATTCAAGAAAAAATTTGTAACAGTATTTTGTTAGATGCAATGCTGAGCTGACAACACTAAAAGTAGTACTTTTGACTGACTCTTCCACATACTGACTTATCTTCTGCTAGATGCAATGCCACAAATGTGCTAGAAGTTGCATATAAGCTTGGCCTGAATGTGCAAAAACCAGCAGAACCCATAGTTACCTGCACGAAGGCTTTTTTTACAGGCTTTGATCCGTATGTCAGAAGTTCTTGCAGTGTCTCTTTTTTTTTTTTTTCCCCCCCTATCCCTGCCTCCATGCTGTGGAAGTGGAGTAAAGGGTGGTGGTAACCTGGTGGATGTGGATGTGGGGGTGGGGGGAATTATGTCCCTCCCAAAGTTTTATCTGCCAGTTCTAGAGACTTGATATCTGTTTGGACCTTGAGCCCCTTGAGCGGCGGTTCTGTCCATGGAAAGGTAAGATGCTCTAAGATATCTGCAGCAAGTGTGGTGTTTGTCTGGGGATTGTCCTTTCTTGAGGTAGATCAAGGTAACAAGATCAGAAGGGACTGAAGAAAACGGTCCTTGCAAAATAATGATTAAACCTAAAAACTTTCCAGCTTCCCAAAGTAGTGTCCTGTATTGCTGTATCATGGGTATGTTAATACAAATTGGAATTTCTGGTTTGAAATGCTCAAGCTTTTAATCTGTGTTTATACCAGTATCATTAAATCCAATGATTCCCTTTGCAAGCCTTCTGCTAGGAGACTGTATCTGTGAAACCTTAGGTGTTAATGGGGGGGGAAAAAAAGTATGCAGTGGAAATTTCTTGATAGCATGCCTCAGCACTGAATGCTCCAAGTTCGTGCTGGAGTTAGCCAAGTATTGTGAGGGGAAGAAGGCAGAGTGTTCTGTATGGCTTCTGCCTCCAGGATAGAGGGGTTGTTTCTCATCTATATAGCAACGGTCCTCTGCAGTGGTACGCAGCACTTGTCTGTTATCTCTTGTCGGGTGGAAGGCTAAAAGAAAGCAAAGTGTCAAAGATAAACACTGGAACACACCCGTAGATGTGCTCAGAAGCAAAACTGTGTAGTTTGCAGGGGGTGACCAGAGCAATGGAAAGGGCTGACTTTGGAGAAGGCACGAGTGTGGGGCTGGATGGGTGGGATGAGGGAGGTCCTGCACAGGAGGCTCACTGGGGAAGGTGCAGGGCTGTGTAAGAAAGGAAGACAAAGCAAGGTGGTTTGTGGGTTTTTTTTCCTGTTGCGATGGGCAGAAGGGTGCATGCAGGAGTAGAACCTGTGAGACAATGAGGGTATGTTTGCATGTGATGCAAAAAAACCTAAGGAGCCTCCATAGGACTGGAGGGCGAGTGACCAAGTATTTTTATCCTTGCTTAGCATATGTCCATTGCAGCTATAGAGTAGAGATAAGTCAAGCAGAAGTGAGCTGAGATGCTTGGTAGTGGCTAGGGGAACCAAAGTAACTCTCGTTAGCTTGGACGGGGACATCGGTAGCACACTTGTGCCGGGACATCGGTAGCACTCTTGTGCCAGGACATGCTGTTATTGGAGAGTCCCTGCCACACTGAGTGGGTAGTACCCCTTTAACTTCATGTTTTGGTCAGATTGGTAGAAAAACCCTGTCTTCTGAGTTTCCCTTCCTATACTTGTTACTGCAGAAACATACTATTTACATCTTTCTTAAGCACACAAACCTGCTTTTTTCTTAGTTTTGTAGGTTTTTGCACCCACAAAGTGATTAGCTTCAGGAAAACAGACAGTTTTGTTCTTTATCTGCACAGAATAGATCTACTTAGAAATATCCTGTATTACTCAACTCCTGTGACAAAATGGGTCTGTTGGTCTGCTAGATTGGGAAGACACTTGGATTAAAAACCCAACAACCAGCTTTTCAGGGGATCTGCTTCTGTGCAGCCAAGGGATGGGGGGTGGTGGCTTGCACCCCTTTCCCAGGGGTGAAAAACACAGCTACCAAAACCCACCCCAACATGGCTGCCAAAACCTACTGGCATATAGCATTGCTGAGCAGAGGAGGTGACCTCATACCAGCCTCTGTTGTGCCAGATTGGTCTGAGATGCTGCCAAGTGCAGTGGGTGCCTGTGGGGCTGTGCTTGCCTCTTCCTCTGAGACTGGTGTTGGTGCCCTCATCTCTCATTGTTTTGATGGAAACTTGAAGCTTCAGATGACTTTCTTGCCCTCTGCTTAAACGGCCTCTCTTTTGTTTTGTTTTGGTTTTTTTTTTTAGTTCAGTGGTCATTCAGTGGTCTTGCAAGAAGGAGCTGCATTTTTTTGTTGTTGTTCTGGTGCACTAGGGAGAGAATTATCACTTTACTTAGTCCTACAAATTTTTAGTGATGTGGAACAGTTCACTGACATCAAGTATTATCACTGTTCTGTGATTCCATAGTAAGCTCTTGCCTCCTGGTGATAATAACTTTTTTCACAAGATGACTGCTTTCCCAAGGAGAAAACATGACAACCCTCCCTCCCAATCAGAGTTAAGTCTGTTTTTTAAAAGGAGACATACTAAGTATGTTAGCTCTCCCTAATGTTAACCAGCCAGTTTTTCTTGAAGAGATCATTGACTGAGTGTTCTGCTTTGCTTGAACTTGTACGATTATCTACATAGTTGTAGTACAGCTTAGAGTTTCTTCATGATTTGAATACTCTGGCCTTAAAGGTGTGCTGGGGGATCAGCTCTGGGTTTTAGTTTTACAGTCTTTTGCTGTGTCCTGCTGTGTTTGCAGTGCTGCCCCCACGCTCTCTACTTGAACACTGAGGCTTGTCAACCACAAATATAGGTAGGTGCAGACAGCAGGGTGTGCTCAGGCTTGTGGCTTTGCAATTCATGAGTTCCTAGCAAAACAAGCAGAGGCTGTAGATTTCTTATGCTGCAGATCTGGATGCCTATAAAAAAAGTTTGACCCAGGAAAGTGAGTCTCAGACAGAGTATTCTTAAATACTGGGTGACTTAACTGTAGGCTAGAAGTGGTGTGTGAGGTTTTTTTCCATCACTAAGCCCTCCTGGCTTTTGAACTGAAGTGAGATGAGGTTGCAAAGGCTTTTTTTCAAGTGATGCTGTAGCAGTGAGCACAGGTAGAGCAGCAACTCTTCCCGCTGCGAGTCCCTGTCTTGCACCTCTCCCATCCCCTGGGGTGCTGCTGTGGCACAACAAATTGAAATAATAATGCTGTTGTGACATACTATATACTACCAAGGTTCTTTGGCATAACTTAAAATTATTTCGTCAGCCTAGCCCTAACAAGGAAAGCAGCAGGTATGTGCAGGCTTTGTTCTTGCTGCGTGCTTTGTGAGTAAGCCTGTGCCTACACACCCCTGACACCAACAAAGGGCCTTTTGCGTAAGTCTGGAAACCTCCATTTGGGTTTGGCTCCTTCTGCGTTGTGTATCACTTCATCTTTTTCCCAGTTAAAACCCTGCAGCTTTGCTTTGAGGCAGACTTGGGAGTCAGGTGTCTGCCGTACAAGAAATGCTGGTTTTTCTGGCATGGCTGACCTCTTGCTTTTTCTTTGCTGATACCTGAGTCCTAGGAGGCTAGGGAAGGCAGTCAGGGGCAGCGAAGCTGTGCCTGGATTTAAGCATGACACTTCTATAGCAGGGAGAAAGGGCTCTTGGGCAACCCATGGGGAGAGCATGAGGCTGGAAGAGTTGGGCTCCGTGTGGAAGCGGTATGCAGAGGGATGCTTTCTGTGGGAATGCCTTCCATATTCTTCCTGAAAATTTCCATTAGGAAATGCTTTCCAGTTTCTTGGAGACAAATCAAGAATGTTGTTCCCTCCTAGAAGGAACTTGTTATCAGAGATAAGGGTTTAACTTTTTTTATGAATGCTTTGCCTTACCAAAGCTCCTGACTTTCTAAGTTTATTGCTCACTGTTAAATTTAAATTTTTCATGTCTGCTGCAATGTGTGGTATTTCTGTCCTTGTCTCACTTTCGTAGAGCTTATTTTAATAGTTAAATGGTTTTCAAAGGAGAGAAGGAAGAGCTGAGAAGCACACTTCCCAGGTTTCTAGTTTGTTCTGTTTTTCTTTTTTTGTGTGCAAAATGATCCCAGTTTTTTTCCTTTTAAAGCAGGGAGGATTCGGTTTGTTCAAACCAAACTGTTAGTGTTTGTCTTACCAGAGTGCAGTTCCCTCTTTTTTTGCAACACTTCACTGATGCCTTCTGCCAGATGCTTCATCCAGAAGCTAATTTATACACACAACTTGCCACAAACACAGGCACCAATGTTGAGAGGAACCTGGATGCACACAGGCAGAGATGATAATAAAATAAAACTAAATCTTATCTAAAATTTGATTGTGTTGTTCCAGATCAGCACACAGCAATGTTGCTATTTCAGCAGCCTGTATTTTCCTCTTCCTGTCAGTGCAGTAACTTATTGGATTGGTTTTATCCTGTTTTGCAAGAAAGAGCACTCTTTCTAAACTCTATACTGTGGTACATTGAACTCTTACCAGTCATTTAATATGCTAAAACTTTTAGCTGGCCTTACAAGGCACTTTTTCTTGTGATACACTTGTCCTTCAGTGTAAAGAATCATAGAATGTATTGGGCTGGAGGGGACCCCCAAAGGTCATCTCGTCCAACCCCTCTGCAGTGAGCAGGGATATCTGTAGCTAGATCAGGTTGCCCAGAGCCCCATCAAGCCTGACCTTGAATGTCTCAAGGGATGGAGCTTCTATCACCTCTCTGGGCAACCTGTTCCAGTGCTTTACCATGCTTATGGTAAAGAACTTCTTCCTAATATCCAATCTAAATCTACACGTTTCTCATTTAAAACCATTGCCCCTCATCCTATTGCTACATGCCCTTGTAAACAGTCCCTCCCCAACTTTCCTGTAGGACCCCCTCAGGTACTGGAAGGCCGCTATAAGGTCTCCCTGGAGCCTTCTCTTGTCCAGGCTGAACAACCCCAACTCTCTCAACCTGTCCTCATAGGGGAGGTGCTCCAGACCCCTGATCACTTTCATGGCCCTCCTCTGGACCCACAAGCCATGCAATGTCATTGCAGTCACACAGAATAAAACAATGGGTGGAGGGGTCAGTGGAAATACTGACACTTGCCACTTTGGTAAACCTCAGGTATTTTCCATAAAGATCAAGAATAGCATTGTTCTCGTGTGGCATTGTAGTTTAATATGTAAACACATCTGTCAGCAAGATGCCTCATGTCAGGTGCTAAGTTTGTTCTTGATTTGGTATCCCCATACTTTTATGCTGGTTCTTTGTCACCACCTCTTTAAATAACAGAGCCGTAGCCTGTGTTTACTTCTGATGTTGATGCTGATGCAAGGGTGAATGTATTAATTGGTATTATTTAACAAGGCTTACTTGTTCTTACAGCTTGCAGGGACAGCAGTTCTTGCGATTGGACTATGGCTTCGGTTTGATTCACAGACCAAAAGCATCTTTGAACTGGAATCCAACAACACGACGTTTTACACAGGTAAACTAGGAGATGGCTTGGGGTGATAGATCACACTTCTGTGCCCTGATTTCCAGACTGCTTAAAAAACCTTTGTCTTCCCTGAAGGCTAAAGACAAAACCCTAAACGGCCTCAGTGGGGCAGAGAGCAGCATCCCCTGACTGGTGCAGGGGGCCAGCCTCTGTTGTGAGCTCTCGTGCAGACAGCAGCAGTGTCATGCTAGCAGTTTGGTAGCAGGCTCTTGCATTGTATATCATCTCATCTTTTTCCCATCTTAAACCCTGCAGTTAAGCATTTTGTAATCCCAGGGACTCCTGGTAGACATAGAGGATGTCTCTTCCTGATGTGTCTCACAGTAAGTCAGCGAAGTTTCACTCTAAATGGGTAGTTACAGATGACATCAATAATTAATTTTTTTCCTCCAAAGTGACCAACCTAAGCTACCCAAACCCACAAGTATTATTGTCTCATCTCTCAGAAGAAGTATATGTACTATTGTCTGATATACAGCCCTATGTATGCTAACTTACACTGAGCATAACGGAAAGGATGCACAAATACCTTAGTCTATATGAGCAACTATTATGGGCAACCTAGATCAATGTAGCTTTAGTTAGGCCAGGTAGAAGTTATTCCTTGATATATTCTTTTTGCAAGATTACCAATTAGGCAATGAACATGCATGTTTTCAGTTTGTTATTCTAATGTTGTAGGAGTTCGTAACTGAATTGGATGTTATCCTAACTGTAAGAGTTCGATCTCTATAGTCACTCTTAGGCTTGGGCAGAGGAACACATGCTGCTTTGGTTGTTGTTGCCTTAGTTCTTCAAACATTTTTTGAAACAAAGTAGCTGCATTTGAAGACTGCTAGCAATTGGGAAGAAAGCAAATTCTGATGTACCTTTCTTACACATGTGTCATCTTTGATTTGAACAGTCCTCGTACATACGTATTTCACATTCCTGTAGCACCTGGATTTGCTGTACCCTGTATGGCATCACTCATTAGCCATCCACAGCATGGTTAGGTTGGTCTTGCCAAGAAAATCAGCTCCTGCAGTGAGCTACTCAACCTGTCACAACACCCAAACTAGTGTCTAAAGGGTCAGTAAAGACTGTGTAAGACATGCTGGGGGGTGGAACTCTTATTGCAGCCTTATAGTACCAGAGTAGCCTGTGCCTGCTGTTAAGAATGATGAGTTAGGCTTGTTGCAGACCATATCTGGGAATATTGAAATGCTTGTGTGACTTCAGGAAGAGGCCACAGGCATGCAGATAGCTTATCTGTGAGACAGCTTGTATTTCACCCTTGGTATGCTGGCATGGTAGCAAACTGGGTTCTTTTTGCAGCTGCCAGGAAGCTTTCCAAATGCTCTTAACTGGACCTTGGAAAGGGAACAGAAATCTGAACTTAGCCATTGAGCTGAATATTTAACAAGTCATATTTTGGGTAGTCTAAAACAACTCTTTTGCTTCCTAAAATGTAAAAGTTTTATGATGTGATACTTAAGCTACTGGCTGAATGCAGCAAGTGAAATCTACTTGAAATCTCTGTAGGTTAAACTGGGTTTTAAAAAAGTTTAATAGGAATACTGTTTTAACATATTTTTATGGGAGTAGTTACTGACTGCAGTTTCCAACAGGAAATTGAAAGAATCTGTCAATTTGCACCTAGTAACAAAGCAACTTGCCTCAAAAGCTTTCTATATAACTGAAAATAAACTGAAATAAGAGGTTCTGATGGACTTTTTTTAAAAAAAATGGGAAAAGTTTAAGCTGAGGTAAAAAAATTGGTGGCAGGATTTCCTGCTGAAATGTCAGGCTTAATCACTTACATGCTTAACCAACTAGATGTTTATTTTGGCAGTTAATCTTACTGGTTTGCATCTAGAAAGTATCATTTGCAAATGCTTACATATGGCTTTCTTTAAATAGTACTGATTTGGTGTCTGAAGGCTAGAACTTATTTTTGTCTATGTTGATAGAAATGTCATACTAATTCTACCTGCTTTGTGCTGATTCTGGCTCATGTTTCACTACCCCAATAATACTTTCTTGCCATCCTACTGAGTCATTTTGCTTGCTACATCTTGCTGCTCTCACCAGCTAGCAGCTGTAACGCTTCAGCTGGCAGTTCCCAAGCTTAGGAGGAGAGGATTTGGCATAAATGGAGTGTTTTAGGCCAGAAATGTTTGCCCTCTGCTCTGGCACACTCGCTACCTAAATTCTGGGCAGAATGGTCTACAGGCTCAGTCTCTTGATAGGGTTTGAAGAAGTATCTGCTTTTGCCAAAGCAGAAAATGTCAAGTTTCTTGTAGTTAGAGAGCCTGTCAAGTTGGGCAGCTGAAGTGTAGAGTTCTACCACCATGACTGGTGGAATAATTCAGTGTTTCCTGATGGAAGAGCAGAGTGGGAAAGCATTTAAAACCTTGTGACAGATGATTATGACACCTTTTAATACCCATTCTCCTAGAGGTAGTGTGCTTCAAGAATTCTCAGATGCTGATAAATCACCAGTTCCAGCTATCTTTAACTGCAGCATAATCTTCATCTGAAGATAAGTTGATAACTCTGGCTCTGAGCTAGTTTTAAAATGTGTCTTACAGTTTGTCTTAGCTTTATCTTGCCCATTTTCTAAAACTTGTGAAACTGCAATAGTGGTACACATTAATTGTAACAAGTTGAAGCTTTTGTTTATCAATACATTTTCCTACAAGTTTTGAGATGTGTTTGCTTTGAAAATTAAGCACAACACTTTTTTTACTTGAAACACCTCAGTAATGAAACTTAAATCTTGGTGAAAACTACAAATGCTATTTGTGGAGCAACTAATCTTATACCTTGCTGCTGAGCTCTCAACCAGCCTGTATACATGTGTCTCTCTCCTCCTAGGAGTTTACATCCTTATTGGAGCTGGTGCACTTATGATGCTCGTTGGTTTCTTGGGATGCTGTGGTGCATTGCAGGAATCTCAATGTATGCTTGGCCTGGTAAGTGTTCAGAGTAGTGTTTAAATTTTTAGCAGCATGATGAGAAAGGAAGGAAAATATTACTGTGCAGTTAAAGGGCAGCAGATGCTGATTGTTTTGGCTTCACAATGTTTAAACTCATGGTCCCCTACATAATGCTAGAGTTAAATTAATATAGTTTCCATTTCTGATCCTAAATCCAAATGTCCATGCTGTATTTGAACACAGGATGACTTCAGGACTTAGTGACATATTCAGGCATTGAAGTATCAAGACTGCGAGTATGTCTGAACACAGAACTAAAAAGTTGATAAGAGTAATGCTATTTATTAAACAGTTTGTTCTGAACTCTGAAGGCTGTGCAATCTTTAGTCTTTGAGACCAGAACTGTGATATTTGATCCTTGAAACAACAAGCCTCTACTGTTCATGATAACAGGATGAGGTCTTCTAGTTGACAACTGCTCTGCAAGCCAATTATTGGAGAGCAACCTCATTGTTTTCAGTCTGGAGGGGCCAGCAGAGCTTACTGGGTTCATGCACATCTGTACACTTGTGGAACTACTCATCCAAATTACTAGAAGACTTAGTTAATAAAAGACTACTACTATAGCCAGTGAAAGAACAATTCCCCTTCTGTGTCATGGAAGAAGTTAATTTCAGATATTTCATGCAAAATGATGTCCCTAGCCCTTCGTTGTAATTCTGAACATCTCTCTTTAAACTGCCTTTAAATGGTAGTGGAGTTTTGGACCCAGCAGTCAATTATAACACAGAGATGACACTTTTATTTCTGTTTTGTGGGATACATGCCAAAGAAGTGACCATTGGCTCTCTGGGAGTTGGTAGCAAGCTAGGTATTAAGTAGTGACTCCTAAAGCAGTAGGAGTGACAAATCAGGGAAACAAGTTAGTGTCAGTTGTTGTGATGGTGTCTGAGCGACCTGGGCAACTTCAAAGTCTGAGTTAACAGATGATTAGTTTTAATTAACACTGATCAAAAGGAGGACTTCTGCTTGGAAAACACTTCCAGGCTTTCTGATCCTCCTGGGAAGAAGTGCTGACCCAGTGCAGCATTTCCTAGTCTTACCAGTGTTTCAGACCTCCATCTGGAACTTGGTTGAGTGATGGTTCCCACAAGGCTGGACACTGGGGACTGGACAAGCTTGCAGTATATGTATGTGATGCTGTTTTGTGGTGCTGTGGTCTTAATGATGTGGTCCTTCTTTTCTAGTTCTTCCTTTTCCTTTTTGTGATTTTTGCCCTTGAAATTGCTGCAGCGATCTGGGGATTTGCAAATAAAGAAAAGGTAGGTAACTCTTAAAAGTTGGTGGGGTGATGTGATGCTGGCACAGGTTGCCCACAGAAGTTGTGGATGTCCCATCACAGGAAATGTTCAAAGTCAGGTTAGATGGGGCTTTGAGCTACCTGATCTAGTGAAAGATGTCCCTGTGTATGGCAGGGGGAGTGGACTAGATGATCTTTAAAGCTGCCTTCTGACCCAAACAATTCTGTGATTCTATGACTGTGCCCACAGAAAGTTAGCAGTCTGAAATCTATACCAGTACTAGTCAAATCCTGATTACCCAGAGAATTTGGGGGAGGGAAAGAAGATGCGTTCTAGCAAAACTATACAAGAAATTACACTCAAATGCTTAAAAATGAGACTAGCAGAGAATCCAGACTCCAAGATGCTGTTCCATACTAGAGATGCCCTCCAGGCAGTACCTGGCTGAGCTGTGAAGCGGGCCGTCAGTGAAGCTTTACCACTTCTAGATATGAGTTGGGTCAGCTATGGGCTGAATGTTTCTGTATCTAAATCATGACTGACCTGGGGTGTCCCCTCACAAGCAGCCAAGACTCTGTCTTCTTTCAAGATGAGGTGCTTGGTCATCAGGGTTGCTTTTCTGCTTCTATTATACAGCAGAGGAATACAGTGACTTCTGGGGTACAGAAATGAGTATTTTTGTGTAATCAGGGGCCAAGGACTTGGTTCTCTTACTCATCCTAGAAGCTCAGAGCTTTAGAAGGGAAACTGAATCTTATCTGTTTAGGTGTGGCTTTTAAGGTGAATGTACCAGTTAGGCTTACCTATTTAGAGTGAGAAATGCTGTCCACCTTACGTTTCTACATGTCAAAAGGATGGGTATTGTAGGTTGCAGAACTTTTAATGACTGACTCAAAACAACTTTTTCATAATTAATATTAAGGTAAGACAGTAATACACCACAACTCTTTGCTATCCTGTAGGTTATTGAAGAGTTAAAGGACTTCTACAAGGAAACCTATGCAAAGAGGTCTCAAGCACCTGCCAGAGAGACACTGAAAGCATTTCAGTTAGCTGTAAGTACATGGTTATACTTAAACTAGACAGTAATGCAGCTTGTTCACACTGTTCTCAATGTGATCCAGTCCCCTCTACGAGTCTAGTACCTTACTAACTAGAAGAAACCAAAGGAGTACTAGTAACAAGTTGCAGAGAAGATCTTTTTATATAGTATCAATGAATTCGGTATGCTTTTTTGTCCCTCTGAACTGCATAGAACTAGCTCTTGTCTTACTAAAACTCAGAAGCAAGCTGGGAAAATAGATGTGTGGTATTGATCTAGAGGCACCATTGTATGCATACCTGCATGTCTACGAGGAGTTCATCCTTGTGTCTGTAAGGAATACAAGCTGTCACCAAAATTAATGTGTATATACTTAATGAGATCTAGCTCTTCCTTTCAGAATCTTGCCTTTAGTGTAATAAAGGCTTTTTAAAATTAGCTTTATAGCAGTCATATTAGCAGGACTTCAAAACAAATTTTCATAAGATCTGCAGTAAAACCCATTGTAACCTATTTCTCCTTTTTTTTACCAGATACACAACAAAAATAAGAATTATTTAACCTGGTTTTCTTTTTTTCTGTTTTCTCTTGTAGCTAGACTGCTGTGGTCTTACAGGAGCTCTTGAGCAGCAGTTCATGGACACCTGTCCGAAGAAGGCCTTACTCGAGTCTCTTTCTGTAGTGGTAAAGCATGACTTAATTCACCAGCAGCTCTGCCCAATGAGTAGAATGAGAAACATGTTTCTGAATATTCCTTCCATGGGAAATTCCGGTGTCACACTTACTTAGCAGCCTAGCTCTATAATCAGTCTAGTTGTGGAAAATGAACATAATGTCACAGTGGAAAGAAGTAGGGTCAGCAGGAAATCTGAACTTGCACAAGAAGTGTGTGGTCTGTGTGTCACTAGGCTCACTGGAGTGATGGACAGTGTAAGGCCAAAACTTCACCTAAAAAAATGCTAGAGGGCTCTTCTCCTGGTGGCTGCTGCTATCACCAGAGCACCCTTTTAGTGCTGTGTAGGAGCTGTTTCTTCCCCTCTTGGTTAGGGAAAAGTAGACCATGGGGTGGGAGCATGTCTGAAGTTTTAACAAGAAAAGGAGAGGGGGGCAATGCAATGGTTGGTCTGTTTAGGTGAGTATGTCACTGTGAAGCTCTCCGAATTGGAATGCCCTTTTGAAACATTGCTGCAAAGATGCCTGTATGCCACAGATACAGGAGAGGCATCTTGTATAGTTCTTAACTATCCCTTTTCCTCTTTTTCTTACAACTGCTTTGTGCTGTTGCTTCATGTTCCAAGACAGCCTGTATGCTCAAAGACAGCCTGTATGAGTCTTTCCATATCAAATAAGGGTATTACAATGCAGGAATTCAATTAATGACTTGATTTTTCCACTTGTGCTCTTCCTTTCACTACAGATGATTCTGTGCCTTCAAATACCTGACCACATGAGACATTTCAGTCTGACTTTAGACTGTGTCTTTAGTCCTATCCATACAATATGCAATGAGTTAGACTATATGGGAGTAGCTGAGAGAGCATGCAGGTTTTATTGTTTGCTTTTATTCTGCTAAGTATGTTTTAGCTTCATCTGTTGACTTAATCTTGTGATGTGTTTATGGCCTAGTCCCAACTGTAGAAAAATGGTAGATAGACTGCAAAGTTAAAGGGATGTAATGGTGTGGCTGATCTGTGTGCCTCTAAGAGGCAGTGCTGTATTGATATTCTGACTTTTTTTTTTAGATATTCTGACTTTTTTTTTAGATATTCTGACTTTTTTTTTAGATATTCTGACTTTTTTTTTAGATATTCTGACTTTTTTTTTAGATATTCTGACTTTTTTTTTAGATATTCTGACTTTTTTTTTAGATATTCTGACTTTTTTTTTAGATATTCTGACTTTTTTTTTAGATATTCTGACTTTTTTTTTAGATATTCTGACTTTTTTTTTAGATATTCTGACTTTTTTTTTAGATATTCTGACTTTTTTTTTAGATATTCTGACTTTTTTTTTAGATATTCTGACTTTTTTTTTAGATATTCTGACTTTTTTTTTAGATATTCTGACTTTTTTTTTAGATATTCTGACTTTTTTTTTAGATATTCTGACTTTTTTTTTAGATATTCTGACTTTTTTTTTAGATATTCTGACTTTTTTTTTAGATATTCTGACTTTTTTTTTAGATATTCTGACTTTTTTTTTAGATATTCTGACTTTTTTTTTAGATATTCTGACTTTTTTTTTAGATATTCTGACTTTTTTTTTAGATATTCTGACTTTTTTTTTAGATATTCTGACTTTTTTTTTAGATATTCTGACTTTTTTTTTAGATATTCTGACTTTTTTTTTAGATATTCTGACTTTTTTTTTAGATATTCTGACTTTTTTTTTAGATATTCTGACTTTTTTTTTAGATATTCTGACTTTTTTTTTAGATATTCTGACTTTTTTTTTAGATATTCTGACTTTTTTTTTAGATATTCTGACTTTTTTTTTAGATATTCTGACTTTTTTTTTAGATATTCTGACTTTTTTTTTAGATATTCTGACTTTTTTTTTAGATATTCTGACTTTTTTTTTAGATATTCTGACTTTTTTTTTAGATATTCTGACTTTTTTTTTAGATATTCTGACTTTTTTTTTAGATATTCTGACTTTTTTTTTAGATATTCTGACTTTTTTTTTAGATATTCTGACTTTTTTTTTAGATATTCTGACTTTTTTTTTAGATATTCTGACTTTTTTTTTAGATATTCTTGCCAATATATCCCTTTAATACTTGATTCAGTCTTTCATTCTAGACTGGATAAGGAACAACTAAAGAAAAGTAGTTTTCAGCAGCTCACTGTAGACTGCTGCTTGAATAAGTAGGACAGGAGTTGGGATGAGACTTTGACCAGTTACCAAGCTCTTAAAGATACATACCTCTGTAATGTTACCTCTGTAACATAGCTTGTTCTTTTTCTTGGCTACCGTGTGTCTGCTGGGGAAAGGACTGGACTTAAATTTTTCTTTAGCTGCAATGGCAATTCATGGTCCTGGGAGGTTCAAACTGGCACTTTTATAAATCTGCCTATAGCCCAGCATGTATGCACGCAGCTCATGAAATCCTGCCATTCCCGTGCACCGTAAGGTGTCTGCAAAATAACAATAGCAATTGCAAATACCAAGAGTGGCTTCAAATCTATTTTGAGAAGGGCTGAGCAATACAGCAACTTAAATGCTGACAGCCATTAGTAACAAGCAAAGTCTTAGTACAACTGCAGTTGGTCTTGATCTACCTGATTGACTGAAGTGTTGAGAAGAGAATCCTGCTGTAGCCAAGGCGCAGTGAAGAGGTTTAGATACTTGAAGAATAGATTTAAACTTCTTCACCAGCTTTTGTGTTGGAATATCCCTGACTCTCTTTAAAGATGTGAAAATCAGCTTTCAGAAGATGAGTCTTCATCTCTAGTGCAGGCAGACTTGGTTGAAGGTGTAGCATCAGTTGTCAGACTTGAGCTCAAACAAGTAAGCAGAAACAAAACTTCTGTAATTATGAAACACTACTGAACAGTCTGTTTCCTTTCAGTCATGCCCTGATGCCATTGATGATGTCTTCAATTCAAAATTGAATGTGATTGGAGCAGTTGGCCTTGGCATTGCTGTGGTAATGGTGAGTTTCCAGATTATTTAGCAGGCAGCTGTATGGCCAAAGGACACTTACAGCAGAAGTCTGTTCAACACTAGACATGGCAGTCTACAAGCCCATTCCATTATTGACAAGTACCAGCAGGATCAGGGTGTGTTCTGCGGAGCCCTGAGGCAGCAGAGGGTGGGGTGTCTTGGACCTCCCTGCTTCTGCTTTGGATTACAGTCTGCCTCCTTGTAGTTTTAGCAGTGGTGAAGTTTTATTGGTGGTGTGTGTATGTATAGGGTGAAGATGTATTGGTCATGTTGCCAGCCCATTTTTCAAGCCTGGTATCTCTTCGGGGTTCTTGCTTTTGTTTCCTTTATAGCAATTAAAGAGTCTGCTGGACAACTGAAATAACTGTGCTAGTAAGAAAATTTGCAGTTTTTTGTTTGAATACTCTGGAGGAAAGTATGACATGGATGCAAATATGCTGGGATGATCAATTTTTTTTTACGAGAACTGATTTATAGCTGATTTGTTTTGAAGTATTGAGGGTGAAGGGGATTCATGAGAATGGGCTGAAATTTGGAGGTGGAGGGATGGGAGAGGCAGGGACATGAACTGCAGAGTAAAGTGTTAATATGGCCTCTGGGCTGGGAAGAGCAGCTATGCTTGTCCACATGTTGATAGACAAATGTGCTTTGGTCCCCTGACTTCTAATGTGTTTGCTTTCTTCACAGATTTTCGGCATGATATTCAGTATGGTTCTCTGCTGCGCTATCCGCAAAAACAGAGAAATGGTCTAAGAGCTAAAAACCCAAGACTGCTGCACTATAAAAATCTTTGTCATTAACTTCAGCGTTCTGAAAGCATTTCTAAAAAGTTATATATTTGTTACCTTTTTAATGCTTTATTTGGTACTGATGTAGGTTTGCTTTATATGTTCTAGTTAAAATGATAAAGGTATATCTGACTCAAGAAAAATATTGTATATAAAATACCTGACTTTCTTGAAACTTACGTAATTTGGATGTAATTTATGTTGGAGACAATTTGATACTTAATAAAGAGTAAGATGTATTATATGTTTGTGGGGGAGAAGAGATTTTACTATGCTTATTAATCATGCTGTTTGCATAGCATGGAGTTGAACTTGCATAACCTGTTCAGTGTTAAATCACTAGGGCTTTAGTATAAAGCAGGGAATAACTCCTGTGCTGATGCCATATCTGAAGGGAATTCCAAGGAATGGAAAAGTTGACTGTCAGAGCATGTTAGGAAAGGTGTTGTCACTCCTCCTTTTCCTCGGTGTGTGTGAACAAAAGCAGTTCTTATACTCCTAAAATGTTACTGCTGTAACACTTCCACAGTCATCTTCATACAGGGTGGCAAAGGATGACTGTCATACTGATGATAATGCAGTCAGACCATGGATGCAAACAGCCTGGGCTCTACCCTGGAGCCAGCTGGGCTTTCTTATATCAGCCTGGCATCTGACATGGCCTCAGTCCCTGGACAAGGCAGATTCCCATAGTGTATGCTCATAGAGTTTTCTTAGTGGCTGGCTTTGTGCTTTGTATCATAGAATGGTTTGGGTTGGAAGGGACTCTCCAAAGCCAGTGAAGTACAATCTCAAGGGCTCAAGCGTGTGTGCCAAATCTCAGGTTTCCAAGTGGAAAAAAACAAAAGTTGCATGAGAAGCTACTGTACAGCTCTAGTTGCTGCTTACAGCAGCAGCTACACCTGTGGCTATCCTGTTCAAGTCTAAAAATGGGTATGGGAGGGAGCAGAGATATTAGTGTGGAACCCTTAGCCTAAAGAATTACCAATTTGTCCTGTACTTCTACTCTAAATGGCTTCTTAAGTGTTTTTTTCTCTCTAAAATATCTTCTGGTGGGAGCTGCCTATGCACTTGGATCCTTACCAGCAAGTTGCTATGCTATACCTGTATCTGGTGTTCCCCTACTGTAGTATCTCAGCTGTGTTCCTAGGGGCTTCTGGTCTTTGTCTTCTAGGGACTACAAATGTCTTTTAGTAGTCCTTGCTTGTTCCCACCTTTCTCTTGAAAGGAGGCTGTTTATTATGAGAAATATCAGAATTCTTGGGAGTCAGACTCTGGCTGTAGCTCTGGACTAGTGCACAAATGTATTGCCCACCTTTGTGTTGTGCTTTGTCTCTCATCTAAGAGGTTATACAAACCATACAACTCATGTGTAATGTGTGGCACTATTCTGTGTTAATGGGCCCTTCTTAAAAAAAAGTCTGTATTTCAAAGAAGTTGATGGTTATCATGCTTTTGTGTGTCTTACAGAGACTGGAATGACTCCAGAAAGGAGTTGATCTAATTTTCCTTCTTGGATACATGAGAGAGCCTGGTGGGAAAAGTCTAATCTCATATGGGCATTTGAGACCTACAGTGTCCTTGAGCTTTTACACAACTGAGAAGTAGCATTTTTGTCAGCTGTGCAATTCTGGGCATGAGACTGAACCTGACACCTGAAAGAGCTGGGGTGAATTTGTTAACCATAGTGAAAGTTTACTGCTGACTTTAGCAGCCCTTGGTTTTATTGCTCCATGTTGTGCATGTGTGCAGGTTGTCAACATCCACTGCGGCTGTAGTCCAACACTAGCAAAGCTTGTCAATGTCCAGGAAAATGCAATGAGTTGTAACTAGGGTGAGGAGAACTAGGCTGTAGGTGCAGTGACTCAGCTTGAGATGTGTTGAGGTGACAGCTACAGAGAGCTGTCAAACTGGCATCCAGGTCAGCTGAATATCCAGAAGACTTAAGTTTATACCTTCTGCTGTTGCTGCCTTCTACAGAAGCTGGATGGGGACTTCCTGAGAGTTAGTCTTTATCTTACAATGCTGCTGTCTTAACCAGCATTTACTGCAACATTTTGTGCCTCTGATGCCTGCCCCGTTCCCCCCTATGTTTAAGTCCTACAGCCCAATCTTTGGCCCCTATTTTTAAACATCTGTGTAGGTTGCTGTTTTCCGAGTAGCCAACAGATGGGCAAGTCTTTTGTCAGGGACTAAAGAGCTACTGTTTATTACTCAAGTACTAGTTTCCTTTTAGCAAGAACATGAACTACAGATGCAAAACCTGGTTGCAGTCATCCTACAATCTGCAAGCTGGCCTGGAATGAATGAGTCTCAGTTATGAATACTGATGAGTTATATGACAAGAAGCTTTGCTTTACAAGTAGCATTTGTGACTAAATTTCCTGAAGAATTTGGTTCTAAGCAATGGCAGCCCTGAGTGTCTCTGTTTGTAGCACTGACTGTCCAAGGAGGGAGGGAGTTCCCATCCTCAAGTCAGATTAGGGTTGTCTCAAGGAAGCCAGAGCAGAATGTGACTTGTGAAGTAACACGTTAGAGGCTCAGGTGTACAAAAGGGACAACATATTTTTTTCTGGGAAGCAGGAGTGTGGGAACTGCAATACTGAAGGGGAAACACTGTTTGGGACAATGTCAGAGTGAGAATTTTTTTCCATGCATGTCCTGTGGCAGAAGTGACTAATGGTGGCTTAATGCCTGTGAAGGGAGGGAGAGTGAAGTGAGTCAGGACACAGCAAGGATTCCTGTTAGGAAGGGGTCTCTCCTGGTTCAGTGGGACAGCAGAGAAGTACTGATGCTTGGAAAAACTTAGGAGTAGAAAAAAATTATCCTTGAGGTGGGATAGAATGTGTATTGGGAGGAATAGCTAGGATGAAGGAAAACAAAGTAAAATACTTTCTTTTCTATGCCATTCTAGTTTCCCTGTAGGTAAACAGAAAGGTGTAACTATGTTAAGACCTTAAAGCCTGCCTGGAATGTGAGAAACCACTCCAGAAAGCAAAAGGGCTTAAGTAGTTTTAATTCCAAACACAAGCAGATTTCTTCATTAAGCACAGGTGCTGGTAATCCTTTGCACTGCATTTGCTTAATGTAGCTATGGTTGGTGGCCAAATGTGATACTGTATGTTGTACATCTATGGGAATTGCTTGTGGATAGCAAAGAGCTGTGGGATCAGAGCAGTCCTGGTCTAGATAGTGGCTTGGATTGGGAGGTAGATGAAATGATAACTGGCAGTGGGCATAAGTCCTATGTTAGGCACTAACATAAGCGCTGTCTGTAATGCTGTTAAATGGATAACGTTATGCAAAGATTGTATGAGCTGATGAAATGTGTGTGGCAAAGTGGCAGAGCACAGGTTGCTGCTGGGTTTTGGCTTGTGTAGGTGGGGAAATACTGGTGGGCTCTGCGCTGTATTGCTCTGAGGCTGCTGTCAGCTGTGCCCCTTGTCTGCTGCTGTGAGGAAAACAAGGGGAGATAAAGCCAAACCGCTAAGGGGTATGGCTATTTATATGTTGTAAGCTAGCCAAGGACAGTAGGGAAAAATAATAAGCACATGTAGAATATGGGAATTTGCACCAGGAAACAGCATATCTGCTTGACTAAGGGGCAAGGACTTTACAGTGAAGTCCTGAAGAAGGTTGGGTTTGTCAGTCTATGAAGTAATTAGGCCAGGAGAAAGATCTTTACACTGACTTTAGAAAAATCAGAGCTAGCATGCCTGAGGAACAGAGTCTCAAGCTAGCTGCATGGTCAGCAGTGTCAGAAGCTCCACCAAGGCAGGGAGAGCCTGGTTTTCTGCACAGATGGGGTTTGCACAGATGTAACTGCTGGAAGTTAGCTTCCTTCTTTACAGTGGAGCTGGGAACGTCTTTTGTGGTACAGCACATTGTCATTTTACAAAAATCCTAGTGCACCAGCACGGTAATTGAGTACAAGAGAAGAAATTACAGCAGGTCCATGAAGTGTGGGATGTGGGGAGAAGTTGTCCATAGTGGAAAGAAAGGTGTGAGCCTAACCCGTTTAGGGGGGACTAAATCGTATCCTCTCAGACACTAAGAAATTAAATCCATCATACCATGTTCTGACAATGTTTTAGCAATTAATAGGCCTACTTCTAAAGGGTGTAGAGAAGATGTATTTGCAGAAGGGGAGGATGTACTTGCCTGCAGGGTGACTTTGAAAAGAGCTCCTAAAGGAATTGTTCTATAGCCAGAAAAGCCTGGATTTATTTTGACAGGCTATCCCAGTCAGGACTATACTTCACCCTCTCCACCCTGTAGGAGGAAAGTATATGAAGCGTTTGCAGACAGTTTTTAGGAACTACCTGTACAGCTCCACTATTCTTGGTTTTCAGATGAATTTGTAAGTCCAAGCAAACTTGGCAGAAGATGGGCTCAGAGCAATTCCTCTGAGGGAGGAAAATAAAGGGGGGGGACGGGACACATGACACACACTACACTCCCAGTGATAAATGTGAGTCAGATGTAGTTTCCATGAGGGATGTGCTATGAAGTTCAGGCTGAGCCCTGCCCTGTTTTCTTACAAGTGCTTGCAAGCCTTTGCAGAGACAGCTGTAGGCAATGATACAAGCAATGCAGGGGCTCTATCTAAGTACAACAGCACCTTTTTTTCATCCTGTTTTCTTTGTTTTTCGCTGCCAGCCTCCTGCTGGCAGGTTGCTAATAAAGTGAAAGCAGGCAAGAGTGAGAGCACCCTGGGAGGACATTGCTGCACTGCGTAGCCCTGGAAGCTGTGCTGGGGGCCAGGTGTCTTGCAGTGGAGTAAACCAAGTCTGTGTAGCAGCTCCTACTGCTGCCCATGGGGGACACCCCATGGGGCTGGGGGCTGCTGTCCCTCGGTGAGGGTTGCTGCTCCAACTAAGGAGCACGAACTTAGCACAGCCCAATCTGGGTTTTGTTGGGTTTCTATGTTTAGGGGGTGGTTTATGCCTATGGCCATGGTATAATTATCATGATTATAAAATAGCCACCTCTTCAGTTTCTGCCTGTTGGCAGCTCTGAGGAAATGACCTAATTTGAACTGTCAGCCGTGAGGACCTTGAACCCTATCAAAAGTCACTTTTAAATGAACCTAGAACATCTAGACAGTTGCCAGACTTTGCTGGCAATGATAAAAATAGGTTAGTGAGATTTTTCCACTGCTGGACACAGGCTTCCACATGCGTGGCTCCTACAAAATGAATCCACAAGGCAGCCATTCATGGCATGTTGAATGCTTCTTTTCTTTTGCCGCCTCTTTCGTGTTCAATAGATATTCAGGCTGCGGCTGAGAAGTGACCTTTTATGCCTTGTTCTTAAGGCTGATGTTTAGTCCCTAATATGCCACATGCTGGACTACTGCGCTTCTACTGCTCTGTCTCACCAGCAAAATCACTCCCTTTGAAACATTAACGTGGCAGGTCCTGCTGACTAAAAGGAGTCTGTGTCTCAGGATGCTGCTCTGTGTCCATGTACAAGGAAGGAATAGGGTGGACAAGAGCTGGGGAAGTTGCACTGCAGGACAGGTTTTTTGGCTTTGTAAGGGTGCAGCTGATGCAAGCTGTGCTTTCAGCTTATGCTGGCACCACCTCTGCTTGTGGAAAGATAGGGGAGTACTCAGCAGCCGTTTCCAAACCCACAGTTTCACCTCAGCTCAAGGTGTGTAATTAAAAGAATAGCTTTAAATATCCTTGACAATCCTCTGTTGCTGGGATTTCTTGGTCCCTTTCCTTGCCTCAGTACCCTAGTGCGTGGTTATCCTCGCGGTGGAGATGCAGGGCAGAGCGCGTTCCCAGGAGGGAGGTGGCCATTTCAATATTTCGGGTTACATCCCGCCATCGGCAACGCAACAGGGGCAGAGGAGAGACAGGGCCAGTGTTCAGCAAGTTATGATTTGTGACTTGGTCTACTTGCAGGCTATTCAGGGCACAGTGTAAATGCTGACAGATGTTAAAAAGTGGCAGTGGGTGTTCAATAAAGTCACTGTTTTGCATCTTGTGTGGGACTAGCCACTCCTTTGCAGTTCTCTGTGACTTCACTCTGCATGAGAGTGAAGACAGAAAAATCTTTATTGTCCAGGGATGACAGTGGGGTCTGTCTCTTTTCAGATGGAGTCTGGTCCTGTAAAGCCACACAGCCATGCTGCGCTATGGGGCAGGTTGGTTGCTCCACAGCACTGTGGCTGCCTTTGCCATATGAGGAGGGAGAGGAGAGAAGGGGCAAAGCCCATGTTAGCCACGAGGGTGTGCCTTTCCTTGTGTTAGCCACGAAGTTGTGCCTTTCTTTGACTGGCCTTATTAGTATAGTGAATTTGCAAAAATTTCTGTATCACAGAGGTGAGCAGGGACCCATCTCATGTTTCACCAGCCAAGATGAAAAACCCAACTACCCTTCTGTGTCCTGTCACACTCTTTAACACAACCATCATTGTATCTGTTTTAGGTGAGAAACAACTTTATTTGCAGCATGAGTCCTAGGGGCAGGTTCTCATCCTGCTTTACAGTACCAAAAGACAGCCCCCTAAGGAACCTCTGCTCTTACAGGGTGGCTGTTTTGTAGCATGGGAACAGTGCGATTTGTAGACCCTCAAACATTAACATCAGCAAAACACCAACTAAAGAAAATTGTTTTCATTGTGGTTTTACTTCTATTTTTCTTCTTTTTAAAATTTTCCTAGAAGCCATGTAAGCATTCAGCTTTTACATGTGACACGAAAAGGGACTTTTTTCCACTCTCTCATGCACTCTGTGGCTGCAGCCTTTCTCCTCTGCACCAAGCTGAAGGTATTTGCATGGTGTGCACACCAAAAATGCTCTTGAAAAAGAAAACAGTTCCAGATATGGTATAAATAGAAGGAAGAGGGAAGACTGAGTCAAGTCCCACCCCCCTGATCATGCAAATCATGCTTTAATGGCAAATGTGTAAGGTGAATGTGCAAGGCCTTTCCCTGTAGAAGCAGGAAGGATGACACACTGCACACTTTAATTTTTACACCAGAGGCTGTAAAAATCTGCATGGTGTGAGGACAGTAAAGCTTAAAGACAATTAGGATCATAAGACCACAGAACAGTTCAATTTGGAAGGGACCTCAGGAGGTCCAACCTCCTGTTCAAAGCAGGGGCAGCCATGAGGTCAGATCAGGTTACTCAGGGCTTCACCCAACCTGATCTTGGAAAACCTCCAAAGATGGAAACTGCACAGTCTCTTAAGGCAACATGGTCCACTACTTGGCTGGTGTCCTGAAGAGAAAGTTTTTCCTTATGAGTTTGAAATTCTCTTATTTCAACTTATGCCTGTTGTTTCACCATGGTGAGAAGCCTAGCTCTGGCTTTTTGGTCTTCTCCTGACAGATCTGTATCCACAGAAGGCTGCCATTAGACCCCCACCAAAGTCTTCTCTTGTCCAGGTCAAACAAACTCTGTAACCCCATCACCTTCTCACAGGGCATATGCTTCATCCAGAGTGATGACCATCTTGGTTGTCCTCCACTGAGCTCGTTCCAGTTTGGCAATGTCTTTCTGATATTGGGGGGGACGAAACTGGACACAATGTTTTGGATGCAGTCTAATGAGTGCTGAGAAGGTGGAGGTAATCACTTCCCTTGATCCACTGCCTATACACCTCTTAATGTAGCTCAGGATGCTGTTGGCCTTCATCATTGCTGGGGTACGCTCCCAGCTCATACTCAGCTTGCTGTCTACACAGCCCCCACCCCAGTTGCCCCAGCAAGGGCCTTTTTAGCAGAGCTGCTCCCCAGCCTGGCAGTCCCCAACCTGTGCTGTTGCCATGGGATTATTTCCTCCCAGATGCAGTACTTTGCAATAATCTATCTATCTTGAATTTCATAAAGTCTCTGTTGGCCCATTCCTCTAGCCTGTCTAGCTCTCTGGATGACAGGCCTGCTTTCAAGCATATTGATTGGTCCCCCTGCAAACATGAAGAGAGTGCACTCCGTCACCTTGAGCTTATCGATAAAGATGTTAAACAGGACGGTCCCCTACAGACATGAGCAGTGCCCCACTTATTATTGGCCTCCTTTAAAACTAATGTCTCTGCACACGTGTAAACTTGTCCTGCTTGTGGGCTACCTGCAGGTTCATTTCTGACAGAAGCAATTACCTAAATGTAGGGAAAATACTTTACCACTGCTCTGGGAAAATCTTCAAGACCTATCTTCCCTATAGGGCAGTTGCCTGAAAAAAGTCATCACAGCCATGGCTTTTGTTCTGCGGCTTTCTGGGAAGAGTCTGTGCCCTTTTGCTCCACCTTGGGGCAATCCAGCCCGTTCGTTAGTAGCCAAGGTTAAAAGAACTATGCTGTTGAAAAACAGTAAGCATTTTCTTCAGTACTTTACAAGGTTTTGAAGAACAGCATGTTCATGCTCAAGGACTTTATTGTGGAATAAAAAGGAAAACTGAAGGTGGAAATGGGGCAGAAAGCTGAGCAACCACTAAATGTGCCTCTTGGCAAGTTGTTCCCATCAAGGACTGCTAATCCTACATGCCAAGGTCCACTAGAATGTGTAAGTTTCTCCTCTTTGCAAGGGTCAGCTTGACTCCACCCTTGACTTGGTGCTGTAATTAGTAAAAGCTGAATTTTGCTGCCACCAATTCCCCTTCCTGAGCCTGTCAGCATATCTCGCAAGCTGCTTCCTCTGCTTTTCCAGACATGTGGATACAAACAATCGCATCCTTTCCCAGGACACCGAGCCCTTTGCTTACTGCTGATGGCATCTCATTACAGTATAAGAGGAGCTCTTCTCCCTCTGGCTTGCTGGCGAAAGTCTCATCTTACACCCAGCGAAGATTTCTATTAAAAAGTTGAGTTTTCCCTTTTATAAACGTTTTGTTTTACAATGCCTGTCACATTTCTCCGTAAAATTAGCCCTGCAGCTGGTACTAGCTATTCTTCCATGCTTTTTGTGATCAGACCCTGTTATCAGCACCTTATCGTTGCCAGAGTTCAAGTGTCTGGACTAAAACTTTCTATGCTGCCTGCCTCAAGTTGAATGGGGTTTTTTGTATGTACTGAAGTATCAGCAAATGGACTTCAGTTGTTGCCAACAATGAGCTCAGAAGAAAAATGTTGTTTTGCCTGTGTTCTTTTAAAAAAAAACTAGCAACCATCTAACTGAAGTACAGCTTCTGTTTTGGAGGCAGTGCCTAAGAGTTGTGGATGGTTTCTGGTTTTTGTTACAGATGTGCCTATGGGTTTTTAGAAAGGAAAAGAGCATCAAAGTGTAAGCTTCTGGGAGACACCTTCATCTGTTCTGTATAGTCCTGCTAGACCCGGAAGTGAAGCCACCAGAATACACGTTAGGGTGTCCCTGGGACTAACTCAAAAGCTTTGCCTACACTTAGCCCTACACGCACTAAAACCTGTAGATAGTCATCAGGCTTTTCCTGGGAACAAGAGCTGTGCCATAATGCAAACCAAATTTTCTCAACCTGGTCAGAGCTGAGTTGGGTGGCTCTTGCCTCAGGCTGCCCCCAGGAGGAGATGGCCTCACCTGCCTCCCTGGGAAGGTCTCTCCTGTGTGGGACGGTCTTTCCTAGATGGCTTATGGACATCTACGCACACCTGGAGGGCATGACACAGTGTAAATACTCCAGAGATAAATTATCTCAGAGACCTGGCGGGAGGAAGGGCCGTTTTATACAACAGACTCCCTCAGGAGCCCCTTCTCTGCCCAGGGAATGCAGCCCACCAGCGTCCATGCCCATATCTCTAGATGAGTGGCCAAATTACTTCTTTGTGTGCTGTCAGTTGCACGCTGGGTGGAGGAGGGCAGGCTTTCTCGGCCCTCTTGAGGCCCTGGCTCACCCAGGCCCATGGCACAGCTCTGCCATCAGCTTCATGCAGCAGAGGGGGCACACGTTCTCTTCTGGAGAGAAACCATGAGGAGCTAAAACCTGAAAGCATCAGACCTAGCACAGCTCAACTGTAGGCTGCCACAAAGCACCCAGGCTGCTGAAATGTGTCCTGAGGTACCAGTCTTTCAGGCATGCCTGCAAATAGCCCTCTGCTCTGGCTTTCTGCCTCTGGCGGGACAATACCCTGCAAATCTGCTGGTTTCATTCAGATTCACCTAGTCTTTTCCCCTGCCGCCCCCAGGCTCCACAATGAAACACAAACAGAATGTATCTAGCAAGGCTCATCCTTAGGGGCAGTGTGGGAACACGAGGTTGCAAGTGAAGAAAACTTAAAAGGCAATCCTGGATGGTGGTTAACCTGCCTTAACCTCCCCCAGTGCTCCCAGCCTCTCCTGGCTGGGAGTCACCTGGTGCCTAGGAATTGCCCTAACCCAGGGTGCCTCACTCTGGGTTCTTTCAGAGCTAGGGCCATCAAGGGAGACAGGTTTTTTGGATCCTTTTATTGGTATCCCAAGTGTCCAGCTATTCATCTCAGGAGGTTTATCTGCTGTGCAAACCCTGCTGATCCGGTTTCGAATGCCCTGGTAGGCAGCCTTGATGTTTTATGTCTAGTCAGCCCCCCTGGTTAACTGGGTCATGTTAATTCTGTCAGGTTGATACTAAACACTCCACAGCAGACTTCACAGGACTTCACTGTAAAACTTGCTGTCTTGGGTGTGTTGCCAAGTTCCTGTAGAAACTGCACATGACACAACAGCAAAATGTGCCAGAAGATGCAGAAACATCTTGCTGTGCTGCAGCTATGAGAGCAGGTTTTCTCATGCCCACACCTTCATTGCTGTCCTGGTGCTGCAGTATGCAGGACAGCTTGATGCTCGGTGAGACAGATGACTTTGCAGCTCAGTGGTCGTGGCACTTCTTGGCGCTGGGAGAAAAGAGATGGCAGTTCCAAAAGCATTCGTGCATTTTACACAATGACCTCTTTTATAAGGAACTACTTAGCACAGCCAGGCCTCTGCATCCCCAGAATGGTACAGGGAGGGTTATGCTCCTCCCTTTGGGACCTTTTTGATTTTTCTTCATTTGTTTCAACAGAAAAATGATAAATCCCAGAGTACCCAGTGACCTCTTCCTTTGTGCCAGTCCTCAAAGCCACCAGGCAGCAACAGAGCTGGAGGCACTTCTACAAAATCATGGGGGAAGGCCCTAGCCACTGTAACCCTAAGTAGATCAGTAGGGGCCAAGGGCACCATGTTCTCCTTCCATCCCCACTCCCCTTCCTGGCATCATTTTAAAATAAAGCAATAAGCCATTCCCCGTGTTTGCTAGAAGCAGCACAGAAAGCTTCCCCCAGGTGTCCTGTGCTGTGAGCTGGAGCAGGATTTCGTCAGGACAAAGTACAAGGTGAGACTTGCATCAGGAGAAATGAAGCCGAAGAGAGGGGCTGGGAAAGTAAGGGGAGAAAAACTTAGGGATGGAGGAAAGGGTCAGTGCTAGAAACAGTGGGGAAGACAAATGCAGTGCAAGGATAAAGATAAGCGATGAACAACAAGTTGTGGGGAATGACAGGAACAGGTAATACCTGGGAGAAAATGTAATGGGCTGGGTATACAGGAGATCAGACTGAAAGGTATAAAGGGCTCTTGTGGCTTGAAATGCTGGCACTACAAAAGGATCTATCAGCTGGCTCTTTTGCTCAAATGATGAGATCGAAGACTTCAACCTTCTACGGCAGTATGACCCTGCACCATGAACTGTAGCTTTTGCTGTTTATTTAAAAAAAAAAAAAAAACAAACAACCAAGAGCAGAGAATAAATGACATTAAGACTGCAAGACTGCAATCTCGGGTGATGCTAGTATGAAGAGCACAGAGGAAACCTCTGATTTGTGCGCGCATACATTGCGATATAGATCTGCAAGATCAATGCTTCCCTTTTGGCAGGAGCTTGGCGGCTCTGATGAACAAATCGAGGAGCTCAAGAAAGAGAAAGGCCTCATGATGAAAATATGTTGATGTTGTCCTGCTTCAGGCTCAAAGTGACATGGGGCAAGTCACACAGTTTGGCTCTTTCTGTATTCCTCATTTTCTGAGATTACTAGATAAAGTGCTTTTAGTTTTGCTGGGGTGCTGGGCCCACATGGCAACAGCTGAAGTCTGTAAGAGCCATGGACTACAAAACATTGCACCTCCTAAAGAATTATGCCTCCGTTGTCTCAGTCCATCACCAGTACCTACTTCTGAACTTAAATATTTTTGTGCCTGAGCTCCCAAGCTGTAAAGCCAGGATGTAGAAGAGGATGGTAATAATGCCTCCTATTCCTGCAGGGTGTTATGTGAATGCTTCCACGTTTGTGGGACAGTGACAAACAATACTGATGAGCATCACCGAAATGCCACATGGAAATTATTAACTACTCAGTGAGGAACTAAGATTACATGAAGTAAATATGGCCTCAGCCACACACTGGCTGAAAAGGCTAAAAAACCCCAAATTGCTACCTACCTACTCACTGGTTGAGACAGAGGTTCTGAGCTAAAAATAGTCTTTAATTACAAGATCATGGATGCACAAAAGAGGCTGAATAAAAGTTGCACCTTCATAGCAGCATTTCCTAATTTTTGAATGCTCAGCTCTATTAACTGAAGTAATTTTCTCCATTTTTTTGAGGTGAGACATTTACATTTTTTAAAGTGCTGTTCTACCCTCTAAAAAGTGATTATGCAAGGCCCTGTTACTGCTGCCTGTTACCGGCTGCACATCAGCTATGCTCTGTGTAAAGTCTCTACGTTGTGTTTTCTGCCTGCCAGCTCTGTTTCAAGCAGGATATTTTCCATTTTGTATGCAATTGCCAGTAAAAGTCCTAGAGAATTCCATGCGTGCCTCTGCACCCTCTCTAGATAGCAGCTCCTTTTTATGTTAGTGAAATGATGTTGTGGCTAATTTTGTGCAAATACCTTTAAGGGCAAGAGGTGCTCCTGACCCAGGAACTTAAGCTGGCTGGTGATGCGTGGGCTCAGAGCACCTCACCCATTTTGCCCTGGCTAAGTTGAGTTTTGCAGATCCAGTAAGTTAAATAGAAACAATTCTTACTTGAGTATTTTACTTGGCAGCATCACATTTAGAGTCACTTTACAGAGCAGAACAGGGAGTTCCCTCTCCTCCTCCTCCTTTTTTTTTTTTTTTTTTTAATTTTTTTCTGTGCTTACAGTCCCTCAGCCTGTGTGGGACAGAGAGAGTGTGTTGGTCTAGACCATGTCCAGCACACTTATTTACCAAGAGCTTTGCCTACAGGAGGAGTCATGCCCACCAGACTGGAACCTGCTCAGGCTCCAGAGCAAATGCTCCTAAAAACAGCTTCTACTAAAGACAACCCTGATGAATAAGACATTGCCAAAATCAGCAAAAGGATCCCTGTAGGACTTGGCAACATTCCTCTGGCTGGAGGGAGGCACCTCTCTCCTCCTGGTTTTCACAGATGCGATCATCTTCCTCTTCAAATGCCAGCAATACTGCTGGAGACCCTCCACTTCAAAAAAGCCAGGCATCCTGTAGCAGAGCAATGATGCTGCGTTATCTCCCGAAGAGTCCTCACCCACACCTCCAGGCCGTGTGCCCGATCTGACCAACCAGGCTGGCTCACGCTTGGGGCAAAAACTATTTCATTTCATAAGGAAATAAGTCAGAGAGGAATTAAGCCCGTTTCCCACTGCACTCCTAATTTGTGGCCACTTCGACAGCAAATGCTGCGATGGGATGCAGCTGGGCTTGCACAGTGGGCACAGACAGCCCTAACGCAACCCAGGGGGTCCCACCAGCCTTTTGCCCTGCCCACGCTGGTTCCCCTCCTGCTGCCCACCTGCGCCTCCTCCTTGTCTCTCCTCTCTTCACCTTCTCTTTTCCACCCTTATTCAGCCGCTTTGTAGCCGCAGTAGAGAGAGGTGCATATTCCAGCAAGTATTACTCACTCTTCCCCCGATGCAGAGGCTCTCCCGTGGGAGCAGGCCAGCACCGCAGGGCAGGGCCCCCCCCCCCCCCCCCCCCCCCCCATAGGGAGGCAGGGAGGTAGGGATTCCCTTTCCGTTTCCTCCTTTTGTTTAGAAAAAGTTTAAAACAGTGCTTTAAATCAGCGGAATGACTCACTAAAGCAGCTCTGGAAGGGTGGGGAAGCCTAGGTTGGGGGAAAAAAAAAAAAAAAAAAAAAAAAAAGAGAAGAAAAAAGGCAATGACTTTTGCTTTGTGATACGTTGGCTGCTATTCAGTCATCAGTACACAAAGGGCTTTTCTTCCTGAGCCATTAACTAAATGAATCAGCAGAGAGCGTGCCTCCAGATGCGTCGGGGCAGTGTTTCTCCGGAGTCTCATCTCGCCCGTACTCTGCAGGCTGGGAGGGCATGTACGTCTCTGGCACTGCAGGAACATTACACAAACAAGAAGGTGCTTTTCCAAACGGAAGGTGGCTGTAAAAATAAACCATGACTCTTCTGCAAAGAACAGCAAATAGAAATTATGGGAAATATTTTCAGCCTTTGTTGTTGCAAACGGAGCAAGTGTAAACAACCCAGCCGGCAAAACAGCTGGCCACCGCCTGTGGGATGGTGGGCAGCAGCAGCCTGCAGCGTCCCCGCACGCCGGCTTACATTTGCGGGGCCCCAAAGCCACTGCTTTGGGAACCCCCTCTCAAAAAGGGTCTCAGAGTAACTTTTATTTTGGTTCCTTCTTCCCCAACAGAAGCTCAGAGGCAGCGGGTGCCCAGAAGCTGCTGGCTTATGAGAAGGGCTCCTGTGGCATCGGTACGGTTTCAGGCAGACCAAAGCGCTCCTCAGAAAAATGCGATGATGACCTCAGAGGGCGGACGCGTAATATCTCAGCATGCAGATTCCAGCGTGAAAATCCAAAGGAGAGATTAAAAACCGTGGCTGGCAGCCTTCTGGCCCCCATTCGCCCTTCTGCCAGCACAGACTGGCTTTTGGGAGCCCAAAGCCTACAGGTCACTTGTGGAATGAAAGCTGGCAGGGGCATGGCCGGAGGAGATGCCAGGCAGCAGCAGCATAGATGCTGGACGGACACAAACACATTTATAATGAACCAGAGCTGTTCATGGGCTCAGGATTCCCATCACCACCGAACACAGTCACATAACCTGCCTTTTCACACCTGTTTATCCTCTCTCTTTCTTATTATTCTCCCCCCCTTGGTGCTCTCTTTTTTTCTCTGCCCTTCTCCCACCAATGTCTCTGCACTTCTCAGAGATTACAGGAGCTCAAGACAAGAGGCTCTTGCCACCCCTGATCACGATGTTTTGATTTTACACCATCTTCTGGAGCCGCGTGTGGCGCAACGAAGAGCCTGAGCACAAATGGAGGGTGCTGAGCCTTTGCCCAGCCCCCAGGCAGGCAGACAGGTGGGACTCAGGAACACACAGGGCTGCCTGCCCACCCCCATCCACCCCCCCCCCAAAAAAAAAACCCAACACCCGAGCAAAACCAAAACCCACCTAACTTCCCCAATCAGCTGGATTGAGGAGAAGCAGCCATATGATTTCCCTGTTAAAGTAGAAAGGCAAGGATGAAATCACCTTCCCACAGAACAAGAAAGAGAAATAGGTTCCCCTCCCCAAAAGCTACACAGAGGCTCATGCCTCAGCCCCTCTGTTGCAGCAGGTAGCGCTGCAGGAGCTGGGCTCCCTCTCTGCCCCAGGACCAGAAGGTGAGGGGGACCCGACAGGTACACTTTGCAGGTAAAACAGGCTGCAGCTTTCTCCCTTTTGCAAACTTTGCTCAAAATTCATGAAAAGAAACCAAGGGAGGAACCTCACCCCTTTGTTCTAGGCTCTGTAAAAATACACAGTGAGCACAGAGGGCACAAGAAGTATCCCAAGAGGATGGCTTATATGCCTGTACGTAACTGGAACCTTTAAGCTCCTGGCTATTTACGGCTGCCTTGCCCTAAAATCAAACACTTTTCCACAGTTCATTTCTTCAGCAACAGCCCTTAGCAGGCTGCTACCACAACCCTGGTCTCTGTGAAGCTGTTGTCTTCACGTTCAAGATTTACCAACCCTTGTCTGATGGGATCACACAGATGTGGGGGCATAGGACACGCAAGAAGACTAAGCAATGTGTCCTGGAGTCCCTCAGTGTTGGTTTTGATGACTTATGCTGTGCATCTTACGCTGTGCAGTCTCATCTGGCAGATTTATTATCAGTTCTGAAGGTATGATTAACATTAAGCTAAATGAGGTATCACAGGTGTTTCCATGCTTGTCAGCATTTAGCTGTGAAGAGGCATGGCACTGTCAGATAATGGATTTATTTTTGTTGGTTTTCTTTTAATGTATTGTTCCTGTGCTTAGCACAGCTATGTGAAGAAAAATTAACATTTACAATTCAGCAACAGATTATTTTCTCCTGTGATTCGTAGCAATCTTCATAATAAGCAATGCAAAAAATACCTTGGGAATTTCAACTGCTAAACTGAATAAATGTTGACACTTTCTAACACATCCAACTTTACAAAAACTAAGAAGCCTGTAAGAAAAGTTTTCTCTTTTTGACTAAAACTGAAGAGTTAGTTCATGAGGTTTTATGTGCTCTGACCACATAAAACAGGACTCGTTTGTAGAAAACAATGTCTACTTACTGGCTAAGGCACACAGGAAAAGGTTAATATACCAAATTTACCCGTTTATACATCAGCTATTTAGAAGTTGCAAAAGGTTAACAATTTAATTATGTTAAAGTATGCAGTATAGAGGGATAGATACGCATACATGAGTGTGTGCGTGTGTACACTGTTCAGTGGAACAGCCACGCTTTGAGTGACCAGGCAAAACTTTTTCCTTCTGTGGAAACACGCTCACAACAATGTCCTCGTTCCTATTTCCAGTCTTACAACAATGGTACTAGATTAGTCCAATACAAATACAAACATCCACAATTTGGCTTTCCACCTTGTAAAACCTCTCCATTAATTAGGAGAAAACCCACAGTAATACTTGATAACGCACACAGCTATATCTATTTGCACCAAGTCTGACTCACTTCAAAATTCTTTGCTTGGTGCTTCCAGCTAAAATTACAGAGGCAAAACAATTCTTCGCCTCAAAAGAGGAGATGCCACAGTCAGAAAGCCATACCATTTTGAACTTTGATCCTGCCACTCTAACAAAGTGAGCCTTCCTGAGACTTAACATGCAAAGGAAATACCTAATAAAAGCACACAGGGGCCTAAACCCAAGGTGTCCGTGAAACATGTCCCTAATTCCACCAAAAGTAAGCTGCAGCAGGGAGAATGGCACAAGGAGACCAAGGCGTGATGCGATTCCAAGAGATTAGTGCAGCGTGTATTGCAGGTGTAACAGGCTCACAGAAATACCCAAGACTCTTCACCTTGGTGGGTGGCCTGGCACATGGTCAAGGGCTGTTGCTGCTTCTGCCGGTGGCAGCACCGAGCGAAAAAAAGGTCTGCGTACCTGCGGAGAAGATTAACCTTGGTTTAGCTCCAGCGAAGTTGGTGGAACCACAGAAGGGATGACTCCGGCCATCTACGTACCCTCAGGTACCCACCCTTTCCTCCAGCTGCAGATGAAAGCGATCTCAATTCAAAACTTCAAGCCCAACTGAACCTGGCAAGGTTAAGGTAGAAGCACAGAAAGGAATCAAACGATCCCGCTCAAACCGTTCCCAGAGAAGCCTACATTTTATCCAAAAGCTTGAACAGAAAAGATTTTCCATTTCAAAAATGTGACTACTCTCATTCCATCCCCAAACTTTTTGAGATATAACATAGCGCTTAGTGATCCTGAATGTCCAAATGACATTTCTATGGGAAACGTCATGGGCAGAATAGGCAAGCTGGCTGCACAACTGCCACCAGACAACATCCAAAAGGTGTATTTCTGAAAATGAAAGTTTATCAAAAACCACCCTAAATTATTTTTTTCTTTACTGTAAGAGAGGGGGCAGGTAGGGGCAGACAAGCTGGCATTCTGGTGTTTTCATCCTCTTCCTCTCCTGGAAGAGCTGGGTTTGGACCCAGACAAGATTCATAGCCAGCCCTAGCTATGAAGAATTCTGTCGTCGTCACCACTAACAGTTTTCAGAGCGCACTTGTAATTGCAATGAAAACTCCTATTCACACCTCTTGGAAATAATTGGTTCAGCTGTGGATGAGTGAAACAAGCGTGAACTAATGCACAATTCCCCACCAATTCTCAGCTTGTTACAGACAAGAATAAGCGTTTGCTCTAGGAAATGGAAACTCCAGAATCTGTACACATATCTGTAGATTCGCTATATAAATCCATCCCTGACTATATTGCTTAGTCTTCAGCAGTCTTCACCCACTGCCAGACATAAACCAGTGTTTTACAAGACACAGGAGAATGAAGAAAAAAAAAAAAAAAGGAGAGGCACAGCAGCATTCAACTCCTGCCAGACACTCTTTATGAACAGACTATGGAGAAGCTGAAACAAAGAGACCTGCTAACTCTTAACTTCATGAGGTACAAGAGGGGCACCCAGATCCCTGTAAATATAAAAATTATTCAGGCCTTGCCTGTGTCCAAAAGACAGTGGAACTAAGACTCAGGGTTAAACACAAAGTATCAAAGGAAATGCACCTCCAGCTTCCTACAACACAATGGTTTTTCCTCACAAGGACACATCAAGAGCCTCACATACATTTTAGCTGCTCATATTATACATCCCACACGGTCAGAGGGTTAAAGCCTATTTGGAAACCACGGTTGCCATGGACTGCAACCGCTTGTTTCTGCACCAGAGTGAACAAGCTCTTCACTTGAGTCCTCTGCTACTGCTGACTGATTTGAGAGACGTATTTTATCTATTTCCCAGGCTGACAGTCCCAGGTAAAGCAGAAGCTGAGACTATCAGGCCAAGATCGCTTGCTCTACTAAACTACTGCTGCTAACGCTGCAGCTCAATATTCCCACAGTAAGATTTGAGGAATGCAAGAGAAAAGCCACAGTTATGAAACATCCTATCAGATCAAACTGCACACATCCTAACAGGATGCAGATGTAAATGCAAGGCTTACTCACATAAACCGCCCACAGTTCCTGTCAACCGAAAGAGGCAGAAGAGAGCTCAACCCCTTTTGAAATAACTGAACCACCTCAGCCATAAACTATTGGGTCAGTCCCAGAGATGATGGCCAAGTAACTCAAGAAAGTGGTACCCACCAAACACTTAAGCTATCATCAAATTCATAAAAAAATTTTAACACTGTCCCAGACATTCAAACCCATCTACAATTCAAAGGGGATGCTAAACCTGTTAATAACTGATACGGATCTGGTTACACTGCCAGCATGTGTAGCTACAGTTCTGCTGCTGTTTATTGTTGTAGTTTTATACTGAAAATAGTATTTTTTAAAAGTAATTCAAGGCTAGCAAACACCAACCCAATGGTGGATTTCTAATGACACCACTTTCACTGTCTGCAGTCCCCAAAATTAGGTGTGGTTGCTGGAGTTCCTCCCCCTGTTTTGCATACGCCTTACTCTTCCTGGGCTTTCTTCCCACGTATTCCAGGATACCAGCCATACCTTCTGACTCTTTTCTGATCTGAAATTTCCACCTGCCCATGGCACTCTGGTGCCTCTATCAGCTCTTTGTCTGCATGCTCCTCAAGGTAAGAAGAATAAAGTCAGGAGATTTGCAAAAAACACAAACCAGAAGCTTTTATTGATTGGAATTTCCCTGCTTCTTTCCTCAGCAGGAAAATAGTCGTGGCAACAACCCAAAAAAAGAAACAAGAAAGCACTTCTGTTGCAAATATTATTATTCTCTTCTCTCTTTTTTGTCTTCTTGTTTTGCAGATTTTAAAATGGCAATGGTTCCTCTTCCTTTGTTTTTTTCCTCAGAGTGAGGCATCACTCATTAGTTTCTTCTTTAGTATCTGAAGAAAAAACAGATTCATAAGAAAATGTGATCTCACATTAACACAAATACCTTCCATTTTTTCAAATGTTTTATATTTCAAAATTAGACACACACCCAACAATATTTAAGGCATATGACACCTTTCAACAAATCTAGAGTAAGGTAATTTTTGTTTCCAAAATAAAAGTCTGAAAATGGAAATCTAAACAGAAACCTCTCCCTTCCCCTTCCCTTTCCCCTCTTCTTGCTCAAGAAGTTCTGCCTGGAAGAGAGGTGTCCATGCCTCTGAAAAGCTTATAATCAGTCCTGTGTAGCCATTCAGCTCACAGCAGATGACGTCTGACAGAGGACAGAACTTTGCCATTTATTTTACTGACCTATAAGTCCCCATTTCTAAAAATAAGTGAATCCAAGACCTAGATATAGGATAACAGGACCCATCTTGGACAGCAACCCAGGGGAAAAAAAAAAAAAAAAATCCATTCCCATTCATGCCACCGTTTTGATCTTACATTCAGCAGAGCTACTGCTGTCTTGGAACTCTTTCCTTACCCCCACCTCCTCAAAAAAAAAAAAAAAAAAAAAAATCAGCTGGCCTTCCAGTTACCAACAATAGTCTCTCCTTTCTTGCTGCTACTCTCTACTTCATCTCTTTCGGCAAGCAATATCAACTCTGGCTCTGTTTGGTGGTTCTGGTATGAACTCTCATCTGGTGGTGTCGCTCCATTTTGTTTCCCAGTATGTGGCACGGATTCCAGTGTTGTTCCATTAGGCACTTGAAAAAAATACGGAGAGGAGGGCAGGCAAGGCAGCTGAGTGTAGGAAATCTGCTCTGTGAA
This sequence comes from Leptosomus discolor, assembly GCF_034619465.1. Lineage (NCBI taxonomy): Eukaryota > Metazoa > Chordata > Aves > Leptosomiformes > Leptosomidae > Leptosomus > Leptosomus discolor. The sequence goes on from NC_141391.1 coordinate 137,053,531, forward strand.
GTACTGTCCTCCTGCTGTGCTAGAAAATAGCATTCGTGAGTGCAAGTGATTCGAAAATGGAGCTCCCTGCATGTAGAAATCATTCCAGGGGACAGCTTGATGGCCAGTGATGCCTGCTAAAGAAAAAGCAACAAAGAAAGGACAGAATAATGAAAATAAGGAAAGGAGGACTAAAACCATGTATATATAAATATGTGTACGTTGTGCTTAAGAGAGCATGCTTAGTGCAAATACAGAATCACAGTTATGCCTTAATGGTTACTGCAATAAAGCAGACGTAACAACATGTACAAAGGTTAACTTTGTTGTTTACACTGCAGTGTATTTATCCAAAACACAGTTACTAGGAGAATAACTTAGGAAGTTCACAGCATCATAGCCTAAAAAACCCATGATGTCACTTCAGTGCAGATTCTGAATGTATGTAACGATATTACAGGCACACACCTCCTATTTTTTTTCCATCCTCTCCTATTTTCCAAGTTAGCTCTGCAAAGCATTTGCTGGATGCTTAATCTTCACTTTCATTTATAAGAGCCGCAATCCAGTAAGCAGGAACATTTCTTAATTAATATCAATAATTCAACTAAACTGCTCACTTGCTTACACGCTGAAGTAAGAATTATGGGTGTGTCTACACTGACAGATTGGTTCCTTCCCCATTGCACTTCTGGAACCCCAGGCTGTGGTCATCCACACTGTGTAACAGTCATAGGATCCTCTCCCTGAACAGTCATAGGATCCTCTCCCTGAACAGTCATAGGATCCTCTCCCTGAACAGTCATAGGATCCTCTCCCTGAACAGTCATAGGATCCTCTCCCTGAACAGAAGAGCCATGCACTGCCAGTTGTGCTCTGGACAGAAGTATGGAGGCAGCCATGCACTGCCTCTGTTCCTTGAACAATCCTCCAACTGTGTCAGTCCTAACAAGGCACCTTTACACACCCCTTTATGCTCCCACGACATGCCCCAAGGCATGCAACACACACTCCTGGCATCACGCTATAAAAACATTAATTTGGTGCACTGGGACACAGCCCTCTCATTACTTCTGGCACTCCAAACTGAAAAACCACAGAAAATAATAATTATGCCTTGCAACCAGGGAAGAGAACCAGACCCAGTCTGCTAGACAGCACAGGCGCTGCCAACCTGTTCTGGAGAATGTTAGCCATGAACAGTGTCAACATGAGCCAGCTTGCACCCACCAGGCTGTGAACCAGACTTCTCTCCCTGACAAGGTCCACAAAACCAGTACAAAACCAGGAGCAGCATCTGTGGTCTGAAAAATATTCTTTTATGTGATAAGAGGAGAGATATATTTCCTGGACTGTCCAAACAAACTGCAATAGTTTACCTTTTGGTTGTACTTGGGCTTGAACAACTTTAAAATACAAATTGCTGACAGAAAACAAGGAGACCGACAATGCCTTTTTTTACCTAGTTAACTTTTTAGAAAATTATGCAGAAGTGCTTTAATCTAAGAGGTGTTGCGAATTCATGACAGAGGAAGAAAAAGATAAAAGCTATATCCTCACGCTGTCATCCTGTCTCTAACTCTCTTCTTCTGCACTACCCTAAGACACACAACATTCTTTCAGAATGGCTTCTGCAGAAGCCCAGCAGTTAGAAGCCCGTTTTTCTTGCTGTCCCCAACTACTCCATTTTCTGTGGCACCTTTTTCACTTTGCATCCTTGAACCCCACCCAAATACACCAAAGGCACGTTAGTCTGCACAACAGTACACCACTGAAAAAGTTAGCTCTCCGTTCCAGACAAAACCGTTGCACTACCCAACGTATTCATGTGGTAACGCTCTCTCCAACATACAGCCTATGCAGTAATTTTTGATTCAAATGGGTCACTCAGCACTTTAAAAAAAAAAAAAAAAACAAGCATACAAGGAAATAAAAAAGATGACCAGCATATATCTATATCTATATATCTGTGCATGTACATGCACGTTCTTCTTTCTGTCACAGTCATCAGTAAAAACACTGACCATCCTGAATGTTTCAGGGTATTGTTTAGTCACTCCAGAGGAGCGGGATGCCAAAAGATTTCAGAAATTTACCCGAGTTTCCAGTTGGTTGCTGTACCAAGAGCTGTCCCCCCATGTGATTTTGTGCGTATCCCTGTGTGGCTCCTGCTGCCCCATGGGTTACGACTCCACTGTTACCAGGTAAAGCAAGAAAAGCCGTATGGGACTCGGCAGGTGTTGCACCAGTGAGGCAGACACCGGAGAGCACATTGCTGGCCAGGGGACCTGGCAGATGGTGGAACTGGGAGAGCTGGTGCTGCTGGGGATATTGGGGCCGCTGGTAAACCCCACCCTGGCTGCTGTACTGACAGTATGCGGTCTCTAGGTTGCCTGCTGGCTCCAGCTGCTCAGGGTAATCGCAGGAAACTGGTGAACTCAAGCTGCAGAGAGCAAGGAGAGGCAATTCAGAGGTTGAAGTAGGGTCAACAGCTACAGCAACCTGTACAATAAACAATTGTTATCTCTTCCCCTAGACAGCCCCTCCACCCCTTCCTCCCAAATGCCAGGCACAGAACAAGGACAACAGAAACCACTTGGGCCAAGGGCTTTCACAGGAGGATTCTTTACAACGCATGTAGCGGGGATTACATTTCCTTCAGTTGTCCCCACTCTCCAAAGCACGCCCCAATGCTTAGAACACCCTCTCTAAAGGATCCATTTTCACTGTGCTTCTGAATCCCACTTTCACTTGACAGGCATGCAATTCTGAGAGCACTCTGATTAAAGGGATCACTTTTCTGATAGCAGGTGCCCCGTCCTACTACACACATTATACATTTTTTCACACTCCACTTAAAGGACATTCTCACTCCCACATCTAACTTTTCACTTGTGCTCCCACCTATTTCCTTGTCCAATGACCCACTTTCACCCTCCCAAAGTTCACTTTTTTCATCTCCCTCAAAGACAGTCTCATCTGTTCCTACCCTTGATTCTGGATGCTGTAAGTGAAGGCCTCCCTGGAGCCATTTTCCTTACTGGACAAGCTGCATTCACCATCGGGAGTGTCCAGCATCAAGGGAACAATGTGACTGTTGGAGTTGAAGGACAGACCGAGAGGTAGGCTGGCCCGGCGGATGGGTGGAGGGCTGGGAAGACTAGGGAAGCACTCCATTCTGCTGGCACTGAAACTGAGCTGTGGTAACACTTTTGTCTGAACTGCTTCACAAGATGCCACCATTCCTGCCACTGAAGAGACTGTGAATAAAAACAGAGACTGTCACGCTATGCTGTCATACTGAACATTAAAAGGAGCAAGCAGAGGGAAGGACAAGAGTGGCAGAACAGAAAAGCAAGATGCCAGTGAAAGAGTAGAGGTTAACTGACGGGAATAAAAGTAAACAAGTACCAGCATTGCTGCTGGGAAGCAAAAGGGAGTAGTAGCAAGCTCTCTGGAACAGAGGATGATGTTTATTGGTTAAATAAAATTACCTTCATGATTTCAGTCTCTGCATACTGGATTTATTCAGCTCTCAAGGAGGCAGCCAAATGAAGCAAAGTACTTCCTGGAAAAAAGCCAGGAACAATCCCCCTGCCATCTTCCATCTCTACTGTCCTCTGGGAAGAGTGTGCTGCACAGATTACCCTTTTGAAAAATTTAACCGTGGTTTGAAAGAAACAAAAATGTGCCTTTAGAGATCCACTAAGCCATTTTTTAACAAAATTTTCACTCGTGGTTTGGCCTCTGATAAGTCATGCCAAAAAAAAAAAAAAAATTAGAAAGCAGAGATGTCAGCTGAAGGGCCTTGGGAAGGAGAAGCTGGGAGATGGAAAAGGAAACCAACACCACTTGGTTGCTAGAATCTTGTTTGGTGACCTGTCTCCTCAGTCACTGCTGGAAAAGGAGAGAGGAACAGTTTCCTACAGAACAGCCTCTGTGGAAAGAGGACAATACAGGAAATGAAAAGGTCAGAATTGTGTATGCTGGTGATCCAGAGTAACAAGTACACACAGAAGTTCAGGAAGCTTGCACACCGTGCAAGAGAACAACATTCTCTTTTATTACGCCAAAGAGCAAATGATTTCTCTCTTGAGAAGTGTAACCATCAGGTGTGCATGACAATTTGAAACGACTTTCCAAGCCTAGCTAGACTGAACCAGCACAAGGATAAGGCAGATACAAAAACCTATCACTGACCGTTCAGGTAAAGTTGGTCTGCTCCCACACACTGTAAGGCATTCAGGGAAAGAAAGCACAGATAGTTTACAGCTGTACTTCACCCTTGCAGGCATACAGAGTAACATCAAATGTACTCCACCAGGTGCGAATCAAAGGCCTTAAACATAAAACCTAAACATAAAGCTGCCACAGCAAGCATAAGCAACCTTTAGAGAATTTTGGAATGCATGTCCAGAAAGCTGATACCACTTCTTGAAGATTCCACTTCAAGCCCTTGCAGCACCGTTTCTCAGATTCTCCAGTGTGCTGTGCAACCGTGTCCATCTTATTGCATCTTCCCACAACAATTCTTTTCCAACTCTCCGCAACTATGAAGAGAGGGAGTCATGACATTTCAATGAAAAAGTGAATAGCCCTGATTTTGGGCTCATTTAGAAAACTAGAGCAAGATCTAGATGGCATCTCTAAAGCATTCACATGCCCAGGCAATTCTCAGCGGTTCATTTTTTTTTCTATTTGAACACACTATTTTCCTGTGTCAGGCAGCATCTATGATGTACCTGTCACATTCCTGTTTTGACACAGCACATATCTAGTCCCACACAACAAAGCACTAGTCAAGACAGTATTTAGTTTCCTCGCAAATCAAAATGGCTTAGCCACAAATGAAGCTGAAGATCTCTTCTGATTTTTTAAAAAACTTCATTTGCACTGGTTCTCCTAACCATTCTGTCCCAGAATGCAGCAATTCACACAAACGTTATCGAACAGCAGCCACGTGGGGTACAACTTACCTGAAAAACAGTCTATATCCAGATAAAGCTTCAGTTCAACAATGACAGTAGTGTTGGCTATTCTGCAGCTGGCCTTAGTCTTGCTCAGGATGAATACAAGCAGTGTTAACAACATAGCCCAGGAAATCACACTTCTAAACCTGCTTTCACACCTACTAAGAATTAAGTTCTGGTTTTTTGAAACTTTTGGAACACTTAGTGCAGGTAATCCCTGTGGATCATGGCATTAGGACCCACAGGCAAGGAGAGTGTGAAGACAGCACACTCTGCCTCCAAAGACCTGGTTCAGCCTTTTCTAAAATTTCCTTTGCTTCTCTGGCCTTTCAAAGAAAAACACTGAATTTGTATCTTCTAAATAAAGTCATAAATGCAGTAGGAATAAACAGTACCCAGAGAGGTAGTATCTGCTAAATCTGACACTATATTTACAGAAGATTCCAGCATCTTGTTCAATGATGAATTTCGATCACTGGCTTGAGATAATTCTTATATTTTACAATTCTGTTGTTCTTCCTGACATTCATGGAGAGAGACAGATCATCTCAGAAGGCTTTCCAGTTAACATGGGAATGTTACAGTAAGATACTTGTTTATCACTTCCATTATTTCCGGGTCTTCAGCCCATGAGACAACCTTGGGAATTTTAGGAAAGCAATTTAATAATTTGCAGCTTCAGACTTCTGAACCAGTCGTGGCACTACACTTGTCTCAACTCAAGAACTGCTATTTTAAGTCACCAGCTACACAGCTGCCTTCCCCCTACTACAGCTGCTTCCTCAACATCCTAGCAGAGCTAAGAGACCCATTCTTTAATGCAAATAGCTTCCAATGAATGGGTCAGAGTCTTAAATTTAAAAAAATGGACACGTATATTTCTGTCAGGGTGACTCTGATCTCAGTCTTTCTCTAGTCTTGAAGGAGACTGAGGCCTATTCTAGAGAGGTGTCCATGAACCTAAAACAGGGCATGGTTTCAACTGAGAGACTGTGTTGCAGGAAGCTCCTTTCACTGTTGTTAACAGACCAGAGCATGGGAACAAGTTTTATTACCTTAGTGACAACTATATGCACGGCAGCCCTTCATCTTGGCACCAGCCATGCCTTGCTTTCTTAGTCAAGCACTTACTAGGGTTGACTCCAAAAGGCCTTGACATAAGACATCAGCATGATTCTGGCAGTTCACTATGCAGCTGCTTGCAGACTGTTTGGGAGGCTGGAGACCACGAGTATAACTTTTACAAGCCCACTGTTGGGCACAATGCAGCTGATGTGGTTTACAGGCTGAGCAACCAGTCTAACCTCAGATGGTCTACTTGCTAGGGCTGCTTTCTCAACCATCAAATCAAGAGTTCAGCAAAAGGCTCTATTACTATGAGTCTCTACATCATACACTACCCAGTCCAGTTTCTTTTAATAAAACATGCCTGTGTCATTGCAACATTTACTGGAACATTAAGGCCATCACCAAGCTTTTCATACGTACATCCTCTTCCTGAAATCATGAGAAAATACATTTCTCTCTTGTAAATGACATCTTCAAAGTAGAAAAAATATTAACCAAACTTAGAAGCAATGGCATTCTGCATTTCATGGACTGAAGCTCAGTAAACCAACTTCAGACTCTAACTGCACTGCTTTGAGAAGTGTGTCAAGTCTGATCTTCTTCTGGATTTTCAGTAGGCCAGAATGTACCACTTGTTTAAAAGGCATGACTCTTGCTTGCCATGTCAGCTACACATCATCAGCTTTACAGTAATTTGTTCAAAAGCCAGAATCCTATTTAGACCTTGTAATTAATTTACCATTCTTTGCCAGATCATATCCAACTTCATCCAATTGCTCCCAAGACTTCCACTACAATCCCATCTCCGCCGGTGAATAATCATCTTGCTATTTGCGTAAGAGATACCAGCACCGACTGGGCTCCTGACATGTGACGTCAGCAAGGTAGACACGTGGAACAAAGCATTTCCTGCTAAAGCACCAGTGGGGCAGAAGAATCTCCTCCCACAAACCAGTGGCACAGAAAGCAACTTTTCTTTCTAAAGGGTCAACTCTAAAGAAAACATAAACCAACATTTTAAGTCAATGAATCACTGATATCTATATATCCATAAGAAATGTCAGACAAACAAGAAAAATCTCGTATAACTGCAAACGTCAAAAACCCCCTCTATTAACTTAAAGCAAGCTATCTGTCTAGCAAAAGTAGTAAAAAAACAATTCTAAGATCAAAACAAGCTCAAAACCGAATTTTTGAGGCAGAAAAGGCTCTTAGGGCAAGTAGTGTAGCTAATACCAAAATTAGAAGTCGTAACTGCCAGCAAGGTAGAGCACATCTCAAATACAGCTTGCTGGCATTTTTCATCAGCTCTTTGGAGAGCTGTACAAAACAGTGGGACATGGGAAAACAAACAAACCAACCAACCAACCAATCAACAGTCAGAACTACTGGCTAGAGCAAGGAAAAACAATGGAAAAGGCAGTGCTGAACACTCTCCAAGGGTGTCAGGTAACAGATCGTACTGTTCTCATGCACTTGAGTCATTTGCTTGTCCTGCTGAAAGTGGTTAAACAAACTGCTACCAAGGAAAGCACCTGAATAGCCACTCCATTAGGCCACAGTCTCCGAGTACAACTGCACCACTGCGCACAGGTCACAGATGACTTTACTGAAACCTGCCATGAGCTGTTTCCACAAGGGCCACTTTTACTAAGCAATTGGTTTTGCCTTGTAAATTGATGACCTTTTTACTCATTTGTGCACGTTTATTTTGCTTCTGTTACTTTGGATTTATCCAATCCAAGTTTTATTTCCTTAATTTTCTGCAATATTCTAATAAAGAAAACAGGTGGCCCTATTTACTGAGAAGCTTTTTTTCTCAACAAGGAGGCCAAATGAATTCAAAAGTCGCATTGTCTTCCATGTTCTTCCGCATTTCATTTTCTGCTTTCATTCTTAAAAGAGAAAGTCTGCCTAAGCAATGCTAGATAACAAAAAAAGCAAGTTTCATTCCCCGTGACTGTGTTACCCTGGACCTAGTAAGGCAAAACTGCAACTGAGGCTTTTCATGCAATTGTGCCATGCAGATCTGTCCTCTGTGAGGACTCTCCACACCTGGTAACTCTTTTCCCTCAGAGGGAGCACTAACTTAGGTCTCTACTCTGCCCAGGCACCAATTCTCCCATGACTTGTAGGAATGTAATTTTTAAGACTTCCATGTTCTGTCAAATTTGATTAGAGTTTAACAAATTTGGGGGGCAGGGTGGGTTTCATAAAGAGAGTGTGTGGCTCATTACACATACCATATTCCTCCCTTCCCTCAAGAAATCAGGTTAAAAACCAATCACCAAACCTCACAGTTTGTGTGCTTTAGCTAAGCATGCTTCTTCTCAGAAGTGACTTAGAAAAGGCACTTTTTTTCCCCAAAACGATCTGTAACTGGAAAGTATTTACCAGTCTTAGATGACACAAATAGATTTCATTACTTCTTGCCCAGCACATCTTAAAGATAACAAGGGGGAAGCTTGTTCCCTCACATAGATCAAGCAGCATGAAGTACACTCTCATCTTCACGTGTCCTTAACGCTGAAGATACAGGGGTTTCAGATAAGCAAAGGAAGCATGCGTTTCATAAAAGCCAGATGCATACGCAGTAAATGCAATAGGTGGCAGTCAGCAGCACGTTCAAAGTATTCAAGGAGTAAAAACCCAGATTCCCCAGAAAGAAATCGCTCAATACAGACAGATGACAAGAACACATTCCTGAATGAAACTTCATCTCTCTAACAGACATACTTTCTCTTGACTGAACAGCATGTCTGCAGGTGTACTTTAGGAACCAGGAGAGTTCTGAATACAAGTATAGAAATATGAGGATGTTTGGTTTGTTTCCTTTAAGTGAAAAATTCTGCAAAATCTTGGTCTTTATCTAATTAAATACAGGACTCAAGACTGCACCACTTCATCATTCTGGGAAGCAGTGAATTATTCAAACACTTTGACCATATTTACTCTGCTGCAAGAAGCGGAAAAACTGGAACTAACTGAATTAGTGTCATATTGGTTAAACAGCTCATCAAATTGACTAAAGTAGTCCTTACCTTAAGACTATGACAGGCAAATTTAAATGACAGAAGTGCTAAATTGCAGTATCAAGAAAGTATCTCAGTCAAGTACTTTTAGCATACGTATCTATTTATTAGTATTCTAAGCTTACTGATACAAATTATAGTTGCTTTCTACAGTGCCAAAATACTTTTAAGGTATCAGCACTATTAAAAATACATTAAAGTCTTTGGGTCATTATTAGAAAATTACTTGCAGAGAACTGCCCTTAATACTGATAAATTTGTATATTAACATACAATGAAGGGGCAGAAATGATGGTATGAAATTCAAAAGAATGAATCACACTGGGAAGCCAGAAAATACGCACAAGAGTACCACACGTCAGCACATCTTGCTTGGGATATCCGTTCCTAAGGAAGTGGTGAAATCCTCATCATTTTGGAAATATTTTCAAGTCATGACAACTTGGAGAAGTAAAACATATATAGGAAATGCTTTAGGGAACATTCCTGACTAGGGAATACTCTGATACTCCACACTTTAATACATAACTGAACAAATCCTCTCTTTTCAGTTGCCATCAATCTTTATAGTCTAAATGCAGCTCAGGTAGAAAACTGGTCCAACAGCACAACCCACTGACTTTGAACAACACTGCAACAGCCATTAAATTAGGCTGCATGCTTAAGAACTCAACTAGTCTCACTCCCTAAAGGTCTTGCACAAAATGGAAAATAGCACTGGCTGGAGAAGTAAAGGAACCTCCTTTAGAGATTTAAATGTATGGAGTACCTGAGGTTGTACTCTACAACCCCAACCGTTTATACAGTGCACCTGACTCATACAGCACACTTGACTATAGAATGTTAGCCTAAAGCAGAATATGGGATGCATCTATCTGCCGTGAAGAACGTAACCAAAATAATACTTTCACCATCACTCAGAACAGCAGGACCAGTGTCAAACAGCTATTACAGAAGAATGCCCTGATCACATATCCTTACAAAGTCATATCGAGATTTCCTTGCTGGCTTGTGCTAGGACACGAATGAGGACTGCAAATTTGGCTCTAGCATTTGCACAGAAGCACCACCGTGCTGGTACATAACTGGTAGACACTCGATTAGCAGAGAGCTGTTAAACCTGGTGTCACTTTCTGGACTGATGGCATAGGGCTCTCATATGACCTTCCCTAAAGTGCTTGGGAACCTACCAGCACCACGAGCTAATGCTGTAGCTATGCAAAATACTTGTGGTGATAAGGGTCTCACCTGATGAGGTGGCAAGTGGTGCAGGATGTCCACTCAGTAGGCTGGAGTAGTTCCCAACTGTAGCGTCTACACCCAACATGGCAGACGGGTCAGCAGCAACATCAGGCAACGGAGGCATGGGTGGGAGAGGTGCCCTGGAGGCATACATAAAGGGTATGAGCATGGACCAGAGGACAAGACGAGACATCACAACAAAGTATACACTCTTCTAACTATCCTACAATGGGCAAATCCTAGATCACTAGCAGGCGGAAAGGGAAGGCACTGGCTGATTTATGAGTGCAAGGAGAAACAGTGCAAGAGGCGCCATATCAACAGTATTCGGGGAAGCGGCCCCAGGTCACTAGTGTGAAAAGGACAGGCAGCAGAGACAGTGCAATGAAATCAGTCAGGTGGCCTCCAGTCTTTCACTTCATTTTCTCTTTGTTCTGTTTTCTTCCTTTTCTTCCCAGGAAGACTCTCGCTCCAGACTGCCATAAAGACCTCCCTCTTGGAGACTAATTTCTTCCCTCCCTCCCTTGCCCTTGAAAGACCACCCACCCATTCTCTCACATACTCCCTTCCCCTGCCCCTAATACACATCCCCTGCTCACCTATGAAAGGTGCTAGCTTGTATTTCTCCAAAGCAGCCCATGACTTTATAAGACTCATCTATGCAAGCAGCATTTCCATCACCAAGTGAAAATCCATAGAAATGGAAAGTGATGGTGGCAGGACTGGGATAAAATTATCACCAAGTGCACACAAAGCGCCTGGCCAACGCATTCACAGAAAACTAAAAATGAAGGGGTGATTCCACAAACCTTTTCTATCTCATCCCCTGCTCTCTACACAACTCTAGCAAAAAGGATTTCAACAGTTTTATTTCAAAACAGTGCTACAGGTTAATCAAAAGTGGTCTTAAGAGAGCCTGCTATGATTTGCCCAGAAATCTGACACGCTGCAGAATACAAGAGGACAGGCTACCGAGGTCCAACTCAATGGTCAGCTCTCCATAGCTTAAATGTAACAGGGAAATGGCTAAGGAAAAGATTTAATGCATTACATATCTACTGTGGAGAAACAAGAAGACAAATTCCCTCACCCATAAACATCTGACCCAAAGGGGACTGACAGAGCTGATGACATTGTGTATTTTTTGTCGCCCTTCACACTCAACTTCTCCGATTTTCGCCACTTTGCCCTGCGATTCTGAAACCAGACCTGATAAACGGAAAGAAAGGATACATTCAGAGAGGAAACCATCTGCATGGGGACACAGGCAATGAATCAGCAATGACTGTCTCCACACATCACCAGGTGAGGCCAGAAACCTTTCTTCCAGAGAAAGGAACCTCAAGAAACATTTCTTCCAGAGAATCTGCAAGAATCACTGCAACGAGAAAGAGAATAATAACAGCAGAAAGATGCTCCCAAACACCACATTTCTTTGTTGCCCATGATCTTCAAGATAGAGATTAACATCAATCTCCTTAGCTTCTTTTACCTACCCATTATGTGTCTCATCTTAGGAAATGGGAAGAGATGGAGTTCACAACCACAGACTCCACTACCATTTTGGGTGGGACAGTTGGTTCTGCAGTGTTCATCACTGAGAGCTCTCTTCTTTCTCTTGTTACCAGTGGCAGGTGTAGTCTCTATCCCATTGCTCATGAGCTCCTCTTTCTTTCCTACTCAAGCTCCTCTTCCCTGCCCCAGTCCCTCTCCCTGTCATTTTTCTGCACAGAACCCACAGTCAGCACTGTTACCCACACAGGCATTACCATGATACGCTGCGGCGTTACACCAACCACAGCAGCAATCACCCTCCTCTTCTCATTGTCAGGGTAATGGTCTTCTTGGAACATCTTCTCCAACTCTTCTAGCTGCTCTAGAAATGATGCATTGTTGAAAGAGAGAAAGGTGGGGAGTATGTCATAAAAAAAAAAAAAAAGAAACGAGATGGGAAAACCAAAACAGAACATTTTTTACTATACTTAGAAATAGATGAACAACATAAAAGATATTTTTTAAAAGTAAGCCGCAAAACTAAACAAAAATCTTATTCCACAGTAGAACAAAGAGCATTGCTAGCAATACTTCAAATATAAGGCACACAGCAACCTTTATTTGAAGAAGTTTTCACACATGTAATAGTGTAGAACGTATCACAATACCAGTTAGAGCAGTTCAGCACCCCCATGCTGTGCCTTCAGTATGGTGAAGGAAATATCAGCACCATTGGCACTACAAAGGGTTACTGTCTGCCAGTGGGTTCCCTGGTATCTACCTGCACTGTAGAAGGTGCGTGACTTCTTCCTGACTGGTGGCAGAATTTCTGGATTCTGAAGCAACTCTTTTTTTCCCTTGGTCCCATCACGGCTACTTCTGTATTCCAGGACTGAAGACACTTTGTAGGATTGCTGAGCTGCAGCACTGGCTGAAGCGCGTTTGGATGATCGGCAAGTAGCTGGGCCACACACATCCTGCCTGCAGAGGTCTCCAGGAATTCCACTAGATGCTTTCTCAGCGTAAATTCCACTCCTGTTGTTACTTTTTTTCTTCTTTGCCTCCTTTTCAGTCCCATCAGTGTAATAACCCTCATGCTGTTCATGTGACCCTGACTGACCTGTGGGCTTCTGTGCAAATTCAACCACAGAAAGGGGGGGCAAAGCCTTCACGTCACTCAGGAAATTTGACAGCCGCCCACACACTGAGGCAAGGTCGAGCTGGCCATCGAGGGCCACTGAGTCTTGGGAAACTGACCCAGTTGCCTGCAGGATGCGGTGTCTTCCATCTTCCTCTACCTTCTTTACAGGGCTGAGCCTATCTTCTGTTACCAAGGTACCCCTAACTTCTTCCTTTATAGCTGTGCTTTGGAATGCAGCTAGCACACTGCTCCCTGTACCATGCCCGCTGACAGCATCAGCATCTACTACAAAGTGCTCAGTATTCAGCGATGTGTCCTGCTCCTCGTCTTTGCCCTCTACAAGGAAAAAAATGAAAAACAGCACCCCTCCACCCCACATGCACATTGTCTAAGCCAGATGTGCCTGGATGGCATGAGAAAAACGGTGTGCCTAGATAGGAAGTTTCAGTTATGGGAGAAGGAAAACACTACATGATGAAACCTGAACACGAGGAAAGACGTCTATGAGGGTGACAGAGCACTGGAACAGGCTGCCCAGGGAGGTTGTGGAGTCTCCTTCTCTGGAGACATTCAAAACCCTCCTGGCCACAATCCTGTGCGACCTGCTCTAGGCAAACCTGCTTTAGCAGGGGGGCTTGGACTAGATTATCTCCAGGGGTCCCTTCCAACCCCTGCCATTCCGTGATTCTGTGAAACCCAACATTGAAAAGAATTAGTGCGTTCAAAATAAAGACTGTTGCCAGAACAAAGCACTGCTAGGAAAGCAACAGCAAAGAATGTGATATGGTCAGTATGGAGATATTCAAACATCTGAGATGAGAAAAGCCTCATTTTGAGAGTGAGGATGCCTGCAAAAACAACCAACTGTAAGCTACAGGAAGAATTCATTCCAGACAGAGAGAATAAAGGGAAGGTTGTGTGATACACATACAGTAGTGGGAAAACAGCATTGGGGATAACAAAGGTCTTTGGAATAAGGAACAGAACAAAAATAAACAACTTCAAGACACCAAGTGTCACCTTATTAAAATGAGCAAATGAAAAATACAAGCAAAATTCTGGTCTACAGTGTCAGCAGTGATTATCTGACAAATGACATCACTTTTTGATTTATAGAAGTTTCTCTTTCTATCATACTCAAACTGACCAAGCAAAAAAAACCAATTAATTGTACAAACTTCCAATAACTGAAGCTGCAGTTTTCTGCAGCTTTAGCCACACCGCTTACGAATAACAGGTTACAAGACAGGTAACGACACAGCTGGCTGAGGACAAATATAGATGAAGAGGTCAGACCAAGTTTAACAAAAAGCACAAACTGCATTACACTAAGAGAGACCAAACAGTAGAAGACAGGTCAGAAAGAACACAGCAAGAGAAATAATTAAAATAGGCAACAGAATAATAAAGAAGCATTATACATTCCCAGCAGAGACACACATTTCTAAAACAAGAAAACCTGCTGATTGTCTCGGAATATGTGAGTCCATGTGATTTCTGCTACTTAAAAAAAAAAAAAAAAAGTTACTATTTCTTAAGAATAGAAAGTGGAATAATAAAATCAAACCCATGTATCTGCCTCTGTCTGGAAAGAAGAAAGTTTGAGCAGACTGTTGGCAGCATTTCAGTTGCATGTGCCTACAGAGAAATGTGGTTGTTTAATTGGGGGGGGGGGTGGGGGGGGAGGATGTAAAATAATTTCATTTCACTCTGTCCCACTTTTGATATGTATTAGTGCAATGGCAAAATAAAGGACTTGCTTTGTGCCTCAATATCTTTTTCTTAAACAACTGTTAATCAAGAAGGAACCCCACACCACCAGTCAGATGGGAGAATCTTCATGGAAGTACCCCCTCCTCACGCTTGGAGGGGATGCCAAACTGCTTCCAAGACCTTCTAATTGCCTTTTTACAGGATTAAGAGAACCAAATTAGTTGCAGGGGAAAGAAACAACAACAGGAAACTATGCAACTGTAATAATTTGATCTTGCTAAGCAGCAACGGTTTCCACTGCTGTTAAATGACATGAAATATCCTGATGGGGAGGGTCAAGAACTGAGCAAGGCAGAAGCTCGCAATGCTCTAAATAATTCTGTTTTCGACCATCCTCCTCACTGCCTGAGCTCATCTCGCTCATTATGTGAAAAAGCTAATATTTTCATGTGTCATCCATTGTGCCACTCACCCTCTGCTTCAAGTCAGGAATAACATTTTCAGCTTACTGCTTTGATTTGAGAAGGCTTTTTTACTTACTTTTATGCAAACATTTTTTGCTTACATCACAAAATACATTTTAAAATCTTGTGTGTGTACCTCGTATCTGCAGCAGAGAAAGAGACTGACACCTTGAAGTTTTATATCATCTACAGGAGTACTCCTCCAAGAAAAAGTATATTGCTGTCTCTATTCCTAAAACATACAGCAAAGGCCTGACAACAACTTGAGATTGCCAAGAAAAGACCTGAAATTAAAATAAAGTTTGGAGAGAAAGATAGGTCTTCACAGTACAACGAGGGAGTTGCCAACCCATCATTCATGGCAAGAGACCAGACTGAATATCACTTTGTCCCACTTTTAGATAACTATAACGCTAAGCAGAAGGGATTTTAACTGACTAGGAATATCATACATAGAGACTGAACTGTTGAAGGTGAACAAGCAAGAAGCTAAGTCCTCTTTTTCGTCTCACAACCACCTCAGGCATTTCTGGGAACAAGGTAACCACTTGCACAGTGACAGCAAGATTTTTAAGATTGTTTTGGGTGTTTGGTACAAAGCGACCTGAGCACACGCACAGGGAGAAACATCAGCTTTCACAGGTCCACCCACACAAGCTCAGACAAGGAGGAGGAAAACTGGACAGTGGTTGAAGGTGCCAGCCGCCTTGAAACCCAGAGGCAGCGGGAACCCCTCAGTGTGATACAAAGGAAAGACCACCTGCCCCTCAGCTCTCACGGTGCCTTGCCAGGTGACACCAGAGCCACACAGGCACCGGCCGAGCAGCAGCCATTGCCCCAACCCGCCCCCTCCAAGGCACCCCGGGCAAAATGGCAGCATCCCCCCACCCTCCCCAAGGGCTAAGACACCGCGGGGCCACCTGCCCAAGGCAAGGAGGGGAAGCAGGGGCTAATGGCTGCCGACCCTTGTCACCACAGCCCGCACGGCGAGCCCGCCGCACAGATAACGGCCTAGAGGAGGCGACAGGGTCGTTATCCTCCACCGGGGCTGCTCATTAGGCTCATTGCCGGGTGCCCTCCTCCCCGGTCATAAATGAGAACCGGCGCCCCGGCCCCACAGCCCGGCCCTTACCCAGCCCTTTGGCCGCCCGCTCCTCCTCCACGCCCGCCCCGTCCATGCTCGGCGAAGGCGCGTCCGGCCGGGCTGGGGCGCGTTAATGCCGCGCCCTGAGGCGAGCCCCGCGCGGACTGAGGCCGCCGGCCCCGGCCGGCTCATCAAGGCCACCTGGGCCAGCAGCGACCCTCGGGGGCGAGCGAGGCCGAGGCTCTCTGACCGACCTACCTCAGCCGCCCGGGCCGGTGGGGAGGGGCAGAGGCGGGCTCCCACAGCAGCAGCAGGAGGAGTGGGGGCGTCGGCGTCCAGCTGCACCCGCAGGTAACGGGGCCGCGGCCCCTGAGCCGCCACCGCCGCCTTTCTCCTGCCCCCTCAGGTGTCCCGGCCGGGGGGGAGCCATCTTCCGGGGACCGCCGTATGGGAAGGTGTGTCTGCCCTCCCTCGCAGCGTGGGTGTGGGGGGCCAGAGAGCCGCTCTCCGGAGGGGGAGAAACACGGTCCCCGCACGTAGGGTGCAGAAGTATTTCTAGCATATCTGAGGGCATCCGAAAGACCGTGCTTCGTGAGCTGCCGTGAGGACCGGGCTTAAATACCGCTGATAGCACCCCTTGGAAACCCAGATGTTCCAAAATTGGATTGTGTAATAGGAATGAGGTGAACCTCATTATCTTTCCTTGTGGGCTGGCAGGAAGGCAGATTCAGCGCTTCTGATTCTCCATAAACCCGTGGCTGCAAGAAGTAAACAGCACTTCTTGGCCTTTAAGTGCTGCAATTTTGCATCAATACTTAACAGTTTTTAGAAAAAAACAATGGACTGGTGCCAGGCAGTTAGTGATCTCACACTACCACAAGTGATGTCATCTGCTCAGGTAACATTTAAACCAGCTTTGTGCTCTTGCAGGTGTTGGCACGAGATGCAGGGCAGGGGTGAACCAAGCCTGGCTTTCTGACTTCCTTCTCACGTGCGGTGATGGAGAGCCCTGTGCTGCAGTTGTGGTTGTGACGGTTACAGAAACCAAGACCTCTGCTCTTGCGTCCTCTGTGCACAGCTTTCCTAACCGCCAAGTGAAGCGCAGGCGGCTGTAAACACAACTTGCATGTCTGCAAACAGCAAAGACAGTGCTTGCTTAATTGTGTTCTGGTGCACCAAGATAGGATGAAGGATGTTCTATCTTGGTTACTGGCTCAATGTCTCATTGCTGGCATGGCACCATTCTCCTACTGTGCATTTCCCCATACGCCCTCTTTTTTCTCAAGGTTCACTCCATTGAAGGTCCTGCTTCTGCAGATGCTTTCACCTGAGAGTAATTTCATGATGTTAAATGAGTGTAACCCAAAACACGTGTGCCAGCATTTTGGAGACAATATAATTAGCCTAACAGTGCACCTGGTTCAGCCACCAAACCCAAGATATGCTAGCTGGAATGTTAGTGCAGCTAAAATAGCATTGAATTCGTTAGCAGCATTCAGCTGATAAAAACACAACTCTGATCTTAGAGGGGATGTGATAGTCAATATTAGATAAAGGTGCAAAGATAAAAATCACTAACTGCTTCAGAGGTTCCTGTTTCTGAGCAAGGTTGTGTTTATTTACTGAACTCTGGTCCTAATGTCAGCTTTTTGTTCACAACACTTTGTGAAAGGGAGTAAGAACTGTGGAGAATGCTTTCATTTGTTTTCTTTTAGGAGGAACCAACATAGGTCTCCAGGGCTGTGAGTTTTTTTTTCTAGAGCCACATAGATATTTTTATGTATTTTATACTTTTTAGTATGAAAAAATGACAGCAGTCATTTGGTTTTTCAGACATAAACCATTAATTTCTCCGATTCTCAACAAAACTTTTAAAATGTAGTTCATGCTTGTATCTCATTGCTGTTCTTACCACAAAAAGAGTGTAACTGCCCTATAAAGGTTGTCTTTAGGTTTTTTTCCAGTATAGAAATACTGAATTTCTTTCATCCAGATATGCTATGTATCAGTCTCCACAGGTGCCTGTGGAAGACGATAGTTCCCTCATGCTTCAATTTACAGCCAGCTGTTTAAGATACACTGGCATCTCTCATAGAATGTTCCTGTGGACCTTCCTTTGGGATCTTACTAGAAAAGCAGAGGGATCTGGCTTACAAACTCTACACTTCTGTATCTGTTTAATACTGACTTTCTGGGAAATCAGGTTATCCACATTAGATAATGTAGGGAGAGATCCTGACTCACAATTAAGACTGTAATAGGATGCAGTAAATAATCTGTCAACTTGATTCCTGCCTCCTGAATGTGCAGTTGTAAGTGGTATGGCACTAGTTTGGTTAAGGTTGTATAAACCAAGGATACGTTAAATTCGGTGCAGATTTGTTTATGGATTTTGGTGGCAGGGTGGTGCTGGGGTTAAAAATTTAACTGAACAGTGAGAAGTTGAGGCCTATCCGAAATGTAAGAAATCAAAGTAAACCAGGGTATAAGCACTTATTCTTAGAGGCATAAGCTGACCTTTAAATGTTCCTAAACATACAAAAACCTGACAACAGAAAATAAAGGCTCCCTGTGACAGGGAGAAGTTAACCTTTGATCCAACTAGTTAAACAGTATAGAAGTCCTGTCAGTCACAACAATGGCCTTGAGTTTCCCATCTCAACAAGGATTTTAACAAGAACATACAGAATTTCATGTGGAAACCACCTTAGGAGACCCTAATGAACAATATGCTTGCTTGGTTTTGAGAGCATACTTTGAAAGAGCAAAGAAGTACTGACTTGTAAGTAGCGAAAAAGAGGCTGATAGGGGTATCGCATCCCTCAGACTGTCTGGATAAGACGACCTTACACGAGCACATACTGAGCTGATCCCACAGCACTGTTCTGTATCCCAGATGAGACACTGGTGATCCTGATGATTTATGTATTGCATAAATTCATGACAGCCTGGGACAAGCAGGTATCTTGGATCTGTGAACATTCACCAGTCTTCTTGGGGATTATAATCCTTCTTACGTCACTTATTTTAGTTTGAGGTAGGGCTTTGCTTTTGGCCTTAGCTAGGGACCAGCTTCAGTTCTTCTAGGGAAAACACATGCAAGCAGATTGTAGTCTGGACCATAGATTAAAAGACAATCGAGCAATTGCATCCTGTCTTACTGTTATAGTGGACTGGACTCTCATCTTCTGTAGGTCATCCCTTCAGATGACCTTAATATACCAACGATTAACACCAATATGGAACCTGCAGCAGCAGTCACTTCAGGGCTGGTGATAATGCTCTGAATAATCTTAGGGTATGGCTGGTAAACCAAGCTTTCTTCACTGCCTCTGCTAAGTATAGCTGTTTGTACATAATACTCACTTCGAAACGAGAGTTATATAGAAAAATAATGAAAATACTGAATATATATTCAGTAAATATTGAATTACTTACATTTCAAATGAAAACCTAAGTAACAAGGAAAGTTAAAATTGTTAACTGGAGAAGTGCATGAGTTTATTAGGACTAAAAGCAACTGTTTTTTTTTTTTTAATCCAGCTAAAATTATTGATATAAATAGGCTGTAATATGCTATACTAGATACAACATAAATGGGATTTAAAGGCAGAATGTTACAGAGACAGAAAGCTGGAGATACGAAGATAACATTCTTCAAATACATTAAATGCAAGAAGGCTACACGTGCTTTCTTTGGTGTATTGATTCTTGTACTTGATCTTGCATTGACTGAATGCAACACTTTAACACAGAAAACAGTATTTTACAGTTGAAGGCATATCCTCAAATAGACATATTCTGCACAAAAGCAGGACTGCATGTAAACTGGACTTAAAACCAGAGACTTCTTTCTAAGAAGAACAAAGTCCCTGGTACATATTTTGACTTTATCTACAGTGGCTAAATATCTCAGTGTTTTCTATAAGTGTGCAAAATGGTGCATGCAATACCACATCAGCTATTGGATTAAGAGCAGCAGGAAAGTGCCACTTCATTGCATATGCCTAGTCATTACTTTGTAGAGGGCATGTACCAACACGTAATAAAAAAAAAATCTTTGTCAAAAGTCACTGTTCTACTTTGAGCAGGAGGCAGAGTAAAAAAGGGTCATTTCAGATGGCTTATTGGGACACTTGTTCAGAAGAGAGGTGACCTTTGTGAAACAGATTCTTCAGCTTGATACCTCTTAAGGTGGGGGAAGTCATCACAGTGGCTTCTGAAAACTGTGCTTAACTCCAGTGGATTTTCTAATGCTGTCAAGGACTCTTAACAGTATGCCGAGACAGAGTTAAATTTAGGTACAATGAAATACTTGCCTATCTAAAAAACAGCAGACTTGCATGATCAAACAGTTAAATTGTTCTAAATGGAAATTACACTATGGAGATCAATACCATCATGATATCAAGAGGATACTCAAATGGAAAACTCTCCTCAACTCTGTTGTGCTTTGCACTTAGCACCTTCCTTCTCAGAGCTCTTAGTATGCTAATACTAGTGAATTTAGCCTCACAACATAGAGTGAGGTAGGTAAGTTTACCCCCATTTCACAGATGGGAAAACTGAGGCAGAATTGTGAAGTGACTTGCCCAAGGTCCTGCAACTTGTCAGTGGTAAAAACAGGAATATATTTTCAGAAGTCCAGATCCCAGACCTCTGTCTGATTAAAGTCCCTCCCTACTACCACAAAGCAAGCAATACATGCAACTTTTTTTCCTCCTACTGCTGCCGTAGTCCTGGTGACAGAGGAAGTGAATGATTTTTCTTGATTGAATTCCCGCTTTCTTTGGCAAAAAGCACCTGGTTCTGTCAAAGTGCTGTATTATGCGCTTCGCAGAGGCATTTCTTCTGAGGCACAATAGAAAAAAGATGTTTTCCCCATGTCAGGGAGACTGTACAGGTCCAAACAGAGTCTTATTTCTTGCAGAAGACCTGCTGCTTGGCATTCTTCACACGTTGTTCCTCCTTCAGGTTCTTCTGCCGTGCTTGTTTGCTGGAGATGAGTTCCACGTGTTCTGAGGGGAACCAGCCTCTCTCCCGGTCTGAAAGTTTCACTCCTTCCATCCATCCTGCGGTGTAGGGAAAAGCACAACATAAGGCAGAACAGTCAAACGTTTTTTCATTCTTCCCAAAGAGCCCCTTCCAACAAGGCCCAAAGATCAAACAAAAAGATCCCCTTTCAGCTTCCAAATAAAGCATCTTAATCAAGAGTCTCTTCATCCTCTCAATCCAAAAATCGCGAATGAGAAGCTCCCTCTGAAGCCTGTTTGTGTTTATTAAACTACTAGAGTAACTTCCTACCCATAATTTAAGATAGCCACAGTTCATTCTGCTCACCATCATTGCTGTACTGCATAACCATGATGATATCTGCTTTCTCCAAAGCCAGCTCATCATTTTCCCGAGCCTTGTAAGTCTTTATGCATTGAACCTGTGGTGCATCTAAAGGGGAGGAAAGATCATAATGTTATACTAGAAAGCAACAGTAAACCTGTGTGCATCAGCCCCAGAGGTGGTAGGGCCTAAGGGACTGCCCAAACACTAAAAAGCAGAGAACTGGAAGGGAGGCTACAGGTCTTCTGCCTAATATGAGTAAAAATAGGTAAAATAACTGGCAGAACCTGGCACTGAGGGAAAGCCCATGAGTATCATCTTTATTTACAAAAAGGCAAGTATTCTGCCGTGGAATCACTCTGGGATGTTCCACCTCACAGTGACTCCAACTCCACTGAGCCAGCCCACCCCCATCTCACCAGGGCATTCCAGGAGGTCCAGTTCTCCTCGTGGAGGAGCCAAAGCAGAGATCCACCTCAGCTTCTCGCTGCTGGAAAACATCACCAGACAGGTGTCAGGATTGAATGTGAGGGACAGCAGTCTGATGACAGGAATGGGGGGGGGGGGGGGGGGGGGGGTGGGGGTGTGCACGTACAGGTTGCTCACAGGAGGGAGTACTGAGGAAGCAGAGAAAGTGGAAGTGGAGAAAGGGGACGGGAAAAGGCAAAAACTCCCCTTCTTGGAGGATGATGGTATGACATAACATGGTAGTACTGTATGAGCAGCTATGATGACAGAGAAGCATGGTGGTTCACTAGGGGCTTGTTATGGCAAGAGGATGTTTTTCAAGTCCTCTGTTCAACGGCTGCATTTGATATTTTAGCATTTGGGTAGCTGAGGCACAACCATCAGGCTCCTAAGAGGTGTCTGCCTATGGTAATGGGATATACTGAGGGTAACCTTGAGCTCTTACTGTGTCTCTGTACGAAATAAAAACTCCACTCTCTTTCCCTGGTAATTCTGAAGTAGAAAGAGACGGAAGACATTTTTGTTTGTTCCATGCAGTTTCATCTCGCACTTCTCCCCACGCACATCTGAGAAAGCAGCATGATCAAACACAACAAAACGGCCACCCCTGCAGGTAAAGAGGAGGAACAAAACAAGTTGTGAGTTTTAAGGTGATGAGGGGTCCATGCTGTTTTCTGATGTCAGGAAAGCAAAAAGCTCTTAATGAGTCTTCATCTACTTCCAGTACCTTAAGCTTTGTCCTTGCTAGAAGTCTCAGAAGGCCAGAGAAGAGAGAGGGGACTTAATGAAAAGGGTAGAAATACTAAGCTCTGTCCTGTCAGAATTTTATTTGATAGCTTACAGCTTAAAAACAAAACCACCACCCCTCAAACCCCAACAAAACCATCCAACAACTCTCTTAGTTTCTTGACAAACCAGTGATTTGCACATTCACTAATCTTCACACTGTCCTTTAAGAAGAATTTATTTACCAAGTAAAACTAGAATAAATGATTATTATTAAAGTGCTTCACATTATAGGGATGGAAAGGCAGAACAGAAGTGTTGCACTAGGGACCAGAAGATAACTTGTTATATTATCATATGTTGTCATTAAAGAGTTAGGACTATCAGATTCCACATACTTGCAGGATACTCACATCATGTGGGGTTAGGAGAGTGACTTGACAAATGCTGCCACTTGCTGGCAGGCAGAGGGAAAGGACTCTCTCACCAAAGCACAGACCCAGAAAGAGACAGGTATTTTAGAAGGGGCAGCAAGAATTGTGTTGAAGCACTCACTCCTTCGGCCGAGACAGGAGCAGACAGTCATTGAAAAGATGTAGGTAGATGGGACGGGTGGTAACTTTCCATTTTGGACTCAGGGTGTTGAAATCCAGTGCTGTCAACTCGCCACACTTCACAAGTCGCCTCGACTGTGAGATGAGAGGGAATATCTGCAAGACAGAAATAAAGATTTATGTCAAGTGTGTACGAGGAAATCGGTATCCATGAGTTTTGGATCTGCATTTTTGCCTTTCTCTAAAGGAAGTGTGCTTTCACCTCTCCAGCTGGACAGGTGTAAGTCCTGGTAGGCACCTTCAGCTGAAGGCTGACATGAACAATTCGGGAAGGGAAACACTGATGAAGAGCTACCTGTGTATGATATTCTGGTTCAACAGTTCTGTATATATTGGACAGGAGAACAAAAAGTAAGCACAAGTGACTTTGTGGGGAAAGACAGAAAATACATTAGGCTAGAGCAAGGCCCAGGGAATGGACGAGCTTACCTTGCACTCAAATTCAATCTTCTGGCTGAGGTAGATCAGCTCTTCAGTGCTCTTCATGCGCTGGACATTTTCATTGCAATCCTTGATGAGCTGCAGAGGAAAACAGACAAGCAGTGAGGTGGGAGCAGAACTGCCTGGTGAGATCAGTACTACTCCCAGGAGCCCCTCAAGAGCCAGTGTAAGTGACAATTCCTTAGGCATCTTCCTGCAAAAAAAGTATTTTTCCAGGCAAGCATACTAAACTTCTCCATACCTACAGTGACCATCCTTCTCTGTTAAGGAAGATATTCTTTGGATGAAGTCTCTGTGATAAGTACCGTTTTAACTTTGGGATACTGGGGGAAATACTAGAGACATCTCTCTCAGGTGACAAAGGCTGAATTGCTGGTCATTTGGAAGCAGCTCTTATTAGATGCTCCACTGTGAACACAGGAGGCTGATTAGATGCACAACATCAGCCTTGATTTTCCACAACCCAGAACTTACTGTCAGTACCTGCGAGGACAGGATACAATGAAACAGAGGTACTTCAGCCTGTAAGCTGCCTATGTAGCTACCTGATACAGGGCAGCTGCATAACAACGTCACAGAGACAACGCTGGCTTGAAGACAGCTGGAGCCTAAGCACTTCAGTGTATGACATCTTGCCCACCCACCTCAGACTGCAGTGCTTTGGGAGCTGTTCGATATCAGGTTCATCACATCCCAGCTGGCTCCTGCTTTAGTGTTTTCTGCTCACAGCTACCACTGCACATGCAGGAGAGTCATATGAACACACTTATTTGTTACTCATGAGGGTCAATGAAAAGGACTGGGCCACTTCGGTGCCCTGCAGCTGTGTGATGCAACATGGCTGTGGAGAATCACAGAATATCCTGAGTTGGAAGGGACCACGAGGATCATCGAGTCCAAATCCTAACTCCACACAGGCCAAACTAGAAGTTAAACCATGTATCTAAGAGCACTGTCACACACTTCTTGAAGACTATTAGGTTTGGGGCCATGACCACTTTCCTGGGGAGCTTTTTCCAGTGCTTGACCACCCTCTCAGTGAAGAACTTTTTCCTAATACCCAATCTGAACTTCCCCTGACACAGCTTTAAGCCATTCCCTTGCGTCCAGAGGAAAGAGATCAGCACCTCTCTCTCTGCTCCCCCTCATGAGGAAGTTGTAGACAGCAATGAGGTCACCCCTCAGTCTCCTCTAAGCTGAACAAACCTAGTATCCTCAGCTGCTCCTCCTAAGTCTTGTCCTCTAGTCTTTACACCGCCTTTGTTGCCCTCGTTTGGACACATTCTAATATTTTTACATCCTTCTTACACTGTGGAGCCCAAAATTGCACACAGTACTCTAGGTAAGGCCACACCAATGCTGAGTATAGTTGGACAATCACTTCTTTCAACCAATTAGCTATACTGTGCTTAATGTACCCCAGGATACAGTTGGCCCTTCCTTTTGGCTACTAGGGCACATCGTTGACTCGTATTGAGGGTACCATCAACCAAAACCTGCAGATCCCTTCCTGCAGTGCTGCAGAATGGATTGATGGCCTTACCTTTTCAAGTGCATCGTACGCCTGTGTCGCTTGCACTTCCTCCTCAGACCCAGGGCGAGTTCTCTTCAGGATATTCTGCATGAGAAAAGATGTTTTTCATAATTCAAACAGGGAAAGCTGGACATACACATCTGGGAGGGGTAGGAGAAACAAGGAGACACCAAGATGCCAGCCTCAAGGGAAACTAAAGCAGTGGTAGGTGATGAGATGCAGAGATAACAAGGCTGGAAATTTGACATGCAGAATGTCACTGATAAGCTGCATTGCACAGGGCATCCCTGAAAATCTAAATCTTACTATCTCACGTACAAGTTACATGGCATAGGAAGCACAACAGCCCTTTGCACAGAATTGTTCTTTGCCTGACACTCCTTTTCTCCTGTTAAAAAGGCTCAAATAATCAAAAAGAAAAGTTTCATAGAAAGAGCTCAAAATTAATTCATTAGGGGCTTCCTGGTTCCCTGTCTGGAAGGCTCCTATTGGTCAAAGTTGCAGGCAAACAGTAAGAGACAGGCTGCCTTCCAGAGGGCAGCCAAGGAACCCAGCAAGAAGTCAAAAAAGTTCAATAAAATGTAAATCAACATGTTTTGAGAAGACTCCATAAATTAATTATTGGAGTACAACTGAAGCAGTGTTGCAACAAAGCCCTAACCAGTATACAAACTGCATTGCCTCACACGGGCCATCATATCCAACTCATGGTGCTGGTCGAATGCATAGCAGGCATTTGTACAATGACAAATGGGTTTGTTTTTGCAAAGGCATATTCATAATGTACACAGAGTGGCTTTAGAGCATCTTGCCAAACTTGTCACGGCTGCAACACAAAGGGCTGTACGCAGTCCTTCCACCCAGTGCTGGAGCTAGCTCATATTTGTATGACTTTCAGACTTGAAGAAGGGTCAGCTTGAGAGAAACTGTAGGAAAGCAGAGAATCAACAGTTACCTGTAGGAGGAGTTTAAGTCGAGTGATGCGCTGAAAAGGGAGGATGAGGAAGGATTTAAGTGAGAGGCGCTGGCATACTGGATCACTTTCCAGTCTCTCCAGGACTTGCTGGAACCCTGCATTTCCATTTCTGTGGGAGTGGTAAAAGAAAGAAGATATCCAGGCATCAGAGCAAATAAAAAGTCTTCCTAATACCAGGTTTCAGTGAATGCTGGAGTATTCCTAACAGTCAGGTTTTGTTCCTGGGGCAAGAGATGTCAAGAAACTGCACCACTCTGCTGAGGCAGAGCAAGTATGGGTTTCTAACAGCGATAGGACGGCAATACAACTGTTATTATATCTTTCCCCTTTCTGTCACAGCCCTCTGGAATAAAAGCCAGAAGTAACACCTACATTTAAATTCCACTCTATCAGGAGGGCACCTTTCACAGAAACAGTGGTGGTTTGTGTTCTTCCCTTACATTGAATGGTCAGCTCCAGGGGTTGTGTTCAGGGTCAGGAAACAGCTGCCTCCCCTCTCTTGCTACTCTTGAGAGGAGCTGCCTTCCCCCCCAGTGTCTGTCTTACCCTCTTAGACACAGCCACTGCCACCCAGTTTTCCATGTTAGGCAGTAGCAGATAAACGGCTAATGGTAGGAGTGGCACTGGCCACCAAAATAGCCAACCCCATATCCTTGAAGAGATGGGGAAGAAGGTTGTAGGCCCAGTAGACATTGCCCTAGACAATATCCTGGAGGTTCTTTCTGTGTGGACTTGAGCCCTCCCTGAAGGGAAATCGATGGCAGACTAGATCTCTCCCAGTCAGCAGCACCCAGAGGCAGTGCCTGAATAGCCTGTTTGGAACAGTGTCTTCTCCTGAAATCACTATATCTTCACTAGAACTGGGCTGTTATGAAGGGAAGCAGTGCTGAAGCGGTAAGGAAACCTTGCTCAGGGCTCGGCCCATGCCTGATTAACGCACGGTTGTGCCACTGGGTACAGAGGAGGAGGGCACTCCACCATCCAGAGCAAGAGAGATGGTGTTCTCTAGCCCTGGGAATTTCAATACATTTTAAAGAATCCTGGATAGCCAGCTTAAGCTTACTGACAGCAGGCATATTTTTCTTAATTACAGAATCACAGAATGGTTGTGGTTGAAAGTTTCGCTTGAGATTATCACTTTCTAGTTCTTACTAGTCTGCAAACCACAGACTGACAACCATTATCCAGGACAGTCATTTTTGCTCTCTTCAGTAGAGGGCAGACAGAAAGAATAGGCTGCAATGGAATCAGATATTAATTATTATTTCCCTTTCCAGTGCTATGGGAGAGGAGCTTGCAGGAACTCTGTCCTGCTGTCCCAAGTGCCACTGAATTGAAGAAGGTTCCTGCCTGCTCTTACAGGGCTGTAGTGAGAGCACTGGCCAACAGCCTGTACCTGCAGCATTCCCCATCATTTGAAAGAGTGAATATTTGAGGTACAGCAAGGAAGTAAGGGGGGGGGGGGGGCGGGAGAGGGGGGAAGAAGGGTGCAACAAATGAGAAAACTTACAGTAACCGCTGGAAGGTTTGCTCCTGATATGTCTGGTTTGTTACATATGGTAGATACACCCTGCGGAACTCGGGGGCATGTTTCAGAGCCACATCGCACACATGGAAGGTGAACATGTCCTCCTCAAATTTCTCCTCCAAGTCAAAGAGGAAACTGCAGCACGTGGTTGTGGTACCATAAAAGGAGAGGGAGACAGTGTCATTCAGTAAAGCAGGAAAGGCCTCAGTCCTCTAAAATCCTGACAGCCCACATATAAGCACAATACAGCTCTTTACTTCTAGAGAGAGCATAATGCCTGTACAGTGACAATTTAGGGCTAGATATCAGCAAGGCAAAAGACCTCTGTTCTCAAAAGGTCCTACTTCTAAAGGCATGGTCAGAAAACAACTGAAAATTAAGACATTACCAGAATAATCCCAGTAGCAGAAATTGAAAACGTAGGAGCAAACCTTACTAGCTTAGCAACATATGTAGCCAAGCCTTGCAGGAGAAAAGCAGAACAGAATCCTAAATTCCTTGCATGTGGGGTCATGTCTACATTTTATGATTTATGCTCAATTGGTTCACATTAGGTTCTGTCAAATGATGGCTGTAACTTAGTTTCCCCACCACCACTTTTTTCTTTCTCCTGTTTTTTGGTCAGGGCTTGCATAGCTCCTTCTTTTGTCTTGCATTTGGGAGGAGCTGCTGTCTAGTTAGTCAGGTTTAGCTGTAGAGAATGTCTTGTGGAGGATATAGCAGTTGGAGGCAGTCTAGGGAACAGTGACCACAAAATTATTAAATTCTCTGTTCTTAAGAGATGTTAGGAGGGAGGCAGCAAAACTGCCACTTTGGACTTTCGAAGGGCAGACTTTGACTTGTTTAGGAGGTTACTTGACAGAACCCCTTGGGAGTCAGTTTTGAAAGGAACAGGGGTCCAGGAAGGCTGGACACTTTTTAAGAAGGAAATTTTAAAGGCATAGGAACA
This sequence comes from Leptosomus discolor, assembly GCF_034619465.1. NCBI lineage: Eukaryota > Metazoa > Chordata > Aves > Leptosomiformes > Leptosomidae > Leptosomus > Leptosomus discolor. Next base: position 137,082,291 of record NC_141391.1, read on the forward strand.
GGGCATCCCCATGTGCCGTAAGACGAGCTGGCAGCAAAGAAGACCAGGCTGGCTGAGTAGGGAGATTTTGCTTAAAATCAGGGAAAAAAGGAGAGTCCATGGCCTCTGGAAGAAGGGGCAGACCACTCATGATGAGTACAAGAATGTTGTTAGGTTATGCAAGGAGGCAATTAGAAGGTCCAAAGCCCAGCCAGAAGTTCATCTGGCTTTGGAGGTAAAGGGCAACAAGAAAAGTTTCTATAAATACATTAACAACAAAAGAAAGACCAGGGAGAGCCTCCATCCCCTATAGTGGTAATAAAAGACGGGGATAAGGCTGAGGAGCTTAATGCCTTCTTTGCCTCAGTCTTTAGTAATAGGAACACTTGTACCAGGGAAAGTCAGCCCCCCAAGCCAAGAGACAGGGGCCAGAACAAAATGTCCCCCCCCCAATTCACGAGAAGATGGTCAGTGACCTGCTGCTCCACATCGATGTGCACAAATCTATGGGGCCAGATGGGGTACATCCTAGAGTGCTGAGAGAACTGGCAGGGGTGCTCACCAAGCCACTGTCCATCATTTATCAGCAGTCCTGGCTGACTGGGGAGGTCCCAGCAGATTGGAAGTCAGCCAATATAACACCCATATATAAGAACGGACGGAAGAACGATTTGGGAAATTACAGGCCTGTCAGTTTGACTGCAGTGCCAGGGAAGCTGATGGAGCAGATCATCCTGAGTTTCATTATGCAGCAGATGCAGGACAACCAGGTGATCAGGCCCATCAGCATGGGTTTATGAAGGGCAGGTCCTGTTTAACAAACCTGATCTCCTTCTATGACAGGGTGACCCGCTTGTTGGATGAGGGAAAGGCTGTGGATGTCATCAATTTTAGTAAGGCATTTGGTGCTATTTCCCACAGCATTCTCCTAGAGAAATTGGCTGCTCTTGGCTTGGATGGGCATACGCTTTGCTGGGTGAAAAACTGGCTGGATGGCCGAGTCCAGAGAGTTGTGGTCAATGGAGTTAAATCCAGTTGGCGGCCAGTCATGAGCGGCGTCCCCCAGGGCTCAGTACTGGGGCCACTCCTGTTTAACATCTTTATCGATGATTAGGACGAGGGGATGGAGTGCACCCTTATTAAGTTTGCAGATGACACCAAGCTGGGTGGAAGTGTCGATCTGCTTGAGGGTAGGGAAGCTCTACAGAGGGATCTAGACAGGCTGGATTGCTGGGCCAAGGCCAATTCCATGAGTTTCAATAAGGCCAAGTGCCAGGTGCTGCACTTTGGCCACAACAACCCCCAGCAGCACTACAGGCTTGGTCAGGGAGGAGTGGCTGGAGAGCTACCAGGCAGAGAGGGACCTGGGAGTGTTGATTGACAGCTGGCTGAACATGAGCCAGCAGTGTGCTCAGGTGGCCAAGAAGGCCAACGGCATCCTGGCCTGTATCAGGAATAGTGTTGTCAGCAGGAGCAGGGAGGTGATCATTCCCCTCTACTCAGCTTTGGTGAGGCTGCACCTTGAGTGCTGTGTCCAGTTTTGGGCCCCTCTCCACAAGAAGGACACTGAGGTGCTGCAGAGGGTACAGAGACGGGCTGCCAAGCCAGTAAAGGATTTGGCGCATGTGTCATATGAGGAGCGGCTGAGGGATCTGGGGCTGTTTAGCCTGGAGAAGAGAAGGCCGAGGGGTGAACTTATCGCTCTCTACAACTACCTGAAAGGAAGTTGTAGCGAGGCGGGGGTCAGTCTGTTCTCCCTAGGAACAAGCAATACAACAAGGGGAAATGGCCTTAAGCTGCACCAGGGGAGGTTCAGGCGGGATATTAGGAAGAATTTCTTTACTGAAAGGGTTGTCAGGCATTGGAACAGCCTGCCCACGGAGGTGGTGGAGTCATCATCCCTGGAGGTGTTTAAGAGTCGGATAGATGTTGTACTTCGGGACATGGTTTAGTGGTGTTGATAGGGCTAGGAGAAAGGTTGGACTCTGTGATCTTGAAGGTCTTTTCCAACCGAAACTGTTCTATGATTCTATGAAGCCAACAGCACATGGCTACAGTAGCATTGAACATTTTGATCTCCTGCAATGAGCTCTGTGCACAATTGAACCATAGTATCTGGGACTGAACACCAGGATTTACATTGCCCTGCCACCTAAAAAGGTGAACATTCCTTTCAGGGCAGTGCTACGTGTGTTTATCTACCTTGAAGGTCAGTGAATACGCAGAATAGGAGCGAGAGGTGTTACAGATGGAAATGATGGGCTGTGCCTGTGCTTCATGTTGGGCATTAGCCCTGGAAGCAAAGGGCCGCATCTCACCTGGCACTGACGTCACGTACATCATGGAGGCGGGAGAAAAGCCACTGACGCTCTTGATTGGTGAGCATTGCCTGGAGTTCTGCTGATCGCTGGAAGTGATCCACTGCCACATTTAAACTGCGCAGGTATGAAGCCTCAGACATTATCAACTCAAACTTGGCCTTGAGATACGAAATAAGGGAGCATGGCATCAGTAGACTATGCAAGTCTGTGAGGAATCTTATGGAGAGAAGACAGGGGCAAAGCAAGAAAACCTCCCAGTACACGATGTAAGTAGTACGTAATTACAGAAGAGTGGCTTTAGGAATAAAGGCCAAGCATGCCATTACATATAGTCTTGTGGTATGAATCAAGAATAGCTACCTGCTTTCATTTTACTTTTTATTCCCCCTCAGCTCCACTTTCACTAAGTTCCCTGTTTTACATGCTCCCATAAATTTTCCAGAATCCGCATCACCCACATTCTCCTCCTTCATCGTGTTTCCCCACGCTGTCGTTTTCACCTCTTTCTCTGGGTCCTCCCATCCACTTCTCAGTTCCTCTCCTTTTCCTTACCCAGTTTCTCTATGTACCATTTTGCTGAACAGATACGTCTTCCTGTTTCCTCTCAGCCCTGCAGCTCACACAGGTCAATTTGGTAAACTCACACTCTACCACAGGAACTACGATTCACTATGGTTTTATTAGCGTCTCTCCTAAGCCTATGTGTGGGAGAATGCTGGAAGTCTTCTACTTCAATGTCCTCTTTTGCACTGAACATGCTCAAAATTCCTTGGTTTATCTCATTCCAATTTCCCCATGTGTCTTCATGAAGTTACTGATATAGTCCAGAGTCCATCCTTCAGCGCTCCTTTTCTCTACAATTCTGAACTTCAGCGCTATACTACTTCACAAGCACTGGTATCACACCCCCATACTGCTTACATGGGTAGAGGTGACCTCTGCATTCAACCACCTGCATTCCCACATCAGAGTTTTTTCTCTCCACTTTAGCTACCCTTCTGGGGACTCTTTCTTGACTACACATCACCCATCTACCTTGTTACATCTGTCCATTACCTCTTGCAGCTTCTGCTCATCACGGGACATATTGAGTAGCATTCTGCTGCCCCGTATCATGGGGATGTCCTGCCAGAGGGATGCATTAGAGGAGACTGACAGACGTTGCAAATATGAGTCCTGGGGAGACAGCACTTTCCTCCGTAGCCTTGGGGAGCTTGGGAAACTTGACTCTATATCCTCTGCGAAAGAATCCACTCTCTTCTGGCTTTGAATGGCCTTGTTCAGAACCACATCACTGTACTCCTGATACAGCAATCTTGCTGTGAAGAGAGGCATATACATTTATATTTTCTATAGCAGCTACTTGCCCTCTGCTTCAATCTGGAGAAAACTCTGTTACTGTCTCAGATTAGGATAACTGAATACAACAGACCACATGCAGCTGCTATAAGCGAAGCTCACCAGCTGCCTGAGCGTACTGTAAGACTCTGGTTTCACTGCCTTCTCTGAAAACTGCTCTCTAATGCTCCCTCCTTGCTTCCATGTGGCAGCAGCCCCTCTCCTTTGTGCTCACTGCAAGGGTGAGAGATGATGGAGGAGAGGGTTCTGCCACAGCACTTCAGGCAGAAGGTACTTACAGGAGTTGATCAGTTTGGAGTGCCGGCGTTTGAAGTTCTCCATTGCATCTGCAGGCTTCTTCTCTCTGTCAGGGAATAAGGATTTGTAAACAAAGAGTGAATTAAGAGCACAGCACCAGAGATGGCTTATCCAAATCTTAGTAACGATCTGTCCCAGGAAAGATCTCTCTTTCCAACAAGCTCAAGCTCCACGTTACTTAACAAAGGACAAAGTTTGGCTTAATGGAAGCACTGTCCTAAAGGGACAGAAATACTTCTGTTGCAATGGGGTCCTATACCACAGGGCACAGAGTGAAAGTAATTTTATTCTAGCTTTCCACTCCTTATCATGGTCTTTGGTCCCTCAGGAACAGTGGACAGCATCAAGTGCCTGCACTACACAGGGATGGGGGCAAATTCTAAGGGTCCTTTGAGAGACTTACCGCAATATAACTGTTTCTGAACTGACTGTTTTTTCCCTGTGTGCCTTGTGAGCTTCCTCCTCTGAAGGAACAGAAGGAATTTCTGCATATAAGACAATTAGAAAGTAAACACATAAGTCCATTTTTAGAGTCAAGCTACAATCCAAACGATACACAGATACCACTTACCTATACTCCAACTAAGTGGTGGTCTTGAGTTGGAGTACAGGTGCCCTCCTGACCTTTATTTCTGGGTCATAAACATTCTGGTTTTAATAATCCTTGACATTACTTACACTTTACATCTGTTACTTAGCCACACTTGCTTTCCATACAAAGAAAAAGGCTGACACTTCCAGTGATGACAGTAAGTCTAAGAGCTTCCCTCTCCAGTTGCCCAAGTGAAGATGCTGCCTGTGGGCCCTATTTGGTGCTGCCTTTCCCCTTTCAGCAGCCTGTGCCAGGCATCGGAGGATCAATGGACCCAAAGTCACTAGTCATGTCTGAAAGCCTTAAGACTTTCTTTTGTGGACGTGGAGCCCCAAAAAACTCTCAGTGACTTCTGGGGCAGAAATGCTGGACATCTAACAAAGTCACTCCTGTGAAGGACCTTAGAAGGGATGTGGCCTGAGAATAAATGCTGCAATCAAATTCTCACATTTATGTACTATGGGAGTATTCACAAAGTGCTGCTTGAGTCGTCTTCTGTTTATGTAAAATGGGCAAAGTGTGGATTTTTCTTTTGGTTTTTGAGGGATTTTGTTAAATAAGGTGTGAAGAAATTTTATATAAAATTCATTGGAAGTAGGAGAAGGACTAAAGTCCAAAGACTGAGCTGCAAGTATGGGTGAGGGGAAAGACAGTACTGTTGCCTTGAACGTTTTAAAATCTGGAACCAAGGATTTACAGGTCAAACATATGAACAAATCTTGATTCAAGTGCTTGACAAATCTTGATTCAAGTGCTGCCAAACCTTTTACACCCTTCCACACTGCCCTCCTTTTCCTCCGTGCCAAAAATCCAGCATGTTGTGGAGCTTGGAAAATAAACTAAGTAAGAGCTAAGCAGCAAGTATGTTTAAAGATCATGTAAGATATAGTAAAGAACAGACATGCCTCTTGACAGTAAGTACTGTCTGAATGAGCTGCATTACAGAAGATGCATGTTTTGCATTTGTGACATCAGTGATTTGTCTTCTATGCAAGTTGGGACCTTGGATTTGACAAAATTGCATTCTTATCTAATCTCAAATACTACGTTCTGAGGAAGATCATATCTCTCAGAAGGTCAAATTGGAACCTAAAGGTGTCAGTTGCAAAATAAAGGGAGGTGGCAAATAAACAAGGAACTAAAACATGCGGTAACAGATACGGGCTACTGAGGGTGTGTGAATGTGTTTTCCTCACTGCTCAGGAACGGGCTGCTCGAAGGGCAGCAAAATGCAACGGCCACGTGATGGCAGCAGAGATGACGAGCAGGAGCTCTGAATGGAGCCCCATCAAGAAACTCATTCCGGCAAGTAGGCCAAAACAGCCTGTCTTAATGAGTAGGGGAGACAGATCATTAAACACGGAGAAGGGATGAGAAGAGAAACTGGATGCAAAGTCGAGGGGTGAGGGATCTGTGAAGTGAGATAAGCTCTCTGTTGCAGGTGTTAGTGTGAAGTGAGGGGACGGAGCCCCAGAGTGCAGCCCTACTCAAGAGAACAAGCAGGATGCACTGGTTACCCGGGCAGCAGTGAGAAGCTAGGGGAGAACTGGAAGGGGAGAGCTTGGGGCAGGACAGCAAAGGGGCTACAGGGCTGGAGCGAGGAGCATTACCAGAAAGGCACAAGAGCAATGCTGGGCTCTCTCGTGCCTCTCTAGCACATTGCCTATTTAATTTCACTCTACGGTTTTGGTATCTGCAATAAGGTGTGGGGGGAGGGGGTATGGTGGTGTGCAGGAATGGAGGAGAGGACTCACCCTGAAAGATGTCTGGTGGTATTGATGTCCTCTTCAGGCCCTGACGGTGCCAGTCCTTGCTTTTTACTCGGCGTTTAATTGGGTTTTCTTGATTGGCTGCTGGCTCCTGTGCAACTACCCTGATCATTTTTTTGTCTGGCCAACTTGATGATTTTTCCAAGGGTGAATGTCTGGGCATTTCCTCCCTTGGCTGAGCTACCAAGTGGTGTTGTTCTTCTCCTCTGTCCAGCCTTTGCTTCACCCTCCTCTCCTCTTCTGTTTTCTCTGTGATTGCCACTGGAGTTTGGATGTTCTTTGTGTCCACACCAAAGATGCCTGCCTGTTGCTCCCATCGTAGCTCCCCCGTGACCTCCTCCTCTTGGCAGATGGTTCTGGTGGTTGGTGGTGATGGAGGGCTGAGCTGGAGAAAGTGGATTGGATTGGTGAATGCTAGCATTGGAAGTGGCTGTGCAGAGTCTCTGCTTTTGGAGTCTGTGGATGTTATCAGGCCTTCCAGCGAGGGCCAAGAAGGGTGGTCAGGTGAGGATTTTCCACACTGTATATCCATGTGCTCATCCACTGTTTCAGGGCTGGTGTCAGAGCAGCCAGCCAACGCTTCACTTCCAACAGCAGAAAAGCTTTTGGCCAAGAAACTGACCCCTGAGTCATCAGAAGTCTCTGTATCATGGGTACCTGAGTCACTGAGATCCCACTCTCTAGTTACTGGAACAAGGTCATCTTTCTCTGCTACATCTCCATCAGAAGCAGAGGCCACAGTGCTAGAATCAGACACAGAGGCAGCAGTCCGGACAGGATGGCTTATAGCAGGGTTAACGGCTAGTAACTTACTATCGTCCGTACCACAGTTGAGATGCGACCTGGAACAGGGTACAGGAGCCTGCGGCTGGTAACTTTCAAGGGCTGAAGGTTGAGCAAGGTGATTTGCATTAAGTGGAGGGGCCTGAGCTTGACTGGGGCTCTGGACATGGGAAGGAGGATGAGGAAGCTGTTTGGCATCAGGCTCAGATACCAGAGGTAGGTTTGAGTGGGACATGGGGGACAGAGGTTGTTCTTGCTGGTTCACAGCAACGACAGTATCTTCTTCAGAGGGCCAAGTTAGGGTGCTCAGGACACTGGAGATTCTGGATCCAGGCTCTTTTTGGTTTAAACTGCAGTCAAACTGATCAAGAAAAGGCATTTGTTGCACTTCATGATCCACATTTGCTCCCATTTCTTTTCCTTTGATAATGGCACTTTTTTGTCGGGGGTTTTGTTGAATTGTCTCTGGGTGGTTCAGGGGAGTGGAAGTCCTGCCTGGTGTTTGGGGTGGTTCCAGAGACCCTGCAACGATACCCATAGTCCCCCTATCCTCAGGAAGGCTCCCCTCTACAGGAAGACAGCTCGTGCACATTACAGAGAAAGAAGATGTGCTACAGAGGTCTTCATGAAAGCCTTCCTCAGAAGGAAGGAGTTCATGGTTAGTGTTGTCCTCCCCTGAATCAGTACTTACAACAGCAATTTCATCTGAGGTTGGGTTCTGCACTTGTACAGGAGCGGCTTGGTTAGCTGGCGTCTCTACAGAGTCTAGTGGTTTGTTCAGGTTGGCACCAGGACAGTCCTCCGGGGTCACAGAGGCTGTTCCATTAGCACCCTCTTGCTGTGAGCCAGACATTGAACCCACAGAGGTGAGCTCTGAGGGTAAAGCTGGAACGAAGTCCTGAAGCTCAGCTTTTCCCAAACTTTCTGTAATGGGATGAAGAGCTACAGGATCAGGTGGCTCCAAGTTCTTGGTACCAGACAAAGGGTGTGCTGGAACAGAAGCCTCTGGGTTCTCTGCGCTAGAATGTGCTGCCACTCCTCCACAGAGTGGTGCACCTCTTCTATCAAACCCCTGGACAGCCTTTCCATGCCCATCATTGTGCTCATCCTCCCTGCCCAGTCTTGTCCTGTCATCCCAGTCAGCTTCTCCAATATCTTGACCACCAATGGAAAAGCGGCCAGAGTCTTCTAGTTCTTCTGTCTGGTCAGAGATATGGCATGTGTGTGGAGGCGCCATTGGAGTCTCACCCACTGGATTCAGGTTATTTGAGGACAGAGGACTGACAGTGAGTGGCTGACATCCAGAACCTGCTTCTGTGACATGAGATTTCAGCAGCACATCCTCACCTGGACACTGATCCACAGGGACAGGTTCCTCAGGAGGAAATGCTGATCCTGTTTGTTCAGCCAAAAAAACATTCTCCAAACCACTCAGGTCCACATTATGCCTGGGAACAGAAGACAGCTCTGGCCTGAAAGCTGATGATAGAGCCTCCAGTTTGAGCTCTTCCCTCTGCAGTTGTTGTTCCTGCTCATTTCGTTCCTTCTTTTTCTGATCTTTGGGCTCCAAAGATTTTCCTTCTTCCAGCAGATTCTGCTCTTTGCACTCTCTCTTCTCCTCTTCCTGCTTAAGTTCACACACTGCTTCCTCCTGGGCTGGTTCCTTATGCTGTGAAGTTTTCACTTCCTCAAATTTCTTAGCAGTATCCTTTACTTGGAAGGCACTCTCTGCTGGAGAGGCAGGCCTGCCCTCTGTTTTTCTGTGATCATTTTCAAGATGAAGGCATTTGGAAGTGGACGAGTTTTCTTTAGGAACCATTACTGTTCCCTGGTCTTTGACCATGCTGCTATTCCTTGTTTCACCAGCTGAGACATTTCCTTCTGCTTGTAGTGAACTTATTTGGCTGTCAACTGTTAAGGTGGAAGACAACTGATGGGAAGAAGAAAACTCTATATTCTCTTCCAAATCCTGGAGTGCTCTTCTGCTTTCATCAGCATCTTCAGAAGTGTAAGGTTTAGCCATGTCCTCTACTGCTTCCTCTGAGGTAGGCTGCTCAGCAGTTGCTGGTGCCACTTTTTTGCTGCTTTGCTTCTGCTTTGCACCAGCATCAACCTCTTGCAAAGAATCTGTGGAGATCTTATCCGGAAATGGTTCGGCCTTATAATGTCCCTCTGAAACGGTTTTACACACCAAGAAGCACTTAGGTGTCTCTCTCTGAGAGGAACTGGCATCAGCCAAAGGAGATTTCGGATGCTGGGCCTGAGGGTCTGAGCCATGAAAAGCCAGTTCTGCCTGGCACTGAGGAAACGCAGTGCTGAGGTCCACAGCCTGCAGGATGGTGTTGCCAGGGTCTGGCCCATCCTGGACTATGCTGAGAGAGGAAGAGTCCTGGTTGCTTTCCACATCAACCAGCTCTACTTGCTTAAGTTTCAGAGAACAATCCAGTCCACCCTCCTCTAAAAGCATTTCTCCTTCCAATTCTGAGAGTCCCTTTTGAGGCTCTGCATCACCTTGCTCTTGTTCCAGTCCTGCTGGCACTTTTTGCACAGGGTTAGAGGGCCTGCCCAACATGTCTGCTGCTTTCCCTTGAGCAGAAAGGCAGTCCTTGGGAGGGCTGAGCTCTGTTCCCTTTGCAGAGTCAGACGGGCTGGTGCTCATTTCAGCTGATGTGCGAGTGGCATGATGCTCTCTTTCAACTGCTGTAGAATCCCAAGCTTCCCCAGTGGTGCTGCTGGCTTTTGGGGGAGTGGTACCTCCCTCACTGGTTTCTTCAGACTCCATCAGTAACGCATCCTGCTAAAGAAAAATACATTTTTCTGTTACTATTACAGAATGATATCGCAGATCTAATTGGCTTAGGAGACTTTTAAAAACAGGTACTAATGCGGCTGAGGAAAAAAACAAAAACAAAACCAAAAACGCATACTTAGTGGGTGATAAGAGCTGGGAAACAAATACCAAGACTGAGAGCAGGCAAACACCTGACGCAAGCTTGCAGTATGAGAGTAACACCAAAATAAAACTACTAGTGTCTTTTTAGTTTTACGTGCAACTCCAGAAGGTGACTTTGGTCAAAAAGCAGATGCTGATCTCTCTAACGGCTGCAGTGCAACTTAGGGAAAGTGTTGGCCATGGCTAGCTATCTCAGCCCCAAAAGGGGACACCAGAGGGCATTCAGGGGACTAGAAAATCATCAAATTCTCCATTAATTTCTGTGGGGCATGATGGACAAATACTCATGACCTCTTCTAGTGGCTAGTTGAGTGTTAAAAATCTCTTTGATTTCAACAGGGAAAGGCCTGTACTTCAGAGCTGATGGCGCTCTTGACAAATCTCTATGTACGTGCAACAAAGGGCCTTACTGCAACTGATCACAAGAATTAATTAACAAAACATAAGAATGTAAGAATTGGATTAACAGATAACTAAGACATGACACAAGACACAGAGATATTTGAAGGCTGCAAACCACATGGGTTGAGAGGAGTACCTCTGGTGTGCGTGGACATACCTGCAGACTACAAAGAGAAACTGTATCATCATTTAGTCTACTCTTTTAGGGAGGGGGCGGGGGGAAGTAATCTCAGGATTGCTGGACAGTTTGCCAAAGGATGTAGTGGAATTTCCCATCCATTATTGCATCTGAAGTTCAGACATGACAAAGCACTAGGGAATGTACATTTGGGAAATGTCTGTGAAAAGGATGGTAGAATCTGATTCACTGCTTTTATCTTTCTGGCTTCTACCTATCCCATGACCCACAAACCCTACCTTAAAAGACATGAGAAAGAGACAAACCTTAGTGACTCCTCTCCCTTTTTTTCTGCCTTTGGGACATTTTCTCTAGTCTTCCAGCCTGTCTTCTCTATTCCCTATCCCCAGCTTATCAGAAATGGCTTATAAATTGCTGCTTCAGGCTCCTTCACATACACTGTGTACTCTTGTAGTCATACCAATGCTTCTAACTTAGCTCTGAAGGACCTGCTGCAACGCGCAGCCACAGTCAGACTTCCCCTTGAACAAAGGTTCAGCATTCTCCTCCTCCATCATATCTTACAGATGTCAAAGTTTCCAGACACGAATGCGTAGTCCTGCATCTTTTGGCTGGAGAAACCATTCCACATTTCTTCAGCTAAAAGCCCACTAGCTGTTTAGTGGCAAAAAAGAAAAAAAAAAAAAAAAGCCCCAAGGCCTGGCTCTGAAGCATTCATAAAACATGTGCAAAAAAAAAAAAACCAAAAACCAAAAAACCACAGCCTTTTCTTGCTCAGAACAATCAAATCTATATGCTTTTTCTTCCCCTGGCATTCCTAGTTTCCCTACAGTTTTAGAAATACCATTTTTTCCAGAGTTTCAACTGCTGTTGTGGGGTGTGTGTGACAATTCCAACTTGGGACACTCACAAACAAATAAAGCAAAGTCTCTGCATGGAAAGAGAGCTCTTTGGTGATCTCCTTGTGTTGGAGTGGCTCTACAGTCACAAGTAACTTTTTCTGATCCCACACAGAAAGTAAAAGCAGTAAGGGCATGATTACATCTGGACTAATTGTCCCAGTTAACTCCATGGCCAGGATATGCCTGACCTGAAAGCTTGTTTAGCTTCTATTTTCCCTTATGTCAAGTGAAACAGAACACCTGCTGTGAAAGCAATGAGCCCATGCTCTGGAGTTAGAACTGAAGCATTATATACACTTTAATCATGGAGATTGTCATCACCTTACAGCTTTTTTTAAAAATGGGCAAAAAATTGAGATAACTGAGTTAACTAATCAGTTAACTTGTTCCTGCGTATTTTTTCTCACGTAATCTTTAATTTTTGTTTATATTGACAAGATAATAGTTCTTGCAAAACCAGGCCAAAACCAGGATTATTCAGCAATTTGGATTCCACCCACACACACCCCCCCACAGTGAGTAGTTGTAAACAGTTATAATTTCAACAAACAGTATGTTTCATAGCGCTATGTCCATTCAGAAAGTTCCCATGGGGCTTTTGCCCTGTCTTGCCTCTGTTAGTGAATAGTAAACTGCTTCAGTGCTGCTAAACTGTCTTTTGAAACTGTTGCACGTGGGAAGGTACAGGACTGTCAGGAAGAAGCTCCAGCACAGAAACAAGAGAGCTTTGCAGAGCACAGAAAGGAGCAGGGTCATAAAATTGTAAGCAGCCACCTTGTCCATGGCAGGATCAACTTATGTTGTCCCCAATAGGTACGTCTACCCCTCCTTTAAAAAAGGTTCCATGATCACATCAGATCACTCTTGTGCCACACTGCTCTTGGCTCTTCCAGCTACCTAACTCGAGTCTCTTCTGCTACATGACTAGAAAAGTACTACTTTGCACCTTTAATACAGTCAGTTTTCAAAAATGAGTTCCCCAGGAGTAGAGAGACTATTTAGGGAGACAGGTGGTCTTGGACACAAGCTGATGGCTAAGGAATGTTTACAACTACTAAAGACAGGATGCCCTATAAAGGTCTGAATAGCAAGATCCTCAAACTCAAGCCTGTGCTCCGCGGGGGGGAATAAGAACTCTTGCTCACTGTGCTGTAACACATGTACACAGCACTGAATTTCCCTTTATTAAGCTCAAAGACACAGTTTTCACTTCCCCGACTCTGTTGCGAGGGATTTGGACAGGTGAAAGGACAAGTTCAAAGCTGCATTTGGAGCAGTTCCACGATGATATGGGAGACAGGGTAGAGGGAGGTACACAGCAGATCAACACTGGAAGCTGCCAAGTGAGATTTGTCTCATCATATTACTGCCAGGTGTTTTGCACACCTCAGGGAGAGCAAGAGAGAAGCTTTGGGAAGGGAGTCAGGAGAAAAGACAGGGAAACTTTCTGCAGAGACAGTGGGGGAGGACTTTAAGCATCTAGTCAGGAAACAGTTAAGCTTCTTCATGAAGGCTGGTGCGCTGTAGTGCAAGACACAGATGTCTCTGCAATAAGGATTTCATGGAGATGGAAGAAGAAATAATAAAACAAGACTGACTACACCTGTAGCCTTCATATACAGAGGAGCTACGTACAAGACCCCAGCAGTTACCAGAAGATATTGCCTGTGGAGCACTGCCATGTTATGCTCCCACTGCAGGTCAGCTTTGTCCTCCACTAAAGAAGGGCCCAGGAGACCCCCAGGAGCTGGGCTAGCCAAAGCAAACTTTCAATTAGCATTTGCAGTTGAGCCAATAACATGGCAGACAAGCATACAAGAGCCTATCTAGCAACTGCCAGCTTCTAACAGGCTACATAAACTCCCCCAGAAACTTCACCGTTACCACTGTAGGGGCTTACTGATCTTTCACACTCTCTGGATCAGATGTTGAGCTTGCCATCACTCCCTCATATGCTTTATTTGTCAAATGAGTTGATCCGATGTTGAGACAAAGCTAGCCACACTCTTCTCCAAGAGGGCCTGAAAATCCACAGCTCACATGCACCTTACTCGTAGGGGACTCTGGGTGCACAAACTCTGCAAGCTGGAGCCATGAGAGGGTATAGCTGGCTTCACGTCTGCATGGAAACAAAGGGGCAATGCTTGGTCATACTGCAGTAGGGAGCACAAAATCAGTGTCCTTGTCCATGCCCATACTGCAGTAGGGAGCACAAAATTTGAGAGGGGAAGGGTGCAGAAGGTGGCCAGATAAGCAAAACAGGACAGCAGTGAAAGCACTAGTGGACAAAGCAATTCCTGCAACGATGCACTCATCCATCCACAGCTTTCCCAGATTACAAAAGGCAGTATGAATGCCATACTTCCTTCCAGTGTGGGTTAATTCACCTGGACGGAGATGACAAACGCTTCTGGTTTTAAATAGAAAGTACCTCACCTTCCCTCCGCACCTCCTCCAACAAACAAGAAAGGAGAAATAACAAGTGCTATCAAGCACAGACAAGCCCTTCAGCTAGCCAGGAAACAAGGCAACATAGAATTAAGTGGAGCCCCAAGATCCTCCTCCTCCAAAACCAGGGAGGCCTAGCTTTCGGTGTGCCATCTTCACCCTCCCCACATGGTGCTGGGTGCCTCCCAGACAGCCTTGGCCCCCTTGGCAGGGTGGGCCACGGTCCCCATCCCATTCCCCCTGCCGCAGGCGTTGGGGTGGCCCACACACCCTAGCTGCTGCCAGCACACTCCCAGCAGAGAAAGCCCTGCCCTCCCAGTCAGAGTTGCACCGGCAGCCAGAGACGCTCCGCAGCCCACCGGGCTGCCAGTCAGTGCACCAGGGGCTCCTCTCCCCGGCTCTCTGCCTTTTCACTGATGCAGCAGCAAAAGCTTCCGGCTGTGAGAGGAGAAAGCCATTCACAACCAGTGGGGACAAGGACACAGATCTATGGGCATGGACAAGGACACTGATTTTCTTATTAGAACAAAGGCTTTCCCAAGCATTCCGTCGCTTGGGCATATATCCTTGCTCGCACAGCCACAGCTTGGTGTAGCAATGCCAAAGCCAGCTTTAAGTGCTGCAGCTCAGGCAGGAAAGAGCTCCGTGTAGGCTGTAACACCTACCCAAAGGGCAACAAGGCTGCCCTGAGCCCCTTTCTGCTATTTCAGCTCAGCTTTATCATCTCCGTCACATGGTTCAGAAACACTTTAAAAGGAGTTGGGTCGGTGGGGGCTCTCTCAGAGCCTGCCTTTCTCCATACAAAAAACAGAGCTCATCGTGCAGGAGAACTGCCACCAGAGTTATCATCTCTACTGGGAGGCCACACTGCCTTTCAGTTTGGTGAGACACTCGGGAAAGGGATCCATGCAACTGCTCTTACACAAAGCCTGCCCTACCCTAAGTCTCAACTTTTATTTCGATGCAGCTATTTCATGCCATGCTTAGGCCTGCTTGCTTTCGGAGCTGGATGCCCCCTCCATGTGAGAGGTGCCCACTGCATGCATTCCTCTGCACAGGAACGGTTACCAATCTTTATGCACCACCTCTGGGCTGCTCTATCACTGTACAGCCCATCAAGAGAGGTGAAGGAGTGGGGTCAAAACTCTTGAGCTCAGGAAAAGATTACACAGGGCACTAGAGATAAGAATGAAGGAGGGAAATAATGTTACGTGGAGGCAGCATTAACGGTATGGAGACCAGACAGAGCTTGCTGAAGCAAAGAACATCTAGAATAAGAAAAGCAATCTAAAAAGGCACATGCCAAAATAACGTCGAGTCTACTGCTGTGCTAAACGGTCTATGTGCTGTTAGTGTTCTGGGAACTAGGAGCAGTGTTTTAGGCAGGGAGGAAAAAAAACAAACTTGTCAATAGTACCTGATTCTTCTGGAGAATGCATCGGAGCTGCTACTGAAGCTTGGAAAGAACGAACGAGACATCCCAATCACACCAGTGCAGGCAGTTTGCCTGAGCTTTAACACTGCCAGTAGCATCACACTAGCTTTCACTCATGGGTAGGCATACTCAAGATATACCAAGCCTATTAATTACCTAATGATTCACCAATTGAGAAAAAAAAAAGAAGGATACCTTTCCTACATTTGTTTTCATTTAAGTAGATTATAATACTTAATGCTAACCAATTAAAAAAAAAACCAAAACACACCACCCCAAAAAACACCAAAGAAACACAATTTTGGGTAGAAAAAATTTTCACCTTGGAAATTGCTACTGAACATTTGCCAAACAGCGAGTGAAGACTGTGGCTTGGATTGCACATTGCACTTCCCAGAGATGCAACAAAAGTGATTCAGTCTTAAGATAAAATGGGGTCACTTTAAGCAGAGCTTAAGTTTTATATTCATAAAAGCAATGGATAAGCCTTGATATTCTGCAGTCTTCTATAAGGGGATGAACCGGTGTATGGTTCTCACTGCTGTAGCTTAGCAGAAAGACTACTGACACTACTGGGAGGATGAAGGAAGAATTCCCATGGTGAAAGCAATGTACGGAATCACTGCAAGTTGCTCTATGCAGGTGTCTCTACAAACTCCGGGGATGGAGAGATGACCAACAGAAACACCTGGGGTATACAAGGAGGCAAGGATTTCTGAGTTGTACCCTGATTTCTTATGCAGGGTTGGCTGCTAGCAGCATGCTAGACAGATTCCTAGATAGCAGGCTTGCTATAAACTAGAGGGGTTCCCAGTTTCCCTTTGAACAGAGTGATTCAGGAGCTAGATGGGAGAGACTCTCCAGTCAGCAGCAGAAATTTCGTAGTCTCTTACTATGCTACAGAAGGATGAGCCAGAATCCCACGCTGCTGTTTTTGAGTTTCAGATTAAAGAATGCTAATGTTTGCACCAAACCATTTTGACAGATGCAAATGCCATTAAAACATCAAAGGGCTTGGAAACACACTTGAAAGCTTGGCCTTGCCTAGACTGCACAGTGGAACCATTGCTGAGCACGGTTGTTGTCACGTTACCTGTACCAGTCCTGAGCACAGTTAAGCTACAGACAGATAAGGATGAACAATATTCAGCAAACTGAACTGGGACAAACTGTCCTCCCCTACAGAAGGGGCCTCCAAAGTTATCCTGTCTGATGTTCTTGCCAAACATGTAATATAACCTCTTTCACAGATGGATCAAGTTCCACCTTGAAAACTAAGATTTCTTGCTGCCATTACTAATAGCTGTCAGAGCCCTACAGGACAAAAGATACAAAGTTGGAAAACTTCAGCAGTATGGGACAACTGATAAGCTATACAGCAAAATATACTCAGCTATAGATACATTGGTAAAATGCCACTTTTATATCAATAGGTAAGGCACATCCTATGCAACCAAAGCAATTTCCAAAATACCAACAAAACTGCACTTGTATGTCATACCATGCTAATGACTTCTACCAGCACAACTTCATCAGCCATAACAGCTATACCTACAGCAGAAACCTGTACCATGTATCTGGCTTCCATATTGTTACTCCCATCAACTGGAGATAACAATAAAAAATTGTTAGTATCAACACACCACGAGATAGCAACAACAACAAAAAAATAAAAATCTTGAATATGTTTGTCCTTATTTTGTGCTTTTAGAATGCATGGTTTCAGCCTTAGCTCCCCCTTGCATACCCAGAGCATTTTTAATTACCTTATGACTCAAACAATGAGATTTATTAAAAATTGTGAAAAAATGTTATGAGACTTGTATCATAATCAAAAATACTTGGCAATACCGTAACAGTGATGCAGCTTTGTATTGAAAACTGCAGCTAAAGGAAAAAAAAAAAAAAAAAAAAAAGTAGTCCATCCAAAAGGGATATAGGGATGCGTGTGGGGAAAACAGATTTTGATACAACCCCCCCCAACCCAACTTTTCAGGGAACAAACCATTCTTTCCTGGAAATTTAATTGGCGTACTTAGATCAAAGAAGCCAACAAGCACAATGGGACATGTTTGCTATTGGGAGCAAAAAGTATTAGATATAAATAAAATGTTGTAAGAAATGTAAATGTGGGAAAGCACCAGTGAGGACCCTTTCCCTCTCCCCGTGGAAAAATAGCTTCACACACCCAAAGCCACAGGAATTGTGTGGGTGCTGAATAGGAAGGTACTAATGCAAACACATGGAAAACTTGTTGTTACTCACGGTGTAATGCCTGCATGGCCAACTGGCATAGGTTTATTGTGCACATCACAATATCTTCTGTTTTTCATATAATCCCACTTCCTAGAATCATGTGGTTATGTGAGAATTTTGGCTTACACTTAAGAAAAATGCATGTCTGGCCTTTAATGGGTGTGGAAAAGGCCTGAAAAACAAAGTACTGCTCAAAAGTTAGATCTTGCTGTCTGGGTTTATCTTAATTTTTTTTTTTTTTTAGCCAAAATGTTAAGCCTTAACTTGTGACTAACAAGAGCAAGGGCAACTCTCCCTTCCCCCTCTACCTAATTACTGTTTTTCAGCAGCTAGGACTGATGACACCGAACTTGTTTGCAGAGTATTTAGACCTGTTCCAGTGAGCTACAGTAGCTACCAGAAACTAGAAGACTGGCAGAGAAGTATGCTGTGGTATAACTGGGTTAAAAAAGATGTCAATTTTGTTAGGCCAAATTTAGGTATTTGCAGATATTCTGCAAAGTTCACCTGTTTATGGTCCAGTCCTAAAAAGATGTAGAGCTCCTTCAATTCCTTCTGCCGCTGCTGACTGTACAAACCATCCAACGCCGCCTGGAACCAGGTCCTAATAGATTTCAATTAAAACTTGACGCAGTGCCCTGAAATCCAGAACAGATTACGGCTATATGCATCCAAGTTGCTACCATCTTCTCCCATGTACCATTGCTCACGTGAACATACATAAGCCAGCTCAGGGAGTTATCTAGCCAAAAAAACAACCCAGAAACAGAGTGGTGTGAGCAGCCATAAGGGTGTGACACAGGAGAGGAAAAAAACCAACCCAATAAATAAAGGCAAATATCACAGCTCCCTGCAGTAGCTGTACGTGCAGAGGTACCAGCCATAGCAGCAACTGCAAGGAGTGGACAAGAACAAGAGGCTGGATGATGGGCTGGTGAGCGGGAAAGCAGAAACCTGGACTTAGACCTAAGTTATGGTGAAACCACACCCAGGACCTACAAGCAAGTCCCTGACGCTCCAGCGTAGGTGTCTTGCCGCGTGTGACTGCCAAGCGCTTCAAACGCAAAAACAGGTGCACGCTCGCCAGCCCACGCAGAACAGAAGCAGCAGAGCAGGGAAATACTGCATTTTCAGTACTTGCCCTCTGCTAGTAACATGTTTGCTACCCTTCCAGGTTAGAAGCAAGCACTACGGGAAGCGGGATATTCTAATCAGATTTACAACCATTTCCAAAGGAGACGTTATTTTACGGTTTAACGTTTCCTTGGCCCATTATTGCCACTGAGCCTACTATTCCCGTGAACCCAAATGTGGCCTTGTCTCCTCATCGAAGGGCCGGGTCTAAGAGGACCGTGTCTAAGAGGGCATTGCATGGCAGCCAGGTGAACTCGAAGGAGCCAGCCCCCTGCGAGCAACTCTGGAAACAAGAAAAAGGAGATGCTAGGAAAAGCCCTGGAAACCTCCCCAAACCCTCTGCAAAGTCTAGCATGGAAATACTCCAAACGGAAGGGGAGGGGAAGGCATTTTTGTGACCTTGTCTTTCAGAATGAGCAGCAAAATTTGTATAAATCAGGGTTTTAAATGGTGTAACATCAGCCATATGAAATGCTTTTTATAACTAGCTTCACCAATTACCGCTACCTTATTTCAAAGTTTATAGTAGTAATTACAGCTCATAGATGTTGTAGTTAAGATTTAGCATTAGTTCCTAATACTGTAATTAACACAGCATATTATAAAAATAAAATAATAATTAAAAAAAAAGTAAAGCCCTACAGGTACAACCTTAAAAAAAATTTAAGGAACAGCACAGCCAGATTGACAATACTGATATTCTCTATTTCAGCAATATTTCCCCTTATTTGTCAATGGGCAAAAGTTATGCCCACATACTTTCACTGTGCAGTACAGCTCCAAGTCTGTATCAATTTAAAGCACAGATCTTATACCAGCTTAGAAGTATCCCTAGCATTTCTATGATGTACTAATTACAATAGTTTTCCTATTTTAATAATTAAATGAGTTTCAATGAATAAGGAACAATTACAGACATTTGAATCCTTCCTCCCTCCATTTTCGTTTTTCTGCATATGAATGAGGAGGCAAAGTCTGCTTCCCACCACCACCGTTCAAGATTTCCTAAAATAGTACTCCTTGATGGCTCTATGGCTCTTCAGATATTAGCTGAGCAACTAAAATCCTGAGACTGCCCTTTGGCAGTCTTTGAAGACATCGACTCTGACTCTTGACTGGCCTACGGCTTCCTTTTCCTCAACCCTGTGGCATGTAAAAACTACCTCCTTCTTTCCCCTCCCAGGTCCCACCCTATCAGATGGCAATGCAGAGGAGTAAAATAAGGTCTGCATGCCTTACATTCACCTCAAGCTCATGACTTCAGTGTGCTAGTGAGAAATTAGAACATGAGGCAATCTAACTCCTAACAGTCATCATGACTAATAGTGTAATATAGACCCGATATGATTTCCTTTACCTCTTTTATGACACTATCACAAAATAATGCCAGCTCTGGCCAAGGAACGCAAAGTCCTTGGTACACTTGCATCCACCAGCCTACGCAAGCGTGCATGCTGTATTCTAATTGCAGTTGTGCATACTTTAGCATGAATGAGAAGCTTCCCCTGGGAAGGTATAGGCACTAGTTAAATGAAATCTAAGACTCGGCTCGCTGTCTTTCCCATTACCTGCCACACACTTTGATCATAAACAAACATATAAACATCCCATCTCTCCCGAGTTCAATGAGATACAGCAGAGTTCCTCCAGCTCAGTCTCATAGGTGGCTCTCAGCCATAACTTCTGACACTGCCCATCAAACTCACCTAAACAAGTTCAATGGACTTGCCACACAGCAAAACGCTTCGCTGCACTTAAAAAAAAAAAACCAACCCTACAGGCAACAACAAAGAGTACAATCTAGTATGCCTGTGACTGCTGTAGTTCAGGAAAGCTAAGAGCAACAGAGGTGCTTGAAGGGGCAAGGATTGGAAGGGTACCAGGAAAGGGGGTGAGGGTGTCAGTGGACCACACCCAAGAGGGACAGAAGAGTCAGAGCTCTCCTTCTTAGAGTCTTCTTCCCAAACGCCCTCCTGCACGGAAAATGGGTCTCCAGTCTTAACCTCTGCCAGACTGATGCACTTGAGGAACGCAGCTTTCAGCACAAACGTTTGCTGACTATTAGTGAACCCAGCACCTCGCCTCTCCCATGTGTGGCAGCCAGCTGGTCTGCACATTAGCAGACAGGCTAGGGCACAAAGCGAGCAACTTTTGCAAGTCCCCTGCTCAATAGGACAGAAGAACTGCAAATGAGGCAGAAACCTGAGAACAAAGTGAGAAGACAAGCAAGGTCCCACCTCAGAGCAGACTTAGCAAGAGGCTGAGGCAGTGGTCCTTGCCAAGGAGGCACAGCAAAGCAGGAGAGTTTAACAATGCGAGTCCAGCTACTGTTTTATGAGCAACGGCTCTGCCTTTTCTTGGTGGCAGATCCTGCAGGGCTGACAGTTGTATCTGGCTACGACTCACTGCCACGAGCCTGTTGAAGTGAAGAACAGCGACACACATCTTGATGTGACAAATCTACTCTGTCACCCTCGGCAGCGCTTTACACAGGAGGTATGACACAGATCACGGTAGATCGGCTCCCAAGAAACAATCGCATTAAAGAAGGTGCAATTACAGCTATGTCCACAGCAGGAGATATCAGCATTACTGCTTTTGTCACACACGGGAAACACCCTGCACTCCGAACATTTGGCTATACCTGCTCTGCTAGCATTTACCCTAACAGAAGGTGATAAAGATGCACCCATAGGACTGCTCTTTCAAGACTTGCCTTCAACAGCTATAGCTTACACAGTTAAAGGCAGTTGCGGTCACCTAGAAATGTCAAGGTAGTGGCTCCACAAAGGGCAACTATGATCATCAGTAGTGTAATACAGGCTGAAATGGGAACGTGCACGTTGGGATACTAGGAGCTCTCCTTCCTTCAATTCCCCACTGCAGTCATTGAATAAAAGAAGGGTCTACAGAAGGCTTAGATTATAACGAGGTTTTTTTCAGGGCAACCAAGAACTGTGCCTTCATCCCTGGACCTCATCCAGCAGAACCGCCAGTTCCTAATTCTGGCAGTTTCTGCCTGTGTGAGGGTCATCTGTGCAACAGAGGTAATACTAACCCCTCCTACCTCACAGACATACTCTTGAGGATTAGTCAGGGAGTGGCCGCTCAGTGCACTGAATATGCAAAGCCCTGTTATAAACTCTGTATCTGACTGCAACTGTAAGCAAAGTCTTATTTAAGCTATCCCTTCATCAAAAAAAATATATTGACTGCTCAGTCTATTTTTCCTTCTGTGTCTTTTGCTTCTAAGCTCTTTGAGATACAAAACATGTTACAAAGATTATTTTCCTTTTGTGCTGCAGAGCTGTTAGTACAAATAATAGACACATTTTTCACACAAAGTACTGTCCATAATTAGTTGTTTCACCTCATTTTGGATCAGTGTTACTCCAGTACCATACTTCTTGTACTGTAGGGATCTCCCTGCCCAGCCACTGAAAGCCCCCACCCCATAACCTCACATACGCCAGATACTCACAGTGGTCTGTTTCTGACTGTGTTCACATTCAGGTGTGATGTCTTCTGCAATTTCATCAATTTTATGAACCTAGGATATACAGCATGGGATATTTCTTGCTACCCCTAAACACAAAACTGTATCTCTCTACCAAATGGTTCTTTAAAACCGAGTTGGTGTTTTTGCACATGCCTACTGCAAAACTTCTATATTTGGCTCCTGCCAAATGTCCTGTTAGAGCATTTATTTTTTTTTTCTTTAAATGAACTTTGTTCACTCATTTCCATTGTCACAACTATACTTCCTACAATGCCACCTTTTAAATTAACCTTTCAAAGGCAACATTGCAATAAAACACAATACATTTCAGGGCAGATTTTCTTCCATATTGCCTTGCTGAACTTGAGACTTCTGATCATGCCAGTTTTCATTGCAAATGCAATACAGCACATCTCATGCTTTCTTGTTCTGTTTCAAAGTCATTTTGCTATCCCTGTCAGAGTGAATCCATTTTCCCCTTTTTTATACTTCGACGTCCATTTTCATGCCTTTGGTACCACTATTGTTACACGCTCGGCAGCCAAATAAGTACAAATTACTCTGCATACAGAACGAAGGAAAAATGGTTCTGTTATGTCTGATAACACTTACTGGGCAACTCAGCTGTCATGATTTTTCTATACATGCAGCGAGAATTCTAGGCTGCTTTTTTATGGCCCTGACCCTCTCTTGTGACTGGTCAGAGCACACACTACAATGACGTAACTGGCCTGCCTGGCCTTGCTCTTCCAGGATATGGCACATTTCATTGCTCCAGCATAGGTCCAAATTGCTCACCTTCCTTTCTCTGCACCTCTCTGAAACAAAACTGCTGAGTTTACTCATTGTGCAGGGGCAGGAAGATGAAGTGGACTGCATGGGCAATGGCAGAGGAAGCCTGCCTTCACAGGCGGCACAGGACTCAGAGCGAAATGAGCAGTGTTGACTCTGGGCTTTCAGGAACATCTTACAGGTTCCCTTTCAGTCCCCACCATGTGCACTAAAAGAACACCCCCTCTTCCAAGTGGTGCCCAGGGATGAGGAAGAAAGAGACAGTGCAGTAATGTATTTCTCATCCTTCAACACAGCACCAGAAATTGAGTGACTTGAGGGATAAACCCATTGCTCTCTATCACTTGGACATTTAGGAAAACATGTCATGAGCCATAATTTGCTATAAAAATAGGGATACTCCCGCTTCTCTTTGCCCGTCTCCCCACAGCACCCTCTCTCTGCCCCGAGGTTTGTGATAGTGTAGAGCCTTGACAGGGTTGTGTGTTGTATTGCAGCCTTCTCTGTGCTACCCCCCCTGCCCATCGTGAGCCTCTTCTTGCCTATACCTGAAACATACCTTTCCAGGGGAAAACACCTTTCCTGGGGAGGGTTAGAGAAGCAAGAGAAATGCATCATTCTAAAGACACCCATAAGATCCATCAGCTATATTGTAGTCAGACTCAAGCCTGAAATACCTCCATGTGCAAAGTGCGTTACAGAAAAAGAGAGATGTAGAGAAGTAACAAACAATGGGAAGAGTTATTTGAGCCATCTGCAACATCAACAATCAGGACTGAATCCTCACCATTCTAAGTACTGCACAATGAGACGCTGTTCCTGTCCTACTGGGCTGGCAATATACTTGGAACATCTCTTCTCCTAAAAATCCAGCAAGAGAGGGCAAACAGATACACACTGCACCTCTTAACTTCACTGCTACCAACCTGACAGTCCTCACCTGTAAAAATGGATAGTGAGTACTTCAGAAAGGAGATCAACTCAAATGCTGCAGCTAGATTACATTTCATAGGTCTAGAGTTACCCTCGGATGCCTGCACTGTGGAATACCTGTGGCAAAATTTCTGCATCTAAACAGAAGCTCAGGCTTAATCCACACCAAAAGGATTTTGCCTAGAAACTAGACCCACTAAAGACACAGCTAAAGCATCAGAGCTTTGCTAGGCACTGGTACAGCTATGGCACCCTTCCTTCTATGAAATGAAGTATACCAGCAAAGCTATATTCTCACTGGTGTACTCTTACAAAGTTTCTGCTAGCACCTCCTCACAGGACAGGAATCTGTAGTAAAGATATAAGGGCCCAGTCAAGACTCGAAGAATATATGCAGGCACATTTGATCACTACATCTGTAAATTCTTATGAGTATAAAGCACATACAGCACAAAGCTGACACATGCTTATTTTCTGTAGCTGCCCAGCAACGCTGTGGGCAAAGCATCTTCTCCTTGAGACCCCCTCCTCCTGCTAGTGGTGTACGCGCTAGTGTAACACTGATCTGGGCATCTATTTCTATTATTAAAGGGAATACGCAAGCGTAGCCATTGCAGCCACCTTGTGGCAGCTGTGAACAACGACCACGTCCAACGGGTTACACGTCTGCTCGTAATCCAGGCTCGTGCCTTGCGCCACACATCCCCTGATTATCTCAGGGCTTCTGTGATCTGAATGAATCGTGCCCTGACACGACCAGGATCCTAAAACCCTCCCCTCTAGAGGGGTGTATTTTGGATCCATAAACTCTACTGTTGGTTCGTTGATGAAGCGGCAGCTGTTCCTCACCTCTCCTCCTCCAGTCACACCCTGTGCAAGGCTGGGTCTGCTCACCAGCGTATGACTGCTCTGCCCACAGGTGGCACAAACAGGGGACCACCAATCTCGTGGATCCCACTAGGCACCACCTCAGCATGACATAAGGATTTGGGAAGTTTTGTGTATGATCAGCAGCAGGGACTCCAGTGCTGAATGCACTCTGAGCACCAGCAAGGCCACAGGCAGTGGACCTCACACACTGAGCACCTGCATGCAGCTAAATGTTCAAGTTGAGACTACAAAGAGGTAGCTTAATGTCTGAATGTCACACGCTTCTATGCGACTTAAACAGAATACGTTCTCAGGAAGGTAATTTATGGCCAGGTCTGCTTTATACTGCATTCAGTATTCTCTGAGTAGCAGGTTCACGCACTTCCTCCCACTTCAGTTCACTTCTTGTATACGATCCAACTACAGGTTTCTATAGCCACTCCTCCTAACCTCTTTAGCATCAGAACACCCTCTATTTTGTATACATTTACATATGTGTGTCTAATTGCGTACATACATTTGTACATGTCACGGTAATCACCTTCCCCCTCCTCAATTTTTCCCACTATCAAAACCAATAGCACTCCCCCTGACCCTGCACTGAACTTGTACTAAAGTCATGGGAATTTCTTCTTTGACTTCATTTAGCTGTAATCAAACCCCCAAACCATAAGCTCATGAGTCTCCACTGCAGGCTCAGTTCCATGTCCCCTGCAGTGTTCAGCATTGCACTTGAGGGAACGGCATTTAAAGCAATAGATGGGGAACAGATTTTGTCCCAGCAAACTAATTCCACTAGAAGAGCAAGAATGCTGGAGTCACTTGTTAATGAAGAGACAAGATTAACAAAGCTTTCCAAAAAGGGTACCCCACCTTGTTCAGGCATTGAAAACCACCAAGAACTTCCTATCTAGAATGCATGAATACATTAGCTTGCAACTTTTCTGCACTGATGAACCTTTCACAGGTATCAGTACATCCCAGCCAAGGCACAGACGTTCTTTGTACATTAGACTTTGTGTGGGAAACAGTATCTAACTCCAACACACACTTCTTGACCAAAGACAGAAATGCTGCTGACCTAAACCCAGTCTTGGCTAAACCCAGTTGTCCCAAGTCACGCAATGGAGTTAACCTGGGCTACTGAGCTAATCAGGGCAGCTATTCTCACATATCTGCTGCAAAGAGAAGGTGAAAAAATACATTAGCTTCCATTAAGATTTAAAGTAAGGTGTGCTTGTTAATTCCTGTATCTCAAGCCTTAGTTTCACAAGCTCTTCAGCTTGCCAAAAGGAATCCCATCCTCTGCCCTCCTTACTCCCACCCTCACGCTGCCCTTTCTCTTCCAGCGGTATAGGTATGCATGTGGTCTCACCACGAACCAGAGCAGGGAACCAATGAGGATGACAATAGGTAGGCATGACGGTTTCTTTCAATGGCAGTGCCAGCTGAGAGGATTTGTGCAACCACAGCCTGTTTATCTGAGCGCAGAAACACGGGAACTAAATGTACCATTCCCTCTTGCATCTAATTCGGCACAGGCACAGGGCTGCTGCTGAAAGAGGTAGTTCTTCTCCACATTTCTCGTGCCCAGTGGCATGCCACCTTTCTGCATTATACCTAGCACCTCTGGCCACAGAGCAGGCTGATCCAACTTCCAGATCCAAAAGTCGTGTATTTTTGTTTAGGGAAGGGGGTTAATTTTGAGTTTGAGCAGTGACTGAATGGATCTGAGGCCACTTGGTCACTAGATCTGATCCAAGTGAAGCAGCAGGAGGCTGCAGCCAGGACTGGAGGAGAACTGGATCACTCCTTCATAAGCAGCCTGTAGTTATGCTGGATTAACCATCACGTGAAGCCTTATTCCAAGTTATTCAATCGCATTTCTCCGAAAGCCCTGTCTGCACAGAGACACCACAGCCAGGCACACTTAGCCACTGCTCTAAATTATACCATAGTCCCCCTATGACTACAGCTCCACAATTGCCTCTTCCCAGAAGCAAGAAGTTAGCACAGCTAACAGCAGTAAGCTTGCGGTACAATAGGACCATCTTTTTGCTGGAATGTGTCATCCTGTCAGCAACAGGCTCTGCAATCTGGCATGAAAATTTGTAGCAAGACTTTGTGGCTAGGAACCAGGCTGGACAGATCAAGATAAGAAATTAGAGAGGGTAATCAGCTGTTGGAATAATTTACCTGGGGAACCAGTGCAGCCTACCACTCGGTATCTTGAAATCACGACTGGGTACTTTTCTAATAGAATTTTGGATTCGATGCAGTGATAACCAACTGGGAATGTAAATACCTGCCAGGGGTCAGAATAAGGCATCACTCCCCAAATGGCTGATACTATGAACATAAACTGTGTGATCACCTCACAGAGGAGGGAAACAATTTATCTCTGTACAGCCCAAGGGCCAAAACAATAGAGCACAACTATACTTGCACCAAAGTCACTTCTAAGTACTTCATTAAAAGATACAACAGGAGTTCAGTGAGGAGCTGCAAAGCTTAAAAGAATTATAAAACTTACCAGGCATGACTACTGAAATAAGCTAGTTATGTACAATTTAGCTAAACAGTAACTAAGCAGCCAACATCAAGCTGGAAAGATACCAGATGACAGAGAGCACAGTAACTCTTAGAATCAAATATTCTTGGAAAACAATGAGATCCCAATTATGAATTTGAAATTTTGCCTGGAATAACCACGGAGAGAGAATGTAATTTACAGGAATACAAACTAATTAAATAAAACAGCCCACTTTAAACCAGACTCCAAAGTAGAGTACAGTAAAAAAAAAACCCAACCCCCCCCAAAAAACCTATAGCAAGATTTGGCTCTTTACCTCTAGAAAGCCCTTGAAACAAGTGAACCATAAGAAAGGAGAAGACTCAACAGAACAAGGGCAAAAATACCTATATAAAGTTAACAGGATGAAATAAAAAAAAAAGTCCCAGGGAACAGAGTCTTACTGACAAAATCTATCAGGTCGCACACGGGGTTCCCAAAGGAAGTACTTGTGTCTCACTACTTCAGACAGCAGACACAGGGAGCTTCAGCAAAAGCACCAACCTCAAGCCTAGCTGCCTGTTTTCACTAGCAATTAGATCATAAAACCCCACTCAGATCACTAGGCTACTGTACAAAGAGTACAGTACAAATGCTACCCTCAATCACAAGTTGACAAAGTGAGGCGTTCCAAATATTAACAATATCTGAAAATTAAGAAGAGTTCGGATTTGGTACAACTTTAAGTCTGATTTACAGATGCCTCCTCCTCACCCATTTCAGTTGCAGTTCTTAAATCTGGGTCACCCATACATTATTCCTCCAAACCAAGCCACCTCCCTCCCGTGCAACCCTTTAAAAGGACTCTGCCTCTATCTAAGCCATCTCCAGCAAGTCATTTACTTTATGAGAAACTCCAAAACACCAGAGAATCAGGTCACAAAACTTCAATGACAAGTCACAGATGTGGCTTGTTCAAGAGAGCAACATGCAGCTCAAGGAGAAGCCAACGGCATCTACATCCAGCAGTTCCTTGGCAAAGTCTGCAAAAAGTCAACACAGGTGAATTGAGCTCAGACCTCCTTCCCCGTCCCTATTCCCCACCAGGTCTAATCCAGGTCTTATCCAACCTCTGGGAATACACGAAGCATCAAGTGCAAGGACAACAAGTGTGCTGGGGAGAGGACGGGTCAGGCCAGAGCCGTGGGAGCTGAAAAGCCTCCCTGGCAGATTGTTTGGGGCGCTGAGGTTGCCATCAGAGCTGCTGCAGCGGCTGGGGTTCCGAAGTGACTGCAGGAAGCGAGCAGCAGGCAGGTATCTCGCCTTTCGTTCCCCTGCCTTCCCTCCGTGACAGGCCATAAAAGTCACGAGGCACCAGCCAGCAGAGCAAGGAGGAAAACAACGAGGTGTCCAGAGTTCAAGCACAGCCCCGAAACTGCCGGGCCCCGGCCACGGGCGGCCGGGTTGGAACTGAAAACCCCGCGAACACCGTGGGATCTCGCTCCTGCGTGGGAGGCACCATTTCTGCGGGAAGAGGCTCCGGCTGCTGGCAGCTGAGCCTGGGACCGGGCCTCTGCTCCGGGCCCTACCTGCTGCCGGCAGCAGGAGGAGGAGCGCGGCGGGGGGGGGGGGGGGGAAACGGACGGGCGCCGGTGGCGGGGCGCCGAGCCTCGCCGTCCCGCACAGGCCGCCGCCAAGACTGCGGCTCCCCGGGGCCGGCGGAAAGGCGCCCCCTTCGCCGCCCCCTCTGGAGGCAGCGGCCCGCCGGGCTCACGCCGCGCGCCCCCGCCAGCAGCGGCCCCCCGGGGCTCCGGGTCCCGGCGGCGCGCCCCCCCCCCCGCACCCACACCTGTGCGCCGCGGGCCCGGCCCCACGGAGGAGCGCAGCAGGCCCGCCGTCCCGCCTCGGGAGAGGCGAGCGCTCCCTTCCCCGAAGATCCCTCCTTCCCTGCCCCCTCGGGTCCTAAAATGGTGGGCCGCCCTCCCCTTCTCCCACCCCCTCCTCGCTCCTCGAGCCTGCCCGCTGCCCCGGTCCCAGGGGACAAACGCCCCTCCGGCCCGGCCCGGGCTCCGCGGGGATCCGGCGCCAGGCCCGCGCCTCACCCCCGCCTCTCCCGGGAACACGGCAACGCCGCTCCCGCCGGGCCGGGCCGCGCCGCGCCGCCCCCGCCGGCCGCCCTTACCTGCGCCAGCCTCACATCGCCGGGCCGGGGCCAGCGCTGCCCTCCGCGGCGCCGCTACCTCCGCGGCCCCCCGGCAGCCGGCCGCCGTCTCCCCGCCGCCCGCGGGGCCGCAGGTATGTCATAACGCCGAGGCTCCCAGGTGAGCCGGGCACACCTACAGGAAGGCAGGCGGGCCGCCCTGATTGGCGTGCGGGGCGCAGCCCGGCCGCCAGCGGCCGCGCTCCGACGGCGCGGGGCAGGGCAGGGCGCAGCCGCCGCCGAAGGGCCAGCGGGACGCGGCGGGCCCCAGCCCCAGCCCTGGCTCCTGGTCCCGGTGCCCCTGTCCCGGCCGGCCACAGCCCTCCGCGCCCCTCGTCTCTCCCTCCGACCGAGCGTAAGGTATTTTGATTTTTTTTTCCTTTTTTTTTTTTTTTTTTTTTTTTTTTAGCTGCCGGGGTTTTAAAGAAAAGCGCCGGGTGTCGGGAGAATCGTCCTCGCTACACGTGGCGGGGCTTTGCCTCTGCAGCAGCAGACCTCAGAAATCCCAAGATTACGTCCGAGGTCGTCAAATAAATGTGAACGAATTAAACACCTGGATTCAGAAAGAAATCGAGCGGGATGTGGGTAGAAAAACGCTGTAGGTTGTATTAAAAATCTGAATCCACAGCTACCGTTCTCAGGCATCCTGTCGCTCCTAGGTACACAGGTAAATTCCCTGAGGAGCCCGACCTGCATCAAAGCTTTCTCTGGTTGCTGTGCTCAGCTGTGGGCTGAAAGGGGACAGCGTATGCGTTCCCAGTGAAGGAAATTCTGACCCTGTCTGCCAGCTTGACTGTAGCGATAGGGGCAGAGAATCTGTAGGGAGATTTCCCCCACATAGGAGCAGAGCTTGGCAGAAAAGAGACATAAATAGAGTGAAAGAAGAAAAGGGGAGTATCTCTAGATACACGACAATGCCTTTGGGAGTAGCAGGGGAAAGGGAAGCCCTGACACAGCTGATTATTGTGATCATAAAAGAAGGGGTAAATTCAGAAATTTTGGGAGTTTCCTTCAATGGCAAAATAAAGAGTAGGTTGGTTGTTTCTCCACTGCCTCAGTTTTGTTATTTGCAGGATAAATGCCTCCATCTGCTTAAAGAAGTACAGGATTTATGTGAGAGTGCACTTTACTGCAGTATAGATCTCTGCTAGATAGGTGACTGAGAAAGGCATTACTATCTCCTCAAATAGATATCCAGTGCAATCTCTTTGCCAAGTCTTTTTTCCTAGTCATTTCATGAGGCTTGGAGGTGTGCATCCTCCAGGACGTGCTCCAAAGTGTTCAACAAAAGAGAAGGGGGAGTTTGTCCTAACCACTGGAGAAATCCTGTGCCCCACACCTAGGCAATTCTCAACTCTCCCTTCCCTGCATGACCCGTGCAGGGTCTCCCAGGCAGGAAAGCTCCCCCCAGAAGCAGCGCAGTGACAGCTCTACCTGGCCAGCGACAAAGTCATACTCACACTTGCTACTCCTTTCTGATTCAATTAATACTTTCATTCATTTGTGAGGATGAATTATTTCACTACAGTGGATCAGCTTCTGCAGTTGAGATTCCTGTTCCACATGACTGCGTTTACAGTCAATGGAGAGGAAAGGGATGCTTCAAATTCCCACAAGCCAAGAGACAGGGGGAATCAGCTCTGGATTATGTCTCTTTTGGGTTGGTACTCAGACCTCTGGGACATTCCATAAATAGGCAATGCCTCTTCCTACTGCATTTTATAACTTCCTAGCAGCTGGCAGCAGTCTGGATTTGGGCATCCTGACTGGAAAACGGCACCTCTGTCATCCAGAAAAGAACAATTTATTGTCTAAGAAGGGCTTAACCTTTACCCCTCTCCTTGGCACCTCCAGCAGCTGCAGAGGCAGTTTTGTATTTGACTTGGTGAATCATATCCTGAGGTACCTTGCTTTCCCTTGCCGTTGCACAGAGATTTTAAGTGCCCAACTTTTCTTTATGCATTACATAAAGTGAAGAAGCACCTGAAAGTCATAACATGCAGCTCTCGGTATCACAATATCTATATCCTTCTGTGGGCCAAGATCTCCTTCCCTAACTCTGTGGGAACTGGGCTCCTAACTTCTCTGTGGACCCATGCAAAATTACTGCAGTGTTGTTAAGGTACTTCTGCCAGTGGCATGGAGGAAATGTCAAGGAAGAACAGGTGTGCTATAGAATCGCTGAGGCTGGCTGGCACCTCTGGAGATCATCTAGCCCACCCACTGGCTCAGAGCAGGGTCAGTTGGAGAAGGCTACCCAGGACCTTGTCCAGTTGGGTTGTTAATATCTCCACAGGTGGAGACTCCACAATCTCTCTAGGATACCTGGTCCAGTTTGACCACCCTCACGGTAAAAGAAAGGGGTTTCTTATGTTTAGAACGTCTGCACATCTGGAGTGCTGCACAGTGTGAGCAGGAGAGATGCTGGGAATACCCCCCGTTCTTCTTTAGGAAGGTGAACTACAGTGAGTCAATGTTTTTTGGCCAGTAGATCCCACAGTGTGGGGGTCCTCTTCCAGCAAGTCAAGAGATGGCATTAGTGGGAAGCAGGACAGAGAGCAGCACAGAGGTGTCCCAGGTGATTGGGCTGCATTGTCTCCTATCTCAGCCCACCAGACGCTGGGCTGCACCAAATACCCAGCGTGTCCCTTCCCCCACCCTCCCCACCCACCCCCCAGAAAACACAGTCCAAACAGGCCCAGCAGCACCAAGAGCAGGGTCCTGTACCCTGATGTGCTCCTGCTTCCTGCAGTGCCCTGTGCTATCTAAGCACACCACGACCTTGGTGGGCTGAGAGGCACTTCGGACACTAACCTCCCACTCAGACGTCCTGCTCATAAGCACCCTGTCCAGCTAAAGTCCTGCATTGTCACGTCCTCGCTGCTCCATAGCAGACATTGTTCTGGGTTTAATTTCTATAGGCAAAGCACATGGTTGTA
This sequence comes from Leptosomus discolor, assembly GCF_034619465.1. Lineage (NCBI taxonomy): Eukaryota > Metazoa > Chordata > Aves > Leptosomiformes > Leptosomidae > Leptosomus > Leptosomus discolor. The sequence continues at coordinate 137,114,805 of NC_141391.1, forward strand.
AATATAAAAAGCCAGGTAGACAGCAGGACAGAACCTGGCAGTTTTAGTAACAACTAGTAAAGCTACTGACACGTCAGAAGTACTGCAGAGGGAGGTCTAAGGATCTTTCTAAAATTAACTACAATCATCTGCTTGAATCCTTGCTCCTTGGAAAACCAAATAACTGCCCGTGGTGTGTTTAGCAGCTATACCTTCCTCCAAGCAGATGCAAACCTGTGTGTATGGCAAGAAAAACCCTTGTAAAAATGGAAAGAAACAGAACACTGAGCTTGGAAACTGAACCAAAGTAAGTTTATACAAGCGGCAAATAAAACACCCATCCCCAGTGAGTCAGGTCCTGGCTGTTTCCTTCATTTCCTCCAAGGCTTGCTGTGAACATCCAGCGGTAACGGTCCTTCTGAAATTCAGTCACCTCCTTTCCTGCTCCTTATTTATGGCTTGCTCTCAGCAGTTAGCAGAGCCCCAGCATCCAGCACTGCACTTCCACAGGCCCCACTCCAGCACATCGAGAGAAGTGCAGACTCTCCCAGACCTCAGCTCAGCTTTAGTACTACAGGTCCTATGCTCTTGTTGGATTTGCAGGTGCTAGCACCTTGTTGAGTTACAGCAGATGCTGGACTAAAAGAGGAAAAAATGTCAGATTTGAACAGTTCATGGTTTTTTTCTTATCTTGAATATGGTCTTATTATTGACAGGGGTTACATATATTCCTATAGCCATCCCTTTGGACTCAGTCTGGTAGGGCAGAAAGGGTGCAGTGGAATATTAAGCTGTGTCAGTGTGCAAAGTGTCTCTCAGAGATACGGGTTTGAGCCTCCCCAGTTCACATTAAGGTGTACCTCTTGCTCTGGTTTCCCCACAAGACAGCACCTAGGAAGGAGCAGTATTTGTAGCTTTTGTTTACTTGCGGTAGTTCTTCACTTGTGGAAGTGAGCTTGGGCCTGTCTTAGTCTGAGAATGTGAGTTGTGGATGCAGTTATAATGGTTATTCAACCTCCTACTGTTGTCTGGCAGACCCATCACTTATCCTATGTGTTCAAGAGACTATGGACTTCATAGAGACAAGTACTGATTCCTGGCATCTTTCCTGAAATTTGTTCCGGCATATGTCCAGGATTAGGTGGCAATGACAGAAAGGATTAGGAAAATGCAGGACTGGGAAAGTCCTTCAGGTGATATGGTTAGAGATGCTTTCCTATGCGAAATAAGTTATAAACCTGTGTTGCTGACATTAATGTGAGTTAATGACATTATCTCTGAGACAAAAACTTGTGTTGTCAAAGAGCATGTACATCCCAAGAAAGGCAGTCACAGGCTGAAATGGGCATCCCCCATTTTGTACTCACATGCTTTCTTTCCTGGGAATCCCAACTAGCCTGCAGCCAACAAGTGATCTAGACTCAGCAGTGTGTTTGCTCTTACAGAATAAAACCAGGAGCAAAATAATCCACTTAAATTATATATATTTATAATCCTTATTCAACCTCATCCATTTTTTTTTCATACAAAAAGCAGTAAGAACTCTTTGTCCAAATGGGTACCTACGTATGTGACATGGAGCGATAGCTTTATATCATGATGAACTATGTACCAGTTACTATGAAGGTCTACGTCTGCAGGATGGATTAAGAATGAATGGCCCATTTAGTGTGTTCTACAAATGCCTTCCAGAATAATAGCGGTGGTCTTGCTTGATGTGCAAATTGGGCCATTGTCCTAAATGAGTTCCTTGCTAAACCTCACTTTCTTACAGGTGCTGCCAGGAAAATTTAAACAAATAGACAAGACTTCAGACTGACAGTCAGAAACAAAGGCTGCTGTTAGAGGCACGAGGGTAAGGGCTTGTCTGGAGAGTCCCTGCCTGTCAGCCACATAAGGTGGCAAAAGCATATTTTTATTTGCAGACATCCATTTAGCCCTGACATTGCCCAACAATTCACTTAATTATAAGCTACTGCCTGTTTTAAAAGGAAAGAAGGTGGTTCTTACTTTGTGGACGTGGGCCTGGCGGAGGCTGATGGGCTTTCCCAGTTAGAATCACAGCTGCAGCTCTTTCACTGCAATCCCGACCTGTGTCAAGGAAAATGACTGCTCATGCCAGGGCTTCAGAAAGGTGCGGGCTTCACACGTGCAAATGCTGGTTTCCTTGACCTTTCCTGATTTTGGTTGAATTTGAGCTAGGAATGGCCCATCTTCAATAGCAAAAGCAGGCAAAATAGCCTCAGATGTTGGTGGGGTTTTTTGCTGAGGGTGCAAACATTGTCAGCTGAGCAGAAGGCAAGACAAACTACTGTGAACTGCTCATAGCATTAGGTACAAACCAAAGAAAGAAAGAAAGAAGGAAAGAAAGAAGAAGAAGAGGAAAAAGAAGAAAAATCCCCACAACATATCTCCTACACAGGATTTCATATGATTACCTACAGCAGAACACAACCCAAAACTTCACATCTGTTTCCTTATATACTGTTTTAAAAGACAAAAGGGAATAGCTTAAAGCTTAGCCCAATTCAATTAAACGTCCTTTTATCCAAGGTTAGTAAAATATGGACTTCTCACACAAGCAAGAAGCTCTTTTGAATAAATATTAGGGGAAAACATGAGCTATAACTAAACAGGGTATATTCTCTGAAGCAGACCCAACCTTTCACGATACATACTGTGGTCAAAGCAACCTGTTTGCTGCTTACCAATAGTATTTGGCAACTCAGGGACTGAATTTTCGGTGAAATAGTAGTAAGCTTTTACATTTTTAGGAAGACTTTCCTCAGCCAAAATTGAAAAATTACATTTACTATACCTAATGCAATATGACATCACACTCCTTCCTGTTGAATATATGGCTTTTCAAGCCACCTACTCCCACCTGATGAATATACGAAGATCTATATGGAAGTGTCCCTGCAGATAAATAACATGAGCTTGAGATATACTTTTTTTTCCAAAATGTAAAGCTTGAACTAGTGCAAGGAAAAGATTTATGACCAAGAACAGCAATGAGGGCATTCCTTGGTACTTTACACTGAATGTCAGTATAGGTGTCTTTCACTGAGTAAGTCCGCTGCAGTAATTTCTGGCCTGTTATCCAGACACATCAGGAGGTCCATGGGCTACCTGAAGAGGATCCACAAAAGGTGGAATACAAGGCAATATCTGTAAACAAGGATCCTAAAAATAAAAACAGGTTAAAAAAAGTGGTGCTACATGTCATCAAGATACCTCCAAAAGGACAAAAACACATTATAGAGAAAAAAAAAAATTGTGTTAGGGAATGAGCAATCAGACAAGGAGAAAGATAGGAAAGCTTTTTAATGGGCTTTGCCCCTACTCTATCATCAGAAGTGTTAATTCCTGATAATTCCAGAATACTGACATTGGTCTTACCATCCAGAAATACCACAAACAAATTTTGAAAAATCTTAATGAAAGCTAGTTATGCAAACATTTCCAAACAGATGGGTTTTTACCCAAATGGACAGAGGCAATTGCTAGCTCAGTTACAATTTTAAGGAAATCTTTAGGCTTACTCTTTCTCGCTGAGATGCAAAGGATACTCCAGTTATTGCTTATTTCTGGCAGGTGCCTGTCACATCCTCCATTGCAGCTCCCAGGGAGGCTTTAGGAGGCAGCGCTCTTGTTTCCTGCAGCACTCTAGATTTCTGTGTTTGTGATTCTGAATGAGTTTGTGATTGCTGCAAGAGGAATGCAAAAAGCTAATTTTTCCCCAAACCCTTTGGTGATCTCACAGATCAAAGATCTGCGAGAACAGCTGAGAACATTGTGGACTGCAGCTCAGGAGAGCAGCAGCTTCCTGAGGATATTGCAAAGTCTGGTCTGGGCAGTGAGGCTGCCAGGATGCCACTGCAGCTGCCTGACTGGGATCCAGTTCTTAAGAGCCCTGTCTTGAGTATTGCCTCCCTTGAATAGGAGACTAATTTGCTAACATCTTTGCTCTTACATGCTCTTTTTCTTCTGTGGCTCCATCCAGAGCTCAGGCTAGGTGGCTGTAATTCATAGCCTTGATACTTTAAAGCTATCGTTTCTTCTCTTTACTCCTGCAGGACTCTTGATCCTACGGACATTTAAGAATCACATTCTCCCTGCAGACTGTCAGGGTGGATGGCCTGTGAACTTGGCCTGTTGGGATGGAGGAAGCGAATGATCAGCGTCAGCAAACAAGCAAACAGGAATTTTTCAGTGTCATGTCCAGCCATCCTTCCTGCGTGGTGTCAGGAGAGGGGCAGGAAGGGCACCTGTGCAGAAGATAAATGCATGAATTAGACCCAGCTAAATCCTCAGGCAAACATGAATCAGAGTCCTAATGCCATGTCTTGGTGCAGTAAATTGTTTCCCAGCCCACTCCATACACGTGTCTGTCTTTCACATATACATGCAGATAGTTTTTGTGTTGTCCCACAATTTGTGGAATTTCCACCTAGCACCCTTTTCTGCGCAGGTTTGAAATAAATAAATATCTTGGCTCTGTGTGTATGATTGGCTTGTTTTACACTGGGTACCGGACCCAGCTTGTGGGACAACAGTTTGATTGGAGTCTCTTAAGAGCCTTGCCCTTTACCTGGACCTCACACACTGACGTTTCCCGTCCTTCCTTAGGAATGAGAAAAGGCCTAAACAGAGAGGATCAGTGACAATGGCTGTTTTCTCCTTTTCTCTTCCTGCAGCATCCTTTGAGAAGCCCAGAAGGCTATTTGGACTCTTAAAATACTTCCACTCCATTTGCCAAGGCAAGAACTTAAGCAGAGGCTTGCTCTGTACTTTTCTCATCTGTATGGGTGTTTATGGCAAAAACTTAAGTTAGGTGTGTGTGTGTATAACACTCAAAGCCTTCTGTAGAAAGGATGCTGACAACAAATAAATGAATTAGCTGGAAAAACTAGGAAGCTTTATTGCTTCTTTCTGCTCTCTCCAGATTCAGGTAGCTAAAGGCCAGTTATCCTGTGGCAATTTGTTCAGGCTTTCTGCTCAAATGTGAACTCTAGAAATAAATTACTATAAGGCAAAAGTGGAATACGGGCAAAGTCACACCACTGCAGGCAATCTTATTCTAGTCCAGAGCTGCTCACACAGTCAACTATAGTTAGGACCTCAGCAAAACTGAGCATGGAGAGCAAAAATGAAAGGAGAAGCGTACTGCCTTGGAGAGGCTTGCCGAATAGCCCTCTGGTTCAACCTGAAAGGGAGGATCTTGCTGTATAGAAGCAGGATGCAGAAAGCACTGCACATGCATGTGTGCAGGTTTTTACCCACGCAGGCAGCTGCAGCAACTTAGTGTGTGCAGCACAGGTGGGAGGATGACATTCAGAAGCCTTCCCCTGTGCTCGAAACAGCAGCACTGCCTCTGCCCCAACCCCATCCTGCCCATCCCTGTTCACTCAGAAACAACTGTGCTAGGAAGCTACTTCATCCTGGCTGAGATCCTCATATGATAGTGTCCGTCTAACTGTTGTGCTTGTGGTATAGGTCAGTAGTAATGACTCAGACCAGCCCTTCACTTTCCTTCCTCTTGTTGGCTGAACACAAAATCCAGCCCACAAACAGATTAATCTGTGCCATGCACCAATAAAGATGTTTCCCTGTTAATTAACAAATTGCACACAAAAGTCTCTGGCTTGTGTTAAGAGGCTCTTGAATGGCTGTGAAATCAAGCACTTAAAAGTTCAGAAGTCCAGAATCCCCCCTGCGACCTGGAGGTAGGGTTTGGGGGTTTTGTTTTGGCTTTTCCTGGTGGATATAATTATGCATAATAGTGTAACTTTTAATGAAATAAACATAGTAATTTTTCAGCAACTTAGTTTTTGCAGAGGAGGACAAAGAAAGCTGAAATGTGTCTTCCTCCACGTTCACTGTCTTTACATGAGACCACTGCTTGAGATGATCTCCAAGCCGCTGTATGTAATAACGTAGTGCCCCCTGTTGGGAAGCTGTTCCTGGCGCTGCCTCCTGCCGGCCTCCAGGTGAGATAACATTAACACAAATAACACACTGTCATACACGTTCCTTGTGCATCGGTGAAGTCTGTATAGCGTCACACCGTCAGGTTTAAAAATCACCTTGCCTTTTCCTCCTTCAGATTTTTTTTTGTTAGGCTCAGGCAAGCAATTGCACTGGATTGCTAATAAGGCTTTCTGTGAGAGTGTTCAAGAAAGATCTACGATTTTATGACAGTTTCAGCTTTTTAAAAACACGATCTCATGTGATTTTAGCAACAGAAAGAAACAAGAACCCCTCAATCATCTCAAGGCACACGAGTCAAGCTGGCTTATGTCAGCAGGGAGATGTTTGGGGCTGCACACTGGCTGCTTACTCCAGATCTGTAGATGGTGGAGATCAGCTTTAGCCCAAAGAAACGGTTCCACACAAAGAGGGGTTGTTCCGTACAGGAAGCAAATCCTACTGCCTGGGACACCCTCTCCTTTAGTGCAAGTTACTTCTCTCATTCCTGACAACAGGAGAAACCCCTCTCCCCTGGGTTTTGCCTGATCCGTCTTCCTCCCCTACCCTGCAGAAGCAAGGCCATGGTTGGTCCTTTTATCTCCCACCCCACCCTGCCATCCTCAACATGCAATCCTAACCATACATCAGTGAACCCTCACTCTACTCCAAAAATCGCAATGAGATTAATGCTATGGTTCTTCAAAACACCTGCACTGTGTTGGCCCAGGATAGCGTAAATTGGCAGGGTCTATCTGGAGAGCAAAGCCTCGGTCACAGACATCTTCTGTGCTCCAAACCCCTTTCTGTAACCCAACTCTCACCTTGTTTCTGATATTTAATACCAATGACCTTGTTAGACCCTGAAAATACATGTTCTCTTCTTGCCCATGGTAGCACAAGACCAAAATCCAGCTAGGCCACCCACAATGGCCTTCCCGAAGGCCCTAAACTTAGCATGAATCCTATAATGGCCCACAGATTCAATAACAGAAAAATGAGCACATGTTCCTGAAATTGCCTCTGCAATGTTGGCCTGTTTTATACCAGAAGGGGATTCCCCGTGCTCCTCACCTCCATACCTCAGTCATGGAAAATGAAACCTTTCCCATGTGATGGGTTGTAATGATAGATGTGAGCTTGCAGAGAAACACAACCGTCCACACAGTGGTGGGGTAGTATTGTTTGTCTGGAGCTATGATGCTATTGTTGGAAGGGCAGACTGAAGCAGGATTGTTTCATATGAGCAAAGGCACAGTTTTCATGAAGTAAGCTTTTGTCCTTAACTCACAAAAAGGGCCTTTTTTGTGATCACACAGTGTGTTATTTTTAGTTTTCTTTGCATTTAATTAAGAATGGGACAAGCATAATATTGCAAATAAAACATAAAAGCAGAACGACCCTATAAAAAAGTGGTTTTTCTATCTTAGAAAAAAAATTGTACATTAAATTGGAAGGTTAGATTGTAAACTAGCTGAGGTAGGAACCACATCCTTGTCCTGTGCTCCATTTGTCACAGTGAGCGTCTTTTCTGTCTTTTCTGAAATTTTCACATCTCCTGGGACAGGTGAGTTGCAGTCCCCAAAGCTTCTGAGAGAATAAAGAAACAAAGACCAAAAAGTTGTTTAAAGGTTAGCTTGTCACAACTGTAAGTCAGTGGATATGAGATCAAGATGTTTGACTTCTGTCAAGGGACAGAAGGTGAGGGAAACAAACCTTGTAAGGTCTTCCGTAATCTAGGATCTGCAGTACTTACAGGCTACAGCTAACAGTAACTAATGAAGTGCAAATAATGATTTATAATAACTCTAGAATACATTGTACTATGCTTTCTCAGAAGAGAACAAGGATAAAGTTACCTTCTTTCTGTTATGGGCAGCTGCTCCAGATGCCCCAGTTAACTACGAACCCAACACTCAGATAGCTCTCTTAGCACTCCAAAGATGTCGTTTGCTGTCCTGCTGACTCCACTTACCCTGCTCTTTTTTTTACCTCTTTTTTTCCCAGTGTCTGAGGTATCCTATGGCCTCATAACCTCAGATGGTGGAAAGATGACTGTATAATCTTGCTGTGAGGTTGGCCCAGCCTGCAAGCATTTCAACAGGAATAAAATTGCCCCAAAGAACACAGAAGTGGCTAGCACTTCTCTGTAGGACACAATCCTGCAGGTCACTACGTGGGAGCAAGAGATAACAGAGGAGAAGGTGTGATGGGCTAACATGTATGAAAGAAATAGTGCTATAAGATCTTGCCAGCATTTACATGCTCAAGAACTGCAAGGCAATTTCTTTGAGAGAAAAGATCAAAGTTTGCTATCCAGTTTTGTTCTTAACAATATATTGAATTTAAATGCTTGTATTTGTAGTAGTAAAATTAGGATTTGTAAAACTATAGTAGTTTTTTTACCTAAATAAATGCTAAGCATTTTTATTAATCATCCATGCATTTAACAACCGGTATGATATATATGGATTTTTTCAATTTTGTTTTTGAAAAGGTTAAACGAACCTTCACTTTCCAAAGGCTGAGAAATAGCATGGCAGTCCATCCTCTACTGAGAGAGCATGGCAAAGTTTGCGCAATTTCTTACAGCTTCCGGTGAAGCGGGTTTCACAACCTCCCTAAGTAATCTATTCCAGCACTGCCTTACTCAAAGTTTTTGCAACATCTAACCTTTTTCTTTTTTTCCTTTCTTCTTTTCTTTCCTGAAAATTAAGCTGATTAGATCTTATCTTTGTCCTTCCAGCAATGTAATCACTGCCTTTCTTCATAACAACCTCTCATACACTACAACCACGTTATCAAGTCCTGCCCTACTTCCAGCCTTCTGCTCTAGACTCAACAAACCCAGTTCCCCTGCTTCTCCACAGGGACTGTTTTCCAAACCGCTTATCGCTGCAGATGTGCTCCTGTGCCCATGCTCCCTGCCTGGACCAGCCAGGCTGCTTGCTGTTCCCTTGCTTATTTTCAGTGGTGGCTTCTCGCTTCTCTCCAGGTGCGCTATGTCACCCCACAGCCCCCAGTCCAGGCACCCCCTTCCCCTGCCCCAGCAGCTCACCCACAGTAGGGGTTGGCTGGGATGCTTGCCGGGGCCAAGCAAGGGTGCTGTGTGGGCGCAGGGGGCCCTGCCGGGCCAGGTGCTGGGAGAACGGATGCCAGGCCCCCGGGCCCTGCCGAGCACAGGAACTGGCATGTGCAGTTCACTCCTCTTACCTCCCAGCCCTGCCGGGAAATGGGCGTCCTTGCTTTCTGGGGTTTGTCCTGAATTCCCAGGTTCAGGAAAATCACCAACTCTCTCCTCAGGTCGTAGAATTGCAGAACGGTTTGGGTTGGAAGGGACCTTTAAAGATCATCTAGTCCAACCCACTCTGCTGTGGGCAGGGACACTTGCCACTAGACCAGGTTGCTCCAAGCCCCATCCAACCTGACCTTGAACACTTCCAGGGAGGGGGCAGCCACAGCTTCTCTGGGCAACCTGTTCCAGTGTCTCACCACCCTCGTTGTAAAAAAATTATTCCTTATATCTAATCTAAACCTACCGTCTTTCAGTTTAAATCTGTTGCCCCTTGTCCTGCCACTACAGGCCCTGGCAAAAAGTCTTTCTCCATCTTTCTTATAAGCCCCATCTACATATTGAAAGGCTGCAATAAGGTCTCCCCAGAGCCTTCTCTTCTTCAGGCTGAACAACTGTAACTCTTTCAGACTTGGTTCATAAGAAAAGTTAACAAATTTCTGATTAATTTCTGGTAATCTGCTTTGGAAATTCTCTTAGGAGGCACAGGTCCCCACGTTCTACGGGATGCGAACATTTCAGGAGCTCCTAGAGAGGAAGGGCTACCAAAAAACAGGTGTAAGTCCTCTCCATCATTTTAGGAGCACCAGCTTCCAGGCTCTGTTAGGAGTTATCTAGCCCCACATTTGGGTCTTGACAGTCCTTGTATCAGCTGCTTCAGTGGACAGAGGTGGAAATCCTGGTCATGGACAGTGTTACTGAACCAAATCCTTACAGTCAAAAGACCCAAACAGTATGTAGTTGGGTCATTATTACCAATATTCCCATTAATACTTTATTACAAAAGTGGAACTTTTGCTGTTCGTTATTTCAGCCTGAAGAAAATAAGCTTATTAGAGCTTCCTCTCCCCAGCAGCCCTTTCCCCTCAAATCATCCTTATGTCCCTTACATGTTCCCCACATATTCAGTGCCCCTAAACCAAATATTTTGACCTGCTGCCTGGACAAGATGTTACATAAGCTGCCAAACAACAGGGATAAAGGCCAATCTCTCCCTGCTGATCCTACCACGAGGGTGCTGGTAAGAGCTCTCTGCTGTACCCAGCCACTGATCTCTGGCTACTGGACCATGATCATCTCTAAAAATGATCATCTATTAAATTTGATTGAAATGAGCCAGTTGGTTCTTAAGTGACTAATGGGGGACTGACAGTGTGATAAAAGAGCCTTAGGTCCTGAAGAAAATACAGAAAAAACTCTACGAGCCTGTCAAAAGTATATCACAAAACTGATTCCCAAATCTGAAAATATGTATTTTAAAAAAGATTAAATAGAGCTTCTGAATCAGTCTTCTGACTTTGAAAAGTCTGTCTCATTCTGAATATACCTAAGTGGAAAGAAAATTTAGGGTGAGCAGACTGACCCTGTATTCACAGGGAAGAGGAGGTAGGAAAACACTTTCTAATTCTCTTTTGACACTTCATCCAAAACTTCTCTGTTCTTGAGGGGAGGGGTGGGACAGAAGAGCTCTACCTGCCCACTGCAGCAGCTCTCATCGAACGCTTTTCTTTAGAAAGCTGGAAAAGGACAGGCAAGCAACCGAAGGTGGCAGGCAGACTTTGCTCCCCTTCCACCAAGGGCCTGCTTCTGCAGGGTAGTTCCTGCATAAAGTGAGGTGCATTTGAGGCAGGGAGGCTGGGAGAAGACTGGAGCTGGTATTTGTCTGCCTGCAACTCAATAGCTGCAATCTGAGTTATGGTCCAGGCGCCCTTCACAGTCACTAGAGAGAAATGGACCCTGTTAGGCAGTGATTCATCTGACCTATTTTAGATGTCTACCTTAGGAGTAGGTGAATCATGCCCTAGAAATGCTTCTTGAATATTTGAATAAGGGGCTTTTCTTGTTTTGTTCGATGACTTATTCTCAGTTTGTTATATGCAAGATTTCTTGCTTTTAAGTAATATTTTAAAATTGTTTTCATTTTTAATACGGAGTCAATCTTTGCTGAGGATGTGCTGATAAGACATCTTTCTCTGAGAGCTGGTGTTTCAAAAAATCAGCTATTTCACTCCTGTGATTTTGTAGTTTGTCTTCTGGAAGGGCTGTGTGGAATAGAAATGATGAAGTATTAAGACCAAAGAAGACAGAAGCCCAGAGGGGAAAAAGATGAGCAAGTCAGAATCTGAAACAACATAGTCAGGGAACACAGATGATGTGGTTTCTGTAAAAAGCTTGTTTGTTCAGTTAGAGGGGAAGGGAATTTGCGTATGCATAGCTGCAGTTTAATTAACTGTACGAATCACTGTGTATATATAGAAAAAGGCAGATTTTTTAATTGGATAGACTATCCAATATCATACTATGTTGGATATTATATGATATAGGGATATACTATTATAGATTTTATAGTGAGAGGGGGTGCGTGTGTGTGCATACTGTTGTAGACTCCAAATCTATGTGTGTAAGGTGGCAGAGGAGCTTGATAGAGAAGGGTAGGTGTAAAAAAAGTGGAAAGTACTGGAATAAATGATTTTTTTATTCTGTCCAATGATCCACCTAGGTCTGCAGTTTTTTTCTAACCCTTCAGTATAGCTAAGAAACACTTGGAGATGGGACCTAGCTTCAGAAATGGTCCCCTAATGTAAAGATCTGTCTGTAAAAGTTAAAGATGACTTTTTTCAGTTGCCTAAATTTAACCTCTAGTCCTCTTCTGCACCAGGGCAGCATGTGCAACAGATCAGCAGCTGCTGTATTTTGAAATAAGTATGTAGGGATGCTGTGCTATTGCTCCTGCCCTTCCAAAGGTGTCAAGAGTTTGGTGTTGCTTTCTCTGTCCTCTTGCTTTTTTTTTTGTTTCTTGCTTATTCAGTTGGCATAGGATGATGCAAGGAGCAGTGCAGGAAGGGGTTTAACTCAATGGGACATAGACCTGAGCTCTAATTCATGTTCCTGTGTAAACACGGTTGTCTCACAGCCGTAGGCCAGGTTTAGAGGTTCATCACAGACATTTTATTCTCTATTGTATTTGCTTTCCCTCCTGGCGAGCCCTTGTCAAGAGCTACCAATAAGCTACATTCGTTGTTCTTTTTTTTATATGTGTTTGTATGAATGCTGTATTATAAAGTATATGCCATACAAAATGTTGTTGTATAAAAAGTGTTTACAAACTTTACTTATGAAAAGGGTTATAGACTGAGGTATAAAGGACATTTCGCCGAGCAGAAGACAGAACTCAATTTACAATGGATAAATGCATTGTTGTTACTTAAGCTGAGCAGCATGCAAGCTATTCATGGAATGGCATTCATCTTTAATAAATATTTTACATAATGCATGCAAGTTATTCATGGAATGGCATTCATTTTTAATACATGTTTTATGTAGTGCTGACCACTTTGACTCCCAGGAATTAAAGATTTGATAACAGTGTCATCTGTCATCTTCTTTTCCTTGATTTTGATCTCAGTGCCATAAAAGTGATAGTAATGGGGTTTTTCTCAGTTCCAGACCCCCCAAACATTCCCAGTGTATTGGTTGACTGCTGTATATTACATGTAAGCCTATTAATAGATCTTTGCTTTTCTTTGTGACCTTTCATAGATTCCTCAGTAATTGTTTCAGCCTCCCCCTGCAAAAGTCAAAGGTTCATAAACTGAAAATTTGTGGTGTATTTGTGATGACTTCTGTTTTGAGGGGTATGGGATGCTGGTTTAAAACATAATATAATTGGGTGTGCTTTCTTTGTTGCGCTTACTGATGGCAAATCATCCTAGTTCCTTCACTAGTTCAAACATTAATCTTTGGGAAGAATGAGTGTCAGAAGTCTAGTTATAAAGCCGTGGGGCCAGTTATCGGCTGTGCTGACACTTAGCCTTCGCTGGAGGTAGGTGTGGGCCATAGCAAGCTTTGGCCAGGAGGAGCAGAAGATGTTTTGCATACTGAGTCACGGTATTAAATGTGCTTTTTACGATTACTTACAGTGAAATTCATTCTAAGAATGAATCAGGTCATTGGTATTTAATCTGAACTAGAGTTGTGAAACTTCAAATGACTTTGCAGGAGATGGGTTTCTGTGATGATGTGTATCATCCAGGGCTATGGAGCTCTTCTAGGCAAAATGTGTCCTTGTGGTTATGCCTTTTCTTGTATTTCTTCTTGCCTATGTAGAAACCTGTATGTCTGATAATTTGAAATATTTAAAGGCTTTTAAAATGTCTTAAATGAAATTATTTATTTATAAATAATTGTCTCAATGTAAATACACATATTTTATTCTAATACATATGACTATAAATATAAATGTATAAATGTATAATTAGAAAACAGTGTAATAGACCATTCTCAAAAGCTTTATCTCTGTAAGAGTGTGGTGGGTTGACCCTGGCTGGATGCCAGGTGCCCACCAAAGCCACTCTATCACTCCCCTCCTCAGCTGGACAGGGGAGAGAAAATACAATGAAAGACACATGGGTCAAGATAAGGACAGGGACATCACTCAGCGATTACTGTCATGGGCAAAGCAGGTTCAACTTGGGGAAATTAACTTACTACCAATCATATCAGAGAAGGGTACTGAGAAATAAAACCAAATCTTAAAAACACCTTCCCCCCACCCCTCCCTTCTTCCCGAGCTTAACTTTGTTCCTGACTTCTCTACCTCCTCCCTCCTTGCAGTGAAGGGCGATGGGAATGGGGGTTGTGATCGGTTCATCACATGGTGTCTCTGCTGCTCCTTCCTTCTCAGGGGGAGGATTCCTCACACTCTTCCCTTGCTCCAGTGTGGGGTCCCTCCCACAGGAGACAGTCCTCCACAAACTTCTCAAATGTGAGTCCTTCCCACGGGCTGCAGTTCTTCACGAACTGCTCCAGTGCAGGTCCCTTCCATGGGGTGCAGTCCTTTAGGAACAGACTGCTCCAGCATGGGTCCCACACGGGGTCACGAGTCCTTCCAGCAAACCTGCTCCAGCATGGGCTCCTCTGTCTCCATGGGTCCACAGGTCCTGCCAGGAGCCTGCTCCAGCGTGGGCTTCCCACAGGGTCATAGCCTCCTTCAGGCGTCCACCTGCTCTGGTGTGGGGTCCTCTGCTGAGTGTAGGCAGACATGTGCTCTGCCGTAGACCTCCATGGGCTGCAGGGGGACAGCCTACCTCCCCATGGTCTTCAGCACAGGCTGCAGGAGAATCTCTGCTCTGGTGCCTGGAGCACCTCATCCCCTTCCTTCTTCACTGACCTTGGTGTCTGCAAAGTTGTTTCTCTCACATATTCTTACTCCTCTCTCTGGCTGCAATTCCTCCTGCACAATAACTTTTTCCCTTTCTTAAATACATTATCACAGAGGCACTACCACCATTGCTGATGGGCTTGGCCCTGGCTGGTGGCGGGTCCGTCTTGGAGCCGGTTGGCATTGGTTATATCGGACATAGCAGCTTCTCACAGAAGCCACCCCTGTAACCCCCCGGTACCAAAACCTTGCCACACAAACCCATTACAAAGAGGAAAAAGTATTCTAAACTGAGTTTGGTGGTGGCTGATTTTATAGTACTATTATGTGCAACATTTTTGGTTTATACTGCAGAGCAGGGGCAGGAACACTTTCTTCTGTTTTTAATTTTGTATCTTGATATGGATAATTCACAGTGGTTTCTCTTGTATTTTTCTCAGTTGACTGTACCTAATGCAGTCAAATCATGAAATATGTGTATTATGGTGGGATGAGACTTTTGCAGGATGAAGTGGATCATCAGTATTTAAACTCTGGCCTCTAAGTTTGATAAAAATCTTTTTAGATCAGGTGTTACCCACAATGATAATAAAATGTAACATACAAAGCTGAGCTTTCACTCTTTCTACTATCAACTTTATAATTACAGTGTTTTTAAAATATTTGTTCTTTCAGAAAAAGTCTACATGCTGTTTGTTTGCAAAGGAAAATGTGAGATTTGCAGCTGAAATGAACATTTACGTGCAAGGGCATTTTTTTCCTGTTTCATTTGTTTATTATTTGGTTTAGGTGCTTTATCTAAATTTTGTATAAGATTTATTAGTGAACGTTAACTACTCAATAATCCTAATAGAGAAAGTGTTGGCAGAGGAACTCAGACTCAGTTCTTCAGCTCAGAATATAGTACTATAAAGAGTTCACATTGGGTCCCTTTTTAAATTAAATTACTATCCTATAGAGCTTCCTAGCCAGTTTTCTTCCCTTTCAATTTTCTTGGGTTGTTTTGAGTTTTTTTAACCCTTGCTGCTTGTCATCCCTGGATGCAATCCTGTGGTGGTTTGGTGTCTGGCGGGCTTTTGGTAGCGGGGGAGGGGGCTATAGAGGTGGCTCCTGTAAGGGGCTTCGAGAAGCTCCCCCGGCTTCAATTTCGGATCCGCCTCTGGCCAAGGCCAAACCGATGGCGCCTCTGCCAATAACTATTTAAGATTGAAAGAGGGGGCTGATGGCGTCTCTTTGTTCTGTTTGTGTTGGTGAGCGAAGGGGGGTGGGAGAGAGACAGCCCTGCGGACACCTAGGAGCAGTGAGGAAGCAGAGGGGGAGCTGTGCCGGAGCAGGGGTTCCCCTGCGGCCCGCGGGGGGGTGGCGGCTGAGCCCCCGCAGCCCCTGGAGCCCAGCGGCGGCCCAGAGGCCGCCCTGCAGCCCGCGGAGGGCCCCGGGCCGGAGGGGCAGGGACCGGGCCCGGAGCAGAGCGCGACTGCGGCCGCGCTGGAGCCGCCCGTGGGTGGGAGGGCGGCAGCCCCGGGAGGGACCCGCGCTGGGGGGTTCTGGGGAGCTGCAGTGGGAGGCATGCTGTCTGCCCTGAAAGGGACCCCGCGGTGGGGCAGGGGAGGGCTGCGAGGGCCTCTCTTCCTGAGGAGGAAGGAGCAGCGGAGACGTCTTGTGCCGGACGGACTGTGACCCCCATTCCCTGCCCCCTGCGCTGCTGGGGGGAAAGAGGGAGCAGAGCTGAGCCCGGGGAGACTGGAGGGGTGGCGGGGGGGAGGGGGAGGTGTGTTGTATTTTAAACCTGGTTGTATCTCTCGTTATCCGTGATGGTGGTGGTTGTTTGTATTAAACGTGTATTGTTATCCCCAAGGTGAGTCTGTCTTTGCCCGTGACCATAACTGGTGAGTGAGCCCTCCCTGTCTTTTGCCGCGACCCTCGGGCCTTTTTGGTTGTATTTTCTCCTCCCCATCCCTCAGTGGACGGGGTGGGGGTGAGGGAGGAGCTGCGTGGTGCTTTTGGAGCCAGCTGGGTAGGCTCAAACCACGACAAATCCTGAGATCGAAACAAGCCAGTATTCGCACAGCTTTTTGATTTCCTGGGTCAAACTTTAAATATAAAAGCGGTAGCTTTGTCCACAGTTTCAGAGATTGGACTTTGCTGCTGCAGTCAGGATTATAATAAAGAAAGGAAAACAGACCCAAATGCCCTATGCAAACTAAGATGGTTTACAGTTGGACTCGATGATCATAAAGGTCTTTTCCAACCTTTATGATTCGACGACTAGTTGGGGTGGGGTTTTTTTCCCCTTGATTTTAAAATATCAAATGCTTCCCACTCCAGTCCTGTTTTTTTCCATTAGCTGTTGAAATTTGAGTGGTAATCTAAACTTGGCAGAATTAAATTTCCTCTGCCAGGCGCTAGATGATGTCCCAGCTTTTGACCTGTGCAATACTGGAAAAGGCCACACGGGGGACATTGCAACCAGGTGGTTGAGATGCTTCCTCAGAAAGCTGTGTGCTACTGATGGCTGACATTGGGTTTGAAGGAGTATAGGCAAAAGTCCATATGTAACTCTAGCTAACCCATTAGACTTTGATTTTGTTATAAGAGGGCTTAATTAAGTTCCCTGTAGTAATTGCAGAACACTCATGAAAAGCTTGAGAATGACCCCATATAGTCATTAGAAGCCACAAAATACTTCTGCGAGTCAAAAAACTGTACCCAGGGAAGGGAAAGCTCTTAATCTACAAGTAATTTCTAAACGACTTCACATGAATGTGGGAAAACACTCATTTAACCTTGGCGATCTCTGAGAAAAGTCATGGGTCTCTGCAGTTTCTCTCAGACTAAGAAAACAGATGCTGCAGCTGATGGGAGGGTCTCTGCTAGAAGATGACGGGCTGTTGGAAAAGATGGCGAACAGAACACTGTGCACACACCAGCACCGCAAGGAAGGAGGCTAGCCGCCACGTATTTCTAGCACCAGCTGATCTTTTTTTTTTTTTTTTTTTGTTGGAAGAACAGATACAGCCTTAGGCTAGTGAGATATGTTTTATGTGTGACTCCTAATCATGATTCTGTTTAGATTGACTTTATTTTAAAATTTTTCAAATTTAAAAATTTTATTTCAAATTGATAGGATAAATCAAGACTTAAAACAAAATGGGGGTTTATTAGACTCTGCAAACCAGCATAACCAGTTTCCTCCTGCAGGTAAACACCAACTGATCCATCCTCTTCCATGGCTTTAACGGTGCCTGAACATCTCTGGCCCTCAATGGTAGTGAACAAACGTACTCAATTTCTTTCATCTGGTCTGAAAGTAATCCTGGGCTGGTTTACCTTTGTCAGCCAGCCAGCCTGGTTTCCCCCCTTTTCAGGATGTGTGACACGGGCTGTGGCACCATGTTACAAATTCTCCTGTGGTTTAAGAGGTCCCCTTTTCCAGTTTCACCCCTTTCCTCACATTCCCCTGCACTTACCACAGCTGAATGCCCTTTTTGTTGGTGTAACTGCCCTGTTGTAAATAGTTCCCTGTTGAACAACATGGGGTGAAGAATGGATGCTAATGTGCTGTTGTTCAGAGGTAGAAAGGATTGGTTGCGGTCTGGTCCGGTAAGGACAGACAGTTTTTAAACTGCCTTGCTGGCAGAGCGGTTGCACCATAGAGTTCCACCTTCAGAAACACTAACATATGAAACAAAAAGATGCCTCATGTTTTCCCTTTTAATCCCATTTTATGCCTGCTAAATCCATAATAAATCACCTAAAAAACAGGTGATCACCTTGGATGCCTTTTGCCTTGGTGCCTGCAATCAAACCAGCCCCCAAACAATTGCCATGCCAGTTTTCTGCTCTGTCTTTGCTCTGGTTCCCCCCTTTTATCTGTGACTGGTCTTTTAGCATGACATTTCCCTTTTGATTCTGCCCATGCAAGCCTCACAGCAGCCAGTCCCCAGGCAAACAGCAGCATTCCTGTGCTCCCAGCTATTCCTGTGCTTGCTGCAAGACCACTCTCCTAAGAGACAGGCTGCATTTCTAAAGAGTTAATGTGTCAGTATTCCTCATAATTTTCTCATTATCTTCCTGAGAAACTTTTTTCTTGATGGCAGATGAAATCATGGATTTGTGCATATTCTTTTTTTCTGCAGTCTTAAAGTAAATACTGTAGGAGCTCAGGTGTTTTGCTGAACCATCATTACTGTGGCATTTCTTCTTTGGCTGACAACTCAACATAACTGAGTGGAACTTAGGCAGAAGTCATCACTATTGCATGAAATGGTGGTGAGACACTGGCACAGGTTGCCCAGAGAGGTGGTAGATGCTCCATCCCTGGAAACATTCAAGGTCAGGCAGGATGGGGCTCTGAGCAACCTGATCTAGTGGAAGGTGTCCCTGCTCGTTGCAGGGGGGTTGGACTAGATGACCTTTACAGTTCCCTTCCAACCCAAACCATTCTATGAGTCTATAAATCCTTTCTGTACTTGTGCCTTTGGGTGGAGCAAAGTCTTCATCTCACAATATCCCCATCATTCCTTGCCCACAGCAGCAACTGCTCAGGCACCCTATAGGAGGAGCATGTCATATACCTCAGCAAGTGATTTTAATTGACTAAGCAGATTTTTTGTTTCTGAATAAATCTCTAGATTGTTAATTATACCTTCCATCTTTCAAATATGCTTCAAAATTACTGTCTTTTGGTAGTGGTCAGTATTTAGCATGTGTCTCGGGTGTGTTATTTGACCACTATATAATGTGTCAGCAGGACCTGGCTAACTGGAATTTAAGCACTTTTTTTTTGTGGATTTTGATGTAGTATCATTAAATACTATGGAATTAGCATCTTCATGCACAGAGTCCAGCTCTGGACTTAGGAGCTTAGGTTCAGGCAGCTCTTTATTCTTCCCTCAACATTTTGCAGTGGAACACCTTCCTTCCTTTTTTCTTTCAGTCTCTGCCTCTTAAGACTGCAGAGGTCTTTGTCATCTTGGTGAGTTTTCTAGGCAAGCCATGAATTGAAACACATGGTCCATTGCATATGCTCCGTCTGACATGTTTTCACTTGAGTCGCTCCTTCACCTGAGGTGCGTGTGCTGCAATACTGTACTCCAAACCGAGAGACAGATGCTTTAATCTGGACTGCATGGCAAACTGTCTCAAACAGAAACTAACATTCGTATTTAGAAACCAGGCAAAGTCTTGCTGAAGAAGGAAGGAAAGTCATTTCAGTTTCTGCTTTAGGCTGAGGCCTTACCTTTGTTTTGGCTCTTACTGTGCTTCATTTTTAATTAAACTTGTGGATAGGTCATGTTATTGAAAAAACAGTATCAAATTAAGTTTCCTATGTGTGTAAGAAACTTATCCTAAACCGTGGTTTTCCCTGGAAAATTAACAGCACAGCAATCCCTCTCATCTCTCTTTCTCTTATCCATGTCCCTGGGATCCCCCATCCTGCTGCAGCTCTGGCTGCTCTCCCCCGCTGTCTGCTCAGCCAAGCCTGTGTGAGAGAAGGAACTTGCTCCTCATGCTTCAGATGGTCTTCCTTGCCAGGGAGACCTGGATTCTGCCATCTCTGTCTTCTGCCTCCTCTGCAGCTGGGACAGGAGGATACAGGGGACAGACATCCAGACACGGGACCTTCATTTCTCTCATTATTACCCCACTTCTAGGTGCTGGAGGATATACCAGTTTTCTGGTTTTAACCCACTACTCTGAACATGAAGAGAAGATGCTTTTCCCATAGAAGGCAAGAGAAAACACAGGAGGAAATCAGCCTTGACTCCCCATCCCTTCCCTTGTACTGTCTGTTGGAGCATGCCACTGGGGAAGGACGAAAGGAAATAGTAGTGAGCATTCCAGCAGCAAAAGGCTCAGGGAAGAAGACAACGAAAACCAAAATCTCTCCATGTTTTATCAAAGCACTTGTGACAAGAAAACAAACTTCCAGGTCAGGGCAACAGCACACGAGACACAGCCAAGCTGCCACAACTCAGTAAGGACTTTTGTTTGTTTACCCAATCTGCAAGTGTGCACTAGATGGAGGAAGGGAGCAGGAAAAGGAAAAGGGATTGAAGCAGTCGGGGTTACCCTGAGCCCCATGGTACAAACACGAAAACGCCACTGTTTTGCAGAGCAGAGAAGGTGCCACTTGTTTTTTGTGCCACAATACTTAGAGCACTTCAAAGCAAGCCACGTGTTGCTTTAAAATGCCAGCAGATCACCTCTAGACCATTTTCTAAACACATTTCGCACATTTCTAGATAACTGCTCATGGTTGGTGTCCAAACTACTGAGACAGCAAACTTTGGTCTCTGCAGGACTTGACATTTATGTGCACATAATGTGTGTGGCAAACTACAGGCAAGGTAAGCAAGCTACAAGGAATGCTCACTGCTATACGTACCAGCAGACTTGTTTAAGCTCCATGCATTCAGCTTGCCTTCATTCACTGAGGAAAGTGCAGCTAAACCAGGCACGATGCTATTTTGTTTCTGTGGCACTGACTTGTGAAGTTCCCTAGGCCTTGTTTCTTGCGTAAGGAGTAAGACAGGTGGCTGTAGAGAAGTTTAAATAATTGCTGCTGGGCATTTAAAGCCATCATTCATGATTGCGGTTTCCCATTTGGAACCAGTGACAATTAAACTTGTCTAAGCCTCTCCTCTGCTTCCCTCAAAAATTTTCTGCCTGTCATACTGACACAGCTGTTTGTGTGTCTGTACAGTGGATTGGATCAGGAACTGATGTGGCTAAAAATAACTGAGGGTAGAGTGGGGAACTGTTACTTTTCAGTCACTGAAACTTTCCAATCTGCGCCACAATGCAGTTGCACACACAGCTGCGCTGGCACAGTGAGCAGAGCACGGGAGTAAATGACCACAAGGACATGCAGAAGAGGGGATGAGGAACACTCATTTTGCTTTTGAAAGAAATGCGGGTGGAGCCACAGCTTCAGTGGGCTGAGCAGGGTAGGACACACCTGGCAGCTCCACTCCTCAAAGGTACTGAGCAAGAGAAGAGCACCAATTCCAGCTGTGTAATGTATATTTGGAAAAGAAAAGATTCATAACCTGGTCCTCCTCTGGAAATACTCCTTGTGTGCAAAAAAAAAAAAAGGTACATCTCTGTTTAATGTCTTTGTTCTGCTTTCCCTTAACTCATTGCTGCTCCCCCAGGGCTATTGTTTCATGGTGTGGATTGCGTGGTGGCAATACCAGCTTAAGGAACTGCTGAGCTTTTTTGGTATTTGTTACCACCTGCCCCAGACTGCAGTTTTCCCTCACTTGTGCCAACCCTGCTGTTTGTGGAGCTGTGCTGAGGGCTGGATCAGGGAAGCAATCCAAGTCAAAAATAACCCAGCGGGTGGCTGGAGATGGCAAGAGCCTCAGCCATCCGATGTAATCTGCTGTCACAAGTCAGCGAGAGCTGCTCGCAATTGCAGGAAGTCATGAAAGCCCAGCCTTGGAGATACCTATTTGCTACAAGAAATACGAAATTGTCAGCCAGTTTAAGGAGCCTTGTGAATGAGGAGGCAGGAATCCTTCACCAGTGTTCATAAAGGACAAGACAGCAAACCTGACCGTGCACAGATGCCAGCATAAAACAGCTTCACATAAGCTTTACTTGAGCTGTCCTTCACATGACAGTTTTGCAATGAAAGCTCATGGCAGTATATGCTATTCAGCTGGTGTATGTTGTTTATTCTGTAGATTAGGGAGAAAGTTACCATAATTTTTAAGTTCTGGAATGGTACTGAGGTTAAGGGAGCTGTGCTAGCACCAAGCAAGAGAATAGAAGAGCATTTTTCACAGACATGAATTTAATAGCTTTGTGTTACGGAGCTACCAATTTGCAGATGTGTTCCAGAAGGACACCTCTTCCTCTCAGCTCCAGAAAAACAGTGCCACTGCTGTGATACACCAGCACTAACCTACATGATCACAGAAGCAGTGACGTGATCTTCCTCTACTCATAGGCTTGAAATGAAGCATCTGTAATTATTCATGCTGTCTTGTATTCCAAGCCTTATCTGGGTTTCTTCTGACTTCTCTCTTCAGTTCATGGCTCATGCCTCCTGGGATGAGTGTTTTTAAATACCAGTCATTTCCTTTGTCTCCCCCTCCTACTGGTGACTTGGCATTTCTCTGCTTCTCTCCCCAGGAATGCCCTGCTGGGAGCTAGCTGGCTGGAGTACTGATGGCAATGAAGGTGAAGCATCAAGAGCTTCCGAGCCTCAGGAATTTCAGGATCTTCTCAGGTTACATTTCTTGAGAAAGCAATTCACCCTTTCTTCACATGCTTTAGTGGCTCGGTACACACTGAGGTGGAAGAGGCAGTTGAAACTCTCAGATACATTAACAGCTACATCACACTATTAGCCAAATGAAAGCAAGTGCCTGAGGCTTAAGGCAGGACATGGCTGCCCTAAGGCAAACTGAATGCTTTCACACCAACCTCTGTGCTCAGAATAGGCCTGAGACATAACATCACTGTCGACTGTGCCAGATAACCAGGGAACTCCTTAGATTTCAAGGGTCCAGAAGAAGTACCATCATAGTTTGCCAAACTCTTTCACCTTTCTAAGAAAGTAAGAACTTGTGTTCAATGATTTTAATTCTTCTCTCTCCAGAAACAAGGAAAAACGTTCCACCTCCCTGCCCCCTGCATTTCCATTGCTGCTTCCCTTTTTGTGATAATTCTTAAAACTTTTTTTTTTTTTTTTAAATAAAGCAGCTTGTGGTTCCTGTTTGGCCCTAGGTTCATAAAAAGGTTTGATCGTATGTCCAATGAATTGGGAAGATATCTGCAATCTCCCTAATGCATACTATATGTAAACTCTGTTTTTCCTGTTTTGCTTGGTATTTCTGCCTTCCTGAAGGCATAGAGAGAATTCAAAGGTCAGCTGTTAAAGAAATCAAGCAAGAAAAGAAAGCAGTTGCGCAGCAAAGAGGCATCTTCTTAAGCACAACAGCCAGGTGCAGAGCTCTGGGAAGCAACTTCTCAGTCCCTATCTTAGAAAAGGAGATCTGCTAAAGCTTTGAAAAGGCAGATCAAATGACAAAAGCTCTGCCTTCCGTAAAGAGATGCACATTATGTGTGCTTTCGAGTGATTTGGGGTATGCAAGCAGACACTGACCTTTTGTGAGGAAAAACATGGACAGAATAGGGACCGATGAAGAAAAGCCTCTTTGGTTCTGTGCTTAAAGATGGGAAAGTGCACCCACCTGAACCCCATAGCAAGGTAGAGTCCAGCAGTATTTTGGTGAAGGTCAGCTTGAGGTAGAGACGTAGCAGGCAATGGCCCAAAGCAACACATGACCAGCAGCGGGAGAATCGCAAGAGCTCTGGAAAGCAAAAAAAAAAAAAAAAGTAGTCCAGATATGAGGGAGCAATTACTTGGGGGGTCTGGAGAATGGTGACCCTTCTCCCATGCAGCTGTTACCACTTCCTAATCACCTCATTTTCCCAGCAGCCTCAGGAAATCCAGTTCCCGAGTCTTTCTTCCTAGCTGTTCATCCCTTTTCAACCTCTGCTGCTTACCATTTCCCCCACATGGCAGCCTGGTTCAACCGTTCACCTTTGAGACGGCAAAATGCCTTGTAATGCCTTTACTCTGGCTGTGTTGCCCTTCTTAGTAATGCCATGCCATTACTCTTACCCATGCCCAGGGCAGGGAGATAGGCTTGTGCAGGTGAGTTGTACTCACACTATTACCAGAGAGACCTTTCCCAGGAAGCTTTCCCAGGGGTCAGACCAGCTGCCTTTCCAAGCAGAAAAAGCTTACTTAGTCTGGCCTCCTGAGGCCTGTTGTGAGTTCTGGGAGTAGCTTTGCTCTTTAGCAGGAAGGTTACCTCTGTCAATTCCTTGAGGCTGTGCAGCCAAGGTTTGCTGTGGTGTGGTAGAGTAATTTGCGACTGCCGGTCCATATGGCTGTTCAGACAAGTCTCTTCCAAGTAGCACCAACCTTTACATCCAACGGAGCTGTGCTTTGCCCAGAGAGTGCCAAAGGGAGGGTAACAGAAGAGTTCACACATCTTTGCACTCTCTGCACCTGTGAGGATGTTTGGACCTGGTATGGCCTGCTTTAATCAATGGGTGCTTTCACTTACCCTTAAAGGCTTACTGTGCTCTGACCATGCTGTCCCACCCGTCCCAGTGTGCACCCCGGCTATCTGCAGCTACAGATACCTCCATAGCAAGCCTCAAGAACAAACCGGAAAATTCTGTTTCCCCTAAGAGGTCTAGCCCCTATGCTCTGGTTCCTAGGCGCTCACATCTGTTCGTGAGTGTCCCAGACAGGCCAGGCCTCCGAGAAGAAAACCAATCGGTTGTCAAAGTCCATCAGGACTGCAAAAGCAGTGTTATCAGGTGGATTCATGCATTTTCTACTAAGAAAGCAAACAAGCACTTGAATGAGAAAAGGGACAGTTGAGAGGTGGATCAGCTGACTTACGTATCAGGTTTGGCGTGGAAAGGCTAAAGACCCTTCAGAGCTTGGGAGGCAAGAGCAAAGCAGACTGCCCCAGCAATGCCTCTTTTGGGCTCTGTTTGCTCCATCTCCTTGAAATATCCTGTATTTTCCTTTTTTTCAGAGATGGGGGTTCCTGCTGTTGTGTCTCTTGGCTATTCAGACCAGTGTTGTTCGCATGAAGGGGAAACAGGGCCACGAAGAACAGTTTGCTGTGCATGCAAGGGCAGTTTTGTTTGATGTATCTCAGAAACTGCCTTAGAGATTACACATAAAATATGTCTTAAAATTTATTAAACATGCAAAACACACCTCTTGTGCAAGATCAAAAGAAATCTGTTTTCTCAGTCACAAACAATGAAGCAATGAGGAATGTAAAAGAAATTTTGTATCAGTCATCACTATTACATATACTTTGTCAGCAGGGGACTAGAAAACTGAATCCCATACAACCCAGGTGACAAAACTGGGAAGATAATCTCCTCAGAGCAGCTGCAGCTCTCCTAGAACCAGGTTCATCTACCAGCAGGATGGTGTGCCATGGCAGAATAATGTTCTGCCACTTTCTCTCGTAAAGGAATGGTGAGCACTGTGTGCCATCCTCTGGCTTTTCAGATTCATGCAGAAATGTTAGATGAAAATGAAGACCAATTCTAAGAATACCCCTCACCTCTGGATTCTTATTTGCATTGCACAGCAGCTGTGCTAAGTAACAGCCATCCCTCTGTGAAGGATGACACATGTATTTCCAAATCTGGTCCTGCCAGGGGCCAAGAAACTGTGATGCTCAGGTCACTCTGGGGAGAAAGAAAGAAAAAAAGATGGTATAACAAAGAACACTAGGGTGAAAAATTTTATTTCAGAGATGTCATTCATCCATTTGTCTATCTTAGGTATTTATAAAGTGCCACAGTATCACTGTAGTATCTAAGCACCATTAGCACAACAGGAATTTACAGTATTCTACAGAGCTCCCTCCCTCAGCTGGCAGGAGGATCTGGGCACCAGCTGTTGACCATGGGTACCGGGATAGAACATGCTAGGGATGGTCTGCTGGAATGATAGTAGCTAATTACCTTTCGCTTTTTCCAGTAGTCTCCCACTATGATCCTAAGGGAAGAGATGGCTGGTAGAGAAGTCAGCGAGCTAGCTAGCTGCTGTGAAAGTAAACCTTCTGGTTCTTGACTTTTTGCACATGCCCACATATCTGTCTTCTGAATTTGGCTCATGAGTTTGTGCTGCCCACAAAGTAAATAAATCCCTGGAAGAAGAGGAACATACCCTGTAACTTCTGCAACAGCAAAGGAAGGGTGGTACCCAGATTCTCCTCTCCAGCTAGATGATCACAAACAGTAAAGGGCAGACAGGCTAGGGGAAGTGAATTATTTCAGCCAAGTGACACTGAACAGGGAAAACGAACAGTGGCTGTGGAAAGGAACTCCAGAAATGTGCTTACACTGGTGAGCAATCCAATCCTGGCTGCTAAGACTACTGCACCAGCAATGTGCTCTGAATCCTAAGCCCACTTTGATTTGGAATACAGTTTTAAATAAGTTCATAAAGATCTTAGAAATAAATGCACATCAATCCTTTTAATTTATAGAGCACTCTTAAGTATACACAGCACTTCACAAAGCACGTAGAAAGGAAAAGAAATGCTCTGAGGACTGCTACAAAGGCATATTCAGGGGCAGCGGGCTTCTCAATCCAGAGTCTCCATGTGAGAGTCTCCCTTGAGTTGAGCTCAGCTGTGTGCAGACCCGGGTTCACTTTCATTGATCTGCTACAGCCACTCTGTTCAGACTGCCAGAAGAAAAGCTGCATTCACAAGATGCCTTTCCCTGGCAAACAGGGCTTCTCAGCCAAACAGTTTTAGTGCTGTAGATTTTCTTCAGGAAACTTAAACTGGAATGAAAGAGACCCACACAAATTGATCAGTTCTACAGCTGGACTGCAGCATAACCTTTGAATTCAGTTAAAAATGAGCCTACCAACTGAGAGTGGTAGTATCCCTTCTGAAAGTCTGCTAGCAAATGAAAATCTTGATGCTTCTGGAACCAATTAGATGATCATTAATCACATTTCCAAACCACTTTCCAGAAGTGGAACAGAAATCAAGTCATTGGTTTGAAGCTGTTCATAAAAAACCAAACAAACACAAAGCTAAAAGCAAAAATGTGCATTTGCAAATGAAGGCTTTGGTTCCTGTGTAAACAAAGCCCACCCCATTTCTGAAAGCTCTTTCTACTTCCCTGAGCAGCTGCACATAAAGGTGCCTTGTTCTTCTAGGAGATGCAAACAGTTTCATGCTCCCCCTACAGCTCCTTTTTATTAAATTATATGAAAATAACATTTTATCAGCAGTTGAGTGTCAAGAAGTGGCTTGGAGCTTGCAGAAAGGATCCCTGCAATCCCACGGAGAGTAGCAAGTTCTGTAGAGCAAGCCATTCACAAGCATCCCTGGCCAGCAGCTGCTCCAATCCATGGATCTTCTTAGCATCTTTATTTCCTCCACCTCTTCCCCACCACAGCTCCACTCCTTTCACTGGTTCCAGTCTACGCTCCTTTTCCCAGAGACCTACTGAAGCCATGAAGCCAGCTGCAGGATCAGTAAGGTACACTGCAAAACCAGAAGTCTTATCTAAGCTCCAGCAGTGCTGGCTAAGCACACCAGTCAGTATCATCACCAAAGTGATCAGCAGCAAAACAGTCAAAAATATAAACAATATAAAGTGTTGCACTGCAATTCCTTGTAGTTAAAACCATGAGGGGGCTACATCCTACAACCACCACTGATACGTACCTGTGTGAAACGAGGGGGGGAGCACTACGCTGAGTGACATTTAGAAGTCATTCCTTGCAACCACAGGGGCCACACATTTTTTTACAGACACATAAATAAAACAACTCAATTCCAGATTTCAAACACACACACAAAGTAGTCAGTGTAAAGCTCAGTGTCCTGATGAGAAAATTCAGATGTTTTGGTACAAAACCTATTTCTCCCAGCTTCTTATTGAGAAATGCTAGTATATGCAGTATGTTAACATTCTGAGAAGTGCTGATATGGTGTAGTGTCACACAGCTGGCCATTTTAACCACTGCCATGGTGCGTGCATGCGCGATTGCTCACATGTGAGTGTGAAGATATGCTCAGTATAAAAGCTAGTTCACACAAATGTGAACACATATACATAGATGTTATTTAAACACATGCGCGCACACACACTGGTCAAGATGGGACTTGAGAAATACTGGTATGGAATCAGGTCAGTCCCAGTATGCTGTTGTTCTGTCCTATTTTGCAACACAGCTTACACCAGCCCGTACACTTGAACTGTATCTGTGAATCCAAATTCTGCAGAGCGAGGAGGCTACCAGTATAAACTCGCAGGCGACCTCCATACACCTGTCAAGTTGCGTATCTCAGTCTTAGCAGCAGCAAAATAGAATTCTGATTATTTTTTTTTAAGCCTCCAGCTATGATAGTTTCCTACATCAGTTACCTACCAGTTCTGAGATTCCGGAACAGGCCATGCCCCTATCCTGCAGCTCCCTCATTCCTTCCACCCAAGCAGCATTCGCAGAAAACCTTTGCTGGCATGCCTTCCCTCTCTGGTTCAGGCCTACGTGTTCCTTTTACAAGCAGACCCAAGTGGTCTCTGCCTGTGCTTCAAGTCGGCCCACACGCTGCATATGCGTAACGCAGAGTCTCCAGATTCTCAGCAGGACTTAGCTTTGACCGTCCTCACTGATGTAAGAGACATAGAGCTGGCTTAGACCACAAGCATGGTGAGCTTTCATAGACCTGTGCAATATTGTACCGGTCACAACACTCCAGCTGCGAGTGGAACAAAGGACCCCATCTCCTGACACAACCACACATGCGTATGTTGCATGACAAAGCAGCTTCTCATCATGCAACCTGACATTGTGCGCTCTCTCCTCAGGCTCCTACGCAGACACCTCTTATGGGGAGGTGGGAGAAAACATCTGCACCTTGGCCATGGGGCAAATGGCATATGACTTTAGTACTGGGCAAAGAGGATGACAGGGCCTTGGGATACAGGCTGCCAGAACTACCTGCCACAACCACTGCTCACTTTCTGTCCATGCCCGAGGTGCGTCGACAGGAGGAGACTGAAAAAGACAACATGGGCCACTGGAACTACTCTGGCCAGCTGCCTATAACCCAGGGGCCCTGGCGTAGTGACACCCTTGTCCACCCCCTCGTCCCTTGGGCACATTTTGGACAGTCCTGGACTAGGAACTGCATCCTAGATCACCCCCAGGCCACACCTAGTGACACTGCCTACCACACGTGCACCCGCTGGTGTGAGACTAAGTAGGAGTTACGACTGAAGCTCTTCCCACAGTGTGAGCACTTGAAAGGTTTCTCCCCAGTGTGGGTACGACGATGACGGATGAGGGTTGAGTTGTCACTGAAGCAGGTGCCACACTCGGCACACTTGTAGGGCTTCTCCCCAGTGTGGGTGCGACGGTGCTGGACAAGGTGTGAGCGCTGGCTGAAACTCTTCCCACAGTCAGGGCACAAGTATGGCTTCTCACCTGTGTGGACACGCCGGTGGATGACCAACTTAGAGCTCTCACTGAAGCACTTGTTGCAGTCGGCACACTTGTAGGGCTTCTCGCCCGTGTGGAGCCGCTGGTGGGCAATGAGGTTGGAGCTGTCACTGAAGCGCTTCCCACACTGGGGGCACTTGTATGGTTTCTCACCCGTGTGAAAGTTGGCGTGGCGGAGCAGGCCTGAGTTCTGGTAGAAGTTCCTCCCACACTTGGCACAGACATAAGGCCTCTCGCCAGTGTGGTTGCGCTGGTGCTGCACCAGGTGCGTGCTCTGGCTGAAACTCTTGCCACAGTCCTTGCATTGGTATGGCCGCTCACCCGTGTGGATGCGCTGGTGCTGGATGAGGTGGGAGCGGCGGCTGAAGCTCTTGCCACAGTCAGCACACATGTATGGCTTCTCCCCTGTGTGGATCCTCTGGTGACGGATCAGGTCAGAGCTGCGGTTGAAGCTCTGCCCGCACTCGATGCAGATGTAGGGCTTCTCTCCCATGAATGCTCGCTGGTGCACCACAGTCTCCTTACGCTTCCGGAAGCTGCAGCGAGAAGTCTCCTTGGGCCCTGTCTCTGTGGAGAGAAGGTCTGGCCTCGTACAGGACACCTCCTGGTCACAGCCCGAAGGAGAAGCTTCCCTCACGAAAAAGTCCGAAATGGTCCCACAGGGCTCGGCTGCCTGTGGCCCATCTCGCTGGAGATCCCCCTCATTTTCACTCATGCTCCCATCACCTGCCGGGACAGAAGGAGAGTCCAGACACAATCGACACGTTTTGTCACGGCCCGCACCCCCCCTTCTCCACCCAGCCTGGCCACCGCAGCGGCCCCACACGGGCCCCGGCAAGGTGCTACGTTCTCCTGCGCAGCCGGTCCCGGCTCCGCCGCTTCCAGCGGGGAGGCGAAGGCGTCGGCACCGCCTCCATCCTCCCTCGCTGTCACCCGCCTGCGCGGCCACCCCTGTCACCTCCGACCGAAATGGGCGCTGGGGAGGGGGCGCACCCCACGCCCGCTGCTACCGCCGGCGGTAGCTTCCCCCTCCCCTTCGCTCCCCGCCTGGGGGGGGCTGGGCCAGTGCACGGGAGGCCGAGGCGCTGGGCCAGGGGAAGGAGCTGCCGGGAGCCGGGGAAGGAGGCAGGGCGGGGAGGCCGGCAGGCAGCTGCGGGGCCTGGCGGCGGCGCCCGGCCGGCCCTCCCGAGACCCGCCGCCCTCCCCCGGGGGCAGCACCGGCGGCGACGCTGCGGGAAACCCAACCCCCGCCCCGGGCGCGCCCCCGTAGCCCGCTCCCTCAGCTGCCCCCGCCCGGGGCCGGCGACCCGCCGTGTCCGCCTCACCTCCGCCCGGCGGCACGGCCCCGGCCCGACCCGGGCAGGGCAGAGGGGGCGCCGGGCGCAGCCCCGGCTGGGCGCGGCGCGGCCACCGGCCGCGGGGAGGGGAAGTTCCCCCGCGCGGGGCCCGCCCCGCCGGCACTTCCTGCGGCTCCCGGGCGCCTGCCGGCCGGCCGGCCTCTATGGTTGTAACCCTTCCGGCCCCGGCCCGCCCTGCCCGCCGCTCCTCGCTGCCGCGGTCGGAGGTTCCCCCCTGGCCGGGCGCGGGGCTGCAGAGGGCCCCGGCCGGCGAAGCCCGGTCTGGCGGCTGGGCTGGGCTCGGCCGCCAGTGCAGCCCCTCCCCGCCGGCGGCCTCTGCCACCGGCCGCTCCTGACCCGGGGCGCATCTCGCAGATTCTCTCGCTCCCCCGTGGGCGGGCGCCGCCCTGCCGTGGCCTGCCCCTCCGCCGGCCTCTCCCTGCTGCTCGTCCCCGCCTGCCCTCGGGGCACTGTCCCCGCCTGCCCGGTGTCCTGGCACCGTTCAGGGACTTGGAAGGAACGAGGAGAGGCTGGGGCCGGTCTCTGACCGGGCGCCATGCCGACGCGGGTCACATAACGGGCCCTGGGCATGGCTGGACCTCTCCATAGGGGTGCAGCCCTGCTCGCTGAAAGCGCAACCTCTGCTCTTAGTCGGGGAGCACGGGGCAGTAGGAAGCAAAAAGGACCGAGGTTTCGGGGGCATCCTCAGTTGGCCGTCCTGCTCTCCTGCCCTGCCTGTGCCATGGCTTCCAGTTCCTCCAATGCCTCTCCTCTGCTGCGCAACCTTCCCAAGCTTCCTTGCACTGACACGTTTTCCTGTTGCCTCAGTTGTTTTCTTCACCTAACACTCCTCGGCATGCCTCTGATTCACAACTGTCTGTTTCCTCCCTCACATTTCTTTATTCCAGCTCCAGAATAAAGAGAAGGCTCAGGGGAGACCTTAGTGTGGCCTTTCAATACATAAAGGGGGCTTACAAGAAAGACTTTTTACCAAAGCCAGGACAAGGGGCAATGGTTTTAAACTGAAAGAGGGTAGATTTAAATTGGACATAAAGAATAAATTTTTTACCATGAGGGTGGGGAGGCACTGGAGCAGGTTGCCCAGAGAAGTGGATGCCCCATCATTGGAAGTGCTCAAGGCCAGGTTGGATGGGGCTTTGAGCAACCTGGTCTAGTGGAAGATGCTCCTGCCCATGGCAGGACTAGATGATCTTTGAAGGTCCTTTCCAACCCAGACCATTCTATGGTTCCTAAATTCCAACACCTGACGTGTTCCCAAACCGCTCTGTAAATTAGGAACTGTGGCTGTTTTGCTGAAAGGAAACTCAGAGCGCATGGGGGAAACAAAAAGATTTACCAAAAGGCAAGAAAGAAGCCTAGATTTTCATGAGACTTTCATGCAGTTGAGTCACATCATTTAGAAGTACTGAGTCAACCAAGAGGACAGGACACACCTGGTTTTGGCTCGAGATGCAAAGGTTTGCAGAACCCGAAGTGACACCTGTCTCTGTATGCTTAAATACTGACATGAATATTAATTTTAAAATTGACTATGAATGTTAAATAACTGCGGTTAAATGCTTGTGTTTTCCACAGTTATTCAAAGCAGAAGAAACAAAAGACTTCTTTTGTGCTTTGGTGCCCTTGAACAAACTTAACTACAACCCTTCCTCCTGACCTGATATGGTGGGAAAACAGTTCTGTTGTCCCCACCATGCATTCTGAACTGTTTTCTGATTTATTCCCAGTCCCTTTTAAACATCTCTGGATAGTAATGGTTCTGCAGACCTTATACCCAAATGTTGCTTTGTTGAGATAAGTGTTGTTGACAGGAGAATTAGCCATTGCAAGAGAGAAATTAAGTTGTGTAAATAAGGAAATGTGTTCCGGGAGATGGAAAAAACAAGAGGAAAGATCAGTGAACTACATACCCGCAGAGTGCCTGGTATAGTCAGCTGGAGGAGAAGAAAGCCTCTGCTAAAGTCTTTCACAGGAGCAGCAAGGGAGCACAGCTTAAAATCGTGAAAAGTAAATTTTAAGGAGCAAGTTGTAAAATGCGGTAGCGATTGTGTTCAGCCTGTTCTCTGCAAGCTGGAGATCTGGTACTCCGGATCTATACCTGGAGAATAATCACAGGTAGGGAAGATGGAACCTGGGATCAAATTGTCAGTAAGGCAGCTGTAGGAGCGCAGCGCAGAGGAAAGTTACGTTAATATTTACGTGCCGATGCAAAAGAAGATGCCGATCCTAGGACAGGATACCATCAACCTCACAGAGGGTGGAGGCACAAACGAAACAGGTATGAAAAAGGAGGCGCACCTACAGCTGTTTGGGAATGTGTTTTTTCTGCTGCTCCAAAGAAGTACTTCCATATCTTTGGAGTTGCATGGCTGAAGGAAATGGAAGTGAAGCCAGTCACTCACTGGGTAAGGAAAAGCTGGGAAGATGGCCAGGGACGCATTGCTAAAAGCTTTGAAACATAATACTCACAGAGGTGAACATCATCAGAATAACAGCAATAAAAGGCTGGAGGATGACAGCAGGATGGTTTGTTGTGAATAATTTATAGTAGTTTAATTCATACCAAAATAATTTATAATAAGGATTTTAATCATAGTTTAAATCACCAAGTGAGCAAATTTGAATTAAGTAAGCGATGTTAATCATATTTTGTCGGCATACTTTGTAAGAGTTTTCTTCCCTAAAGGGAAGATTGATTCTCATTGTTTGCTGAACATCCAGAAATCTTAAACTAAGTGTAATCTTTTCACAAAATAATTGGGTTTTTGTTAGTGAGAATACATGTACACACAAGTAGTTCTATAAGTTAACGCGAACTTAATTATTTATTTAGCCCACATAAATTTTCAATGTCATGATTTTGTAAACTGTTAAATTACACTTCCTATTTATTAAATAATTCCTTTGTTTAATCCAGATTTGACAAGATGTTTGTGGAATTGGAACAGTGGAAAAGAAAAAAATGAGAATTTTCAATTTGTCTTGTAAGTGAAATATGATGAACAGATCTAAGAAATGCTTTATGTTTAAAGTTGAGATATTTATTAAACAAAGCTTAAGAAACTGAGATGATAATTGTGATAAATCTCACACCTAATGATTATTCAGATTGGAAGCTTTCTGCCTTTAATACTGTCAAAGTTTGTGGTTGATTTTCTTTAAAACCTTGGCAACAGGTATACTTGTGCTTCAATGTTGGTTTTTTTTTAATGTAATGTAAGCCAAATTATTTTTATAGGTTACTGTAAATCTAGGCTTTAAAATGGATGGCTGTCTTTTCATGTGTAATGTAAATAGGTTTAACTGGGGAAAAATTACGCTCAGATTTAAAAAAAAAAAAAAAGCTACATCAAAATATTTCTAGTTAAAAAGACCAGAACCACAAAGAAAACATTTATTAACAACTTGGCTGCTTGTGGTGTCACACCATTCCCTTCCCAGGCTCTCTCCATTTCAAGTGCTCCGTGCCCTCCAATACTTTGACAAATAACATGCAGCCTTCTATTTCCCAAACTGAACTGTTGTGTTATTCAGATAAAGTCTTACAGAAGGACTGGGTCATGGACACTGCCTTCTTCATAGTTCCACAGATTCTTCCTTCCTCTCCTCCTCCTTTGAAATGCCGTGCAGATTCCTCTGTCTTTCCTTTTAGCAATTCGTACCGTGTCACGTGTACCGGTCTGTGGCGGTTTGCCATGGCTCCCAGGGTATGATCCATCACAGGTTTGTGGCCATCAGCTACACTCAGCTGTGGCTCTGCAGGTCTCACAGACTGTGAAGAATAATGGTCTTCAAACTGATTTCCCTTTTCTTGTTTGTGTTGATGGAGAATTTCCTTCTGTCCGCTGCAGTTCTGATTGCATTGGAAGGTGTCCTGTGGGGTCCCTGTAGATTTATGCGCCTCGTCTCCTTTGGGATTTTGAAGTGAGGTGAGGTTGAGGCTTTTTCAGCACTCCTTTTATTTTGTCATGGCCCTATCTGTTCAGATGTATTAGCTGGTTACTGCTACTACTTTGCTGTTACCTCCAGTTTTGTCCTGGATTTATACCCACCTCTTGCCCTGTGTTGGTTGGTTTTCTGAAACTGCTGTGCTTGGTGGTTACTGATGTAGCTATTTCGTGGTTATGTACAGATGTTGCTCATCTGTGCATAGTGTTTTGGGTCTGTTGCTGAGAGTGTACCCTAGCTGAGAAACCTCCATCCATCTTGTGGTATTAGTCTTTAAATCTGTTTGGATTAGTGATTACTCCTCTTTAAAGAAAACCATGTGTTGGATGTGGAATTTGTACTTCACACAGAGGAGCAGGAACATTTGCTCCTTAGCATAAGGTGGAATGAAAAACGTGTCATTTTAGTCAGTATCATCCCATGCTGCTTGAAATGTGGAGTCTCCTGCACAATAATAATCTTGTCATCTACAGTCTTGATGATTGAGAGTCTTGCTTGTGCCTGAGTTCGGTTTTGACATCTGGAGTTTAGCTGACATCATTATGGACAGATGTAGCTAGTAAATGATTGCCAGCTGTGTAGATGTCGTGCAGCTCAGGATGACAGAGTTAATTTTTGATCTTACAGGCAGTCAACACTTTGCACTGGATACACATTAGGTCATTTTTTTGTCAGTCCTTGTCCTTGCTCCATTCCACTCTGCTCCTGGAATATGGACCTGGAGCCTTACTGCGCGGAACGTAAAACACTTCACAGTCTTAGTTGGGTTATAGTCACGATCTCAGACAAGTTACCTCTTCCCTGGGAGGTAAGGAAATGTGATTTTTACTAATACCTGACTGGGGAACAGAGACTAAGGTCTAGTTGTGCTAGTCACCGAATGGCAGACAGTTAAATATGAGTGGCTCTGGCACTACGCAGCTTATGCAAGGTCCCACTGACAGAGCAGGGAAATGAAGCTGGCACTGCAAAGCCTCGAGGGAGCATCCCAAAACACTTCTTTCATTTGTGGATACGGATGTTACTGTTGGTGTATCAGTCTGTGCCTTTTCTACCTGTGAGACTTGTAGCATCTATGAACAGTGCTATAGTCCTGGGGAGCGAGTCCCAGAGCAGCGACACTGACATTTGCCCATCAGTAGGTACTGCTAAATGCCTCAGTTGATTTCTTATCTAAACTGCAAGCAGGTCCTAATGTAGCTGGGCACAGGTGGATGTTGTATTGATAGTTCTGTAAGTAGGTCTGTGTGTTCAAATGTATTTGCATGTGACTACTGTAGTGTGGGTTGGCACTCGAATTTGGCTTCTGTCTTCATTGGAGAACCTGGGACTGAGTCCTACTCCCCCTTTATGTTGAATAAAGAGAAGGAACGGGTAGTGAAAGTCAGGCTTCCTATAGTGCCCCTAAGTACCTGTTTAGCACAGGAATTCCCTCTCTCTCCTGTGTTTTTGTCCCAATTCGGCCAGAAGAAATTGATTATCTAGGAATGAGGAAACTTTGGGAAACATTATCTGGAGAAGCAGGCCTTCTTAGGACTTCAGACATGGAATGGGGATGCATCTACTGGATTAATGCTAACAGTGCAACGCTATTTTTTTTTATATATATATGTGTCACAACACATATTTATCTTTGCAATTAAGTTACATGCTCCAGTATGCAGGTGCAAATGAAGTTGTGTCACTATTTCGGATCAAGGCTTTGTTGGGCCAGACTGTGGCTTGAAGACTGCATTATCATTTACTCTGTCTGTGATTCTTTGTCTCCTGAGACATGGCAATGGCTACATCAAAATCAGTGGTGGTTTCAAATAATTCCCCTTTCAATCACTTGCTTTAAGCACAAAAGAAGAGGCCCTTTTGCTTACTCTGACTCTAAATTCATTTATTTGCTTCTTTACTGGGAGGTTAGCAAAGGAGTTGTTTTCTGGTCTTCATACTCCTTTCACTCATGTATCTTAAAAATCAGACTATACCCTGGTCTCAGTACACATGGGGTAAGCGTGGGATGCAAGTGGATCCCTGCTGAGAAGCTGAGGGATTCTAAAGGTTTTAGATCCCCGGGTCCCACTGAGATTTACCTGGAGCATGGGACAACTTCGAGGTGCCTCTAAAGTGCCTGAGTTAATGCTTTCAGCACAGGGGAAATCTTATCCGGCTTTTCAGAATTTACCAATGTTTTCAGAACCCTCTGGGTTCAGGTGGGACATTTTGGAATTATTGCATGGCCTCGGTGGGGTTTTTTCTGCCAGACCTTGCAAGACCAGAGGGCCATGTCTGCTTGCATGTGACTGAAATGCAGTTTCCTAGATTGCCCAGGTGGTGGCAGATTTGCAGGCTATCAAATCAGTCTTTTCAACACATTTTGCGATGGAACTGCGTTTTCTACGTGGGTTAAAGATGCCGCCTTCTTAAATTGTTACTCTTTCATACCTCTGAAGCCATTTAAATGGCTTCCATTTCAAATGGAAAATATCTGCTTTCAAGTATATTAGTCCTTAACACAAATGTTATCTGCTGTTATATTTCTTGTTAAATTTCTGCTAAACCAAAGTTTAATGATTAGACTTGTTGGAGAAGGGTTTTTTAATTAATTTGTCTACTTATTTAAACTAATGAAGTGCTATTGATTACAGAGTGTTTGTGTGGAATTAACTCCCGAATCTTGTACCACGTAGAAATCCCACAGATTGTCTGTCAAAGTTCCTAGTGGGTCAGGTCTTGCTCCTAGAAGGAAGTATCTGTCCATTGGTGCTGAGAACGTTCCTTGAGGTTTTTAAACGACAGCCTCCCATGTAGCCACACAATCTCCTGGCCTCACTCCTTGTTTCTTGAAGGCAGAACTTAACATCTTTCTGCATTTTCACCCTCTTCCTGCTCCTAAATTTTATTCAAGACTGCAAGGTTCTGATATCCTTTATTTATTAATATTTCCATAGATTTTAGGGGTATACTAGCAAATTAAGTGCCACAAGGCTTTGGGGTGGGGGGGTGGGATTGGGGGGGCAGAAAGAATGACTGCGATAGTTTGAAGGAATTTGTTTGTATTAGTTCTTTCTTCAAAGCCAATACCTAACCTGCTACTGCTGTAATAATTGCCTGAGTGACAAATATGGGGTGAATATTTCCAGTATCTTTGGTTTTACGCAGTGTTCCCTGGTTTATGCTTCTGCAGGTTATGTTAGCCATTTCACCCCAGCATCACCATTGGAAGTTATGTTCTGCTGATACTCATCATGGCTTTTGAAGTCTTTTCCTGAGTCTGTGCTTCCAATGATAGATTCTTCTACCCTGTAAGTGTGGTTTACAATCACCAAAAATCAAATCCTTTGCATTTGAGAAATTCACTTCACTATTCTTCCTTGAAAAACAAGAAAATCCTCAAAACCAGGCAGCCTGCCAAACTCCAAAATGCATCTACAATATACTACCAAAACCAAAATGCATGGAGTAAAAATAAGTGTGGTGAATCATGCTTTAATCCTAATCTTAAACTCCTTTGATGCTTTTCCAATTATTCATACATTACAATTTTTCAAGTGTTTTTAAGTAGTGTTCTTGCATCTTCAGTTGTTCAAATAGCCATACTGTGTATAGCCATGCTTTGTGTAATATCTTCATTTCCTTGGGAATGTGGTGAGCCTTTTTTGTTCTGGATGACGTTGGAAAGCTGAAATTTGGGCTGTATTCAATTACAAAATGGTGAAAACATGCAATAAGTCATGCTAGAGCTTATTATAAATGAAAGTGCTTTCCCTTTGAAGGAATTGTGTTAATGCTACTCTAGACTGGCAGGAAGCACCATTTTATTTTGTATTTGTATACAAATGCAATACCAAAGTACAGTGATGTCTCTATCCAGTACAAGGTCACCAAGAAGCTAGTGTGATGTAAATATAGTACAATAGTAGATCTCCACCTGCTGGATTTTTTTGTGCATTACAGCTATAATTATAGTGAACCACTGAATTTTAAAGAGGAAAAATTTATTTTGATCATAACTTCTTTTTCTTCATGTAAGAAAGGACTGTACATAATACTCAAGCTGATAAATTTGTTATCCTCTGGTGACCTGACAGATGCCACTGAGATCCTGGGCACCTGCACATTCCAAATAGCTCTGCACTGCTGAGAGGGAAAAGCAACCAGCTCAGCTCGGCTTTTCGTCAGGGAAGGTAATGAGCTGCAACACTGTTTTGTCTCCGTTCTCTGTTTAAGCTCTGTGTAAGCAAAAAACAGATACACGGGATTTCCCTTGCTGTTGTTTTAAGCTTTATGTGAGTAGAAATATAATCGTTTTTTGGTTTTTGCTGGTTCTGGCTGGGATACAGTTAATTTTCTTCATAGTAGCTAGTATGGGGCTATGTTTTGGATTTGTACTGAAATGTGTGATAACACAGGGATGTTTTAGCTATTGCTGGGCTGTGCTTACACAGCGTCAAGGCCTTTTCTGCTTCTCACACCACCCCACCAGCGAGTCAGCTGGGGGTACACAAGAAGTTGGGAGGGGACACAGCTGGGACACCTGACCCCAAATCACCAAAGGGATATTCCATATCATATCACGTCATGCTCAGCAATAAAAAACTGGGGGAAGAAGAAGGAAGGGGGGAGGTTCAGAGTTATGGTGTTTGTCTTCCCAAGTAACCGTTGCACGTGATGGAGCCCTGCTTTCCTGGAGATGGCTGAACACCTGCCTGCCGATGGGAAGCGGTGAATGAATTCCTTGTTTTGCTTTGCTTGCACGTGCGGCTTTTGCTTTGCCTATTAAACTGTCTTTATCTCAACCCACGAGTTTTCTCATTTAACCCTTCCAATTCTCAGCCCAGTCCCACTGGGGTGGGGGTGGGAGAGTGGCTGTGTGGGGCTTAGTTGCCAGCTGGGGTTAAAGCCCGACAAGGTTAGAGCAGGAGAGTCTGCAGTGGTTGTACTTGGAGGATTTTTATGTCCCGAAGTATTTGCAGGTCACTCTTGGACCAGTTCTCTGACAGGTCAGTCACGATCTCTACTTACATGCTGGCTCCCTACTTACATTTCTCCCCTAGTAGGTGTTTGCCTTTCAGAAAGAAAGAAGGAGAAACTGTAAGGGAAGAAAAAGCTCCTCTGGAGGAAAGAAACTTTGTCAGCAAGATTTAGTCTTCCTCTGAACCTCTGCCTCAAGAGTAAGGTGAACTGGCCCCTCCTGGGAGGCTTCCTTAATTTTTTCACTGAAGATGAGGGGAGTAAGAGATGTGGTAGGAAAGGAGTGGCATTTGACTGTCGTGGCCTTTGCAAGTAAATACAATGATATTTCATGTTTTAGCTTTTTTTTTTTTTTGAGTTATGCATTATATTTGACTCACAGGTATAATTAACAAAGAGTTTCTAAAGCAGTATTTCTTTTTCTAAAAACTTTTTTAACAAATCTGAAGTACTTCTTTGGAATATATCAGCTTTGATAGACTTTAACCATCTTTTGGAAAGAAGCAGCCATCAAAAGCAAACAGCATATTCTGTTATAATGTGCACATGGAGGATATTTTGTTTCCACATTCAAATAGAAAGATGCAGGCCACCTTTTTCACTGAGCATTTGATCTGTGTGCACATGGTAATGAAATGAAGGTCAGTGAAAAAGAACTGAAGACATCCCTGGATAAAATGGGAAAGCAGAACTATGGGGCAATTTAAGCTGTGGAAAAGGCCAGCTTGTGGAAAAACCATGGGTGAAGCTCAATACCCAGAGAACAAGAGAAAGGAAGGAGCAGAACCATGGATTCGCTTCTCCAGCCCTTCTCTGCTGTGAGCCTGCAGCATTACATTTGCAGCACGTGCAAGTCCATAAAACATCACCCATCCAGGCATGTTTTGGAGGAGAGCGTGTGTGGTTAGGGAGGTGTGACTAACTCACAGAGCTCCCGGGAAGGGTGCAGAGCACAGCACCCAGCACAGGGTGATGATGCCTTCCAGCATGTTTCCTCACCCACAGCTCCTGCCTGCCAGTGAGGCAGCCCAAGGGCAGGGGAGAGGTAGCTGCTGCTGGGTGGTTAGTTCCTGAAGCTCCATGTGAAAGGGTGACCACCACGTCCATCTGCCTCTGATGTTTCTGAGCTCTTGAGTTTCAGGGCCCTCTCTTTGCTGCAGCAGCTGCTGCGTGTTCCCCATTGCGAGAGGGCAGGCCTTCCCCTTTGCCTGCCTTCCTTTCTCGCCCTGCCAGCTGCACCCCACCAGACACGAAAGCCTGTGGAGAAAAGCTACCAGGGCAACGCTACCCGTCTTCAAAGGGGGCGCGGAGCCTCGCCTGCTCTCTGTGCCGGGCAGCTGACTAGCAGCACAGTCCCCCCTTCTCACAGCGACGCCATGGTGAGGGCTGGATGAACCCACCGAGCGAACAAGGCCAAAGCCCAACGTAAGGGAACAGCAAAGTCACCAGAGAGCACTCCACTCCCACCATGGGACAATTAAGGAAAAGCCCCCGCGTACTTTGACGGGGTGGTCGATACCCCAGGGTAAACAGCTGCTGGGGCACCGGCCCCACCGCGCCGAGCGCTGCGGCCGCTATCCGCCCGCCCGCGGGGACGGCGCCTCCCCAGCTCCCGCCGGCGGCGCCGGGGCAGGGCTCCCCGGGGCGGCTCGGCGGGCGCAGCGAGGGGGATCGGCAGCCCTGGCCGGTGGGCAAAAGTGGGGGGGGGGGGGGGGCGGGGCGCGGCCCCGACGCTGCCGCGGCACGGCCCTGGCGTCCCGGGCCCGGCGCCCCGCGTCTGCCCCACCCGGCCTTTCGGCTCCCTGCAGGAGGGGTGGGGCGCAACGCTTCCCGGTGCCAGTCCGCTGCCTTCCCCTCGCCAGGGAGAGCCAGCAGCAGGCCCGGGGAGCAGCAGGCCCGGGGAGGAGCAGACCCTGCACCTCCGACGCAGCAGCCGGCGTAGGAGCCCCTGGGAGGGAAGGTAGGGGCCCGCGGCAGCTGCTGGGAGGGGGCCGGGCTGACCCAGCGGTCTAAAAACAGGTCTGGGGTAGGCTGAGGTGCTGCTCAGAGGCTTTTGGAGAGGGCTGGAGGTGCTCTGGAGGGAGGGGGGAACCTGTTAGCTGGCGGGCGTGTACTAAAGGTTGGGAAGAAGCACGAGGTGTTGAGGCTGAGAGGAGAGTGGGACCCTGTGCCAGGAGCCAGAGCAGCCCTGAGATGGGGCTTGTCGGTGTTACAGGGGAGATTAAGATCAGATAACACCGCTTTTTATTACAGAAGTCTCTTGATTAAGCTCTCCAGCTTGCAAGTTACCCAACTTCAGGTCTTCCTAGTAGACGCATCTCTCTGAGGGTAGTGTTCAATACCACGTGCAGGTTTGTCCCTTTTAGGCAGCCTGTGGGTACTGCCAAAACGTACTGCACCTGTGCCTGCCCCCCTCCCTTTCTCCTCTCTGTGTGGGAAAGGCTTCACACTCCAGGTCTCCTCTCCTCTTCTAGATGGAGCCAGTAGTAGAGTCCATACTTGCTTTTCTCCAGAATCCTGGGAAGGGTGATACTGCAGGACATACAGGTGAGATGTAAACTCTGCTAGTTGAATCTCAGAGGGAAGCCTGCGGCTGCACCAAGTGGTGTTGGGAACATGGCGTTCCTTCTTCTCAGCTGGCTGCGCTGTCCTGAGTTGCTGGGATGGTGTGGCATGCTAGGCTGGGGCAAGATGGGCAGTGGTATTCTGTGTTTCTTTCTGCTGTGGGTTTCTAGCAGCTGTTTTAAAGTAAGACAATAAAGTTCATTTGGAGTGGGGGAAAGTTAGCACACTTCTGGGTTTTAGGCTTTTTCATGGGTGAATAAGTTCTGAGGGTGTTGCACAGCTGCATCTGAAATGCGTGGCTCCGCAGCACTAGTTGTGGATGGGAATGGAAGGTTGTTTGGGTCCCGTTGCACACCCGTTAGAGACCTGGGGTATCTGCATGGGCCTCTGGAAATAATCAGCTGCTTGGTTGTAGAGTGAGGGAATGACTGCTCCTGCCAGAGGGAGTCTTCTTCATCCTTCTGGGAGAAAGCTACCTCTTGAGTGTAATTCCTTGATATAAGAGATGAGCCCCCTCTCTCAGTAAGTGGGTTTTTTTTTTGTTTTGTCGGTGGTATTTAGATCTTGGCAATCTAGATCGTTAGATTAGTGTCTGTGTGAATAGAGAGCATTTTGTTTATTTAAGGGCATGTTACTTAAGAATTTTTATTTCTTCGTGTCATAGAGGTAGGACTGAAATTGCACTGCAGAATTTTATCTTGTATGTAGAAAGCCTGGAGTTTTTTTGTTAATGGAATACTAAAACTTCATGTGTTAAATGGAAGTATATGTAGTGCAAGTAACTGACTATTTTAGTGCTAGATCAGAGATGCTAATGGCTAAGTCCTCTGTTTGAATTAATAGTAACCATCTTAAGATGCTTGCAGAAATCAAGCTCAGATTAAGTGTGCATCAGGTGATACTTATAATTCTGTTAATGCTGAACTGAAAATATAAAATTCAGTGAGCAGAGTAAGATAACCAAAGCCTTACTGTGGGGTGCATGATCATACATACTCACTTGTGAAATACATAGGTTGCGTTCTTTAGGGAAAGAAAGGGCCATATTTGAATGTTTCCTGTGAGTTTCCTTGGAATGCAACTTTTTTAGCTTGTCACCACAAGAAAAGTAGGTGTCATTACTCTTTCATATCTAGTTCTAGCATAGTTAATTGGCAATTAGTTAAATTTTTTTATCAATAAAGATTTAACTCCTCTGACTTCTGATGCATGAATATGCAGTATCCTTATAATAATTACAACTGCTCTTGTGGTAATTAGGAAAAAAACCTGACGTGCTGGAAAAGATGTAATGTAAATTTTTTCAGTAAATATTAACTAACACAACTGAGAAACAACCTAAATGTCCCTGTTGATTTTGCCTAATGAAGTTTAAGGGGACTTTTGTGTGTGTGTGTTGAACCATATGCACACAAACACACAGCTTTAAAACAGAGTTTTAATACTATTTTAGCAGGCTGGAAGGCTTTTGAGCAAAGTCTGCAGGAGCAAATAGCTAAAAGTAGGTATTTTTGACAGGTAAGCCATTTCAGCATGTTCCTTTTCCTTCCTTCATTTTGGTAGTCGTCTTTGCCATTCACTGAGGGGAGGAAGAACAAGGAAATGGGGAGGGGAAGGAAGAGAAGAGGTAGGTTTCTTAACTCTTTTCTTCCCTGTGCCGCTTTTTCTTTTCCTTGTCTTCTTGTCTCAGTCTTCATCATTTTCTTTCTTCTTTGGA
Organism: Leptosomus discolor; assembly: GCF_034619465.1. NCBI lineage: Eukaryota > Metazoa > Chordata > Aves > Leptosomiformes > Leptosomidae > Leptosomus > Leptosomus discolor. The sequence goes on from NC_141391.1 coordinate 137,158,791, forward strand.
TAAAGGGGAATCTGGTGCAAGTTGATGCTAGGCTTGAGAAATTCAGTTATTTTACAAGGAGCAGCTTATTTGTCTTAGGGAAGGAGAAGTGTCAGATTGCTCTCTTACTCCATCAGGGGACTGCATTTTGACTGACGATGAGGAAGAGAGAGGCACCCCCAAGGACACTAAGCAAAATGTACTGCCTCCACTACCTGAAGCCCGGAGCCCAAACAGGGGAGCAGCCAGTCTGCAAAGGCAGCAGAGGGCAACCTGCAATAAAACCCCGCACCAAAAGAGAGGCTCCATGAAACTCGCCCTTGTAGCTGATGGCCAGAAACAGCACACAGGAGAGAAGCCCTACGAGTGTGCAGAATGCGGGAAGGGCTTCAAGGGGCACACCAGACTCCTGAACCACCTGCAAACCCACAGGAGAGAAAAAACGTTTGAGTGTGTAGAATGTGGGAAGAGCTTTAGCAGGAAGGCCAACCTGGTGGTGCACCAGAGAGTCCATACAGGGGAGAGGCCCTACAAGTGTAAGGAATGTGAGAAAACCTTTAGCCGTACCTCAAACCTTCTTGCTCACCTTAAGATCCATTTGAAAAACAAAACTGTTTCCTGCACCGCGTGCAAGAAGAGCTTCAGTGAAAGTGCAGCTCTCTTCTACCATCAGAGAGTGCATATGGATGAGAAGCCCTATAGATGTACCGAGTGTGGAAATAGCTTCCGTCTGTGCTCAAACTTCATCAAACATCGACAGATTCATTCGAGACAGAGACTCAGTGAAGACACAGCAGGTAACTGAATTAAAATCTGTTGAGTTTTATTTCAAGCTGTACAGACTTACAAGGGATATATGAGATACTGTGGTCTCCAGTTTTTCCTAAACACTTCCCACTCCTTTCTGTGGATATGTATGGACTTTTTTTGTTCGTTTGTTGTTTTTCCTCCCTATGTGGCCAAGAAGGCAAACAGCATCCTCACTTGTATCAGAAATAGTGTGTCCAGCAGGAGTAGGGAAGTGATTTTCCCCCTGCACTCAGCACTGGTGAGGCTATGCCTCGAATACTGTGTGCAGTTTTGGGCCCCTCACTACAAGAAAGACATTGAGGTGCTGGAGTGTGTCCAAAGAAGGGCAACAGAGCTGGTGAAGGGTCTAGAGAACAAGTCCTGTGAGGAGTGACTGAGGGAACTGGGATTCTTTAATCTGGAGAAAAGAAGGCTGAGGGGGGAGACCTTATTGCTCTTTACAGCTATCTGAAAGGAGGTTGTAGTGAGGTGGGTGTTGGTCTCTTCTCCTAGGTAACAAGTGATAGGATGAGAGGAAATAGCCTCAAGTTGTGCCAGGGGAGGTTTAGATTGGGCATTAGGAAGAATTAGGGTTTTTAAGCACTGGAACAGGCTGCCCAGGGCAGTGGTTGAGTCACCGTCCCTGGAGGTATTTAAAAGACGTGTGGATGTGGTGCTTAGTGACATGATTTAGTGGTGGAGTTGGCAGTACCAGGCTAATGGTTGGACTTGATGATCTTAAGGGTCGTTTCCAACCTAAACTATTCTATGATGTATTTATCTCTGTGATTTGAAAATGTGCTTTGAAAATGCCAGAGTTGAAATTTATACTTTGCCATGAGGGCTGCCTGGGACCTTAGACTGCAGAGCTCTCAGATCCCACTAATTCCTGCTTCAGTGTTGCCTGATGTCTAGCCCTAGATCTTCAGAAGTGCCCAGTCCACAAAATACTAAATTTAGGGAAGTGGAAGAGATTTAGACTGTGCATCAAGGCCTTGGTAATCTCTAGCACCTATTTTTTGTTACATGTATAATTCTATGATTAGAGCACCTTTTCATTGTTTGCAGGGGGACATCTCTGCTGGCCATCCCTCCATAATACTCTTAGCATAGCATAGGCTGTTGAGCAGGGTGATTGTTTAAAGTAGGGAGTTTTATGGATTTTGCAATATTCCATGTTCTTGTAGTGACCAGAAACTCTGGTCAAAAGCTTCACTGGGTTTTTTCTGTTGTTGTACCTTTACATGGGCCGTCCCTTTATACTTGGTGAAAAATATTTTCATTCTTAATCTTGCGTCTTGCCTACCCAGCCATAGAATTGTTCTGGGGGTTGGAGTCTTGGCCACCAGATCGTGTAACAGCAGGGCAATTAAGACATGAGCCTGGCCATGTGAAAAAAGTGTTTTGTGTGTGAGGTTTTTCTGTTGGGTTTTTTTGTGGTTTTTTTGGTGGTGTTTGTTTGTTTGGGGTTTTTAATTTGTTTTATTTTGTTTTCCCTTCTGAAAAAAATTTCTGAGCAGGAGAACCTTTCCTCTTAACAATGGAAATAATAATGAAGTTACAATGAAATGGCAAAACTGAATCCCAAAGGTAGGGTTTGAGACCATTCAGATGCAGAGAGGTGGCCTAGTAACTCTGCTAATGAGCCTTAAAGATGGGATTTTGTACTGCTAATGTTTTGGTTTTTTTTTTCCCTTTTTAATGCTGTTTGTTTGTTTGCTTTTTTTCCAGATGTAAGAGTGTATAATTCATAAGAAAAAAAAAAACAACTCGTTTTTACCCTGGCAACTGGCCAATAATTAATATCAGATCAGCCTAATACTATACCTGCTTCAAAAGAAAGTGTGCAAACTTACTTTGGAGTAACTATAGCTACTGCATCATTGTAATGGAAGCTCCATAATAAAATTGCTTTTGTGATCAAACATATGCCACATTGGCCTTGCAATGTGTGGATTAGGAATAAAACTTGATTTCTATATCTGATATGATTTCAAAGAAGAGATTTACATATTTATAACTTAAGTACGTTTTTACATTACATCTCAGCTGTCCTGTTCCTTAACAGCTCCCTAGCTCCAGCTCTGCTTTGTCCCCCCAGCACCAACTCCCCTCCCCCCCGCCTCCCCCCCCAACCCAATGGTGTGGGGAAGCAAGGGGAAGGTATTTTGATTGTGATAAAAACCAAGTGTGTAATGTTTCAGGGGGCTATGTCTTCCTAGGCTTTGTTCTGCTTTGGCTTAGTTTGGGCCAACATGTGACTTGACTGAAGTTTTAAGCTTAAGTGAGTGAGAGGAAGGTTTGTTACTGAGCTGCCTTTTCCTTGTGTGAAACCATACTTAAAATGCTGACCTAGCAATTGGTGATAAAGTGGGCTCTTGACTTACACTGTCTTCCTTTTAGCTGCAAACCATTCTGAATTTACATCTTTGCATCATAAAGAAGAGCAAGGGTGTGGTGCAGAGAAATGTGAGAGGGATCACTTGAATCTTGTTCTTGAGGAATGTAAGTATAAAAAGGCTTCTAAATTGCCATGTGAAGTGTTTTTACATAGCAAGCATTAACATTCTCTTCTCTTTGTACAGTGAAGAAAATGAGGGAAAATATGGATATGCTTCTTCTGAATCACCAAAGTCAACTGCAGGTCCTGCAAGAAATTCAGAAACAACTGGATATACTCCTCCCAGGCAATGATCTCATCAATTCGAACGTCTATAGTTTAGGGCTTCTGCTAGGACAACAGGCAGCTGCAGCGGCATCTCTTTCTTTTCCCCTTCTTAATCCCAGTACTCTGCTCCGTGAAAATGCCGGTCTATCCAAGTCATCTGTTCTTGGAACTCTGCCTGCCACTCAGCTCCCAGACTTTCAATGTCCCGAAGCTTCTAGAACTTGATCAGCTTTGTGCTGAGAATGTATCCAATGTGAACAAATGTGACTACTGTTTTATACTGTTTTCTCATGCAAATGTGTGATCTCTGTGTTAAAATAATGAAATTGTAGTACCTGTGAAGATTCTGACCGTACACTCAGGCTTGGAGAGATGCATGCCTTAGGCATCAGCAGAAAGCAATTGACCAAATCCACTGCCCTTTCAGTCAGCATGCAGACATTTTGGCCAGTAATGTATTTTGTCAAGGCAGCTCAACAGGTCTTATCACAGAGGTGTAGTTAAGTGCACCATCCATAGATAAGGTAATGCACAAAACTTAAGCATATTTTTCTACCTGATATGTCTTTAATATGTTCTTGAGCAATTGGACCTCTCCTGATGAGCTGAAGCTAACGATAAAATTATCAGGGATGCTGTAATCTACTCATATTAAGTCTGATTTATAGAGAGGTAAGCAACATGCTTATGTAAAGGTGTTCAATTTAACTGCACGTCTACTCCTAGCATCCATTTGCAAAAGCTTCCTTCATTCAGGAAGGCTTTGAATTAGGTGACATTTGCTGATTCTTAGGCCAGCATCACTACTAAAACTACCAAAAAATTATATTTTTTTCCCTTTGTTTAAAGCAAACAAACAACTCCTCCCCCATGCACCCCCTGTCCCAGCAAAATACTGCCGTTCTGGTCTACCTTGCTTACTAGGAGTTTATGAGGAAAAGCTGAGCTGGTTTACAGGACACTTGTCCTTTTGTTCAAAGGTGAAATCGCTTGAGTCTGTTTTTAGATGTTCTGTCATATCCTTTTGGGATTATTACATGTTGTTGACTGTTAATGTTGGTTCATTGGGAGTAGGACTAATGTAAATAATTTATGTTTGGGGAGGAACACTGAGAATTTCAGGTGCGCCATCTTGCAAAGTCTGCAGGGGGAAAAATGATTTTTTTTTTTCTGTTCCTGCAGGACTCATGTGGGGACTTTAAGGCTAGTAAGTGGAGAGTTTTAAGAAGTGTTAGTCATTTCGACCTCCTTGTTTCTATCAGTGACACAGGCTAGTAGCAGTGTCAGAGCCTTTGAGCTTCAAAAGCACAAAAAAGTTAACTATGATTTACCTTTGAAGAGCTGCTAGGATAAAGAGACTTTGGGGCTTGCACCGGATCTGTGGGATCAGGTATGACTCTGTGTGTGTGAATACAGACTGTGAAAATCATACACTGGTTCTTATAATGTAGGATTTTGTATTAGTGTTAACTCAGTAGGATATTCATTTAAGCCAAATCGGGAGGCCTTAAAGGGCATTCCTTCAATGTGAACTTGTACTGAAATGTTTGGGATTTTTTTCCATCAGCTGAGCATATCAGAGTCATGTGGCACTAGAATTAAGAGCTCCAATAAAAGTAGCTAACATTCTAAGGAAACTGGGGGGTGCTGTTCATAATTTCTTGGATGTTTAGTTTAATTTTGCTTAGAAGCAGAATCCCCTCTTCAAAGCAATGGTTAAAGTTTGTATTTTAGTGGTTTTTTTAAGATGTTCAATATTAAAACATTGCATTTTTGTTAGAAACAAATCTTTGCTGAGCTATCCTTTATAAAAGAGCTTAGACTTTGGATACCTGAACTGGAGTTCAGTTACTGTAGTGTCTGTGCCTACCCTAGCTCCTTCTGCTTTTCTCCCTCTATCTTACCCTTTCCCTGCATCTAGGCATCTTCTTACATGTCTGTCTTAGGAACCTCCTGATAAAGAAAATGTAGCCAAGTGTTCCACACCTGCAACTTAGACCAGGTAGGAGGAATCTCTTGTTTGAGGGCTTGGGTAGGATTTTTGCCTGTCAGGAGGGAGTTTGTGTGTGATGTTTCTGTTCATAGCTGGCATGCTCAGGAGCAGCTTGTAGCAAACCTGAGGAGAGCTACATCCTGTTGTGGTCCTATTCTCCAGTGTGTTTGTTGGGTCCCATCTGAACTTGAGGGTGAAGTCCTGAAATACCTCTGAACTACATGTGTACTGGGGACTGGAGGAAGTGTTGATACAGAGGAGCATAAGAAGCCGTCATACTTCCTATTTTTGGGTTGCCTGCCTCTCCTTCTGTGTCAGTGAGAGTAGAAGCCAGAAGTCCTTCTCCTCCTATCCTTCCAAGCACTTCAGTGGTTCTAAAAAGCACCTCTGATGCTAAAAGTACATCTATTCCTAGGTGGGGTGGGGCTTGGGGGCTTCTTGCCTGTGTTGGAAGGTATCTAGAATGCTGCTTGCCTCCTTTTCTTCCTTGTAGTGCTTTGGCAATGGGGTAAAAGGGTGTGTGGGGCAGTATCTGATGGCTTGACAGGGACACTGCAGAGCTTTGCAGTGGCCAGGAATAAGTAAAAGGATGCCACAGATGCTCTCCTGGTGAACTTTGAGTCTGTGGTTGGTGCAGGTGTATTTGATGTTGGGGACGTGAGATTCTCTGACAGCTACCAAGTCCTAGGATTGGAGGTTTAGTGTTTTAAATCATGTCCATCTGCTTGGCATGTTAAAAAAAAAAAAAAAAAAAATTAAAAAATCTATTTGCAAAGAATGGGCTGGATTTCATTCCATGCTCAAAATGCTTGAGTTCTGCAGGCAGGAAGATACATTTCTTTTTACGGTCCGCTTTCTGAAGGAAAAGTCTATTAAAACATCCTGGCTTTAGCCATGTGAAGGAGGTGAGTGTCTAAGATCACATTTATCTTATTTCCATTCAATTTCTAGCTATAGTAGCTCAGGAGCTTGATGCCAGTGAGAAATGTATTTGTAAATACAAGTGCTCTCACTGCTCTTCTGACAAACTGTAAATAGCTTGCTCAGGGCCTATTAGAGGTGGGGATTTGGTGTTTTCATCTACCTCGATGCTCAGATATTACTGCTTCAGTCCTGCAATGGTTTTTTGTTGTTGTTGATAAGCTTAAGCTTTTGGGTTTTTTGTTAAAAAAAAAAATAAAATCTACATCAAGCAACAAATCGGTACAAATCAAAATTCAGTGCTTAGAAATGGACAGTTCTGTTTCCAGTAAAGTATCAGAGCAGAGCTGCTATGTGTGCCAACTCCCTAAAGGACTTTGCCCCTGAGAAGAGGGGTGTTGTGTTGGAATTTCGAGATGCTATTCTCTTTTGTCCAAAACTCCTTGGTGAAGTCCGCTGCCATATCACCAATGACACCGGTACCTGCAAGAAGGAGAACGATTGGTGATCAGGCCTGTGCGGAGTGAGTAATCCTGTACAGTCACAGGCAGCATGAATACCTTTGCCAGCTGACCTCAATGTGTCTCTGGTGCTGTTTTGTGCAGGAAGGTATAAAATAGGTAGAGGAGGCGACAAGATGGAGAGACCTGTGGGTAGGGTTGTAACAGATACAGAGAAGGACAAGAAAAGTACCAAATCTTGATATTTAAAAAAAATCCAGGTAGTTATGGGAAACAAGGTCTTTCTATTCGTCTGGTTATCTGGCACCTTTCTTCACCGTGGGACAGCTCAAGAGCACTCTCTGCTCTCTAATGCTTATTCTGCACTATTCCGGGACTACTGTTGGCCTTTTCTTTATTAAGTCCCATTTGCAGAGTGCCAGAGGCATATTAATCCTTCAGTCCCATTGTCAGTTTCCCTACCAGTAGGTGGGCTTGCCACACCTGCAATCTTGGCATGTTGTCTTCCTCCAGATATCTGGAAATTGCAGTCTCAGGTAAGTAAAGGCGATAGCAAGATCCTCAAACATGCTAGATTCTCTCTGATGCAGTTAACTACCAAGAAAAAAAAATACAGTAGGCTTAACCTCAGTGGTAACAGTTTTCTGTGATAAATACTAAGAATTTACAACTTGTTAACAGCTCTCTCACTGATTTCATTCCTATAATCTGTTATTAAAAGCTGTGGATAACTTTCACCAGCATTACACAATCTCTTGGTGACTTATCTGGAAATCAGAAATAATGTTAACACTAACCTCACATTATTTCAGGTCTACATTTTACTTGTATTACTCAGGCTGGATATTTTTCACCATACTTAGTATCATACCACTAACTTTTCTGATGAAAGCAGTATTTTTGATAGGTGACTTAGATTTTTGCATCAGTTGAAGAAGACAGCCCTGTTAGTCCTTGTGAACTATGCTCCAAGAAAGACATGCCAAAGTAGGTACCAGATAATCCTCAGGGCCTTCTTCAGTCTTATTTTCTCTAAGATCCCTCAAGAACTGCAACACCTTGGTCTTCATCGGTGTTGTGGCGGGTTGACCCTGGCGAAAATGCCAGGTGCCCACCAAAGCCACTCTATCACTCCCCTCCTTAACTGGACAGGAGAGAGGAGAGGAAAAAAATAACAGGCTGGTGGGGTTGATAAGGACAGGGAGATCACTCAGCATTTACCGTCACAGGCAAAACAAACTCAACTGAAGGGAAATGTAATTTATTAACAATTAACTCAGAGAGGAGTAATGAGAAATAAAACCAAATCTTAAAACACCATCCCCCCACCTCTCCCTCCTTTCCCGGGCTTAACTTTGATCCCAATTTTCCTCCCTCCTCCCCCCCAGCGGCACAGGGGAGAAAACAGGTGATGGGGGTTGGGGTCAGTTCATCACACTGTTGTTTTCTGCTGCTTCTTCCTCCTCAGGGGGAGGATTCCTCACATGCTTCCCCTGCACCAATGTGGGGTCCCCCTCACAGGAGAAAGTCCTCCATGACTTCTCCAGTGTGAGTCTTCCCACAGGTTCAGTTCTTCATGAACTGCTCCAGCGTGGGTCTCCTTCATAGTGTGCAGTCCTTCAGGAACCGACTGCTCCAGCGTGAGCCCCCCTCACGGGGTCTCTGGCAGCAAACCTGCTCCAGCGTGGGCTTCTTTCTCTGCATGGGCCACAGGTCCTGCCAGGAGCCTGCTCCGGTGCAGGCTTCCCACGGGGTCACAGCTTCCTTCAGGTATCCACCTACTCCAGCGTAGGGCCCTCCACGGGGTGTAGGCAGTCATCTGCTCCACCGTCCATGGGCTGCAGGGGGACAGCCTGCCTCACCATGGTCTTCATCACAGGCTGCAGGGGAATCACTGCTCTGGTGCCTGGAGCATCTCCTCCCCCTCCTTCTTCACTGACCTTGGTGTCTGCGGGATGTTTCTCTCACATATTCTCACTCCTCTCACTCGCTGCAATTCCTGCTGCGCAACAACTTTTTCACTCTCTTAAATACGTTATCACAGAGGCGAAAAACGCTGTCGCTGATGGGCTCGGCCTTGGTCAGCGGCAGGTCCGTCTTAAAGCTGGCTGGCATTGGCTGTATCTGACATAGGGGAAACTTCTAGCAGCTTCGTACAGAAGCCACCCCTGTAACCCCCCCGCTACCAAAACCTTGCCACGCAGACCCATTACAGGGGTCTGTCTCTAGGGTTTCTTGGAGAAGTTTTGCTGCTGTCCTTAGGGTTTTTTTCTTGAGTTACCGGACTTGATTTTGCCTTTATGAATGGGATGCAGGATATGCATAAAAAATCCACTAAATTTGGCAGAATCTTACTAGCATTAAACTATTGTAGGGGGGTGATGATGTCTGTCTTATGGTGTTATGTATTTTACTATTTATACATATTCTAGCTAGGTATTACAGTGCTTTATTGTGGTTCGTACTACAGCAATAATAGCAACTATTTGCCCCCTTTTTCTAAACTCTACACTTAGTTAATAAAAACTGTTTTGAAGGGAAACCTGTTCTTTACAGATTTTTAAAAAATCATGACAAATGAAGCAAATCTGTGAAAACATGCACATTCCCTGTGTGCCCAATCAGGCAAGGAAAGGAAGTGAGGGAAGAAATAGGAGAAGGCAACATAGGACGAGCAGCCTCAAAAAGTCTTAGCTGTATTGGGAGAAACAGAAGAGGAAGTGTATATTGCATCCAGGCAGCTGAAGAAGGAAAGTATAATGACTATAAAATACCCGGTGTCCTACCAGTCCTCCCAGAGTTCACTTGCCCCTCATGTCCTTCCCCTCTGGTATCACAGGTTGGATGGTGGCCCACAAGTACCTCTTCCCATGTTGGGTGTGGCTTGGAAACAGGCTTTAGTGGGCAAAGCTCTTGGTGATGAAAACAGGAACAGCTGGGAACAGAAAGACTCTGTGTGGGTGCAGAGCTCTGTGGTTTAACCCTGTGTCAGCCTGGGTATTAAAAACCATGCAGAAAACATTTCCAGTGGAGGACAAGTAATGCCAGTTTTCAGCGTTCATTGCAACATGAAAATTGCATCCTTTCTTCCTCTGGACTGTAAAGGAAATCCTGAGGATCTAACTTGTGAGGGCTCTAGGCATGAAGCATGTGGAGCTGGAAGTTATTTAAAAAAAAAAAAAAAAAAAAGGTGTTATAGTAGGCTATTGGCAGGATTTTCTGCATTTAGTTAGTGCTTGGATGCATCTGGTTTTGTTCTCCTGCTGACTTGGTTTCTGTACTTGGAGACCTGCTACTCTCTAAATAGAGTTCTCTGGCACCTGAAGAATTATTATTTGTAAATACCAATATCGTGAAGACATCTCTTGCCTGCTTTTCCCTCGAGGTGTGCTGATCTTGTTAAAAATACTCTGTAGCTCCTCTTTCAATAATAAGGCTTAATTATTAAAGTGTCTTTGAATACAAACTTTAAAAATTCTCATTTCACTACTCTGGGGGCAAATATTGAAGAGCTATTTAAAATACTTCCAAACAGGCTTATGGTTTATTATTTTGTTGAAGTTTACATATGTGTAGAGAACAAAACAGTTAGAAACAATTTAATTTAGATTTATTCCTCTGGGAATGTGAAGAGGTTTCAAAATCTGACTGATTTCTTCCAGAGTGTCTCCCTGATGGCTCACCAATTGTCCTGGGATTTTATGCCCTCTAGCTCAGAGATGCTAATTCGGGTGTTCTTGTGTCTTACCTCTGCCTCTTCTGGTCTGTCCAAATTTATTTTTAGATCCTCCTTCCCTGGTTATTTCTTCCCACATTACTCAGATTCCCTTCTTGGCTCCCTAAGGCAACTTTGGGGTCCTTATCTTCACTTACAAGGTATTAAGGAATTTTAATTCTTCTTTACTCCTGAACCCTATGGTTGCAGCAGCTGGAGGGGAGGGAAGGTGAGCCTGTGCTTGCATACAGATAGAAATCTTTGTCGGTGCAATTATCACAGTATAGAGGCAAATGAAGTGGGTTAATGTGTTGCCCTGTCCCTCTCTAGGAGGTGATTAGGTGCCAAATCCCATCTGGAAGGCAGTGAAGCCTGGATGCATCCTTGATTGAGGACCTGGGCTTCCTTTCTAATGTAGTTGCCTCTATGTTTTGGGAGGCTTTGCACTATTTCGTATCAGCACAGCTGAAGTGGTACAGCTTCCTGGAGGAAAAAAGTCTGTACTGAGGCTGTGTTTGAGCTATCTGATGGCCTACGTTGCTATTCAGTTGCTGAGCAAGCCCCTTATATCTCTGTTGCGCGTTTTGAGGACTTGGGCTTGTAAGGATTTGTTGACAAGCCTTTCTGTATGAGGCAGCTGAAGTCGGAGACAGAAGACTTTCATTTTTGCTGGTAGCATTCACACAGGAATTCCAAATGGACTATACGCTCTATTTTGCCAGTTCAGCTCTGCCCTTCAGCAGGGCTGTGTGTGCATAGCTGTGGCATGCTCCTAACAAGGCAGCCTGTGGTGGTAAAGATCCTGTTCACTAAGTGGCTACTTGCCACTTTGCTTTTGCCCTGTCTCTGGCAGTACTCGGTTCCCATATTTGTTCGTTACTCTGGTTTACCATTAGTTTAGCTGATTCCTCTCTTCTACTTCTTGTCAGTTCCAAACCCACCTCCTGTGTAATTTGGTTGTTGCTGTGTTTGCCTTGTAGTTTTTAGTCTGTAAAGTTCCTAGAACGTGTTTAAACAGCTGATGCACATAATAATTGCTGACTATAATAACATCCTCTGATAAGGTTTTAGGGGTTATTTTCTTCATCTTTTGTTATGTGAAATTACTCCTATTGTTATTTCTCCTTTTTATATACTGTAATGAATCCATGCATGATGAAATCTTTAAAAAGTTGTAAGAACTGTAAGATAAAAATTCATTCATTTACAGTTGCCTCTTGGAATGAGACACAACTGAAAGAAACAGGAACAAATGAATCAATAATCCAATAGCAAGGATTTTCCCTTGTAATATTGCCCTGAAAGCAAACAGATCTTTTCCCAAAGAGCAAGTAATATTTTGGCAACTCAAATTAGCATAGAAGCAGAGCTGAAGGAACTGCAAGCTTCAGTTAGGGAAGTTTGGATAGTCATTGGGAATCTAGAGCCTTAAGCAGGCAGAGTAAATATCATCCCTGATAATCTTTCATCTGCAACACATTCCTTTTCCTGGTGTGTGGTGGAAGGTGTTTTGGTTTTGTAGGGTTTTTTTTTGTGTTTGGTGGGGGTTTTTTGGTGTGTGTTGTTTTTTTGATGCGTTTGGTGGGGTTTTGTTGGGTTTTTTTTGTTTGTTTGTTTGGTTTTTTTTAGGAATAGGTGGACTTGAGAGTTTTAAGTAGGTCAAATAAAAATCTAAATACCTGTCACAGTCAGGTTTCATTTCCTGTGCTTCTTTCCTCTCTGAAGCCCAGCTGGTTATCAGCATCCATTAACTAAAGAAAAAAAAAAAAAAAAAAAAATCTTTGCTTCAGGCCTTTTCTAACAATAGAAAAGGCAAAACAGCACGCACATTCTGCTTTTATTCTTTTTCTGCTTGTCTTTAAGGTTATTTACCATTTCTACTGTGTCACTTCACACAAGTATCATCTTTCAAGAGGCTGTTATACTTCTCATTTGTGATCGTGTTTTGTCATCTTTCCTGTGCATTAATGTTTCTATTTAAATGATCCCAGTATGCATTTCATGGTCAGTGGAATGCCTCAATACTTAGGCCTCAGCTATTTCAAAAAGTGAAGCTATTTGGAAAACTCATTCTTTTGATCATTTCTTAACACGGGCAAATCCTCAAGACTTCTTGAATATTTCCCGTGTTCCCATGTCGTGTTTCTCATTCAGCTCTCTGTCCCTGTCTCTTTGTCTAACACATCTGATCTCTGTTTCATTCCCCATCTACTCATTTTCTGTCCCCACTCCCCTTTTTTCTTCTGTCTTGGTCACCCTGTTTCCCTTGAAGGTTCTGAATTTCAGATGACTTGCCTGACTGCTCAAATTTCCATCACAATTTCTTTGCAATCAGAGCTTCACCCCATCAGTACTGCCACCTCTAGAGGCTAAAACTGAGAGGTAAGACAGCAGCCTAACTAGGCAGAGGTGGTAAGACAGATGGTCAAGAGCAGAAGGGAGGTTAGCAGAGCAGGGAAAACAGTGGGGTGCCGTCTAGACTCAGCTGCAGCAATGGATAGCCTGGAGTGCAGGGTATGATATGGTTATGCTCACCAGCAGCATCTTCAGCCTGAAGGACTGGTGGCACATGCTGGCAGCGTGGTGGGACTTCCTCATCAAGTCCCCAGAATGACACTGATTTGGGAAGGGGAGGTGGGGGTTGATTTGCTCAAGCGCAGGGCTGCAATTCAGAAGGACCTAGTGAGGTTAGCGGAATGGGTTAACAGGAGCATCATTAAATGAAAAAACTGGCAGCAATGAAAGATAACATCTTTTTGGGCCCTTTCAACACAAATGAAGCCAGTAGATCCAGGGAAGTCGTTACTCCTTTTTTTACTTGGCACTTGTTAGCCTGCATCTAGCATGCTGCATCCAGTTTCGGGGGCCCTAGTACAAGCAATATATTAATAAACTTCTGTGAGTACAAGGGAGGTCCAAAAAGGTGCTCAGCAAATGACCTGTGAGGAGAAGTGGAGGGAATTTGTCTTGATGAACTGGGGGAAGGGATGGCTTTGGCGAAAGCCAAAGAGACTCGATAGCAGCCTTCCACTACCTACAGAGTATTGAGAAGATGAAGCAAGAGACAATGGTCATAAACTCATATAGGGGACATTCCAACTGTATGCAATGAAAATGATATCTCACCAGGATGATGACAAAGGATAGGAACAGGTTGCCCAGAGAGTTAGTGAAGTCTCCATCATTTGAGGTTTTCAGGACCTCACTCAACAAAGCTCTGAGCAACCTTGTTTGAATTCAGTGTTGACCCTGTTTTGAGTAGGAGTTTGGACTAGAAACCTCCTGAGGTCCCTTCCAATCTGAATCATTTTGTGAGTCTGAAACAGAATGGGAACTCCTCACTTGATAGCTATGGTATATCCATCATCATAGTATCTTGAGAACCTCTATAAAATAGACTTGGGGAAGACATTCTCCAAACTCTAGGAGAGGAGCTGTTGCAATGATCTGTTAAGCTAGTACTGGCACAGCCATTACTGGTGCTGGGATCCTTATCCCAAAGGGTCGTTACCCATAGCTGGGCAGGGATGTAATAATTCTGGGGCTATTTCTGGAAATGCTGTGGGACTACAGAAAATTCCTGACCAATCCAGCCACCCTAAGGAGGAGCATGCCCCTTCTCTCTTCTTCCATGTTAGGGGACAGTGTACTGCTAGCCCTAAAGGCTGATCATGGTTAGGGAACATTAAGTGGCTGGGTAATTAAATAGCCACGGAAATAAACGGATCCTCGGGAGATGGCTACTCTTAGAGGTAAGAAACTACTAAGGTGTTGTGAAATGCAATTCAAAAAGACCCCTGGTTTTTTCTAGCTGGGTCCTGGGGGCTCATTGCATTTGTGAATACAGGATTGTGGAGGGAGTCACAGTTCTTATTTCCCAGTCCCACAAGCCGACCTTTGCTGATCCTTGCAGACTTTCTCTCTATTTATGTATGAAACAGTGCCACGATACAGGTGTATGATGGGTACGTCCTGCAGCTGAGTGAATGGTGCTAGGTAGTAGCACCATTCTGCTTTTAGTAGTAGCTGCTCCTTGGTGCTGCTCTAAACTAAGGTGGTTGTTTTGTCTGACTTCTGGTTTTCAGGGAATTTTCCTTTATTTGTCAGGATTAAGTTTGATTTGTGGAGGACGTGACTTGTTTTATGGCAGTCTTAGGTGCTGCTCATTGTTCCAACTTTTCCAGGTCCCATTCTGCAGTGGCTAATTCCCTGCGTACTTTGGAGGATCTAGATATCCCATTCAGGGTTGCAGGCACTACTTTGCAATAAAACTGGATTATTTTCCCTGGACTTCATAGTCCGCAATATTGATGTTAATGAGCATTGGACACTACTGATTGTCAGTGGACCTTTACGCAGCATCTTTATCCTAATGTAGACTCCTAGAGCAGCTCAAATAAATCCCATTCTAGAAAGGTCTGTTCTTCCTTGCAGGGAAAAGGGAAGCCTAGATTAGCTAGCTTCAACATGTCTGAAGCTGGTGAAATGATTAATAGTCCCAGTATCTAAATGAATCTAGCCTAAAGGTGTTGCAGTAATGAGTGTCATAGAAAAATGTATAAAGAAATGAATTATTTTGTGGCTTAGCAGAATTTGAACTGTGTGGCATGACAGTTTGTAAGACCACACGTAGGTAATAGAGGCGCAAAAAAGATCTTGAAGAGTTTTCTCATTCATCCATCAAATTTACTGAAGACAATAGTGGTTCTTCATGCAAAAATAGTATGCAAGTAATGAAAAAGCCTGTCATAATACATCAGTTGGATAGAAAGCTTTTGTATGGCATTTTATAATTTTGAAGTCTTGAGTTTGGAAAATTAAATGTTCATTTCTATAAAATCCTTTCAAAACTATATCTGAAATGACCCTAATAAGTCCATATTAGACATCTGTGCAAATATTTTTATTTTGAAACACATTTTCCCTGACTTAAGTAGGACTCGCATGTTACAATTTATCAGGAATAGTCTGAGTTCTAAATAACACTGCCCTCTGTAGTGCTTGCAGCCTTCCCACCTTGTGGTCAGCTGCAGTTTTAAAGAACATACTCTGTATCCCATTGTTCAGTGTAGAATCCTTCTAGTCTGGGGTAGCACATAATATAATTTCCCAGGTTAGCACTGAATTGCAATTAAATATTGTGATTTTCTGATAGGTTTTGCATTAATTTTATAGTATTCTCACTTCAGCTTATTCGTGAGAATAATCATGTAAGATAGTATCAAAAACCTTTTCAAGCATAGACTGTGTACCATCTTCAACTCCTCTGTCTTTAACAGTGCTTCTCACCCTATTGGAAGACAAAATTTGATATGACATAGTTTGGCTTTGGAAATCTATACTGTCTATTATTCTGTTTCTTTTTAACTGCTATGTGACTGCTAAGTCTTGTTTCAGTATTGTTCTTGTATTGAAGTAAGGCTTACTAAAAATAGTTCTCAGGTTCTTCGTTTTTCTTTCATGTTTCCTTCAGTTTCTCTTTTATAATCTTTCCTGAGCTCTCCGTGACATCTAACAGACTGCCTCAGCTTGCTTAAGCCTAAGAAAAAAAAAAAAAAAAAAATTAAATAAATAAATAAATAAACAAATAAATAAAAATCTAACCTAAGTACTCTGTATCTATTTACTCTAATCTGAGTTCTTACCCTTTTGTTGCTGATATTGTGTTAATTATGTAATTTCTGCAGTTCTTTCTAGCAAAGACACAGATCTTGATTTCTTTAGTTGGTGCTTCCCACATCTCACTGAACAGAGTCAGCTCTTCCTATAGTCTTTGTTTTCCTATCAATAATATTAGAGAATGCTTTCACACTATTGTAATCTCTTGTTACGTTACCTTTTGTTCCTTGGGCGTACTTGCAGTTGCTTTTTTTTTTTTTTTTTTTATATTATCTTATGTAATCTGACCTACTTGTTGCCTCCTGTGTGGTTTGTGTTTGTGATTTCAGACCAGTGGGGAAATTTGTGGCCTGTCAGATTTATTCTCTTCACCTTATGTCCTTCCTCTAGTTTGAGATGGTGCATACTTGCACAATTAATGTCATTTAAGAAATTGCTAATCTTCCTGATGCCTGTTCTCCAAGGATTTACTTGCCTTGGGATGTTACTATTGGTTCTCCGTGACTGCAAATATCTAATTTCTGGAAATACAGCGTTCATACTTTATTGTTCTTCCTCTTTCCATTGGTTCAGGCACTTTTCCAAATATCACTTGGAAGCTCTATAATGGTTATAGTGTAGGCTTAAGAGGGACAAATACTACAATCTTGTGGTGAGGGAAATGCAACCGATTTCATATGCATTGGAAAGTGACAAAAAAAATTTCCAGGTTATTCTATGGTACAATGCTTAAAGACAACATACAACTGTCTGTCTAGAAAATGCAGAATCTAGTAGCCAACTTCCGAGACTTCGCATGAATATATAAAATTTTTCCATGCTCTGGTGGCTTAGTAATCATTATAGGAAGATAGAAATGAAATAATGTGCGTTGGATTTTTTTTTTTTACTTTAGATATGTTTACATTTTAAATATTTACTTAAAATATTTCCTATCTTATTATTTCTCTGTATGAAAATACTTGTGTGTGCTACATCTGCTCTATTTTCCCATGTCTTTATTGTATATTCATTATTATGCAGCCAAATATTCAAATGACAGCATCTTTAAATGTATTCCACAGGCATTTACACCATGTTATTATATTTAGAGTCACTCTACGGAACACTTATAACAACATGTATAAAATGTTTTCCTTATATCTGTTTTATAGGGACCTCTTTAAAAATAATACACAATTTTTCAGTGGCAATTTTTCCTTCTCCTATCTTTATCAGTTTGTTTTCAATGTGATCTGCAAGCACAAATAAAAATAAAATGTTAGGAAAGAACGAAGATAGGTGGCAAAATAAGTATTTCTACTAAACATACTTAAATTCTTTTCCCTTTCCATTTGCATTTTAAAGCCTCAGAAGCAAGTCAACATAATAATCTCTGGTTATTTTTAGATTAAAATAGACTGTTTATATAATAATGGCAATCAGTAGCATTGCCTGATATGTTCATAAATGTATACAAAGTATGTCTTATAAATATAGCCAGACTAGGAAATACAGTACTGTCAAATCTCACTTTTAAAATATATATTGCCATAGATGGACAGAATGAACACCAACTTGTTAGTAATTTTGCTGCTTCTGCAGCTGCTAGGCTTTGAGCTGTCAACCCTAGGGTGTTCTTGTCTGCTCTTTGCAAAATATACCTTCCTTTTACCATCCTGAACTGGACAAACTAATTTCTCAGAAGGCTGCTTTCTGTCCAGCTGTTCTTAAATGCTTTCAAAATGCTTTGGAGAAACCCAAAAATACTACAGCTGCTTTTTGGTAAGGAAAAGCTACAGGAAAACAGCTCATCATGACTCATTTACTTGCCCTTTTTATTTTGGCTTTTCTCAGTGTTCAGATCACTGCCTTACAAGTATAAAAGTTGAGATTGGTTTGAATTCACAAGGTCTAGAATTTTGAATGAGGAAACTATGGTTTTTTGAAATGTTTCATGCTTCACCTTCCCACCTCCCTTCGTAGATTTTTTTTTTGTGTGTGTGTTAAACACTTTTAAGTCCTTAAAGGTATAAAATGGTGTTTCTCATTCTTTAAAAAGTGCAAACTTTTTTTTTTTTTTTTTTTAATACACACAGTGACACAAACCCTCTGACCTTTAAAAACAGCAGAACTAATACTTCCATAGCTGAAAAACAATCAAAAAATGAAGCACTTAAGACTAGGAAGTTCAGTGTGTAATCACTGTTATACAAGGCAGTATAAGCTTTTAAGTTAGGATTTACATAAAAATCAAACAAAACGTGAAATATTAGCAATACATTTCTATAATTCTGCAAGCTAGTTAATAAGTTAATTTCTCCAGAAGTAAATACACACTACTCTTTAAAAATCAGTTAGGCCTTTTAAATGATGATCATTGACCATTATGTTGGCAAGGTTCACATTTTTTGCGACAATTTAGATTTTTGTTCACTGAAAACATTTTTGTAAAACTCCTTCCCACCAGCTATGCACAGCTCTTAAAAAGAAGAAAAAGACAAGATAAGAAAAATAATAAAAAGACAGCACAACTGCCAAGTAAATTGTGCCATAGACTGAAATCGTTGGGCCAAAGTTTAAGATTCTGGGAGATGTGAAGGACTGTCGCATCGAGGACTTGGTTCAGTTCACTCATTTCTCCTTTGCAGTAAGAGGGGGATGGTGAGCAGCCTTTGCTGGTGGATATGCATTTTGTATAGCACCAATTCAGCCATGATGTCTGTTTGCTGTGTAGATGAAAACTCACGTAGGAAATGAGTGTAATTCAATGTGAGAATTTCTGGAGATGGGAAGGTGTTTTTCTCTTGGATTTGCTGGTTTACATTTTTAAACAAGCTCTCTAAGCAATTTGCTTTTACCTGTTTACATTAATTCTTGCATGGATTTAATTTGCTCATGCTCTCACACAAATGTACTCACAAACACCACAGTACATCTGTCCATTTGGTCTGGCCCCAAATATGTGTGTGCAGCATGGAGGCAAAGGGATGGTGGACGTCAAGTTCTCATCATGTCTTTTAGGTTCCTGAGCGGAAGTGAGGAATGTACTTTTGACTTGCCTTTTGTACCCTGTGGCAGTGGGTGTTGTCTGGGATATTTTTTCTCATTATATTGTCTCATTTCTTATAGTCACAGGCAAAATTCTTGAATTTCACAGTTCTCTTCTTTCTTTATGTGGACATCTGGTGGATGCAGTCCTCTTCTCTGTTTTCTTGTTGCTTTATCTGTAGGTAAATTTGTTCCTCTTCTTTTTGCTATCTGTCATTTGCATGAAGGCACGCAGATGGCGCTCTTTATCAAAACACACCAAATGTAAAAGAGAAGGCGTTTTAAGGACCTAAAATTAAACAAATGCACACAGTTTCTAAAGTTTTTTTTTTTTTTTTTCCTAGAAGTGGCATCGTGGCTTGTTACCATGCATATTTCTTTGTTTTCATGAGATGGTGGCAGTATTGGCGTGTAGCCTCAGGAGTGGTGGAGTAATGTCAGCACAGAGCCTTGAATCTTCTACTGAAGGGAATGACAGGTTTTGATGTAGTGATGAGATGTGCATGCTCTTACTCATTTATCTACATCATGTTGGTCTTCTCTGTGAACCTGACTGGTTCCAGCAAGTTCTTGCAGCTCCTTTGTGGGCAATACAATATGATGGTCACTAGACAAGAATATCATGTCAAAGCATGTGGCTTTCTTCCTCAACATAATTAAATGGCTAAGTACTGGAGCCTTCTCACTCTCACACACTTCACAGCCACCATGTTTTGAACAGTACCTCCAGTCTTCCTACTTGCCTTCCTTGCTTTTCCTGTGAATCCCTGCTGGTGGCATAATGATACAGCCTTTCTTTAGGAGTGAAATCCTATCTCTTCCCATTCTTTATTGAGATCAGTTGACAGGAGGTCATGTAAAGTGAGTTCGTCCTTGAAATATCATTACAGCGTCTTTCTTCAGGATTAATTCAGTCTTTAAAATAAATAATAACATTGGGTGGTCTTCAGCATTGCTGAACTCCGTCACTAGCTTCTAATGTGCTTTATCAGTCCGGTAGGCGTGGAGTAGGAGCAGCAGAGCAAGAGATGACAGCATGTTCTAAGAACAATTAAAACATTGCAAATTTTTTGCCTAGGGGGAGGATGATAAATTATGTACATCCACTTACCATATTTGCCATAATTCAATTCATAATAATTCAGCTTTTTATTAGTGATTAGAGAATAAGAGACGAGCTTTGCCCTGGAGCAGTGTTCTTCTGGCAGTGAACTTGTGTTCTTACTGCGGTTTCCAGCTGCAGGTAACAACAAAAGACTGTTTTCCTTGCACCTTCACTTCACTGATAATATGGACAAGGTTTAATCCCAGCTGGCTGGCCACCCACTGCTGTTTATTACCATCTTAAAAAAATTTCTGTGTTCAGACTGAGGGTTTTTTTTTCCTGGTTTCTTTATAACATTATTTCTCTATTTTTTCATGCAATATTTTTAATACATTATTTTGACTTTTCTGGTCAATAATTAATATTACTAAGTAATATTGTTTAAAGCATAGTTCTTTGGAATACTTTTCTGGTGGTGGTTGTTTTGTTTTGTTTTTTTTTCTTCCCCTCAAACATTTTTCTCCCTTTTTTTGTTCCTCAGACATCTGTGGTTCTGAATTTGTGTTGGTGAATGTGTAGAGTTAGTGTCCAGGTAAGGCACATTTGCTGCCAGCTTTGCTAGGGCCAGGGCTCTAAGGATTGTTCCCTCTTGTTTAGCTGAATGAGAAATTGTGGACTTTATGGACAAATCATTTAACTGATTCTCTTTGCGAGGAGGAACAGATAAATATTCTTCATGTTGTAGCAAAAAGAATTTTTGTTCCTTGTGAGAGAAATGATTCTGTATATGAGATGGATTAAATGTAATTTTTACAGTACTAGGCATGTTAATTTAATTAACAAAAAAAATAATAGTGCAACTATATATATGTGGACACTTAAGGCAGGAAAAGAGTGGAACATAAGGATCTGTTCTATAGAAAATTCTGTGTGTAAAAAAAGGATCCAAGGCATATGATTCTGATGATATTTTTATAGTGGTGACTGAACTAAGAGTAATCTTACAGTTTCTGTAAGTTTTACCAGAGAAATGCGGGTTAGAATTGGTAATTTCTGCCAGGGAAATTTGATTTTTTTATTTGGAATGCTGCAGGCTAAATGATATTATAGAAAGTAATTAATGTATGAGGATCTGGTAGTTGTGCCGTATAAAAAAGCTAGAAAAGCTTTAGGATGTCAAAATCGGTGCACTGAAGTGAATTCCACTGTTATCTAGGGATAAATTTGTAATTGTTTCATCTTATGACACATATGCAGACATTCATGAAAACATATAACTTAATTACACAGCTGAAAGGTGTGATGCTGACAATGACAAAATGCCCGTACAACATGAGACTTAATGCCTGGTTCCCTGTACTTGTGCCATTCAGTCAGGGCAAGTTTCATGCCCCTAGTCAGGCCTAGCCTGACAGGAAAGTAAACATGTGGTTGTATCATCCTCTGTCAGTCCTGAGTGTGTGGTTCGGTGCTGTCTCGAGTTTGGAGATTGCCCAAGCCTTATTAGCTCGTAAGTCATACTATTTTGCAACATCTCATAAGAATGATACTTAAATATGCGCTGCTGATGTGCTGAAAAAAATGATTGTTCAGTCGGTTTTTGCTAATGACAACAATGGCTGGATCTTGCAATATTTGTAGGTCTCAGAGCCTGGTTAGGAAGATCTGATCTATCTTCCCATGAGAAGGCTATTTCTGTCTTTCTCTGAATTTACCATGAGATCCAAAACCTTGCTCTGATAATTTAACTGTAACTGTTGTAAAAAGGTGTGGGTAGTGAGTATCTTAACCTCTAACTTGTGTTCTTGAAATTTTTTTTTTGTAACTATCTTGGTTCTTTACTTGGTCATGGAAGACTGCCAATGTGCACAGAGTCAGAGGGTTCATGACCGTTTTTGTTGCTGAGAAGTAAGTAAAAATGATGTATGTGTCTAGCTTAGTAAAACTGTTTTAACGCTTCAGCTCCATATTTGTCATAGAACATAGCACTTCCAAATAAAATTCCAATTGCTATAATAAAACAAATCTTGACAAACAACTTATCAGCAAGGAATTCTTGCTTTACATACCAAAACATATTTGCTATTTCGTATTGCTCCTTGGCTGATTTTATACTGCTTTCTAAGGCTGAAGAATATCCCGATTAGAAGAAATACTAATAGAAGCTAGTTTCATTTTAATGCATATTGAACTAATTAATTCTTTGGCTTTCTTTCATGTTCTTTATTTGGTCAGTAATCATGCAAATGAAGTCTTGGAAAAATACTTAAAACATTTATTTCTAGAAATATTAGTCTCACCTTAATGCCAAAGATTAATAAATAAATAACAATTATGTAGCTGTTGCTTATATGGTGGTGTTAGTTTGTTCATGGACCACCATGGAGACTGTCTTTCTATCAAACAGCTAAGCTCGCATTCTCTTTCCCAGCTTTCTCCTTCCTTTTGCCATTACTTGATTCATTAAGGCTTTTCAGAATCTTGCTGATGGAGGGAATGCTTGGTAATGAATCAGGAGAATACCATCACTTCCTTAGTTTCATCTTGTTATTTCTTACTCTCAGTTTTTTCTACATAAATCTTAAGTTGAAGAACTTTAAGAATTCCCATTCTTATGGTTTGATTTTTAAACATCGGCTCCTTCCATGCTAATCTTCATCATCTTTTGACCCTCTTTTGCCCACTGATATACAGACCATCTGATCGCTTTTACATCCCACGGAGTATATTTTGTGCTGTTACCACTAACCCTCAGAAGCAGTATTCATAAATTAAACCTGGTAATGGAATATACTGTAGGAACAACAAAAAAAGGTTGGATTTTTCCCCAAAAAAAGAGGAAGGCAGGCAAGAATGCCAGGAGGCCTGCGTCAATGAACAGGGAACTCCTGGACACACTTAAAGACAAAAAGAGAATTTACAGAAAGTGGAAGAAAGGACAGATAGACTGGGAAGAATACAAAGAAGTGTCTGAGCAGCCAGGGATCGGGTAAGGAAAGCTAAAGCCCAGATAGAATTAAATATGGCCAGGGATATCAAGGGTAACAAGAAAAACTTTCATAGGTGTGTCAGTGATAAAAGGAAGACTAGGGAAGCTGTGGGCCCTCTCCGGAAGGAAATGGGAGAACTGGTCACAAGGGATATGGAGAAGGCTGAGGTTCCCAATGACTTCTTTGCCTCAGTCTTCACTGGTGAGGGCTCTAGCCACAGGGTCCAAGCTGCATGAAGCCAAAGGCTGGGACTGGGAGAAGGAAGATCCACCCACTGTAAGTGAAGAGCAGGTTTGTGACTACCTAAAGAACCTGAAGGTGTCCAAGTCCGTGGGACCTGATGAGATCCATCCACAGGTCCTGAGAGAACTAGCAGACCAAGTTGGTAGGCCACTTTCCATCATATTTGAGAAGTCATGGCAGTCTGGTGAAGTGCCCACTGGCTGGAAAAGAGGAAACACCATCCCCTTTTCAAAAAGGGAAAAAAGGGAGACCCGGGCAACTACAGACTGGTCAGTCTCACCTCTGTGCCTGGCAAGATCATGGAGCAGATCCTCCTGAAGGCTCTGCTATGGCACATGGAAAATGTGGAGGTGATTGGTGGCAACCAACATGGCTTCACTGAGGGAGAATCCTGCCTGACAAATCTGGTGGCTGTTTATGATGGAGTTACAGCATCAACTGAAAAGGGACGAGCAACTGATGTCATCTATCTGGACTTGTGCAAAGCCTTCAACACTGTCCCACACAACATCCTGGTCTCCAAATTGGAATGACATGGATTTGACAGATGGACCACTCAGTGGATAAGAAATTGGCTGGCAGGTCGCACTCAAAGAGTTGAGATCAATGGCTTGATGTCTAAGTGGAGACCAGTGACAAGTGGTCTTCCTCAGGGATCGGTACCGGGACCGGTGCTGTTTAACATCTTTGTCAGCGACGTGGACAGTGACATCGAGTGCACCCTTAGCAAGTTTGCCAACACCACCAAGTTGTGTGGTGAGGTCAACACGCTGGAGGGAAGGGAGGCCATCCAGAGGGCCCTTGACAGGCCGGAGAGGTGGGCCCAGGCCAACCTCATGAAGTTTAACAAGACCAAGTGTAAGGTCCTGTACCTCGGGCAGGGTAATCCCAAGCACAGAGACAGGCTGGGCGATGAGTGAATTGAGAGCAGTCCTGGGGAGAAGGACTTGGGCGTGCTGGTGGATGATAGGATGAACATGAGCAAATAGCGTGTGCTCACAGCCCAAAAAGCCAACTGTATTCTGGGCAACATCAAAAGAAGTGTGGCCAGCAGGTCGAGGGAGGTGATTCTGCCCCTCTACTCTGCCCTCGTGAGACCCCACCTGGAATACTGCATCCAGCTCTGGAGCACCCAAACAAAGACGTGGAGCTGTTGGAACGAGTTCAGAGGAGGGCTACCAAGATGGTCAGAGGGTTGGAACACCCTCCCACGAGAACAGGCTGAGACGGTTGGGCTTGTTCAGCCTGGAAAAGAGAAAGCTCTGGGGAGACCTTGTAGCAGTCTTCCAGTACCTGAAGGGGGCCTACAAGGCGGCTGGGGAGGGACTTTTTACAAGGGCCTGCAGTGATAGGACGAGGGGTGATGGTTGGAAGCTGGGAGAGGGCAGGTTTAGACTAGATACAAAGAAGTTGTTCTTCACCCTGAGGGTGGTGGGACACTGGAACAGGTTGCCTGAGGAAGTTGTTGATACTCCCTCCCTGGCAGTGTTCAAGACCAGGTTGGATGGAGCCTTGAGCAACCTGGTCTGGTGGAAGGTGTCCCTGCCATGGCAGGGGGGTTGGAACTTAGATGATCTTTGATATGGAGAAGGCTGAGGTTCCCAATGACCAACCCAAACCATTCTATGATTCTATGATTCTATGACTTTTCTTCTGATGAAGTTCTGGTTGGAATAAATTAAAACAAAACTATAATAAGCTGTACTAAGTTCGGACGGAACAACTGGAATGATTTGTGATAAAATGCCTTGCTTTGCCTAATGATGTTGTACTTATTAATTGTTTGGCTGATAATTCCACAGGTCTTTTCATTTACCTGTTGGACTTGAACTTTCACTAGTACTTTGAGAATGGCTGTTTATTGTTTCATATTTATTGTAGTATTAGGCTACTAACCCAGAACCAAGCTTCTTGTAGTCTGTCTGTACTTATTTTATTTTGTTTTGTTTTATTTTATTTGTTTGTATCCTTCTTGCCCCAGTGGTAAGCCAAAACCTGCATGAATCACCTTAGATCAAATAGATTTAAGCAAAATCCAGACTGGAAATTCACTGCCTTATTGACCAGTGTTCCCCCAGAGCCTTTAGACTTTGATAGTTTTGATCATAGGGTAGAAATCCTGGCTTGGGGTTCAGTTTCACTTTGTCCATCTCTGCAAACCGTATTTCAAAGCAGGTAAGACTGTAGCCAGTATAACCTCAGAGAAGTTCTCAGACCCTCTGATGAGCAGGCTTCATCCACTAAGGAGTTAAGCACAGTATGATATATTGATTTTCAGGCACTCTGATGAGAAAGCATTTTGATCCCTCAAACGTAATAACAAATTACTTTATATCAGTAACTTGGTCTGGAAAGGGAGATGCTGGGTCACAAAAAGAGAGGTAATAATAGAGAATAAGCTGATAGGGTAAAAGGACTATGTCTAAAATATTTTTATCTCTTTTATTTACCAGGATAATATAAACAGGACCAAAAGTGATTACAGTATAAAGATAAATTGTTGGAAGTGCAGTATTTTAGTTTGAGGGGGAGGATGGGTTATCCCCTAGTTATGTATTGCGAGCATATTTTAGAAAATGGGAAGCTTTTGTTAAAGTCCGAAAGTTGGAAAGAATTTTTGGATAAAAGCATTTTTCCTGCTAAAACTTGAAGTTGAAACCTTCTGAAAGAAAAATTGTGTAAATTCCAGGAAAAAAAAAAATCCTCTAATGTTTCATTTTCTGTTCTGTTATGGCTTGTACGAGTTCCATAATTCAAGTTCACATATATTTCAGCAAATTAAAGGAAAAAAGAAATTGAGTACGTTTTACAAGTGATTCAAAAACAGACTTGGGAAAGATTTTAACCTTATTTCTGGTGCCTTTTAGGCGTATGTTTTGCCTCTTACCTTACACGGACATGCAACAACCTGGGTCTTTTTCTCAGGATTGCTTTAAGCAACTTACAGAGCTCCACAGATGGAGGGCCGATGTGTCGTGGGTACAAAAGACACCTCCAGTGAGGCTGTCTCCTAGGGAGTTGAGTGCTGTGCTCTCCTTGATGCACATGGAGGAGATATACCACATGGCTCCTGAGCAGGTCTGCTAGGCAGGGGGCACCAGGTGGGTCCAGAGGTGGAGTAGGGCAAGCAAAGCAGAGGTCAGGGCAGACCCAACCCGGCACAAGTGAGTGCTGATTGAGGAGGGAGAAGCCCTTTTGTGTGTTTTGGGACCACTGTTGGGGTCAGGTCCTTGTAATGGTGGGAGGAGTCCTCAGAGGCTGTGTAGCTGCTGGTCATGCAGCACGGAGGTGGGCTTCATTTTCTCTGCCTTTCTGTTTCTCTTCTTTGTTGGCTTTTCCCTGGTTCATCTAGCCTGCCACACCATTTCCTTGCTCTCTGTTGAACCGGTCACAAGGAGACCCTTCTGCTTGCATGGCTTTGCTAGGTGCACATGTGGTGAGCTGGCTCAGCATCTTGGGCTGATCCACCATCCTCCCTTGTTGAAAAGGATGTATAATTGACCTGAACTGGACAGTCAATGTCTGTCCATCTGTACATCTCTTCTTGCTTGTGGTTTGAGGTAAGACTGGTAGGGTTTCCTCAACCTGCCTCTTTCTTCAAAACAAAAAGGTTGCCCCATCTCCTCAGCTACTCCCCACAATGTCCACTACTGTTGCTGCTCTCCTCCATCCCCACTAGCAGTTGCATCATAGTCTCAGCCCCATGGTGGAGGGGCCAAAGCTGAATGTTACATCTCTTGGTTTCAGCGTGGTCCCCACATCATGGCTGTGACTTGCCACTCCACGGTTCTCCACTGCATCCCTCTTTATTTCCCCAGAAAGAAACCCAAGTTCCCTTATTGCTGCTTTGCTTCCATGTTTTGTTGCCCTCGTCCTTCCCCTTGTTTAGTTAAAAATTAGGAAGACTTCCCTGCCTTTTGTATTTATTGTTTATTTTTGAAGTAGTAGCAATGTTTCAGCCATGCTTTGTTTCCCCTCTTTGTGATAGGCAAATACGACCTGTCTGGCTGCCTTTTGGGAGACTCTCATCTAGTGGGAAAGGGCAGCTGCATACCAGAAGGGCAGAGACACACCAGAAGTTCACAAAGTAGCGTCGAGCCATGTGCAGGGCACTTTAAGCTGCCACAGCCCCATGCCTATGAGTGCAGGCAGTGATACTTTGGGAAGACGCTTGACCTCTGTAGGGTAGGTGGTGGCAGGAGGGTCAAGGAGGGAAGAAAGGTGGGGTGGTGCGTGTGTAGCTGTGCTGGCTGGGGAGGGATGCATCTGCAGCGGTGGTGGTGGGATGGCTGCCTGCACCTGTGAGTGGCTTTGCAGGGCACTGTCATCTCCTATGGAAGAGAGCAAGGGTTTGTACTTGCCCCATAGCATTGCTCGTCAGTAGAAACGGAGCATAAGCTTCCCCATGACGGATGTGAGGGTAAAAGGGGGAGGACAAGGGAGAAAATGAGTGGTGTGGGGAAATGAGAGGGTTTGGCACTACCTAGGAGTTTAATTTATGATATAAATGTTGGAGTACAGTGTGTGCTTTTCAACTTTGTAGAGGACATCAGGCTGGCAGTGAGAGTCAAAACATCAGAGGATATGATTAGAATTTGAAATGACCTTCATGAATTAGGAAGAATGCCTTGAAGACCTTGGAGACAATTCAATACAGAGATGCTCCGGCTCAGTGCCGAGGTGGAAATAATGGGCTGCACAGCTCCAGGAGGGGAGCCAAGGTAAGGACGCCTTGTAGTGGCTCATGATGGAGAAAGGGTATGTGTCCAACTTGGAAAGTGAGTGCTGGAAGGAGAGAAAAAAACCTGGAAGGATGATTACAGTGTTTGGTGACTCAGAGTAACCTGAACTGAATCTAACTGCTGTGCTTAGCTTTCATCTTATTTTCAACATGTTGTGATCCCACAAACTTTATTATGAAGATAAAGTGGGGTGTAGATGAACCGAACGTAAACTAAATCCTTTTGCAGGTGTTTCACATGGGCACAATCTCTTCCTATAAACCTTCTTGCTATTTTTGCTGGCATTTTCACCAGCCCTGATTTCTCTAACCAGTCTATGTACATTTAGTCTGATTAATTATGTTTCAGTTTGGCAGCAGCTTTACCCAAGTAATTCTAAAGGGTTTGTGCTCTTTGGAGTGGTTATGAGCCCAAAAAAGCTCAATTGGAGAGGAGGATCTTGCAGTGAGAAGTGAATCAGAAATACAGAAGTCAGGTAACCATCTGAGGTGGGAATTTCTGTTGAAAGCCCTCTGCAATGCTCTCTGCATACCGTGTTCAGGGAAAATTGGGGAAGGGTGTATTTTGTTGAGCAGTGGTTTTAAATGCTACTTTCTGCGCTGGTCCTGAATCGAGTTATGTGCCGATCGATCTCTGTGTAGGTAGATTGTCACTTGTATCTGCGTGCCTGCAATCCCTTTCAGTGGACCTTCATCTATGATTTTTTTTCACTCCCTTCTCTTCCTCAGTGATACCTGAACAAATACCAGGACATAGACTAGGCCAGGGGGTAGGGATGCAGAATAATCATGTTAAGGTGATTTGATGTGTTTTGGTGTGTTTTGTTTTGTCAGCCTGTGAAAATCACTGCTAGGTGGCTTTTCAAAGCAGCTTCAGCCTTGATGCTGTCTTGCCTAATCTTTGTTCTGCATCATTTTTATAGAAGATGCATTTCTTTGATGTGTACTTTTGATGTGGCTTTTACATCTGGGTCTCGGTGAAGCTCATGTGATTATCAGTGCAGTGTGTGCTGTGTCCCTGGAAGGAGCAAGTCACCTCTGAGATTGCAGTGCAGGGAGTTACAGGAATTTGTATAATCAGGTCACTTCTGGTGAGAGCAGTAGATGAGCATGTGCCCCTCTGATGGCTCTGAATGGGATATGGGTTAATCCAACTGACCTGCAGGCAGCCATTTCTTTCTGTGCTTTGGTGTCCAATTCAATAGATAGGGCATGAATGCTGTAGTCCGGAAATCTATTTTATCACTGTGCCACAGCACTTTTCAGAGTCACGTAATCCTGATTTAGGCAGTTATGAAGTGGGATGTGTGAAGTCTGTTCTTAATGAACAGTAACTTTTGGTTGTCCTTTGTTGAGGGAGGTGGGGACAATTGGCTGGGATCCCTTCCCTTGAGACCTGGTGCTTATTCTCTTATCTAAGCTATGGTGTATCAGCTAAGGATTGGTTGTCCTACATTACATCATTTTCCTCCTCCCTGTTTTGCTTCTCTTAGAAAATGAATAGCAATACAATTTCCCTAGTTTATTTAATTGGTTATTTGGCTTGATAATACTATGTCAGAAGAAAAGCTTTAAATATTGAAGTCTGCAGGTTGACCTTTAAGTCTTTGTTCTTTAGAATGAATTTGAACTTTCTTGCTGATGGCTTTAGTTCATTGATGCATCTTAATGGAAAATTGATTTTTTTTTTTCTCCCTAAAGATCACATTTACATTAAAAAAAAAGGAAAATGGTATTTCAAGAAAAGATTTGCTAACAAAATGCAAACGATGTCTTTGATGTATGCCCTGGGTTTCAGGATTTGAAATAATTTTCATTAAGGAAAGGCTCATGATAATGCTTTGACTTCTTCTCTCATTAAACTCTGCTGTATTGCAAGGAAGTGAGGGGTGATTACTAGACGTTGTCTATTCTTGCTTTACAGAAGACCAACATCATGAGGTGCGGTCTCTGTCCTCAATTTTCAAAACTAGTAGGGCTGAAAGGCTTGTCCTCTCTTTGTTTTCTAAAACCAAACAAACACCAGAAACCAACAAACAAAAAGCCCTCAACGCAATTATCTTTTCTTATTGGACTAGGATATGTAGTATAAATCTTACAAAGCCTAGAGTGAGAGTGGCAAAATGCCATTCTGATGAAAGAGCATCATTATAAGGTCAATACCAAATGCCACTAAGAGTGCCATTAACTTTAAAAGAAGAATGAAAAAATATTTCTGTCTCATCTGAATAGCATGGGTCAGATTTTGTTTTTCATGCTAAATTCTGTTAGGCAAGACTGGAATAAGGTTGTGGTGGCTGTAGCAGTAGCAGGAAGTTGATGCAAAGGTTGAGACAAAGCCATTTGTTTTTTCTGGAGTCCTGCAGTGCAAACTGGGGTGCAGCTCCCCTCTTCTTTCTCCCCTTACCCCTTTAGCTTTATCGAATAGCTATGGACTGTCGAGTGGATATTCTGGGGACTGAGAAACGTCAAGCTCAGCCCTCTTCTCTTCCTCTCTCACAGTGAAGCTATGATGAGCTAGTTTCCTTCTGATCTTGGCCGACAGACACCCCAAGGCCTCTCTGGACCTTCCTCTCTTTCTTCCACTTTTCTGATGCAGAAGATACTCTTATAATAAAGAAATTTTAATGAAAACATTTCAAGATGCATGTGTGTGTGTGGGGGTGGTGGTGGGGAGAGAGAACAGATTGTGAGGCGAGCGGAAATTTGGGAGCTGCATGAGTTCTAGAAGTATGAAAAATGTGAAGTTGTGGTAGCAGAAGTATCATTGGGGTTGGGAACAACAGAATGAGAGACAAACTGGCTGTCTGGCAAAGAGGTGCCTTTGAGAAGTGTTCCCTTGCCTGCAGCTGTGGATTAGACCTGCAGAATTTGTGGCATACACACACACAGAGACACAAGTCTTTATATATCTATTTAGCCTGTATCATTGAAAAGTTGTTGCTATCTGTATTTGCCAGCACTCTGCACTCTGTATGTTCCATGAGACCATTTCTACCACAGTGTTTAGGAGAAATTGGCCAAAAGATGATGAGCAACAGGCTGCTTGCGTGATTGTTTATATGCAGAAAGACTTCTCGTTCAGAATTAGTCATACGTGCCAAATATCACCTCGGTCTTCATGCCTTTTTTTTTTTTTTTTCCAGACTTGGTTTGGTTGTTTCTTGTTTTGCTTTTATAATTTAATTTTATGATAACGAAAAGCTTTTTTCTTGAATAGGGTTAGACAGAAACTGAAAAATACTAGTCCATCCACATCTACCACCTCCAAGTCTTGCCCCTCCCCCAGCCCCCTTGGAATTTAAGAACAGGCATTTTTGAAAGGCATTTTAACTTCTAGCATTCAAAATAATGTCTGGGGAAAAAAAAAAAAAAGCTAAAGTTTTGTTTGCTGAGTATGCATGATTTTAAAAATTAGGTAAGACATGGCTAACCTTTTACTGAAGTTAAGCCATCTCTGGCTATGTTTTCTGTTACTGTAGTTTCCCACTACATGCAGTGGCAGTGCATAGCAAGCCACTATTTACAGCATGCTTGCCCCTTGCTACCCTCCTGTTACACTTAATTGTACTGGCAACCAGTATTAAAATCCACTCCCCTCCCTTCCCAGAAGCACAGCTATATGGGGATTTGACCCTCTGGAGATTAGCTCTGCCTTCTTCCCTTGCCTTCCAAAATTTTGTGTCTCTGTGTGTCTATGTGCAATTCTATGTTCATCCATAGATACATAAATGCCAAATATTTTGACCAGTCCTGTCTTTAGACACATGTAATATATATATATTATTATACACATAAGGAATATATACACATATATATTTA
Source organism: Leptosomus discolor (assembly GCF_034619465.1). Taxonomy (NCBI): domain Eukaryota; kingdom Metazoa; phylum Chordata; class Aves; order Leptosomiformes; family Leptosomidae; genus Leptosomus; species Leptosomus discolor. The sequence goes on from NC_141391.1 coordinate 137,190,807, forward strand.
TAAGACTAAGTTTCTGAAAATGAGATTATTGCAAGTAATTGCAGTCACTAGAATTAAAATGGAAGTACTGAAACATTGAATGATTACAGTTTATGCTCAGTGCTCAGGGTGTCTGATCCTACTGTGCTCCTGCTGAGCACTGGAAGAAGCTCAGATAATCTACCTATCATGAATCTTCATGAAGTGTTGGGGAGTGAGCCAAGATCCAGCAGGTCAGCTAGAGGAGGTGTGAGTGGACTGGTGGTAGGCTGTGCTGTGCATATGCATTTGAAAACAGAATTGCTGCAGCAACCAAGGGAACAGAGGTGTTCTGATTTCAGGATCTTCCAATGCAGATAGTTGGAAACATTTACTAGACTAAAGCTTTAATGTTAAAATATAAACACTTCTCTTTTTTTTTTTTTTTTTTGTCCCCCTGAAGATTTGATAATGGAGATCTCTGAAGGATGTGACATTGTCTACAAATACACTGACAAGAATGCCTGAACTCAGACCTTGAGACAGTGTCCTTTCTTTGGGCAGCTGGAGATTTTTGACTATTGAAGTTCCCAACTGTGAAGCTTTTATTTCAACAAGACAGTTCTGTTTTTTTTTTTTTTTTTTTTTTTTTCAGAACTGGAAAAGGTAAAAACTGTTCTACTTGTAAAACAAACAACTTTCTAGTTAGTCCTGCTATTTGTCAAGGTGATTTCATTATCTTACTGTGTCACTGCTTTCAAATGATCTTGGAGACATCATTTGAAGTACAGAGAAGTACTTGTCATAGAGTCAGAATGTTCTTGGCAATCCCGAGAACTGCTAGATTAAGAGTTTACCGAACAGCCTGAAGTATTATTGTGTACACTTCTTGGAAACACGTATAAACCATGATTATTCCCCCCACCTCCTCCATGCCTATACAGTAACACCCTTAAAACTTTTCTTGCTATTATGATAGGGTCTTGAACTAAAAGCATACCATGTTTCTCTGGTCATTAAAAGCTTTTTATGCCAGAATAGCATTATGGTGTTAACACCAAGTGTAAAATAAAGTCCTTACCCTGTGAAACTAAGAATTTGGGGTAATATTTGGAGGTGCAAATAGCAGGTCGTTCAGGAAGTTTGTTGGGTTATTACAAATTTGTCCTTGCTGAAGACCTGTCCTTATCACTTTCTGGAGGGCACTTATCAGAGGTGGACTCTTCCAGGTCATATGTGTCTGGGTTGAAGTCTCACAGTCATTACAGTTAAAATTTGGGATGTCCCTTTCGTTTTCCCTCTCCTTGCCTGCGCAGCAGGTCCTTCTTCTGGAAGCTGCCTGTAGGTGGGGCTGCTGTTCCACGCAGGCTGGGACCCCGGCAGCTGTGGTACAGATGTGTACAGATGTGGTTTACACGCAGCCTGTGGTGAACTGCAATGGCCGGCAAGTAACCATCTCCTTTAGCAACTTCAGCAATGCAAAGTGACCATAGTTTTAAAATATTTTGTTTTATTAAATGTTTAAAATAACATAAACATCATATTAACAATTTTATGGCTGAGGTTCTCATAATTTGTGACTTTACCATTTCATCTGATTTGAGAGCTCAAAAGATCACACCTTAACATTAGAAACTTTGTAATTAAGATTTATAACAGTAAGTTGTCTCATAGCTAACAAGAGAATAGAAATAGCAGATAGAACCATATAAACTTTGGACAGTGGGAGAGTACATATCTTACTATAAACTGGAGTCTGCCAAGATTATGTAAGGACAAGAAACCTTTTATAAGCAGTTTCATGTTAATCTGAACAAACCAACTCAATTCATAGCTGACTTTTAAGCAATAGAGAAAAGTGGGTACATCTTTAACTATTCCTCAAATACACTTGCTTTTTTTCTTTCTTTTCTTTTTTTTTTTTTTTTCCCCTTAAATTCTCTTAAGTAAGTCTGTACCACCTTCATACTGATATTTAGCACCATGTAATGGGATATTCACCATTTAGCTTCTGGGGAATGTACAGGATGTTATTTACCCTGCGCTAGAATAAAGGGTCCAAGAATAAAGGGTCCAACTGTAATAAAAGTTCATCCTTGCTTTCTGCAGTAGAACGTCAATGCTGGAAGAGCAACAGCATGCTTTTGACCACGAAGCTGTAGCTTATTTACAAACAAAAGAATGCCCCCCTCCCGCTTTTCCCAGTTGCTTATTCATGATGATGATTTGATTAATAGTACTACAGGTTAAGTTTCCTTTACATTGGAAACTAGGGTAGGTTTTAATCACTTCATCTTAAACTGAATTGGAACAGAGCATAACAAACAAGCACAGCCTGGCATATGCGCTCTACTACTTTTACCATCTCTGTATGTTGTACAAGAAGACTGGTGCTGAATGATGTAACTATACACACACGCATATATAATCACGTTTTCTTAGAAAATGTAAGATAACAAATTTCTTGAGGAGGTGGGTAAAGGGCCAACAACCTGTAACATACCAGTATGCCTGTTACCACACCCCCCACCCCATCCCAAGAAAGAATTGTATTTTTTTAACAAAATTATTGGGATAGAGCATGGAGGGGTCAGAAATGTTATTTTCTTGGTAACAGACATGCTGGAGATAAACAGCTTTGGCTCTCAGTCAAAAGGCAGTTTAAACTCGGATTAATTTTAGGGATTTTTTGTTGTTGTTATCTCAATCCAATTTAAAAAAAAAAGATTTCTTAATTGCAAGCTTACACCCATTGCTCTGACAGTGAAATTATATTCAGTGTTTCATTGTTTTTGCACAGCAGTTCATAGCTATGGCCTACAGACTAGTGTATATGCATAGTATTAACAAAATGTTAGTACATCAGGTTCAGCAGTGGTCCATGCTATTTCTGTAGCAGCACTGCAGGCTTCTGACACAGTGAGGGGGTAAGTTCATAGGGTACAAACAATTACAGAGGATAACGCCATTATACTGTCTTGTGGCAGATATTTTCTTTTGTGGCTGTGCAGAATGATGGCCAACATTGTTCTCTATGCTTCCTGCTGGTAGCTGGGGGAAGGACAGAGGAGCCTTTTAGTTCGTATTTTATTACAAGAAACCAAACTGATAGCAGAATGCTGATGGAGCTCTTCCTCCACTCCTTGGGAGGCAAAGTCCTTTGAGTCTGGCAGCTCGTACTTCTCTGATCCTTCTAGTCTCCCTTTGCTTGTTGAGCCAGATACTCTGTGCCTAGCAATGCTTCTGCTGTCTATGGGCAGAGGCTGCAGGAATGCTCCTCCCACTCCTTTCTCCTCCCCATAGCACTGACCATGCTACTTCTGTAGGGGTGAAAAACGCAACTTGAGTCCTGCTTCAACCTTACAGATATTAAAAGCTCTAGCCTTCAGCCACGAGTAACATCCTCTCCTGAGCTGTTTGCGTTAATTTGTGCATGGTCACTGCAGGACCTCAGATTTAATTTAGTAACAGCTATATTTGGCTTTTCTTTTGTCAAAAGCTTGGGTATACATGAAAGAGCAGGAGAGAGAATAGGGAGGAATGGAACTGGCTGTCACTCGGTGTTTTCTTTTAGATATTTTCCCCAAGGCTTGGGTTTCTTCAGAACACATACAAATACACTGAGGAGCACACTGTAAAACATTGAAGTCACTCCTTGAGGTGAGAACAAGTCCTTATGCCAGGTCCAGCTCTCCATGACGACAGTCATGACCAGCACCCAAAAGCCACTGCCACGCATCAACCTCTGCATTGAGGTTTTTCTGAAATATTTCTGTGGTTCAGAGAACCACCTGAAAACATCTCAATCCACAAGAAAATGGATTAAAGATTCACATTTCACTGCATGGCTTATGGCTAAGAAAAGCTAACAGCTTCATCCACCCACCAGCAAGGCCAGAGTTCTGGAGCTGCTGGCAGTCTCCAGAAGAGCATAGACCTTCTGCAACATCCCAAGCAGCTCCTGCTGTTTTTTTTTTTTCAGGGCTGAGTAGTAGCTTTGCTGTGGCTGTTACCATCAGCAAAATGCTGCAGAGCTTTAAAACGTGATACCACCATTGTGCTGAGTGAAAACTGAAACATCGTTTTGCATGTGGAAAAAACAGGTCTGAGTGTGCTCAGGACAGCAAAGAGGCATCTCAACCTTGTTGGGACAATACAGCCTGTGCAAACAACTGTGAATGCCTACAGGCACATGTGAGGAATGCATAGCATGAGTAGCATTGAGGAAGGGAAGGCAGGACACATCACTCATGGTAGAACTAACTGATATAGACCAGACATTGTAGGTGTAGCAGGTCTGCAGTATTTGACTTTTCTGTGAGACTCAAGTTTTTGTCTGTCATGTGCACAGCATAAGACTTACGATCCCCTTAGCTGCTGCTTATTTTTGTACATAAGGCAGGCACTTAAAAAGACTTTTAGGATATGAGTTAAAATTCTTTCCTACTTTTTTAACGGAAGTTTGTTTCAAAATAATCTGCAGGGGTTTTTTTTTGTTTTTTAGCCTTTTATATGAGAGGACTGGAAGCTGGCTGATGACCTGATTATGTACTTGAGGGAATGCAGTCTTTCTAGAGGAATCCCTACAGCAACCTGCCTCATCCTGTGAAAGTAGCCATAGTGTCTCCATAGCCAGGTTAGCCAAGTATAATGCAGCTAACCTTCTCCATACACACTGCTACAGAAGCACTGTACATGAATGTCTGGTCTTCAGGACCTGAACCCATAGCTCCTAGTTTCCCAGCCAGCCACATCTTGCTAACGTGCAATGCACTGCATCCACTGCCAGCCTTCTGAAGCTGGAAACCACATAGCTACCAACCAGCATGGTTTCATTTTGAAAGTATTGAAAACAAAGGCAAGAGCTTAGAAAATTTGCATATTTGTAAACTGGGTGCTTGACCTAATTAAGCACAGATCAAAAGTAATGTGTGACAAACACAGGGGCCTTTGCTAGGGAATGCCAGAGCCCTGACACCACGTTTCTGGTCAGGTTCTGCTGCAGGCATTCTTTGGTAATTGCTTGAAACTAGATCTCTGGGGCATATGGGGGAAGATTAATTCCTTGCACCTTTAGGAAGAGGCTTGTAGGCCTAAGATATAAATACTCTGTCATCTTGCTCTTACCTTCACTGCCAAAACCAAGTATAATATTTGAAGAATGCCAGCTTTCTAAATACTCCACTATCCTCAGCTCTCAAAAGAGCAACTGTGTCATTTTTTGTGATGTAGCATTACTGTTTCAGACAGCTAGCATGACACAAGACTAGATAAATTTGATGCTGTGTTGTTACAAAAACTAGCTGCTTTAAAGTCTGTTAATCTTAAAGTAGTTTTTCAGTGTTATCTGAATAAAAAATATTCCAGTGTTAGATTTGACTTTGAAAATCTGATAGCATGATAAATTCATTGCTGTTGCACACTAAGGCTGTTGTTGCACCAGCTATTTTGAAGAAGGCTCCCTCCTTCTCTCTCCTCCCACCGGAATTCATAACTTCACTAGATGAAACAAGTATCTCCAATAGCCATGAGCGTTAGGAAGATCCTTGGGTTCCTTTCTAAATTGCAATAGGACAAAATGCATTACCTTCACAGTGCATGATTGTTTTAACACAGAAGTCAATGGAACCTTTCCTATTCTTAACAAAAACAAGTTTCAGCCATTTTAATTTCTACTGACCGGAGTGGCAGCAGAACTGGCCTGATGGGATTTCCTCCATACGTGTCTTTACACTTTGCCAGTGGAAGTGATCAACTGCAAAGTGATTTAGCTGTAATGAAAGCATGAAGGACAGTATCAGGCTGTTTTTGAGCTACAGGGAGAGAAGTTTTCTGCAGACAAATCCAAGGGGGAAAAAGACCTATTCCTCAAAAATAATAAAGAGTTTCTGAATACTTTTTCAATCTTTTAAGAAGTCTCCTCTTCATTCTCAGATTAAATACAGCATTTTTCAAGCCAAAAAAATGTTCCAAGCAAATGTGATAAATGCAAGGGCATTTTAATAGACTTCAACCTTAATCACAGAGAGAAAAAATACCTCTTCATAAGAAAGCAGCTTGTGAGTGAGTAGAGTTAACACAACTACATTAATTCTATGTGTGTCTTCAGTTATGGCTTGAAAGTATCAGTCCTCAGTAGCAATATAAGACAAGATCTGAAAACTGTTCAGTGTGTTCACTGGCCTAGTGTAACTGATTTCCCCCCAAGTTTTGTAAAACTGAGAATATGAAATCATGTATTTCAATAAGGTATGATTTCACTGAATGAGAATGAAGGAATAACCTCTTTAGGAAGACCTCTTACAGGTTAATTTCCTTGGCTGGGTCTTCTCTGATGGCATCCTTTTCTTCCAAGGTTGTATGCTTTAAATTTGCCTCTTTTGAAGAAGAAGATGGGATTAAGATAGCCTGGGTAGTACATGGGAAGACAATGGCTTTGGTTAATCCTTACTCTTGCACATCAGATTCTAGATGAATGGTTCCAGCTTCACCTGTTCCTAAAACTTCAGTTATGGCTTTAAAAATTGGCCTGGTCCTATGGAAGAAAGACCACCATGTATTAAAGCATTAGTTAAAATTAAAAAGATGAACATGTAATAGTGCACAATAAATGCAGGCTGCTGTTGGAGGGAGTGGATTTTTCTGCTACTTTCAGACCCCGATGCCCATAGTTGCTGATTAGAGGAGATGGAGGTCCTTCTGGAAGAGGCTGGTTGCTGATGGACAGCTTCAGTGCCTGAGGGTGCTGGATGCCCTGAAGTAGGAGAGAAACTTGTAGCAGAGGCTCACCACAAAGTACCAGATGTTTCGAGCCATCTGTGACCTTGCAATGAAAATGCGCCAGATGATCACAAGGAGGGTGGTGTTGAATGCATATCGGATATTCCTCAGCCTGAGAAAGAGAAAGAGGCATCTTATGGAGGAAGACAAAATCAACAAAAAGCTTACCAGCTTGCTTCATTTGCTACAGGTAATTTTATGAGAAAACCTGTTTACAAATGGCCCTTGGGCTTTTTGCCATTCCTATTTTAGTGAAGACACTGTGGCTAAGATGCCCCTGTCTTGCCAAAGACTGTGCTGAGATTAGGGTATAGTGAATAGTTAATGGGATGGTGGAATACCTGTATTGCAAGTCCCTCCTGTTCTGTGTACTCTCATTTCAAACCAGAACAGAAGTCATACTGAGAGTTTTTCCTTTATGAGTCTAGGTCCAATACTTTCTGCTTTGACTTGGTGTATTAGTTATTTTTTGCTTTGCAGGATTGGTGGCAGGCTAGAGACCTTTGCAGTTGCTGATGAATAAGACTTTCCTATTCAGGTGAAATCTTGCTTTTAATTTTGGGAAATTACTCAATAATCATAAATGGTCTTCACTTCTGCAGTACTGCAGACTTGGGGGCAGGGGGACGACGACGACAGTTTACACTGTATATTTAAACATCATTATTGGGTCTTTAAGGTGCTAATCATCTTGTCCTCTTTCTGTGAAGCAAAAGTTTCTGCAGTTCTCTAATTCTCACTTTCCCAATATCTGACCAAGGGAAGAAAGTGTTGTACCTAATGTCCCCAAGACAGGTTTAAATTTTGAAAAATATACCACACTGCCTATTCAGACTATGAGGCAGTTACTGGCCTGTTACTTATAAATCCTTTAAAAATGACCCAAGAATGAAGAACTTGTTTAGGATTTCTTGCTATGGCAACAGGCTGTTTTATGCTTCTAGTGTTTACAGTGCACAAGAATGGTTTTCTTAAAGGAAGCAACCAGGCTTTTACTCCAAGAGAGTTGCTCCTTCTCCTTTTGCCTGCACTTCCCAGTAAAAGGGCTGGAGCAGGTAGGATGAGCAGAATCTTTAACCGAATAGAAGGACAATTTCAAATTGCTCATTCAGACTCTCTTAAACTGTCACCGGGGCTTGAATGCATAAGCTATCCACTGATTTTGGAGAATTTTTACCCATTCGCCCCAAGGAACTAGCAACTTCAACTTTAAAATGAAATTTAAAATCATACAAATACTTTAAGTTTTTATGCAGTGCCTTTGAATTGCTAAAAACTTCTAGGAGCTTTACAAAATCTAAATCTGACTCTTATTTTTCTATTGCAATTATGAATGACCAAGATGTTCTGCATTCATGTGTTCCCCTTATGAACTTTAACTTTGTTACTTGGTCATCTGCTGGGAAGGCATTGTATCTAGTCCCTGATCGTTAGTGTCTCAAGAGTCCTCTTTTTCTTACAGGATGGAAAAATTAAATACTGACAACCTTCTGCCCTAAGAAATAAGCTATGCTATGTTTATTTCCATATTATTTAAAAACAATTACTGCAATGTAAATAGAATAACTTTCCTCAAAAGCCATTCAAGGTATCCAGGTGCTCTTGTCCTTGTCACTAGGTATGACTTACTTTCGTAAGTGCTGCTTTGCTGCTGGAATGCCAGCCATGTCTTCATTTAGCAAGTACTTCTTAGCACCTAGGCAGTAGCTTTCAATGTATTCTGACCAGTGCAGCTGACGAACGTCAAAATTGTACAACTGGGATTTAAAGACAAAGAGCAGAAGTTAAACACCAGAGTTCAAAACAAGTTCACTTTAAGCATCATTGACCTCTGTTACTGACAAGGCCCTCTCTCTGAAGCTCTTAAAGCCACCAAGTTTCCAAGAAGACATGGGCACTAACAGAATATATTTCACAGCTGTCAATTAATGTCTCACCCAGCTGGGAATCTGGGCAAAGATAACAGAAATTTAGTGCTAGCTGGCAGAAAATAAAGGTAAGTTTGTCTTTCAGGTGGCAATTTTTGCATAAATACACGTATTTGTACATACACATACAAACACACACAAAACTGTGGAAGGAAAATGGCATTCCACTCAGGTAAATGGATTTATATGAAAAAGTCTGTGCAGTTTTTAACATGTCACTAGAATTATGTGTAAATAAATGAACCGGACATTGAGTCAACAGGTGCCTCAGCATCAGTATTAATTACTCTGCTGTGCTGCATTCTCTCTGAGCAGCTAGATCGACAGAAGTCCAAGAAATGGGTGTTTATTTGGTATTTGACATAAAAAAAAAAAATCTCATTGCAGAGCTAACTACCCCAGTTAATTTCAGATGCTTATACTAGAAAAATTGTTAGCAAGCTCTCAGGCGGTCATCTGTCTATGAGAGCAAAGAAAGGATTTGTAAAGAGGAAGAGGTTTTGTTGTAAAGAATTTTAGGGTTTTTTTAAATGAATGAGTGAAGTGAATGGCATTTCTTAGTTACAGGGTCTTAAAAGGAAAGATACTCAGAAAAATACCTTTCTTTCTCCCCCATGCCAATCCAGGCCATTTGCTTTGGTGCAAGAGCTTGGTATCTGCTTGAGCAGATAGGGGTTAGCTAATGCTCTCTCAAATACAGGGGGTTAGCTACTGGGCAGATCCCAGTGTGTCTGTTAGATACGTATAGAGATGTGTGCTGCCCATAAAGTATCTATCTTCACTGCTGCTCACAATGCAGCAGTGGCAACACTGCATGCGATGCCTCTCACAAAGTTCTTGTAAGCAGCTTGGTAAGCCTGAAAATCTGTCTAGCTTGCACTAAGTCCTTGATGCTGTAATTTTTTTGTCTCTCTCTCCCAGAACTAGCTCCTATTATACCATTTAGGTTCCCTCTACATCTGCTGTAGTCACAGCAGTGCCACTGCCCTTAGAAGTTAGAATTTGCTGCATGCACTCCTTCTGCAAGACTAGGGAAGAAAATTCTTGATTCTACTACAGGGAGCCTGCAAGAATTTCATGATGTGAGTGAGATCAGTTTGATGTGAATGCCTAAGTATCTCTGCAAGGTCAGCCTGACCAAAAGCGCATTCCAGCTTATCACAGATCTACTCTTTGTATTCCTTCAGTTGTTCAGTTACAATCCCATTTTTAAGGAGTAGCACTTCAAACCTACATAGACTACAACAGAGCTTGACATCCTGCAAATTAATTACTCTTTGGGGACTTCAATAAAACAAGAACATTTTTCATATTGTCAGGGTAAGACACTAGATGTTAACTAAGTTTCCCCGTGCGGTGCCCATTAAAACCAATGTGGATGAAAACGTCAAAATCTTTCAAGTGATTTCCCTCTAGATCACCCACCACAGCTGCCATGTTAACTGGAAAGACTTCAGTGATTGACCTGTCTCAGATGAAAGAGCAACACGTCAGGAGAAAATATTCTCCTGTAATAAATGGAAGGTTCCTGATAAGTTATTTAATAAAACAAGGAGGAAATAAATTATTTCAGGTTAAAGGCAATTCCAGACATCTGGATGTCATTTGAAAGCTCAACAATACACCAAAAGTAATTACTGCAGCTGAACAGAACTGGAGATTAGCAATCCATATTCAGGACACACTTACCTTTTTGTCCTCTGTGTTAAGGTGACTCATTAACATATTCATATTATCTGAAGACCAATCCCAGGACTGGGTGGAGAAATACTGCAGAAGCATCATAGACTTGTGCAGTCGATTGATAATCTTCATCATTCTGAAACAGAGGAGGAGTGTCAGAGGTGGATAGGAAGTTGGACCTTCTGCAAAAGCTGTCAGTTTGCTCTGCAGGTGTTTTCACCAATCCAGATGAAAAGGCACTGGAATTCCTGATGTGCACTGCATTAGTGCTCACCAGGCTGAGAACTTGCTCACAAGTCTAACTGCTCCACCTGAGGTTTTGAGCCTACAGCTACCCAGCTGTTTTTGTTGGCTCAAACATGGGTGCAAACATGGATTTCCTAGGGCAGGGCTGATGCCTAACTCACTGGCCTGAACTAAACAAGGGTTGGAGACCATATCTACATCATGTACCATGTGTGAGGTGAAGTGCCCATCTGAACTAGTATGAAGTCTGCACAGCAGATTGCAAAACCATTCCTTGCCTCCTGATGTGGATATTTCTCTTTCTACCACACAAATTCTCTTCTGTTCTGAAGCCTGAGTTGGCTTTTTGGAGTTAGCTCCAGTACAGAGGTGATGGCAGCTGCAGCATGGACAAGCTCTGAAGTCAATTGCTCAAATTCAGTTTTCAGATAGAATCATAGAGTCACAGAATGGTTTGGGTTGGAAGGGACCTTAAAGATCATCTAGTTCCAACCCCCCCTGCCATAAGCAGGGACACCTTCCACAAGACCAAGTTGCTCAAAGCCCCATCCAACCTGGCCTTGAACACTTCCAAGGAGGGGCAGCCACAACTTCTCTGGACAACCTGTTCCAGTGCCTCACCACCCTCACTGTAATTTCTTCCTAGTATCCAATCTAAATCTACCTTCTTTCAGTTTGAAGCTGTTTACCTCTCATCCTATCACTACACTCCCTGGTAAAGAGTCCCTCCCCACCTTTCCTGTAGGCCCCCTTTAAGTAAGTACTAGAAGACTACTATAAGGTCTCACCAGAGCTTTCTCCAGGCTGAACAACCCCAACTCTCTCAGCCTGTCCTCTAAGGGGAGGTTCTCCAGCCCCCTAATTATCTTGGTGGCCCTCCTCTGGACCCACTCAAGCAGGTCTGTGTCTTTCTTATGCTGGGGGCCACAGAGCTGGATGCAGCACTGCAAGTGGGGTCTCATCAGAGCAGAGTAGAGGGGAAGAATCACCTCTCTCGACCCGCTGGCCATGCTTCTCTTGATGCAGCCCACGACACAGTTGGCTTTCTGGGCTGCAAGCGCACGTTGCTTGCTCATATTCAGGTTTTCACCCACCAGCACCCCCAAGTTCTTCTCGGCAGGGCTGCTCTCGATCCACTCATCACCCAGCCTGTCTCTGTGCTTGGGATTGCCTCGATCCAGGTGCAGGACCTTGCACTTGGCCTTGTTGAACTTCACGAGGCTTTCATGGGCCCACCTCTCCAGCCTGTCAAAGACCCTCTGGAGTATCAACCATACCAGTCTTGGTGGCATGCTTTTCATGTCTTTGGGCTTCTTTGATCTCTCTCCAAAAAAATAATTTGTTTTTTTCCTAAGAAGTCCATTCCTCTCCCTATATAATATAGTGGCAGTTTGGAGTATTTTTTCTGTCCTTCATTATAATGGAAGGGTCTGATAGCATGCACTGCTGGTGGATGACCTTGAAAATCATTCAAGTCCATAGACTTTTTTTTTGTGAGGGCAGGGTGGGGGGAACTGTTCAAATGTCTTCTTGGAGCGTGTGCGTCCTGGTAAAGATGAAAGCTGCTTCAGGGGCACATCTGCTTAACAGTGACTTTGGAAATATATGTTCAGATCTCTCATGTGTCTTGACCTTTTTTTTTATTAGTCATTTTTTATATAAAAGGGGATGACAGTAATGCTTTCCTAACTTGCGGGATTATTTTAGTTGTCCCAATGGTCATGAGTACAAAAGACCTCTGGGAGGCAGTTGTTTTAGTGTGATGTACAGTGCTCAGTCAATTTTGAGAGAACACCACGTTCTCTCAGACTGGATAAGGGCAAGAGAAAGCATTAAAAGGCTGATTTCTGTGGAAAACAGAGCTGTTTTCATGAGAAATTTTGAGCTGCCCAGAGGGTAACACAGTCGCCGTGACAAATAAAAGGCGGCAGTCTGGGGAAGAATGGTGCCAGGCTGGCCTCTCCCTGTGCAGATGTGACTGCCACGACGATAAGCACTAAGCACAGCAGAAAAAGACACAATGAGTACATTAGTTCAGAGGAGAACTGTGCAGCTTACCCAAAGCGAATTGAAAGAGCACTCCTACTCAGAATTAAAGTGGCTTTCATTTTAGAAGCAAAGCATACCATCAGATTAAGGGAACCTTCATTCTGAATAATTACGTGCACATTGATTGAATGCAGTTTAAACTACTTTAAAATTACTTCAGATTAATCTTCCTGATTGTGCCTGTGTAGGCAAGTACTATGGGGCAAAGCTTTCTGAATATTTTAACACCTTTTAGAAACTTGGGAAACAAAATATATGGCTAAATTGCAAAGATCTGAAGTTGCCCTTCAAAGTGGCCCTCCCAAAAGCCATTAATACGTTTAAAGTGCTTTGGGCTAATAGAATCTGTCAGAAAAAAATAAAGAGAATCAACTGTTTTGAAAACAGGCTATCCACGTGACCTCCTGTCAACGTGGGCAGAATAAGCTCTGACTGTAGATCTACCCAAAACAACATATCTCAGTGGCTAAAAGTAAGAGTCAAAAAGAGAAATGAAACATCCAAAGAGGTATGTATGAAAACTGTTTTTCATGTTAACTGACCAAGCTCAAATGTTATGACTACATTCAAAACAGTCACTAATTTGGATGAAGGAATGGTCTACTGAAAAACACCGAGTAGAAACATGCTTTTCTGCAGCCTCTGAGAGGCTATGGCAAAGATTTCTTATAGAAAATCTTATTCTCCACTGGGGGGGAACCGAGAGGAATAAAGCAAGTATTAGCTGTCACTGATAGCCTTATTAGTTACACTTCAGAAATGCACCTTGTCTTATAGAAAACTGTTTACTGCAATGATTTCTTTATTTGCTCCCACACTGAGCCTTGGATGAGCAGATTCTCAGGTGCGACAGATTGACCCAGGAGACTACTAATGATATAAACCACATTATTTTCTAAATTGTGGATGAATGTGCAGCAATAACAGTAAGCCATTTAGGGCAGTTTTGCTAGACATCTGGCAATTTATGTGAAATGAGCTAACACTTAAAGTAAGTTCCTCAGGAGAGGCAGTACAAAAAAGTCTAAAGCTGAAGGAGATGACTCTTGTGCCTGCTTTTTGGTAGATGGGGTATTATTGCACGATAATTACAAGGTGAACTACAACCAGGTTTTTCTGAACTACTCTGCAATCCAAATTCGTGAAGGTCATACACTGGTTTATTCAGTCTACTGAATAAACAGTAGACTTGCAAAACCATAATCAGCTCCCAGATAATCTATTCCATATGATAACGCATCACCTTATGATGAGTTTAGTATGGATACAATAGAGAACTGAAGCCCGAGTCTTGTTCCTGGCAAAGAACTTTCTCCTTTCTGCTTGCAAATCTGGCATAGGGTCATGAAGAGAACTCAAGAAACTGCCTTGAAGTGGCTTGTACTTCAACAGATGGGACTGACAAGTGGGAAGAAAGTTAAACCTAGATACTCTGAAGCAGAGGGAAAAATTAAAGGGAAACATTAAAGTAGGTTCAATGACACATTCAACTTTTTTTTTTTTATTTGATGTGGTTTACTGCCCTTAGCCCATAAAGGCCTGATATTTAGGTAGCTGTGAAAACAAGAAAGAATAAGCTGCTACTATACTTTCTACCACATTGTAGCAATACCTGGATAAGCTCAAGTAGCATGTAAAAAGAAAAGGGGAATTATATTAAAAAAATAATATTAAAAAAAAGAACCCACAAGTTCATTGCTGAGCCATGTTTGCTCAGGTCGCAAATCTTAAAATTCATAAGATATCCTTCTCAGCATGAATTCATGCTGAGCTCTATTTGAAATTTAATTACAGTATTGTGGCCAATGTCCATTGGCTACTTATGCCAATCAGCTTTATGAGAAGAAATGTCAATTATAATGGCAATGCCAAGATCTTGCTGTTCAACAGAGTTTGGAGATTCCAGCCTGTTCTTGCTCATATTCAGTTTACCTCTATTTCTAGGGTAATTCTTGCCTCCTGGATAACTGGAAGTCTTTTTATGTAGCGATTTCCCTCCATAGAAGAATGTCAGAGAAAAATCAGAGCAATACATCAGCCAAGGACTTCCCTGCAAGCAGCTGAAGCCGGCTTTCTAACTAGCAGAGGAGCACAGAGCAGCTGACATCAATGCAGTGCTGGCATACCGTTCTTGTGTTGCGCAATAAAGTCTCCTCTGTGGTGGCGGAGAGTAAAGGAGGATGTTGTCAGAGTTGTTACTTATGGATGTATCATTCCTTCCACATGGGATGTACATGTCACATGTTCCTCCTAGCCATGACACTGCCAAGGCTCAAATACAATTGTAATAATAAACTGTCCTTGTAAATACAATTCAGAATTTATTCATACTCAGAAACAACTGCTTCCTAGATTTCAAGGGTGCTGGGCCAATGCTGGAAACTACTAATTATGCAGCTGATTTATGGGGAAAAAAATATTATCTGGAATGTTCTAAACCTTGCCAGTCTCAAGTCTGTATGTAAGCTCATGACAGACAGAGGCAATCACATCAGAAAAGTTGCAATGGTGGAATTGTTGCTATACTGAGAACAGTGTAACTATTGGTCCTCTTCTTCTGTCTTGGGAACCTCTGAAGTGTGTAAAGCTGAGTTTAAAAGATGTGCTGTCCCCTAGGTACTGGAAACGGTGGGAACTTTAGGCTATGCTTAACTACAGCCACGTGGTTCCTCTTCTTTTTGAGTAATCTCCTCAAGACAAGGAGATGGGAAGTAGACCAGATACTCCAGGCTGAGGCAGCCAGTTCTCAGAACTTGTTAGAGACCTGCTCTCCATAACAGTGACAGGCATGTTGAAGGCAGGAGGTTGAAGGTGTATGTTTTCTTACCTGGGCTTTCTCCCCGTAAGCCTCATGTACAGGTCGTAGAGTATGGCCGGTGCCTTGTGACTGACAGTTACCCAGTACTGGTTTATCAAGTAGTTGGATGTCAAGTGAGTGTTGGGTGTTCGGAAGGCCTGCTCCAGCGGGTTCCTTTTGAACGTGGACATGACATACTGCTCTGTAAGGGAACAGGCATTTAACTTAAAATCAGGCACTTAATTTCAGTTGAGTTGGGTGCAACCATACCAATATGCTGCAGTAAAGCCCAAGTGCTTAACACGTTTATGAACTCATGTAACCAGAGGTTGGACAAGATCATCTCATGGTCCCTTCTGTCATTAAAATTGATGACTCCATCTATTGCCTATTTGAAACACAATCTGACTCCAGACTTAATAGTGGCAGACAAAAACTTCCTTATGAAAACACCAAAATGGAGGAAAAGCAGGCAGTTGTAGCCTGAAAACCAAGGAACTGCAGTTCTGCTTTCACCTGCAGTAGTTGTAGAAGAAATTGGTAAGCATTAACACAACTTCAGATCACTGAAAGCAATCTTTGATCTGCTAGCATAAAACAAAAATGACATTTCTAATTTCTATTCAATTTTTCAATATTAGTCTGAGTCAGGGACAGGTTGCTTACACACATAGGGGGCTGCTTCTAGAAAGACTTCATTATATCCTTTCAAACCACATCTGACCCACAACACCAGATCCCTCAGCCTGTTTTCAGAGGAGCTCTGGATGCACTAAAGCAGCAAATTGTCTTGCATTCTTAACTCGAAAACTAATGATAGGGTGGTGATCTTTCATTCCCTTTGTATGTTAAGGCACAAAATATGTTGGGTCTGATTCTGAGCTCTTGGGCACAGTGCCATAGAAGTGGCATCTTAATGTGCATATCTGGGCCATTTGCATATTGCAGAGGCTTAATAGAACTGCAGGAGTTGAATATAAGACTGTCATCCTAGGGACTGATAAACAGATGGTGCTCCTATTCCTGAGCACCAGTGAGCTCGACAAAGAAGAATATGTGGGCTTTTTTACTTTTTTAAAAATGAATTTGAGAGTTATGACATCAATCTGTGCTCATATTATAGTTTACTCTCTAAGCTTATGTTACAAATAGAAAATCAGATGAGAATTTGCAAGTCACAAGAAACATCCAGATCATCCTCAGATAAGCCGATTTCAATCATAATATTCAGAGAGGACTCTCACATATCTGTGGTCAGCTTATTACTGCACTTTAAGTACTGACTTTTGCTGTACTTGTTCTAAGTAACAGCAACTAGAGAAGAGACTTGTTAGCCACTTAGCTGCTAAGTTTAGACAACAAAGACTGTTAAAATAATACAATTTAGTTTTAGTGCTAGTTAATTTTTAATTTTTGTGGCCTGTACTCTGCAAGTTTCATGGCTGAAGACCAGTTCTCCTGAAACTCATCTTTCATTTGAACAGTTAGAACTGACCGCCATCCCTTCTGTTTCATGTCGCCATGCTGCAATGATGTGGTTATCTTGTGGTCATCTCGTGGCCTGCAGTATGGAAATCTTATCCTTTGCAGCACGTTCTCTCAAAATGTCAAGGTTTAGCTAAAGCTCCTATTTAAACTTTCCCATGTAGTTGTGCCTGGCAGGGAGGGCTCACTTTACTGAAGATTTGGAAAGGTGTTTACTCTTGGCAGGAGAGTGGCAATAACTAACTCGTTTGGGATGGGCTACTGGGAAGTAAGTTGCTGTCCTGGCCCAGCTCATGGCAGAGTTTGTGTCTGTCTAAGCAGTGCATGAGGAGTTTCTTTCCTCTGTGTTAGCAGCACGGCCATTAACTACAATTATACTTCGTCAAAGTCATAGCTGGCTTAAACGTAAAGAGATCTGCTCCCAGTTTGGAGAGGGCTCTATGTATGTACCCATTCAAATAGTTCATGGATCAGGACAGCAATCCCATGAACTCTGTTGCTTCTCCCCTTAAGGAAGTTTCTCCAGGAGGCACTTTAAATCCCAGTTTATGTACAAACTCTCAATATTTAAGTTAATTTAGTTTCATTTGGTCACTTCATTTCCTAATGGAAACCTATCAGTTTCACTGGGAACCACTGATGTTTTGGAATTGTGATAGTTTTGGTATTGTCTGCAGCATATATTTATAGTTCTGTTTATTCAAATCCTGATGTTAATATACTGCAGATCTAGTTTTCAGCTGTAAACTGGTTGAGAAGGTTTCCCTTTGGAAACATGTTAAAGACATTACTGCCCTTCTTTTCTCTTTGGATTTTTGGCATCTTTGGCCAGGATAACAAGAAAGAACTAATCAGTAAGTGGAAAATACAGCCCTTGTCATTTCAGATCATCGGCCATACACCAAATTCACATAAATCAGCAACACCCTTGTCATCTTGGTTACTTAAGGCTTGTAGTGGAAAATGCAGCTGTAGTAAAGGAGCTACAGTATTATACTGTGGTATTACTCGGTGTGAGAGGCACGTATGTCAAGACTAGATGAGATATCTGCTGAAAATTCAAGAAAAATTCTGAAAGTCAGGAAGGAAAGCGGGTTTGTTCTAAAATGCACATAAGGAGGCAGAGACCAACTTGAAAGACTGACTGGAAGGAAGTTGAGACATAACTTCGAACAGTTAATGCTATAGGCGTTTTCTTTATGAACCTCTCTTACCCTGGCTTGCACTGACTCGGCACAATTGCTCTGTCTCCTAATTTCTGGAAAGCATTCAACTTTGCAAGCATAGCAAGTCTTTTATGCTCCAACAGTTTTTTTTTGAGAGAGAGAAAGAATCAGACAGACAGATGGGTCAGGCAGGCAGAAACCCCCAAACCAGAAACATATCACCTCTAGGAGCTACTGAAATGACTTGACGGGTGGGTCATCTTTCCCCTCTGACCACAGCACAAAAATGAGGCAGCAAATTCTACAACTCAAAGGCAGATTTAGCAGTGGGAGAATCAGAGATAAGTCTCACCTAGGTAGACTGTCAAAGATAAATTGAAAATAAGTTTTCGCACACTGAACACCATTTAGTTTTGAACAGAAATTGCAAAATGTACTTAAATTTAGACTAGCAAGACTTAGATTGCAGCAAAGCAGAATACGCTTCTTCAGGTTAATACTCAGTTGTCTGACCACATTTTTGTAATGGCGGGGAAAATAACAGCTATAATGGAATAAAGTAAGAAAAGATCCCAAGGCATAGCCTTACTTGGAAAAAAAATAAATCAGTTAAGGTTCCTTTTAACACTAGAGGTTAGTCTGTATCTGGAGATCTGTAGAATAAATTGGTTTGCAATGGATGTTTAAGCATAAGCTCTTAAATAGACATATTTTTCAAGTAATTATCTTCTAGATCTCTTTCTCCTCCCTCTCTGCAAGCTTGTCACCTTTGTACTCAAAACTTCCCCATCTCAGTCACTTCTGTTCCCTACCCAGGGCATCCTCAGCCCACTCCAGTCTCAACTTCTCTATTTAATCTTTCCTTTCCTCCTCTCCCACCAAAAAATCCCTACTCTGTTGTGTTCGCCTGTCATTTCTACAGCTGGTCCTGGTGCAAGTCTCCCTAACCAGGTAGTCCAGGTACTCCCCTCTGCAAACCCCATGTTTGATTTGCACTAAAATGCTCAGTCCCACACCAGATGACTCCCATTCCCCATCCTTGTCTCTCAGCAGCTTCCACTCTTGCTTTCATAACCTTCTACCTTGATGACTGATTACAGACCTTGTGCCAGTCTGGCCTCCCCAGACTCCTTGAACAGACTAGCTTTCCCTCTGCTGATCCTGTGTCTGTTTACATCAAACAGCTTCTTTTATGCTGGAGAAAGAAAAATTTGAAAAAGCTGAAAAACCACTGGAGGTAGAGACCTGGCCTCAACTGTTTCAACCTGAAAGGCTGGCAGAGCTAAACACAGTTGGAAACACGCTTTTGAAAAGAGAAGGTGACGACTCAAGTTAGCAGATGCTGCCTCATTGCGAAGGAGGGAACTGGTGGGTAAAGTTCAGTCCTCCTGTGCAGGGGCTGGACTACTCAGTGGTAGCTCTTATTGCAGAGAGAACATGGCTCTGAAAGGCCTATTGGAAGTGCATGCCATCAGTCTGGCTGCCTAGAAACCAAATAATAGTGAGTAGACAGAGAAAGTAATGTGAGTGGGTTGAGAAAGTCTGTCATATATATAAAGAAGATTTTAGAATTGTGTGTATTTACCAAAAAGAAATTGGTAGGAGACTGAATTGAAAATTCAAAATGGATGGTCGCAATAGTAACATCCTAATGCAATAAATCTTTCCCAAACTAGTTTCTTAAACCATGCAACATCTTTAAGGGCAAAATTTTGCTCTTCGATACTCCATCTTAATTCCTATTCATGAATTTATACCTAATACCCCTCTGCCGCCTGCTGATCTCTGTAAAACTGTGGATACAACATGTGGTAGAAATAGCTCCACAGTGTTATCCAGGAAGAAAATTTTGCCTTCAGACCCATCACACAGCTGAACTGCTTATGCAAGCTTCTGCTGCACTCAGATGATTTCATTACTAACTCCACAGTTATGGGCAAAGTAACAGAGTAAGATCAGTTGCAATGCATTAACACACTGCTCTTTTTATCAATAAAATTACACTGAAAATGGGTTAAGAAAGGCAAACCTCAGGTAGTAGTGCTATGGTGGCTGTTGCCTGAAGCAACACAGCGGCCTGTGAAGAGCTTTGCATTTACTCCTGTGACAAAACCACAGAAGATTTGACTTTACATGTTATCAAGACTGGCTAAATTTTCCAACAAACCTCTGTGAAGCCTCACCTCTTCTCACGGCTGTGACAAACCACAATGTTATCTCTCTCTTAAAAAAAAAAAAAAGTATCAGGAACTTGGTGTGATTTTTCTCCCCACTCAGACAGTGGCCGAAACCTCTTCCCTGCTAGATCACTTGATCAAATCTCATGGTAGGACATTAGTAGGAGTTTCAGACAAGCCATGTTCTGAAAATGCAATTATGGTCTGATTCTTTGCTGACTTACAGTTTGCCAATTAAATAATACAGAGACAAATGCAAAGCAAAGGCTGTGAGGTGAAACACCACAGTAGTGATTTGCCAGCCTCCATTATTTAAAGCACAATGATATGAATGAATGGATAACAGAAAGCAAATCAGGCCCTGTACATGCTTCCATGTAAGTACTGACTGGATATAGTATTTCTTCTGCTTGGCTTCAGTGTGAGTTTTCCACTGTAAGAGTGTCAAGATTTGTCTCCCTTTCTTAGCAGTGAATGTTGTCTACCTCAACTTTAGCAAAGCTTTTGACATTGTCTCCCACCACATCTTCATAGGTAAGTTTAGGAAGTGTGGGATAGATGAGTGGACAGTGAGGTGGATCAACAACTGTCTGAAGGACAGAGCTCAGAGTTGTGATCAGTGGTGCTGAGTCTAGTTGGAGACCTGTGACTAGCGGTGTTCCCCAGGGGTCAGTACTGGGTCCGGTCCTATGCAACATATTCATCCACAACCTGGATGAAGGGTCAGAGTGCACCCTCAGCAAGTTTACTGAAGATACTAAACTGGGAGGAGTGGCTGACACACCAGAAGGCTGTGCTGCCATTCAGCAAGACCTGGACAGGCTGGAGAGCTGGGCTGAGAGGAACATAATGAGGTTCAACAAGGGCAAGTGTAGGGTCCTGCACTTGGGGAGGAATAACCCCACGCACCAGTACAGGCTGGGGGTCGACCTGCCAGAGAGCAGCTTTATGGAGAAGGACCTGGGAGTTCTGGTGGACAGAAAGTTAACCATCAGCCAGCAATGTGCCCTTGTGGCCAAGAAGGCCAATGGCTTCCTGAGGTGCATTAAAAAGAGTGTGGCCAGCAGGTCGAGAGAGGTCATCCTCCCCCTCTACTCTGCCCTGGTGAGGCCACATCTGGAGTGTTGTGTCCAGCTCTGGGCCTCCCAGTTCAAGAGAGAAAGGGAACTACTGGAGAGAGTCCAGTGGAGGGCTACAGAGATGATTAGGGGGCTGGCGCATCTCTCCTCCAAGGAAAGGCTGAGAGACCTGGTGCTCTTTAGCCTGGAGAAGAGCAGACTGAGAAGGGACCTTATCAACACTTGTAAATATCTAAAGGGTGGGTGTCCAGAGGATGGGGCCAGGCTCTTTTCAGTGTTGCCCAGTGACAGGACAAGGGGCAACAGGCACAAACTGGAGCACAGGAAATTCTGCCTCAACATGAGGAAAAACTTCTTCACATTAAGAGTGACAGAGCACTGGAACAGGCTGCCCAGGGAGGTTGCGGAGTCTCCTTCCCTGGAGATATTCAAAATACACCTGAATGCTGTCCTGTGTGACCTGCTCTAGGTGAACGTACATTAGCAGGGGGGTTGGACTAGATCTCCAGAAGTCCCTTCCAACCCCTACCATTCTGTGATTCTGTGATTCTTTCACCATTGCCTCAGAAGCACATTCACTTGAAGAAAAGTCAGCCACAGAAATAATTTTGATTCTTCCACTGACAAAATTCATGATCAAAAGGCATACTTTTGAAGCACACTTGTCATTTCAAGGTTTGCCTTCTCAAGGCTACATCAATTATTTCTATTTAGAATTTTCTTCACAGAAAGAGGAAAAAAGGCTTCTCTACTTCCTTAATATAGAATCATAGAACAGTTTTGGTGGAAGAGACCTTCAAGATCATCAAGTCCAACCTTTGTCCTAGCTCTATCAACACCACTAAACCATGTCCCTAAGTACAACATCTACCTGTCTCTTAAACACCCCCAGGGACGGCAACTCCATCACCTCCCTGGGCAGCCTGACAATATACTAGTTTTCATTCACTATCAAGTTTCTTCAAGTGATATCAAATGACAAAAAAACCCCAACAACCCAACCCCAAACCCAGAAAAGGTTCTCAATCAGAAAAGGAAGATGTCCTGTTATGGCTATGCAGAGCATTTTCTCATAGAATTAAGGGGCTGGTTCTCTATTCCTTTTTCAACCACTTTAATACCTCAGTACAGCAAAGCACGTGCTTTGCTGGCTTGTTATGTGATTACGCCCACAATGAAAACGGAATAGATGCTTTCCTGAGCTGAATGCCCCACACCAGGAGCTTTTGCTTACAGGACCCTCACTGACTGCAATTGGGCCTCCCACATGCAGTTTGGTGGGACTGCTGATGCTGAATGCCACCTAAATATAGGAAACCACCTTTTCAAAGCCTGGCTGAGGAATTCTATTGATCTTTGACATGTTCTAGGTTTAAATTAGACCTTACCCATTTCTCCCCAGAAGAAAGGGTTGATTCCACCTGTTGTACAGTTGTACACCAACATGTTTTTTGGTCTGGAAAAGAGAAAGAAGTATTATTTTAAGATATGAAGGAAAGCACCAAAACTCTAAAGCTAACAGCCCAAGAAACAGTATCAGCTCATAAAAAAAAGTAAAAAAGAGGTAATTTGTCACAAATATGAAAATACAGTGTAAAACATGAAATTTTAATAATATTGTCAGATTCTGGAGACCATATGAAGTTAAAAGGGTTTAAGAAAAATCATCAATTTATCACTTATCAAAAATTACAAAAAAAAAAAAGGACAACATGCATACTGACAAGTTTCTGATTCTTTTTTAATAGTTTCTGTTAGTATACTGTAAATAATTGGCCCAAGTCAACCTCAGGGACACATTATGTATTTTACAATCATTTACTTAATGGATATGATTTGTGCTGCTTTTAAACTCCATTTGTTAGGGCAGTGATTAGGAATCAATCCATTTCAACAAAATGCTCATTTTAATACCAAATAAAATTTAGTTGTTATTTGGGCGTGGAACTAAACATAGATCATACCGGTTTTATTTCTTCCTTTGATATAAGGCAAGAATTAGTCACACAGCTTTTCTGATCTAAGCCTGCCTTGCCAAGGGTGCAAGTGATGCCATCAATATCACATTTTTCTTACTCTGCATTAGCATCTGGAGCCATCTGCCAAAATGCTAAAAGAGGTGAGATCTGGCCTTGAACAGGGGATACAATCTTGGCTGGAGGATATGGCATCTCAGTGCTCCTGGGGTGCCTGTGGTGCTCAGAGCCTCTCTCTGCTGGAGGAGGCTGCCTGTGAGGAACCCTTCTTTTCAAAACTCCTGTGACCAAAGATAGCAGGAAACAGAAACCCTAAACCTGGGATAGGAAATTTCACACAGTAATACTTGAAAACTGCAGTTGGATAATGCAGTTTTCACAGTGCTTTTTTAATAATGCTTTGAAGTCATGGCATTTGAATGTATATTATTATTATTATTAATCCCTAGCAGACTTCTAGGGATGGTTAGGACTAATAGACACGTGTCGAGCTCTGAATTCATGATCTCCTGTAACTCTGAATTACTAAGTAAAAGTCTGATAAGAGTGGTAAAGATAAAAATGCACAGTAGTGCCTCATGTGGGAAACTCTGCATTATGGAAATCAATATGGGAACTCACCGAGAACAAATCTGAAATATGTGCCCATATAGAAAACCCACCGAGTGCTGAGCCACACACACAGCCTGATGGAAATATGCACTGAAGTGGAAGCACAGACTTCCACTTGGTCCAGTGTGTCAGGCCCATTAAACACCAAACAAAGAATTTCTCCATTTTCCCTGTTCCCAATGAAGAGTTTCCTCCTGTTGATTTTTTTCCATTCTCTGACCTCCAGCTGAGTTGGTGACCTTGGTAGAGTGTAGAGCTTTGTGGAGCTTCTACGCTATGCAGTAAAGATTGGAATTCTCTGCTAAGATTTAGAATGTAATTTCCCTCAGTAATGTCACCTGCCCTGAAGGATACTCACTTTCTAATTAGATTATTTGGAAAAAAAAAAAAGAAATTAAACCATACATGCTATTCTTCATAATAAGCACCTAAACCCAAAACTCCCTCAGAGAAATTAAATTTACAGAAGGCTCAGGCTTTTGCTTTTTGTATACAGATTGCCTTGGGGTTGTGCCCTGCTAGACAAAGCTTTAAATCAAGTTCTGCAATTGCTCCTTTAGCTTAACAATTATTTGTGTAGGAACCAGATTAAAAGCATGTATCTTTTGCCAATGAAAAGTTAACAATTGGCATTTCTCCTACCATGACCAGAGCCAGGAAGTCTACCTGTGTGCTGATACTGCTCATCAGCATGTGTTCATCTCCTTTTCCAGCTTTACGGACAGGCTGTAGGCCTTTTCATCTGGAGGCTCTCAAGAGTGGGTGTGTATGTAAAGGGAAGCTGTATTTATTTTTCCCAGATCATGGTTCTTTGCCTGTTGCCAATGGAAAGGGATGAAACTATGAGAAAAATAAATCTGAAAAGCTGGTGAGCTTCCTTTCAAGATCCTTGTATTTCAGTTACTGTATGCAGCTCTTCTCCACCCTCAGCTCAGAGGGCTTACTCTGTCTTTCAAAGTGGAATATTTCTGCCTTTTTTTTTGCCTGGTATTGATTTCTCAGAGTTGCATAAACCTCCAGAATAATTCATCTGCTTTACTCTGTAGCACTTCCTACCTAATGATTAAAGGTCAGATCCAGAACTTCACAGGAAGACATCTAAAATCCTTAATGTCACTTATACATACCCTTCTCAACAATGTGAAGAATGAGATATTTTTAGATCATCTCCTCTATCATATGTTGTGCAGTGTTTTCCAAGGAAGAACAGTTTTCACCAAGAAAACTCTAGAAGCCACTTGAAAAGTGTCTTGATGTAGCTGCCTGAGAAAGAAGGCCCCAAAACAGCTGCTGAGAAGCTACAGTAAAGCTCTTGGCCTTCCGAAAAGTGACTTCTGAGACACAGACTCAGAAGTTTCATTGTACTGAGAAACAAGTCTCACCTGTAGCTTTAGAGATTTCCTAAATCTGAAGTCTCCCTTTATTGTTTCCACTACACTATTAGTCATTGCCAAACCAGGGAAGAAAACATGAACCAGAAAATGATTCAACAAGGCTCTTGCATAGGTTTTCAATTAGCTTCTGGTTCCCTTTAAAGCCCTGGTGCAGGCAGTAAATGCCTGAGTCCGGCAGAAACAGGAGTGCATTCCCACCTGTGCACAGCAGTGTACCACCCAGCTGCAAGGGTGAGGTTGATGGCGACGTCTACTGGAATCATATCTGCCACCGCTTCGTTGTTGGCGATGACGGTCCGCAGAATCCCTTTGCCTGCCTGTGGGACAAAGGAAAACAGTCACTAATGTAACGCCACCGTAAGATTTAATTGGCTGGGACTGAGGACAGACCGTCATGTTAGCACTTTTCAAGCCTGGCACCTGCTGCAGAAGATTATTTGACTTCTGTGAAAACAAACATGGAACTCACATGGATCCCACTGTTCTGCATTTTCAGAGGAAGTCTAAAACATGATGACATCTGTGTGGTGTATAACAAGAAAAGCTGTAACTCTTAGTTAACTCAATATGAAAGAAATGCCTTAGGAAAGAAATATATTTGAATTTATTGAAGTAAAATTCCCAGCGATACCTGAAGTTACTTTTTTGTAAATGACACATGCAGACAGAGGTCTGAGTGTCCCTCAAAGACAGTAGTAACTTTGGAAATGACACAGATAGGCTTTTTGAAAAGTCTACTCCCTTTTCTCTGGATAGATTCACACGCTTCTCTTTTCCAAAGCAGTGTCTGTTAAGCACAAAGACACAGTCAAGACATGGCCCCTGCCTTGATGAGCTCACTACCTAATAAAAGAAACTCAAGAAACAAATCAACAAACATACAAAGTATCCACAACCAAAGAGAAGAGGTAGGAAAGAACAGAAGGTTTTAATTTTGCTTTGGTTG
This sequence comes from Leptosomus discolor, assembly GCF_034619465.1. Lineage (NCBI taxonomy): Eukaryota > Metazoa > Chordata > Aves > Leptosomiformes > Leptosomidae > Leptosomus > Leptosomus discolor. Next base: position 137,217,083 of record NC_141391.1, read on the forward strand.
GAACGGTGTTTGTCGGAAGATCAGGCTCCCCAAAATATATATATTTAACCTAAATGCTTATCAAGGGGTTTCCCCTTTGGAGGTTCCACAGGAGAGACATGGCAACAACACGGCAGACTGAATCAGAGAGGACAATTCATCAATATAGAAACATGGAGATTAAAGGGGTGAAGGAACTTCACCTTGTGTGTCAGGTATGAGGGCTGAACAAAGCAAATAGAAAAAAAGAAACTCCCAACAGCAGAGTCAAGGTTGCAATCAAGTTATCTAGCATGTGGGAAATAAAATGCAATGAATTTGAGTTTGATGCAGAAGCTGAGGACCCAATGAGAAAGCTGGGAGAATAAAAGCTAGTGAAGCAAGGAAGGAAAAAAGCTCTTATAATTTAGACTCATGTAAAACCAGAAGGAAGGACTGAGTGAAGGGGCAAGGCATATGCTCTACAGATCCATGAATATTTAAAAGTTAGGGCAAAAGAAATGTTACAGCATTTTTTTTTTCTTTTCTTCCAACCAGAGACTCCTATGTCATGATGAAATAGCTCTAGAGCTGTCAAAGATGAAGTTTTACTAGAGCAACTGCACGGGCAGTGCCTAGTTGTGCATCTGGGGAGAAGAGAGATGTGATCAAAAAGCATTTAAGACTTGATATTGACTTGTAAAGCACATGCCATTGTCTACCTGTCATTGTTGGATTTTAAGGGACACTGCATCCTCTGTTTGGGAGGTGTTTATCTGATTTTTTTTTTTTTGTTCTGTCTCTCTCACACTCCTTTCCTCTTCTATAATCAGATGGTTTTGTTACATTTCACGGCTTGCAAGTAATGGAATACCACTTATGACTGATTTAATTTTCATTAGCTAAGACTCCTGTGCAGTCTCATCTCATCCTTGGCGCAGCTGGCAGAGGGATCATAGACAGACAGACTCAGATACAGGCAACCATGTAAGCTTCCCCACATAAACCCATCCTCCTCAAATCCATGGCATGCAGTTAACCTCTGCTGCCCTAAGCTGAACCTCAGCTGAGCCACAGTTAGGCTTAGACATTAAAACCTTAACTTGCAATATCACTATGATTTTTTTTTTTTACTACTGTTTTTTTTTCAAGGGGATAAAAAAAAGCAAAAAAGAATCAAAGGAGGTAATCAAGCTCAGCTATGAAATCTCCACTGCTGTGAACACATGCCCACTAGAGACCACTGTGACCAACTATCATGTTTTCACAGGTACACTAAAGACCTTTTTGAGGTCTTCAAAACTAGGAAGTTTGATGGACGTGCTGCAAACATGCCTGTATTCAGAGCAGCATGTGATGGTCATATACACATGGATGAATTAGAGATTTCGTATATTGTGTATCTAATAAAGACTTCAGCTTTTAGTGTTTTAAGTTACTTTTTACATTGGAAATGGTTTGGTACTTCTTTATCAGGTATGGCTTGATTTTTATTTATAGTTACTGACTTTTTTCCTCTTTAGTGAAATAGAAGCTACTGTAGTTGAAGCCTCCAAAATCATCTCCCAGTCTGAGTCTGATGTTTCTGACAGCCTCGCAGCTGAAGCGCTTTGGGGCCTGTCACTGTCCAGAACATGAATTAAACCACAGTTCTGCCCTACAGCTTAACTGCCTTGCAGGGAAGAAGGTCTTTACATGTAATACAGAACTGAGACAAAATGCCTCAATTACAGTCCAGTGGAAATGTAATTGAGTTCATTTTATTTTTCAATCAACAAAGTGTCTCCCCACAGCAGCTGGAGCAACTGTAGGCGACAGAAACATAATTGGACTATCAAGAACAACTTGAACTCCCATATTTCATGAATATTTAAAAGAAATATATCTATTTGTGGAACGAAATCATTAGACTCAAATATTGTAGAGATGACTGAGAAGAAAACAAAACAAAACCAAAACAACTTCACAAGGTTTGGAGTTCAGGTTCTGGCCAGATGATCCCAAAGATCATCTGAACCAAATCTGAATCTGTGGGTTGTTCTCCATATAGGATGAGTTTGGGTTAGAAGTAGTAAACTAATATTTCAGTCTGGGGGAGACTTAAAAAAAAATATACAAACAGCAAAACACTTCCCTTTTGCTTTTTCCATCCTTAATTAAGGCTAATAAAGCTACTTGGCTAATAAATACACTTTGAAATACAGTTGGCCAAGACAGCTGGCTGTAATCACACACCTTCCAGGTAATCACACTAAAGCATAATTCACATGCTCAAAGGTTAATTTTCAAACTACCAAACATGATTTACCAATTCACCATATCCAAGCACATTAGTTCAAAACATGTATTTATTCCCCCCTGCCCAGAATATCAAAAGACTCTTGGGCTCCCTAATAATAAATACCTTTCACCTCCAGAAAACTAGCACCAGTCCAACTAAGTTCAGTAGCAACTGGAGATGGTACAAGGCAAATACTGTCCATCAGCACCAGCAATCCCACCATCGCTTCTCCACATTGTGGAGTCTCTGCTCCTGATTGATGCCAGCCAACGCGGCTGACTGTGGGGCCCAAGAGCCATTGGACATGGATAACAACCTGATCTCTGCACCCTGCACCTATTGTCATTGCTCTTTGTCTTTTTCCTGGTTAAGTCTTGATATAGTTACATATCAAATCGTCATACTTTATCACTTCAGAGCTCAGTGCAGACGACACCAATTTCATTTAATTCCTCTATTGAAGAGCCTTAGAGCTTCAATTCTGAACAAAAAAAAATACCATCTCTATTTCAAAACTATTTCACTACAAGTCAAAGCATTATATAAAAAGGGGAGGGAAGTTATTTACTACAGCGACCCTAGAATATAAAAATCTTTACTTTCCATAGAGGTAATTTGGAGATAAAGATACAAGCTGGCATCTGTGTGCAAAACCTGGCCTGAGTGAAACCACCATTAGGTTTGATGTTGCATTCAGTAAGGCTAGACATTTTTTGCTTTGAAGAACAGAAAATATTAGTTACTGGCTGTCCTAGGTTACAGTGTAAAATGTGCCAAAAGGAAAAAAAAGTATTCTATTACCATCTTCAGGAGCTGTTGAGACCAGGCGGGGCGGTGCTCCCTGCCTCCCCCCTCTGGACTATCTCCTGTTACTGGGCACAACAATGCCTTATCGCCTGACCCATCGGTAACTCGCTCCTGGACTATCTCCTGTTAATGGCCCATCAAGGAACTGCCTCACGACTCCCCATCCCATTGTGAGATGCTCCGCCCGGGGGGAAGGAGCCAAGCAGTCCATGCCAAATAAAAACGGAGATTTCGAACACCCTAGCAGCCTTCTTCCACTGGATTCCCAGGGGAGTTTTTCCCCCCACTGGAGTTCCAGAGGACAAGAGCTACCTACCTACCACTGGACCTTCGGAGGAAGACCAGACTCTTTTACCTGATCGCTGCTTCAACAGAACTACATCCATCACTTCAGGAGGACTGCAGCCAGCATCTTATCGGACTGCTACTGCCACCCTAACAGGGTGTCAGGTTGTATTTCTGACTCTGTCAGTGTAAACCAGTGGGTTGTTTGTTTTTCCCTGCCTTGTGTTATATATATATATATATTAGTAAAGAACTGTTATCCCTGTTCCCCATATCTTTGCCTGAAGGCCCGTTAATTTCAAAATTATAATAATTTGGAGGGAAGGGGTTTGCACTTTCCATTTCAAGGGAGGCTCCTGCCTTCCTCCGCAGACACCTGTCTTTCAAACCAAGACACTGGCATGAGTGGATAAGCATATAAAATATATGCAAGCTCTAGTGTAAGTTCCTAAAGCGAACACTATTAAAAAAAAGGACTGATATATGGGCAAAATTTCCAAATACTTAACCATTAGGTGTTTTACTTTACAGGTTAAAGAAAAAAGGAGGAAGGAGTAGAAAAAAAAAGCTTTTTAAATGACAAAAGATTTGATTATCATGTTTTTATATGGCTGAAAGCATATGAATTTGGCCTGTGTTTCATAACGTACTGACATAATATACATATGACAGCTAGCTGCTGTGATTTGTTACTTAGGTAATTCATTTGTGGGGAATAAAGAGCAATGCAATGGAACTGTTTTGAATAACACCTTTTTTGTAAACAATTCTGGACATTTTTTTTGTGACAGACATCTTTAATGCTCAAAAGTATCAAAAAAAAGTCAAAACTCACAGATACCATTAAAAAAAGTTAGAACCTGTCACACAAAAATGTAAGGACTGGATCTGCAAATTAAGGAACTGCAAAATTTTGTTTATCAAGATAATGACAAGATGTCATGAAGGAACACAGAAAACAGTACAAGATGCTGGGATTAGAGCAGAGAGTCAGTACAAGCTTTATGAACAGTTAGCAATGAGTAAAAGGCTGATAATTATTTTAAGGAAACTGTGACATGAATAGGAGCTAATAGCACTTTGTGAACACAAATGATGCGTTTGGGGGCTTTTGAATGTCTCTGAAATGTGTTACTGGGGTTTCATATGAAAGCAGTAGCTGGGATAGACCCACTAATTTCATTGGTCCTGTGGATTCCAGAAGTAACTGTAACAGTTTCTATTTATGTTCCACTTCAGGTATAAATGAGCTTTTTTAACAAGATGATATTTGGATTTTATTCTGCTTTCCTATGATTGCTGTCTAGTAATCCTTTTACACACTGCATCAGGCTGATTATAATATAGTTTTTTACGAAGTAATCAAGTTGGACAAATTATACTGCCCATAGCTCTACAGCATTATGCATTGATAAATAGACCTTAAGGCAGCGTTTTTAGTTCAGAAAAAAAACATAAGCCAAGAGAAAAAGGTATGCAACTTTACTGTTTTCATATGTTAAATTGTAATGATTGTTTTCATATTACAGGGAATATTTTCATCAAGTTATTAATTATTTATCTTATGGGTTTGTTCCTCGCCATTTTGCACAGTAGTTATGTACACCAGTGTTAGGCAAGAATATAGCAAATTATACATGTGACTGGCAGAGTCTGAATTGATAGTTATGCACATTATTTAGGTGTACTCTGCACATGGAGAAATCCTGTATAAAGCAATGGCAAGTGAGACTCAGAATCTTTGTTACTGTGGAGTGGCCACAAACTATAGCATTGGAATTAGCAACAATACATACAAAGATAAATGAAAGGATAAATAATGCTGCCTTGAATTGATGGTATGGTAATCTGGCCTGGAAAATTAAGTTCTGTTATAAGAGTCAAGTTTTGACATGTATGAATTACTCTAGTTTCAAGGATGCATCTTTTGCCCTTTCTTTGAAAATTTGGCCAAATTTGTCCAAAACTTTAGGTTTTTTAGCGTTTTTAGAAACTGCAATTCATGTTTAGGGAACCAGCAACATGAATACTCTTTCAATGCGCTTTTTTGAGCACAGCATAAACAGACAGTCTTCTGGGTCCTACAGGTACATAGATATATGGCAAGTGTGTGACATCTTTCTACTAGATTCAGAAAACTACTATGATCCTTTTTTACACATAGTTTTTAAGTGGGGCTGTAGAGTAACTTTAGAGTTGCTATTTTAGTAACTCAAACTCCACTTTAAGGGGAGCTTAAACAGTAACTAGACATACCGCAATAAATATTCCACTTGTCCCGTTGAAGCTGTCAATCCAACCCTGCAAAAAAGAAGAATGATTACCATTTCTTTCAGTGACAAGTTGCTTACACAGGCTTCGAAATGGTGAAAGGGCTATAATGCTGTGGTGTAAACAAAGAAGCAAGAAGACACCAGTTAAGATGGATGCCAACCTATCTGGGACAGCTGCCGGGAAGCTAACCAGTACGACATACCTAATTGATTTTAAATAGGGGATGCAGTGTATGATACCTCATTCTGTCTGCAATTTACCCATCAACAACATAATCTAATTTTGTTTTTAGAAACCACTTCTTTCCTGTAACAACTTGGTTACAGGAATAAACTCTAGCTTTAAACACTACAGTGTCTCAGTGCTGTCACACTTGCTGAAAACAGTCAGTGTGTTATATACCCTCCAACATACAACATGCAGATGTCACTCAGACTGATTTGGTTACTCCAGCTAATTTCTAAGGCAAGGAAGAAAAAAAAAAAAACAACAAAAAAACACTCCACTTCTGAATCCCATCCTACTTCAGGTCAGGGAAACAGCCACTTGTGGGAGCTGGAGTTAAGAGCAGTGATGAGCTGTCTCACCTGAAACAGGTTATGACACCTAACAGAGTTTGGTCTGTCTTTCCAAGATGGGGAGTTTGGCCCAGAGCTTCAGCTGTATCTCAGCCATCTTTAGTACACTTCGAGCTGCATGAAAACCAAACGTGACTTTATGATGCCTTTACAATTTGGCTGCAAGGTTAGGTCACATTATTCCTACCAGTATATTTAGCTTAGTGAATTATTTCAGTCCAACAGTATATTTGCATTTAATTACTGTGTGGCTGACATTTGTATCTGCAACAGGCCCATACAAGTGTGAATCCAGTCAATCCAACAACTACCAACATCAGAGATACCAGGTAACTGCACATGACGATATCAAATGCTTTCAAGGAGCATATGAAGTCTAGGGTGCTCATCAGAACCTCATTAATAGGTTGACTAGACCATGGAAAGACTTGAACCAGAATGCATCAGGACTACAGCTGACCCTCAGATCTCGCATATCACCAGCTAGTACAGAAATTCTCCTGTGTGTCTGTCTGGGCGCCATCCTCTGCGTGTAAGACTCGTCAGCTGCAAGTCCAGCATTTTGCACCGTTATTATCCTAGCTCTCGTTATCATTGCTTAAATGTGTTCTTTTCACTTGGAGACAAAGAATCTTTCCTGAAGATGCTGAAGAAGGCTTGCCGTTCTACTCCAGCACAGGTCCTCCACCTCTTCCACATGCTTTCCTATGAACTGGAGTACCTGTTTCTCAAGCGGACACTACCACAAGTAATGAGAGATTCCTGACAGTACTGCAGCTACAGCCGTATCAAAGGGCTCTCGGCAGGGAATTGCTATGTATTCATGCTTACTGGGAAAGGCTCATGCCAGCTAGCTCCCACGATGGATGGCCTGATGATAGCAATGTTCAAGTTTCCTTTTTCTTGCTGAATCAGGTATTCTGACAAGGCTTTGGTGTAGGTGTAAGTGTTGGGCCAGTCCCCAAGCAGCTTAGGTGTGATGTCTTGTATGATAGATTCATCCAACCACCTACAGGAAACAAGGAGAATGTCATTATCTGCCATGCAAAGAGAGAAAAGACTGAGGCAAAAAAGACCAATGAGACAGGAATCCTCACCTGAAACAAAGGATAAGCAAGTCAAAGCCATTTAAGACAAAGCAAGGAACAACTCGTTTAGATTTAGAACAGTTCTGTGGGAGAAAAGTTACTTTTGTCTTCAAAGTGCAAAATAACCCTGGTGAGCTTCATGCTGGATATCAAGCTCAACCTCAGGTATCTATACAGTCTCATTTTAAAGCAATTTCTTGTATGCTTTATGCTTCACTGCAGTCTGTAATGTAAAAATAGCCATTGTCTACAGATCGATGGAGATTTCCAACCTAGCACTGTCACTGGGTAGCGCTCATCCTTACCCAACGCAGTCACTATATACTCCCAAGTACATGCCAGGAGGTTCTTGGTAACCTTGAGTTTCCGAGTCAATTAGCATTAAAAAGGTCTCAAAAGCTAGACCAACATAGTACAGGGATATTATGCCAGTAGCACTGCTTACAATGTTAGGTGCTCCTCCTACATTTTGGAAGAAGCCCAGAAAAACCCTTCCCGGTTTCCACAGGCTAGATCACATAGAAAATTAGGAAACTATCAATGCTAGCTGCTTAAAAAAACAACCCTGAACAAACAAACAAAAATCCCTCCAAGTATTTTTTTTAAGATATTCAAGTATCTAATCCATCAGAAGTAGTTATGCATATACCTTTTGAAAAGTGGCCCTTACCACTGCAGTGCTGCAGTGCAGGCCTAAGGCTCAAAGGCTCTTCCCTGGCACACCATCGAGGCTCCACTGGTCCTGCCAGCGTTTGGGTCTAAAGGACAGGAACTGGCTGTACTTCTAGAGCCCTTGCACACCTGCCAATCTCCAACAGGCTTTCAGCAGTCTGGTGTTACTCTACAGAATCAAAGATTAACTCCTATAATCCAATTTGTAATTAAGTCTTATAGTTCAGACTGAACACGTGCATTCTTCCCAGGGCATTGCAAGGATACCATTTCCTACAGATCCTTGCTTCACCCCTCCTTATCTTGAATTTCAGAAACTAGTGGAGGTCAAGGGGAGAGTAATAAGGTGGAGACTGTCACACCTGAAGAACTGATCATGTCAACTTAAAAGTGCAAACACCTGATGTCTCAGACGGTAAGCTGCTTTTCAGATGGCTCTCACTAGACCCAGATGGAAATATTACAAGAATTACAGTTGCATGAGGAATTCACTGAAACTGCCAAACGATTTGCTGGGAAGGGTTGAAATCAGTGAATCAATTCTGGAATGAGTTAAAAAGAATCTGACAGATTTTAGTATATAGAAACTATTTTTTTTTTAAATAAAAATTTGATGAGGTCACAAATACTTTTCTTTGCAACCCTAGTCCATGCTTCAGAAACAAGGCAGAAAAGTAGTTTAAGCATAAAATATGAAGTTGAACTATGCAGAGGCTATAAGTAGCATACAATATTGACTTAATTTATGAAGCTTGTTTAGGCAGCCATTGAACACAGCCTCCTCAGGGTCTCAGCTAAATTACCATTGTTTGAACTTGTCGAGTGATTAATTACCAGCCTATGAAAAGGAGATGTCTATTTCTGTGCAGCCCGGAGGAAGACTAAGTTCATTTGGGAACTCAGACTAAGCTGCACACAAGTCTTTTTTCCTTTCTTTTTTTTTTTCTTTTCTTTAAATAATAGGGGCTTACAGGTTAGCATTCTCACAAAGCAAAGACAGGTGTAGAAGGACAAGGTGAAGCAATTTCCCCTTATGCTTATCCTTTCAAACAGACCTCTGCATCACTTTAAGTGGTCATCAAGAGGACCACACTCCTGCCTGTCTCAAGGGTACCATCCTACCAGGTGATTTGATCTACCAGCATTACCAGTACAGGAGCGCTGAGCTGACACTTCAGCAAGGCAAACTGTTCCTACTCCTCTGTGACCTACTTTAAAGATTCTGAATTACTAAATCACAAAGCTACTGCTTTCGCTCACTGCTGCAACTGCCCTGTAGAAACAAGAGATGCAAATTAAACAATTAGTAACCTCTTCTTTCACCACATATATGCACCTAATTACTCTGCTATAGGAAAACATAACTTTCTGTGTTAATCACTTTGCATTAAGACAACAGTGTCTTGTAAGTGACAACGGATTTATATTTTGTGCAGTAATGAAAACAGTTTTGCTTCAGCCCACACTTCACTGTGCGCTTTGTTCCTTACCTCAGCACACCCTTCAAAGCTGATTTCCCTCAGCTTTAGCTTAAGGCAAACCTTGCTTGATGTGGCAGATTATATGTTTCCTCTATTGGCCTGGCAGCACTTAGAAGTGTGACTCTGGTTTACATAGATTAAGCCTAAGGCTTTACTTGCAGGTTAAATATCGAAATAGTGGAAAGCAGAGATATAATAGGAGGATAAGAACAGAGAAAGATTTCAACTGAACAAAGAATTGTACGTATATATCAAGTGCATGGCCAAAAGCATCTTTAAATGTGTCTCTTACTGCATCCCATTATGTGATCTTGCCTCTTAATGCAGTTGCAGAAGAGCACTTTAAGATAAGGGTTGTTTGTGAAAGGAAGCTTTCACAGCTGGCTGATGCAAAACATGACCAGCATTTCTTCCCTCTTTCTAAAGGAGTTCATATTTCCTTGCCTGCTTTTTTTCCTCCCTTCCTTTTTGAAGGTAACGCTCTGATATCTGTTCATCTCCTTTCTCTGAAACCTTCCGCACTGAGATATCCGCATATTATTTCTTCCACTTCCATGGTAAATAATAAAAGGTGCATCTCTCCCATTTCCGTCCAACCCTGCTCTGTGTTCTCTCTCTCCCTCCAAATAATCCCCTGCCCTTCACAGTCTCCCAGAGTTTTCTCTCTCCCATTCTGCCTATGTCATGTCATCCCAACATCCCAGGAACTTTCCCCATCCTGCTCTTTCACACACTCTGCAGCCCCATGCATCTCTTTCGTATCTTGCCTTTGATTTGCAGAACACCTTCCAAACCAATGACCCTGGAGACAGTGATTTTCAACAAGGCCCAGCAGATTTCAGTGCCTTTGAAAGCAGCGGTTGTCTTTGCTGTAAGCATTGTAATGCTACTTGCAAACACTGTAAAGAAACAGATGCCATCCTAGCTGAGGCCACACTGTGACTTCTATCTCACTAAAAGTACTGGAAGGTGGTGAACTTCTGGAGTGCATGACAGGAAAAAACAGTAAAACAAATTGAATAATCTAGTAAAAAAGCAAGAAAATCCATCTCTAATTATGTGGCTAAGAAAAAGCAGCCAAACACACTAATAAGACAAACATATCAAAGAATATATCTGAAGGCCCATCCTCTGTCACTCAACCTTTCTATCAAACATCATCCTCTCTGCTGCAATTACAAACTATGATAAATGAAGTCTTAGCGTCTTATTTGAAGCAGTTGAAGTAGCAACCTCTGGGGTAGCCAGGCACTTCTGCACGTTTCTGATTAGAATTCAGTCCTTTGCTGCAGTCTTTTTTATCTGAGCCATCAACTCTAATTGTTTCCAAAGTCGCAAGTGATGGTAAGCTTTTTGGGGCAGTGAAATGTAATACTGATAGTAATGAACTCCAAAGGACATTGTAAAACTGAGTCAGTGGGCAAAAACGTGGCAGATTAGCTTCGCTGTAAATAAAGGTAAGGTAATGCATTTATTCAATATATTAATCAATGACTTGGATGAAGGGACCCTCAGCAAGTTGGGAGGAGTGGCTGACACACCAGAAGGCTGTGCTGCCATTCAGCAAGACCGGGACAGGCTGGAGAGCTGGGCAGAGAGGACTCTAATGAGGTTCAACAAGGGCAAGTGTAGGGTCCTGCACTTGGGGAGGAATAACCCCACGCACCAGTACAGGCTGGGGATCGACCTGCCAGAGAGCAGCTTTATGGAGAAGGACCTGGGAGTTCCGGTGGACAGAAAGTTAACCATCAGCCAGCAATGTGCCCTTGTGGCCAAGAAGGCCAATGGCTTCCTGGGGTGCATTAAGAAGAGTGTGGCCAGCAGGTCGAGGGAGGTTATTCTCCCCCTCTACTCTGCCCTGGTGAGGCCACATCTGGAGTGTTGTGTCCAGCTCTGGGCCTCCCAGTTCAAGAGAGAAAGGGAACTACTGGAGAGAGTCCAGTGGAGGGCTACAGAGATGATTAGGGGGCTGGCGCATCTCTCCTCCAAGGAAAGGCTGAGAGACCTGGTGCTCTTTAGCCTGGAGAAGAGCAGACTGAGAAGGGACCTTATCAACACTTGTAAATATCTAAAGGGTGGGTGTCCAGAGGATGGGGCCAGGCTCTTTTCAGTGTTGCCCAGTGACAGGACAAGGGGCAACAGGCACAAACTGGAGCACAGGAAATTCTGCCTCAACACGAGGAAAAACTTCTTCACATTAAGGGTGACAGAGCACTGGAACAGGCTGCCCAGGGAGGTTGCGGAGTCTCCTTCCCTGGAGATACTCAAAACCTGCCCAGATGCAGTCCTGCGTGACCTGCTCTAGGTGAACGTACATTAGCAGGGGGGTTGGATTAGATGATTTCCAGAGGTACCTTCGAACCCTGTCCATTCTGTGATTCTGTGATTTACGGAAAAGCAATCTAAGATGGTCTTAGAGGCTGCTGAACTCAGAGCTGGCAGTTGCAGCTCAGCAAGAATCTTGGAAGCACAGCTGACAGCTCTAAGAAATCTCCAAGTCAATGAGTAGCAGCAGATAAAAAAGTCAATGAAATGTTGGACATGATCAGGTACTAAGAACAAGAACAATGGTGTAATTTTGAAGCTATTTAAACACAACTTTGAGTGACCACACCTTGAGTACTGCATGCGGTTCTATTTGGCCCCTGCACCTCAGAGAGGCAGTGGCATTAAGAAAAGACAGAGAGGAAAGGCTACTGAAATCATCAAGAAGCCAGATCAGCTGGCATATGAGGAGATAGTAAAAATGCTGAGACTCTTCAGGCTGCAGAAGAGAAGGTCCAGGGTGAATGCAATACAGATTTACAGAACTGCAGAGGTAGCGAATAGGGCAAATACTGCAGAGATACTGCAATGCTGCAACTATGGGACATACAAGAAAACTATTAGCATGACAGCTTGAAACAGGTAAAAGAAAGCTTGTCTTTACACAGCAGTTAGTAAACTTCTGGACCTTACTGCCACTGGGGGGTTGCAGAGGCAGAGTACCAGGAAGTTCAAAAAGGGATTAAACTTATTAATGGATTCAAAAATGGGTCAAAAAAAATAGGATGTAACAGCCCTCATACTCAGTTTTGGTTTCTGAGAGGCTACAAGGGGAACGGATTGCAAAAAGTATCCAGGCAAAAAGTATCCAGTTACTCTAAACAGCATCTCCCAGTGCCACTGTTTAGGGCAAGCTATTGGACAGGCAGCCCACTGCTCTAACACACTAAGGGTATTTCTTAGGTATTTATCATGCTCCATTTGCTGAATAAATGACAAATGATAGATGACTGCTAGCTAGAAGTAAACATAGCCAAGAATACGGGCTACTAGAAAAACTAAAAAAAGAGAACACTGATTTTTCGGGAGTAGTGCTTAGTCAAATTATTATTTTTTGGGCAAACATTTTTTGGATATAAAACCTGGTTCTCCTGCTGGACATTAATTCATCTCATCTCCTATTACCCTAAATCAAGGAGAAGAAAGATTTTATACCAGCTCTTTGGGTTACTAGTTCACAGGTCAGTTGCTCATATCACAGAAGTTAAATACAACTAGAAAATAAATGAAAGTTACAGCTGTGGGATAATTCTTCTAAGGGGAAGGTGACCTGGGGCCTTTATTAGCAGATTTTTTTATTCTTTCTAATTATTCTTCATTTCGGCAAATTCAGGTAAATAAGCCTTTTTGTTGTTCCCTCAAAGTCCTGGATTCTCACACTGAATTCTTCTAAAGCAGCCTGTTTCCAACTCATCCCCATATAACTCCAGTTTAACACCACATGATTGTCCAAATAGATGGAAACAACGATGGGCATCTGAAGAGATAAAGAAATGAACATAAGGTATATGAACTTACCTCTTACTAAGGTAACAACAGAGCTGAGTCTTACAGAAGGAAGCATCACAACTCCATTCCTGATAGCAAACGCACTTGTACACAACTTAGTCAATGCTGGACCCCCATGAAACCACACAGTCTTTTTTAAAATGGTGCATGGAAAAATATAGAGGTAACTGAAATCACAGGGTTATTTAGTGTGGTTTATGCTATTTCCTAACACTTCTGCATTTGGAAAAGTAGATTAAGCTCAACCAAACATTTATAAAGTGTGACTTTAGCAGCTCTCCAGATAAGTGGCTCCAAAACAGAGTGTCTATTTTTTCTGTTTTCAAAAAACCTCAGTAAAGCTAGTTTCGAGAGAAAATCCAGAAACGACAGACTAACTGGATAGCATTCTGTGGAGAGTACCCCTCAAAACCACCTAGAAGAAAAGCTCTCTCTTCCTGTGGTCTCACTCTTATTATGGCTAGCATTTCTTGCTGGCATAGTGCATACAGACAAGGCCATACAGCGATAACAGCAACCATGAACAGAAATCCCACAGGATAGGTTCTATGAACGCTTCAAAGGTCTTCTGCAGAATGAAGCAAAACCAATGTCGGAAGAGGCGATGCAGCTCCTACTTACTCTACTAAATCGAAGAGCTTCTTGGGTTCAGCTGGGGGTGGGTAGATGACTTCATCTATGCATTTCCGGACACAGTTTGCATAGGCGGTGGAGATGTGGATGAAGGCCTCGAGGTTCTGCATCTGCCGGGCCAGCTCTAGGAGCCGCTGTGTGCCCATTGCATTCAGTTGCAGGGCATGTCTAAAGAGGGCAGCGGAAAGAAACAAAATGCATTTCAACGGAAAGAATATATCAAAGCTGAGCATCATCCAAACTCCAAATAATGAAAAGGCAAGTAAGGGAAGAGAAGGGGTCACAGCAGAGCGGAAAGCTTCAATGAATTGCAAGGGCTAAACCAGCTTTCAGAGCAATACTGTTGGATTCTCTGTTCCGGCCACAGAATGTCTCTCAAATATTTTTACTCTATTCAAAGGATGAGAGGTATCATTTCTCTAACGACTCCACATCTGACCACCCCTTCCTGGAAGAAATATTTCCACACACTTGACCACTGAGGCTTTATGGTTCCTATGGTACTCATTCAACTTTCTCCTTAAGGGACCACTGCTAAACCAGATAAACACATGGCTCCAGTAAGCAGCAAAGGGGTCCTTGGGTTCAGAAAAAGATTCATACTGAAAGAAGACACAATTAGAGATAACAGCTTAAATTCCCAAGGAATGGAGAAGAGAACTGCTAAGCATAAGAGAAAAAGAGTCCTGGTTAGCAAGCTTGACCTTGAAGCACCCAGCATAGCTAGAGGTTGTCCTAGACACTATCTGCAATGGATCTCAGCAAACAGAATGTTCCACTTTGTTGCATGCTTTGTACTGGAAGAAAGACACTTTCCTGCACAGAAGGGAAAAGGCTAAGGAATATGCAATCTGTTCAGTCGAGGAGTAGAAGCTTTCAACAATATGTACAAGATTATGAATAATGCTATCAAGTACACTAAAGAAATTAATTACACTAGCATTGAAGAGAAATTGTAAATAGTCCAGATGAATGAAAACAGAAGTTAAGAGTATGATTAATGTTTGGATCACGATATCTAAAGCCAGAGATACTTTTTTTTCTTTTTTTTTTTTTTTTGCATGCTGCTATTAAAGAATAGCATTTTCTATAGATTTCTATCTCCTCCTGCCCTTCTAGCAGGATGAATACTTCTACTTTAGCTACCCTTCATATGAAAGTTACTCTTCCATGTACATTTCTATTCAATTGTATCCCTTCTGAGAGGAAGGTGAACATGAACTGTGCTCAGAATACAGGCCCAGCACAGATTTCTGCTGAGACATTCAGAGTTCGTTTAGCCTTCAAGGGGAATATCATCTAATCCTGGTGATTCGTTACTCTTTATTTTTTTCTATTTATATTAAAACTACATCTACTAATATTTCAATATAACACAGTTTCTCAGATTTCTGCCCTCAAGAGTTCCATCTGGAGAATTCCCTAAATGTACTGCTTGTTGATGCTAATAATTCATTTAGTTTCTCTGTTGCTGCTTTTCTAGTATCTTTATAGCACTGCTTTTGCACCTCCCTTATCTATCGGCTCTACATATTCTGTGATACGTTTTGGACTTCTTCTGTGTTTAAAAAATATTTTTATTTTTTTGTGTCGTTAGCAAGTTGCTGCTCAGAATTCTTATTTGAGCAGCAATATTGTGCTTTCACATTTACCTTGCTAGAACTTTTACCCGTATGATATATTTTATTATTCAGACAGGAATAACTTGATTTTAACAACTTCTTGTATTTTGCCATTTAATCATACTGGATTTTCCTTGTTCTGTTAGAGAGATTTTGACAGATCACATGCAATCAGCCTTTAAATAGTTTCTACACTGCCTGCAAGCAAATGAACATATTAACTTTTTCTTTTAACTTCTTTCTAGCTATCCTCCTTATTAAAAATGTAGTTTCCCTTTGATGTTACATGCCACTGTGACCTGTTCTTATAGAATGTTCATTTGTGTATTGATTTAAGATCATTTATGGCTATTAATGCAGTGCAGTGCTTTACTACTTCTATCTTGAGCCAGGTTCTACACACTGCTCAAAATTAAATCAAGAGCTCCTCCCTTTCTGGTGGGTTCTATAATTAGCTGTTGCAAAATGCAATTATTTATGGTGGACACAGTGGCTATCTATTTAGCCTACATATGAGGAAGTGAAGACTGATATTAATAACTGTGTTTTCTACTCTCACAGCCTTAATGTTTTTCAAAAAACTGTGATGATCTGGCAATCCTGATCATCCACCTCCATTTGTTGACCTTCACAATTCACATAGAAGCACTTACACATCTCATCTTGGTTTAGTGGCATATTTCTGCTGTTCTTTCTTAATGGAAAGCTTGCCTGGACAGTCACTCCCAAGGGAGCTCCTTCAGAAACTGAGCTTTTATTATAAACAGTTAATTACACCAAGTGTTGGGTATTTTAAAGCTTGCGATAGTTTATTTTCTCAAACAACATCTTATTTCCCTCTCCAGTTACTCAGTGACAAAGAAAGGCCATTAACACTAGCTTTAGAGTCAGACACAACATAGTTTCACTTCAAGCTGTCTCCAGCTCCTTCTGCCAAAACATCTCCCTCTTGACCTAAAACACACTTTTCCCTATCCCAATTTTAGGTCGTACTTAACTCCCTTACTATATGACAACCCAAGCTTGCGGTATTTCCTTCTGTTCCCATGGAAATCTGCCAAGATACTTCACTTCTGACGTGCATATGCACATGACATTTTAAGAGCATTTACATCGCACATTCAGTGCAGAACCACACGTAGCACAAAAATGTAAGTGGAGAATTATTGTCACGGCTATATAAGAGATGCACTGAAGGGTGTGTTATGGGCCATTGTGCATTCTGAATCATGCTTAGCAAATACAGAAAGCAGGACGTACTTCAGGGGTTCATCAAAGCGAACTGTTGCTGCACAGTGGAAGACAATATTGACCCGGGTCAGAAGCTCCTCCTCATCTTCAGCACTGATGGCCAGCTTGGGCTGAGTGAGTTCAGCATTAATAGGCTTAATCTTCTCGTGGAAATTAGGGCAATCTTCTCGGACCCTGTCAAAGACCTTGAAGCACAAACAGAGAGAGATCAAGTACAGAATTAGGCTACTGAGATCACTTTGATTAGTAGCCAGTCTGATTACATCAATCAATAAAATTGGCACAAAAGAGAATGCCTGGTTCTTTCAGAGGGAGGACACAGGAGAGATGATAAAATAGTTAATTCACTTGTTCCCTCCCATGGAAAAACCTCACAGGGGAAACAGAACAAAAATACAGGAGGTAATGCATTGCCCTGAAGAGATGGATGAATCTTCCCTGCACCACTCGTTTCCTGGGACAGCCAATGAAATGCCTGCACCACCGCACCTCC
This sequence comes from Leptosomus discolor, assembly GCF_034619465.1. Taxonomy (NCBI): domain Eukaryota; kingdom Metazoa; phylum Chordata; class Aves; order Leptosomiformes; family Leptosomidae; genus Leptosomus; species Leptosomus discolor. The sequence goes on from NC_141391.1 coordinate 137,234,340, forward strand.
TGCAACCACTTGCTATTTGACCTCAAAGGCTGCCTGTAGCACCATAGCACGAGCTAAACAGGAGAAGGGCAGAGTATGGAGTAGGAAAGCCTGTGAAGCATTAGACTCAAGCAATTTTCTTAATGGTTCTACAAAGGACTTAAGGAGAAGGGGGGAACAGGGCACATTCTGGCTCCTCCTCTTCCTTTGCAGCTTGCCTACTGTCACTCGTTGTTCATGTCAGCTGAGTCCTATGGGGAACTGCCTTTGGGATGGAAAGATGGGGAATCTCAATAACCCATACTGCTAAAGCTGTTGACTGCCATCAGCAATTTTGCATAACTGGACAAGTGTGCAGCTAGTTTGCCTCTCAAGCTGTCTTCCAGCCCTTTTTTCCTATGAGTATGACCCGTAGCTGTTTCCAATACACTGTTTCTGCCCAGACTTCTTCAGAATGACAAGACTGTGCCTCTGTACACTAAAAAGATCCCTACATTTCCATATATGGTTCTGTCTGATGACTTGTCCAAAATCAGCATTTGGCACCTGGCTTTGCCCAAGACCTGAGATAGCAGATACCCTGAACAGCAAGACACCCGTGCACAAACCTTCTGAAAGGAAAAAGAAATCAATACTGTCATCACTTGAAAGGTGCCTGTGTGAAAACAGCAGTTTCTTCAGTTCCCATTTTTACTCTGCGAGTAGCTCAGAGTCACTGGTAACAGTATAGCAGATCTGGGTGCAGTTCTGCTTGTGCCATGAAAGCACATGGCTACTGCAGGTCCCACCTGGAGACCTTTTACTTGGTAAATCTCACAGGCAAAAGAACCTGAAGCCTGAATTTCAAAACACTATGTGAGTTTGCTGGAGTAGAATTTGAAAAAATAATCTTAAGTTTTAGAAGCATCTGTTCTAAGGTTTTTGTACTGCTGGCCAGCATGATAGTATTTGAGCAAATTCAACTGAAATAATAGAAACAGTTAAGCACAAAAAGCTCCTCCCTTTTGGGGGCAGAATGACAACAAGAAAGGTTGAAAGAATAAAGAGAATAGAGATGCTGTGGGATCTGAAGAAGTATAATCTAGATTTCAAAGGATAATGACACTTCAAAGGTAACTAGCCTACTGACAGGAACAACTAAGTACTGGGACAGATTGCTGATGGATGCTGTGGGCCACTGCACTTGGACACATTTAAGAACTGTCTAGATAAGCATTGCCAGGAAAGGCAGGGAATAGCTGAACCCACCTTGAGGCAGGAGGATGGGCCACATGGCTTCTCAGTAGCTCTGTGGTTTTTGGGTGTTTCCTCTACTCTGTAGCTTACTCATCAGTAACATAGAGTTTGTAAATCTCTTTACTATCATGGCCTCTTGTTTTCCTAGAGATTGTTCTGTCTTTGATTTGCCTAGTGCTTACATAAGAGCAGCAATTTGTGACACAAATTAAACATACTAAAAGAAAAAGATGCATGAAAGATTGAATTGATACTAATAGCAATATTTTCTTGTTTGACTAAGGGATTACCATTTTTCTGCTTATCTGACAACCACATCTGGATAAAACTCCATGTTCTTAGGGACAAAGGAGTGGTAAGAAAATCATTAGCTTTCCCCACTATGCAGCACACTCTGTACTTGACTTAATGTATTTTTCTTTAACTTCTGCACACCCTTCATAAACCTGAAGCTCAAGCAAGTTAACAGGAGTTGGACAAGATAATGTAATTTCATTTCTCTCAATTGCACCCAACTACATGTGTATTTCAGCAATGTAGTCTAGGCCAGAGAATAGATTTCTAGACAGAGAAAACTAATCATGGACAAAGATGTTGGTGACAGGCAGCTGGACTGTAGGAACTCAATTCCCAACGACTTTTATTCAGAATCAGGTACTAGCAGCATTAAAGTCTGTAAAAAGCAAACCCTGGTGAGACACAAAATGGAAAGGTTTCTCAGAGAATCAATGTAAGAGCAAAGCTACCTTGTCCGAGTTCTAGGAACAATTCTGCATTTGTTTGTTCTATTGCAAAGACAGTGTAAAACTCCACTCAATAAGAGCTATTTTATACTTGTTTTACTTTGGCATAAATGCAAAGGCAGAGAAAGAATGAATCGTCCCTTTCTCCATTTCAGTCATGCCATATAAAAAGAAGAGTAGTATTTCCGCAATGACAGCCTTGCTCAGTTTTGGACAGTTATATTCTGTCTACATGCCATCTCCTCCTGACGTTCACACTGCAGATAATATCCCCTTTGGTTTCCGTGCCTACTGCTAGGTATTGCCTACTACCACACACCACTCAACAGCTGTACTTTTTCACCCCCTCCAATGATTCACTGTATTTCTCTCAAGGATGAAGGCAATTTCTAAATGCAAGCTCACAAATCAGCATACTGCTTTGGAAACCTTCTGGATCACAAGAACATTCAGTTCATTGTCACCATTAAATCAGATAACAGGACCAGCTGTTTAATCAAAGTCTGCTGCCTCTTTTATGGAATATGAAGATTTCAGACTTGTCAGTGCTTTACAGGGATGTGCAAGAAGATTTAAAGACAAAACAGATGCAGCTTATTTTATACCGTTTCCTATAGTTCAAGGAGTGCTTAACATAAAGATGATGCTTAGCCTGCGGGTGAACTATAACTGCATCTCTAAAGAAACTCAATCAGAGCATATACAATAAATCCCCAATAACCGCATGAGGCCTACGGATTGTACTAACTTTTCTTTTTGGAAGCTGTCTGCCAACACAAAATATATTCAATGGACGGAAGCAGGCCAGTGTGCTGTTGCAAACTGCATGAAAACACTGGCCAAGTCAGCAATGCCCCAGCACTGATATATTAATTACCACAGAATTATAGTGAAGAGGAAGGAAAGATGTTTGATTTCAAGTTGATCAACTGTGTCCAATATTAATTAAACTGAGGGAAATCAGTAATAACATATCCTGCTTTCAGTGTCTTTTTGAGCATCCTAATGCATTCCGAGGGCAACACTGCTGCCTTGACTGAAAGAATAAATGAACCTAATAGCTGCTATTCTCATTTTAATCCTTAAAATAGGACTCAAGTTCCGGACAGGCTGTGCTGCCCATCAACAGAGGTGAGAATTTCACTCTGAAATTTGCTGATGTTTTTCTTATGTTATAATCAGGCGATCCCACTTACAATAATAGTCTATTCTCTGTGATTTCAATTTACATTGTCAAGCACTTATTATGAAAACAGGACTTCTATAATTTCTCCCAACATTATATTTGAGTGTGTTTGATGCGCATCTTTTTCTCTATTCCTGCCCACTTAAGCTTTGACCTTCCTTCCCGAAGGACATCTGTAACTCTCTATATTCTCTGCTCTTGCCTTAAAGCATGTAATAGTTCAGAGATTTCTGCCCATCAGTCTTTCAATCAGAAATTTTTCCGTGCCACAAAGACACAAAAACATAAAATAAATGGCAAATTGCACATGTATGGAACAGTGCAGCTGAAAAATAAAGGAACCACTGAACAATGTAAAATGCCAAAGGCTTCACTGCTTCCTCAGGAGATATTTTCAATGAAGCAAATACAAAATAATGAAAAGTAGAATGCTTAAGCCATGGTCTCCTTTAAAAAGGAACTTCCATGAGTTTGGTCTTCTAACTGCCTTTCAAGGAAGCCTGGGTAGTACTTCCTTTTTTGGACCTATCAGTCCTCATGGCTAAAAAACCAACTTACTGTAACAGGCACCATGCAGAATGGCTTTTCATTGAGAAACGCAAATAGGAGAGAGAGCACTTCTCCTATTTGCTTGATGACGTTATCTAACACTATTTCCTGTGCTCTTCCATGCTGTGAAGGGTTCATCTTCCAAAGTGCTAAATAAACATGTCCCAGCAATGCAAGCCATGTTGAAAGTGGGCTGCTGCTCTTCATCACGTTATCAGCAGAGTCTGTAACTCACTGTGGCTCCTTTCTGCAACAAGCTGCCTCTTCAGTGATAGCACTCCTGGCTCTCCCTCCACTGTCTCAGGGCCAAATGCTTTGGTGACTGACCCAGAAAGCACCAAGTTTTTAAGTGTGGCCTAAAAAGGTAACCTTGTTTCCTCCTGTGGTACAATACTGGTAATCAACTGAGGCATCCAAATTACACTATTTTAACCAGATGTTGCCAGCTTTTTTTTGGTAAGATAAATAAAAAATGGTCTTCTCTGGTGCACAGTGGGACCAGGTGTGTTTAATAGGCACTGGGATATTAGGCTTCTCTAGGAGGATTAGCAAAAGATGGTAACTTACATTATAGTATGTACATTTCAAGGCATTACTGTATGAGAACATTTAAAATGGAGAAAAATCTGAGAATTCCCTTTGTGGGAAAATGAGGAACCACTGAGAAGATTAAGGTAAAGAGAATTCAATTAAAAAAAAAAAAGGCAAAAAGCTTCCATCCTTTCAGATGAAGAAATGCATGGGATTGCTTAGCATAATTCAGGAAAATATAAACAGGAATTGCTTCTGTAAAGGAAATATAATTTATTCCAAGCAAGAGATAGGCCAAGGGGTAAAACATCATAGCAACAATTCCTTTAAAGAACAAAGTGTTCATTGGGTGTGGGGAATAATTTTAAAAGCAAAATGTTTGAAATACCTCTTCTGAGCAGAGCATTGGTGTATAAATGCTAGGGAACAGCCTATATATATATATATATATATATACATACACACAGACACACGGAGTAACATCCTGGTGCATATATCCATCCCTCTGTGATCTCAATGGCAGTATCACAAATTGATATGACTGACCACCAGATTTAAACTACTGAAGGTGTCAAAGACACGAAAATAACTCTTTAAAAAACACCTGATCTCTGCAGTTTTATTCTGATGAAAGGGCTTATCCCAGTTGGGTTTGCCACTGATAAAATCACCCAATACAGTCTTGAAGGAAGGAAGGTACATAACTACTTTTAGAAATGCCATTGTAGTAAATTTGAGAAATAACTGGGCAGCTTCTTGACATAAAGTAATTAGCCTGCAATTAATTTTTAGCCTGGTACATTTCCAGCAATAAGCATCAGGATTGCTCAGTCAATAAATGTGTGAAAATGCAGCTCAGGCAGCATTAATGGGGACAGACCCATTTTTTCCCTTGTGCACACTCTGTCTCATTTCCTCTTCAGAAAGTTGCTTTTAAGTATGGTTCTTCTCAAGGCAAATAAAGCATAATTCATCTAATCAGTTAGAAAGCATGCAGCAGAGTGTTCCTCATTATAGGAAGACAAATAGCTTATGCTTCAATTTAGAGTTATTACTTTCCCCTGAGTAGAGCTAATGTAGTTGAAATACAGTACTCATGACCAACATCTAGTAAACAAAACAGCTCATTATTTAAAGATAAAGACTACAGAAACAAAGAGATGACAGACAGTAAATTTCAATATAGGTCAGCTAAGGCTAATATCTATAGCCAGCTACTTAGGATGTGGTTTCAAACAGCCAATTTCCTTGAAAATTAGCTGCTGACAAAGCCTGCTGTTTTCTAGCAAGAGTAGTTGGGTTATGTGTCAGTTAATCCCGAACAGTAAGAGGAGCTCTTTCAGAGACAGGCATTGTAGACAGGAGCATTAGGGACCTGACAGACATGGAAAAGCTTTCTGTGGTCTCTAGTACCACCATATAGGTGGGTGGACAAGTCCCAGACAGAATACGGAGCCCTTTTACCTTCATCACAGATGCTTCTTGTGCCCCTGTGTGGTGCTTAGATAGGTATCACTATCAGCATGTGATGGTATGCTTGACATTTAAAACAGGGGAAGAATTTTAAGTGCAGGGAAGGAGGATGGTAGCACTTGGAGCTTTTCCTACAGCAACCATTTAACATGTTTCTTCCTGTGCATTTGCCAGAACTGTTTTCCTTCTCATCCCTCCTCCATAGCTACGCCCCAACATGGGCATAGGTGCAAAGGGAGTCAGTTGCCAAAGGATGGCAGGAGCACTTGGCTATGACCAGAGTCCAGTCCATTTCCCCTTCCTCAATGCCTGCCACACAGAATTCACTACCAATTACTTAGAGAATCACTGTATGTACTCGGACATGTTAATAAGTACATAGGATCTGAATCTGCTTTTCAATACCCATTGCCTTAATTACAGATCTTTGAAGTTTCACTGCCAGTTTGCTTGGGCACCAGGGAACCTTGCTGAGTCCCCAAGGCTAACCAGCTAGGAGTAAAGGCTGTGCCAAACAAAGATGCCTTCTTCTTGGAGACATTTAAAGAAATGACCAAGAAAGGCTTTGAAAGACATTTAAAGAAATGACCAAAAATTTCCCATTTGAAAGTACCTAACAAAAATCAGGTTGATTTTTAGGAGTCTATGGAGATTGGCATAGCAGCTAGACAGCATGATCTCTATTGCATTCTCACTTATAATTACAGTAAAACATGTTATATATCACAAGTGCAGAACTTTCAAGTTCCTCTCCTCTGAAAAATACAAGTTTCATGTGTATAGCCATGCAGATGGTGTGGAGTGGGGTTTTGGGGAAGTGAGGGGACCACATGTGAGCAGCAAAGTGTGCTTTCAGATGTGACTCCCTTTCACATGGAGCCTTAGTAGGGAGAGATAGGCCAGACAGAGCTACAACTACACATCTGGCTGATCAGGTATGCCTGGCTCATTAGATCACAGAGCAGGAAAGGTGACACAGTGCAGTCCTGCAAATGAGTGATATTCAGTCCTGGGTGTAGAAGAGTCATTCTCAGCTGTGAAGCTTCACAGGATGGAATGACGTGAAAAAGAGGTGGCCACCACAGACAAAATACAGCATGATGGTGTCCTCAGCCAGCTGCAAAACAGCTGACCCAGAACAACACAATCGGCATCAGTTCCGTGTAGCCGTTCTTGTTTATACAAATGATCATATCCTCTGATGGCTGGAGCTGGTTGAGCCCCACAGAAGACTTGGGGTCTGCCTGGCAGTGTCTCTGTATGTCAGACCATGCAGTGACTCACAATGTCACTTTTCAGTGAAAACAGAGCTCTGCTGAAAAGTTACCAAGGGATCCCCACAACTAGAGACCTTCAGGCAACATTATCTCAGACAGACCCTGACGGTATTTCTCCTTCTGCTACAGTGCTGTCTCCAAAGAGGATAACCAGGCACATTAGCTGTCACACAGATACAGTTGAGGCAGCTAGCACACAACTCGTACACATACACAGTGCTGGCACGCAATTCAAAATTTTGTTTCAAGGACAACTTCATGGATGAATCTGGGCCCTATGACTCCTGTAAGTACACCTGGGAGAGTCTTGAGATATTCTGCTTTGAACCTGTGCCCCTCCAAAGAGCTCTTCCAAAGGAATGACTGCAGCAGCTGTGGCAACCTAGGTTGGATGTTCTGCACTTCCACACTCACTTCTTTAAGATCCCTGACCTCTTCCTGAAGCATAAAGGAGAGAATCATGAAGAGGATCACAGGTAATGTAGGCATCAAAGATTCATCAAATCCTTTGATGTTACACACAGCAGAAGCTGAACAAATCAAGACAAATGCATCAAATATTTAAAGATACTCAAATAAAAAAAAAAAAAGATTTTATAAACACTATAGTGAGATGGCACTCCAGCATAGAGAGCTGAACAACTGGGAAAAGAGTACAGTAGAAGAGTAAGTCTTCTTACTGGTGTTCCCCAGGGCTCAGTTCTGGGGCCTGTTCTGTTTAATATCTTTGTCAATGATCTGGATGAGGGGATTGATTACTCTCACTAAGTTTGCAGATGACACCAAGTTGGGAGGGAGGGTTGATCTGCTGGAGGGTAGGAAGGCTCTACAGAGAGACCTGAACAGGCTGGAACCAATGGGCTGAGGCCAATTGTATGAGATTCAACAAGGCCAAGTGCTGGGTCCTGCACTTGGCTCACAACAACCCCATACAGCACTACAGGCTCGGGGAAGAGTGTCTGGAAAGCTGCCTGGCAGAGAAGGACCCGGGGGTATTCGTCAATACCCACCTGAAAGTGGTCAAGAAGGCAAATAGAATCTTGGTGCAGCCAGCAGGACTAGGGAAGTTATTGTTCCCCTGTACTCAGCACTGGTGAGGCATCACCTCAAATACTGTGTTCAGTTTTGGGCCCCTCACTACAACAAACAGATTGAGGTACTGTCCCAAAGAAGGGCAACAAAGCTGGTGAAGGCTCTAGGGAACAAGTCCTATGAGGAGCGGCTGAGGGAACTGGGATTGTTTAGCCTGGGGAAAAGGAGGCTGAGGGAGACGATATCGCTCTCTACAACTATCTGAAAGGATGTTGTAGTGAGCTGAGTGTCCGTCTCTTCTCCCAAGTAACAAGCAATAGAACAAGAGGAAATAGCCTCAATTGTACCAGGGGAGGTTTAGATTGGACATTAGGAAAAATTTCTTCACTGAAAGGGTTGTCAAGCACTGGAACAGGCTGCCCATGGAAGTGGTGGAATCACCATCCCTGGAGGTATTTAAAAGACATGTAGATGTGGTGCTTAGGGACGTGGTTCAGTGGTGGACTTGGCAGTGTTAGGTTAATGGTTGGACTTGATCTTAAAAGATCTTTTCCAACCTAAATGATTCTATGCTTCTAAGTCACTCGTCCAGTGTCGCCTTAGCACAATTTTGGCCTGAATCAACTACCAGAAAGATTAACAAGTCCCTGGTCACAAGTGAGGAATTAGCCTGGGACAGGGGCTTTTCCCAACAGAGGCACCACATGTGGCTATGATGTTCTGGAAGGTAAGAAAGTTTCATGGCATGAGTGCAAGTCATTTCATGCCAGCTGGTCTTGGTGCCTGAAATTCATCCCAAGAGTGTTCAATTTATGGACCGTGTCAAACAGTGTAATTGTTTAAAAATGGAAGTTTTGCATTTACCTAGGACAATTTCTCATTTCATCATTTTTCTTTTGTGTCCACTGTGTGCTGGTATCTACTCCCACCAGATAAATCATCCATAGAAGTAGCACCTTTGTCTGCAAATGTTCCATGGGGTCACCAGCTATTTGAGCAAGTTGATTCAAAGAGCTCAAGCTGCATGGCCTTCAAGTTGCTGTCTGCAGAGCTACTTCCCACAATCCTAAACCTCAACAGATCGCTACCCTCAACATCTGTATAACACAGATCGTGGTATCCCTGTTTCTTCTGTAATTAAGTCTGATAAAAATACTTTGGCCTTATGCTATTCCACATATATTTTTGTTGTGTTCATCATGACAATCTAATTTTTTGATTGGTTAAAAGAAAAGTACTAAGCCCAGATACCTCAGACTGTCAAATATCTGCTTCCTTTCCTTGCTGTCACTTAACTATAATCATATTCTCAGAGTAAGGCTACATCCAGCACACACAGTAAGTAAATAAACTCTAAAATTACTGGGAGATGATCAGAAGGTAATGCAATTTATGAGACTAATAGGAAAAACAGAAACACTACAAGAAGTGAAGGCACTTGTGAAAAAGAAACAGAGTCCAGTGAAGAAGAAAACAGTTGAGATTCTAAGAAAACATTTAAGAAAGGGTGACTTAATGGATATAAACCATTAAGTAGTGTCCCTATTCGAAGCAAGCAAGGAAGTAGAGAGTTACAAGTAATCCTTGATTTCCATCTAAGGAGCATTCAGCTTAGGGAATTAAAAACTTCTTTAAGAAGATAGAACCATCTGTCCAAACAGTGTCCAGCTACTTACAATGCAGTGTGGCTCTGCAAGGACTGCTCTTACTGGAGACCAGCTGTAATTAATGTCAATTATGGTCAATTTGCAGAAGAATCCATGGAAACCCTTCAGAAATGGTTGCAGAAGCCCACATGCAAGCCTGACAGTGGGACACAGCTCAGACCTCTCTGAATCCAATCTCTTTGCATGCTATATAAAATATGGACTCTTTCTGTATTTGAGACCTCTTTTGACAGTACTTGGATCAATTGGTTCTGCCCATAATAAACATTCTTAAAATTCACCTCTTCCTGGCATTGGTATAAAAAAAATATAAGCAGTCCCACCGAACTGTGTCAAATTATCCTGATGTAAGTAAAATGCAAATTTGGCCCATGAAGTCCATACCAGCTTTTTGGCATGTGTACTCCCTTTTCCACTAGCTTGGGTCTCATCAAGCAGGAGGCGCAGTCTTGTTTCAGAATAGAGATACCTGTTCTTAGGAGGGCTATTTAATGTCAGCTTGTGATAGTAACACTTCTTCCAGGAGCAGATGTCGCTTACTTCCTGGTACAAAGATCAGAGCATTGCCACAGATGGCTCAGTTACACCATGTGAAAATTTTCTCCCTGCCCTGCCATTGCAGTTGTGTCTGACTAGAATGCTCTGACAGAGCTGATGGTAAGAGACAAGCCAGATGATGTTTCATGCACCCTGCAAGACTTGTCCTCTTTAAGGCAGTAAAAGACAAGAATGAGTTTTGTTTGCAGTCAGGTAGGAGTTTCTTTTTTTTTTTTTTCCTTTTGCTTTTTCTTTAATGGTAGAAAAATCCAGGTATTTACAGAAGAAAACACACACACATTTTAAAGAGGATCAGGAAAGCCATATCAAGTGTTCTTAAGCCAGGCTCAGGTTTTACCTCGCTCTGGCATCTCTCAGAGGCTGTTGAAGGGTAGTCAATCATTAAAGGCCCGACTTACCATCACTGGCACTCCTATTAATTGTTCCAGCTAAAGCCGTAACGTTAAAATTTTCTGATCAGAGGATCTGTGACTCAAGACATCTTTCACACTGACACACAGTCTTCATCTCACTCACAAAATACCCCAAATACTGTACGTATGTTAAGGGAAAAGTTACTTTTCTCTGCAAATATACTTTCAGCTCATACTGCTTCCAATGGAGACCAAAGAGGAGAATTCATGTAAACTGAAATGGAATTCATGTTTTCTGCATGCCCTGCCCTTGGCTTCTATATCTATATTGCACCAATTAATGTTATGCTGCCCACTCCACACAAGGCAGAAAAGTGAGCACTTGGGCTAATTATGCTTCAGGTGTAACAAATCACTTGCCCATGTGTCACCAGAATGAGCAGCGTTTCCAACTAGGTTGAACAAAAAGTTGTTCATACACAGAAGTCTCCCCATCTGTCTGAGTAGGGATTACCTTTAATGAGCCTTTGTCCTTGGCCCTAGTCCTACGAGGTTATAAATTACTTTAATGCTTTAATCTACCAGTGAAAAACCCTGGCTGAAAGAGTGGAGAAGAAACAAGCAGAACATACCACAACCAACTACCTGTACTGAAATGCACCCCTCATCCCACGTAGTGGTTTCACAAGTAAGAAATACACAATGTTCTGCAAATACTACTTGCCTGAGGCTATACATCCTAACTATATATTTAACTGAGGGAAGTACAACTCATCACATTAAATCTCCACCTGTACTGCCATGTTCAGTAGAGGCAGCCCATCAATTTCCTGGATTCCCTGGGGAAAAAAAAAAACAAACCAAGGCTTAAAGATCTGCCCCAAACTACATGGCCTGTAAAGCCAGCATCTTTAGGGCATACAGCTTTCTGTAGATACTACTACAGAGTGATAAGGTGTAAGCAGGAGGTCCTAATGGAGCACCAAGCCTCATAACTAGGTAAGGCCTCTACTGGGAATGAGGAAAGTGATTAAAACAGTTCAAGGACAAGAAGGCTGCATAAGCACAAAATCAAAGTGTGAAAAACATGTTACTCTGGTGCTGTGCAGACTGTGCACAAGATAAGAAACTGCTTGTGCTTAACTGGAACTAGGTAGAAGAGTCAAGGCTAAAATAAAATTATTTGTCTTAGTGAGTGTATATGGTAAACAATATAATGCCAGTATGAACTGGATACTGGTAGGGGAGTTTTGTGGGTGCAAAGACTTCCAAAGTCACCTGTACCCAAGCAACCACATAAGCAATACCATATAAAGACAAGATTGCCTAAGTAAAAGCACTAAAAAACCCCACGAAACTTGGGTATGGACGCAGCAGAAATGGGACCAACTAGGAAGAAAGTAACTGAGGACAGACTGTTTATTTGAGAGGAGTTTGGATGGAGAAAGAGAGGTGCAAGGGTGGTGAAAAGACGCATCCAGAAATAGAAAACTGGGAGATAAGATATAAAATCAGGCACAGAATAAAGGAGGACAGGATTTTTTGTCATTAGATGGGATGAAGCTGACCTTTGAATCCAAGTCCACAATGAGGCTGGAGAGACCCTTATTGGATAACCTGCTGGAGCCTCCATCACGCCTTTGTCTGAAAGACTTGGTGTAGGAGAGTAGAAAAAGGAGGAATGGACTTATAGTGGGAAAGGAAGGGAGATAAAATTGTAATTCAGTAGTAGTTGGGTGTGATTCATAAGACTTAAGAATAATAATTAGTAGTTTTATAGTTGTATATGCTTTTAGATTATCATTTAATTGTTTTATTAGTCTCTTAGTAGTGTACGGCTTAATTTAAAAACATCATAGTCTCTTAATTCAGTTACGCATGAAGCCTGCAACCTGAAGCAGGGAGTCAGACTCATAAAGCAACATACGGCTCCCGCCTTTGGCTCACCAGACTGAAAGACCAGCTCTACCCATTAATCAACAGTGGCGGCCTTCACCCTACCTCCAGATGGATGCTCAGACTCCTACCCATCCAGTCTCTGTCTCCATCCTCCCACCAAATGACACCTGTAATTTACAGGCTCCGAATCACTTAGAATGAGAAAACATTGATCCTTGATTTTCTGTGTTCAGCTCATGACACTTCTGTTTCACACATCTGTTTAGGAAATTGGCAAGCCCACTGGTATATTATGATCTTAAGGAGTTTCTGGAATTGCTTCGTGGTGTCATCCCTGTCAACCTGACAGCATGAACAGATCTTCCCCATTGAACTCATAACTGCAATGGAGGGACTCTTTTGATCCCTTGCCTTCCCCTGTGATTTCCTTTTGCAGTACCTTTTTCTGGTACTGCAACATCACTTATTTTCCACCTCTTTGGGCTCCCAAGTACCACATGCAATTTGTGATCTCCTGAGCAGCTATATGGGGTGCCCAAGCAGGAAAGTGGAAGTACTGCTGTGTTATAGCTGCAGAAAATCATCTCTGAGGTGGCACATGCCCTAATGATGAACTTGTGTCTTGGACTCTCCAGTAGCATGTAGGCTAATGGCCAAGTATCTCATGTATGGATTCCTCTAGCTTCAGAGGTATGCTGTTTTCAGACTCATTTTTGCAGCAAAAGTGTTTTTAACTCATCAGGTTAGTGGGGCTCCAAGGAAAGAATGAGGAAAATCCTAGTCCGTGCAATTTTCTTTACACTGAACATTTTATGGCAGCTCATCCCTTTCAAATGAAAGGCATTCAGTTTTGGTATCTTCTCTCCAGGGATAACAGCACAGCTATTATCTCCCCGTCATTTACTCAATTCATCACTCAGAGCATTTTATCTAATTCAGAGAGAGTAAAAATGTACTAAACCAAGAATATCTTCTTCCCTTTTACACTGGAAGAGATTACTCTCCAAAACACCGTGTTTCCTTCCTTCCCACATGCCTAAAAGCATCTTCTGAAGAGGCTCGAATTATATAATAATATCTGATCATCAATCTCTGAACCAAGAGAAATAACAACTAATGAACAATGTCACTGACAATGCTGCAGCCATCTGTGTCCTAAGAGGTATGGAGATCAGGGATGTGCCATTATAGAAAAAGAAGCTCAGGAGATCATCTCCACGATTAAAGCACACTTCCGAAGGGATGCTAATCTATGTTTGGGGTTGCAGCCATGGGGATATGCATTTTCTTGCATGTTGCTCAAAAGACCTTGCCAGTTCAGACAGGATTTTACAAGGCCAGATGCTAATTCTGAAACATTACTGCAGGATGTTTTGTATGGGTAGCCTTTAGCTCTGCAGTTAAATATCAGTTAGCATAGCTAAGAATGGTTCAGAGCACATATAGTCATTTATTTAAAAAAATTGACATTTTTACTGTAATTCCAAAGGGAAGTAGAGAAGCAGAATTAAGTCCCAGACTGCTTAGCACTGCTTCTATTAAACCCAAGTGAAACTCTGCCTTGTCTGCTTCATATTTAGTAGCAGCAGCAGAGTATATTGGACAACTGGTTTTTACGTCTGGCTGAGAATTTCCCACTACACTGTGGCCTGCTCTAAATTAAAAAGTTCAGTGTAGATAGAGACCTTAAAATAATCTCCCCTGAACTGTGCTGGGTCTGCACGCCTAATAGACCTAAAATTGCATTTCAGTCAATACAGTGATCAAATGAGTCCTGAAAACACACTGCCAAGTAAGGAGGGGCCACTTATTTAACCGCTTTCAGATCTTGCATTGGTAAAATGGAGATGGTGTTTATCTAACTCCCAGCAGGTGGGATGGTTAAACACCCTGAAAATGAAACACCAATGTATCAAATGGCTGGCAAGGCACTCTTAGGAGATTACTCATGAGGGAGCAAATAGCCCAAAGTACTGGGTACTTCTTTTGTAGGGGAAAATCTGTTTCATGGGGAGAGACTTTAATTCACCCAACTCAGCAACCTGGTGTCAGAAATCGTTCTGTATTGGTCATGAAAGTCATTACCAGCGCTAATAATTAAACCATGATTTTAAGGAATAAGTACGTTTTATCAACACTAGTGGACTGAAATGAGCTTAACTGAAGAATTTGTATTGGTGGGTCTACAGGATGATGTTTTCTGAAATCTTTCACCTCCCCGGGGAACTAGAGAGGGGCACTTCTAGCCTCATAGGCAGGCAATTACTATTGCAACTTTGCTGTTTCCACCCCTCGGCAGCAAGACACGTCTGGGACAGACAGGCAGCACAGTCTCCTGCTGCTTCACTTCCTGCCATGTTTCAGGATCCACATAACAGGGCAGTTGCCTAGCGAACAGACCTGTGCTGCTGATCACAGAAGGTAGCCCAGGCAAGGCAATCACATTTGAATTGCTACCAATGGCTCATACCAGGTATGATTTATCACTGTTTTTCCTCTCAAGACCTTTGGAGATACCATGTGTGACAGATACACTTGACCCCTAGCCCTACTTTGGTTCAGGCTGACTAAGGAGCAACAGGCCTCATGCCCTGGTGAACCTGTGAGCTGAAGAGCTCCTGGCTCACGTGCAAGGAAGTGAAGGTGCCTCCGAAAAATATTTCAAAAGGTGGTTTTGAAGCCCAAAAATGCAAGATAACTGAAGTACAGAACAAGATATCAGAGCTAAAATGAAGACATCTATCTTGTCTATACTATTGACTACCAGCCAACTACTTCATTCTACAAATTTTACCATCGGGATGAGCCCAGTTTGAGCTCTCCCTTGCAGAATTGTGGCTGGACTGCATGCCAGGTGACTCTCCCCTTGAACAGGGACATCTCTCAAGGCTTAAGATTCCTTACCTGAGACTGAGATCCTTCCTTGCCCAAGGCAGAGAGATCCCTTGTGACAGATCTTTGGTAAGTGACTGATAGCATGCTGAATTAATGCTAACAAAACATTACTAATCCATGTAGCTACACAATACTATTATAAACATAGGATAAAGAATTCCATTAGGCATAAACCATTGTGCAAGTCTGAGATGACGGTTGGACCTAGCCACACCTAGGCTCCATAAGGAGTTTAGAAAGCAAAGGGGTCCACTCTGAACCTCGTGACTCAACAGGAGGGGCTTCCTTGCCCTTTGTGTCTTCATTCCCTATGTGAATCATTCTAACTCAATTCTAACTCAATTTCCCTTTGTATGTTTCTTCCATGCAGTAATTAGTAAGGTGAATCTTGCCGTCAAACTTATTGAACCTTGGTAAACTGCTTTTAAACTTTGTTAAATTCCACTGAATTTATTGAACTCTGTCAAAT
The DNA here is from genome assembly GCF_034619465.1 of Leptosomus discolor. Taxonomy (NCBI): domain Eukaryota; kingdom Metazoa; phylum Chordata; class Aves; order Leptosomiformes; family Leptosomidae; genus Leptosomus; species Leptosomus discolor. Next base: position 137,250,187 of record NC_141391.1, read on the forward strand.
TATTATTTTACCTCAATAAGACATATTGCTGATTCTCTCTTTTGAGTGAAGCGCATTCCACTCATCCACGCCACCATGTAAAAACTAGACTTGTGTTGACCTTCATCAGAAATTCTCAACGGTTTCCTACACCACCTTCAAGTAGATAGACATGAATCTATAGAAGCAAAATTTCTGCTAGTGCAGAATTCTCTGTTTTCATTCTGAGTTTCAAGTGCCTGGTTTTCTGCCCTTCTGTGCTCAATGATAAATACATCAGCATTTTAAAAAGAAGCAGCTCAGAGAATCTTTTCCAAAAGACAGCTATTAAAAAGTAATCTCTTTAGCAGGGAGAAATACCACTGTCAAGTATACAACAGGCAGCCTTGCTTCATAGTTCATTTTTGTGTTTATATTATGGTTATCTTTCATATTTCTATTCTTCAGCAAATCAGCTTGATAGATTCATTCTTTTTTGAGAGTCAGTCTTAGTCACTAGAGTCTGTTCACCAAGAACCATCTGTTCCCCAAGACTTTCCTCCCACACACCGTGGTAGAATTACGCCTACAATAGGTTTCTTCTGTTCGGAAAGAAAAGACTATAACAAGCTAGGTGACATGAGTCCCTAGAGAGACAACACAAGTACTCACGTCTTTGTTCAGAATTGGTATAAAGCATTTATGTGCAATACCCATTACTAAAGGACTGACTCTGGAGGGTAAATGAACCTGTCTACCCTTCCCTCCCAGAGTCAAAATTTAATCCTAGAAATGATGCTGTAAAGCCATGGTGGTACCATCACAAGCAACAAATGAGGAAATCGGTCTAACTTTTGTTTGTCAGTCACCTGAGAAACACTTAGGAAAGGAAACATTGTGTTTTGATTGTCTCTCACTTCATGCATAATGGAGACAGTCTGATCACACAGGCTCTGTCAATGTTCGGTCAGTGCAAACGGGAACAGCTCCATTGACGTATTTCAGCTGAGGACATAGCTCTTCTTTTTTTTATGTGAAAGTTCATATTGAAGGTTTCCCTGCAGCAAAATATCCACACTTCAGTTACAAAGGGCAGATGGCCCAGGTTAACAAGCTGACCTGGGATTTAGATATGGATTTTACCAGCTTCATCCCCCCACTCCGTACTGATCATTGATTCCTGCTCTCTTGCTAAAATACCAAAAGCTCAAGACCTATGCAAGAAGTGGGGATGGGTAGTGAGGGAATGATGCTGCACCAGCCATTCTTCCCCTTCCACAGCCTGGGCCCTAATTTCATAGAGTGTGTTTATGTGAGAGTTGGGGGTGATGCCCCTCAAATTCCTTCCTCTGCCGCTGACCTTTTCGTGATCATGCAAGTGTCACCTAATCTTTCTGACTCAGACTTATCCCACCTACCTTAACTAACTAAGTAAGTGTCTGGGAGAGTTTAATCAGATTAAACTGAAAGAGCTAATAGATCTATTATGAATGTATCATGTCGCATCAAATCCATTACATCTGCCAAACAATACCAATAAAGTGTGGGCCTTATCTTGAGGGCCTCATCAAAGTGCAGGATGCAGATGACAGACAAGAAGCCAGGCTGCAGCCTGTGCTATGTGTTCATGCTTCACCAAATACTAGGATCAAGTGCACCCTGGGTAGCTGTCACCTTCACTTATGTCACTCAAGCAAGAAGACAAATTGCAGTGGAGAAGTGAGTGAGTAAACACATGCCATGTCTTCAACAGAAAACAAACCGTGATGGAGTGAGAAAAGCAATTGCTGTTTTCATATCAAAGGGGATACCAGCAAAGAAACAGCATTTCTCTTGCACTTTACCTATACATTATTTCCACTCAGTCCCTAAAGTGACCTGCTGAACCAATCCCCTGGAGGCATGCTGCTGGCCTTAGAGAAAATCTAATCTCTTTTAACATAATTTTAACGGTTTTGGAATGGAAATGGCATTTCTTGGCACATCCTCTTTCCAGTGTTAATCTCAGGAGCCCTGGCATCTTACCAGTGCATGGGCTCAGCTACGCCTTTGGAGATGAAATCCGTCTAGCCTTGCCGCTAGAACGAAAACTAATGAAAAGAAAGGAAAAGAAGGGCTGAGTAAATGAAATGCAGTGCTGTCAGAGGACAGGAGCATAAAACAAGGTGTAGCCAGAGAAATTATCCAGGGGCACAAGAACTAAACAGAGCAGGTGCAGATCTAAGGTGTACTTGTTCTTAGCCCTCGTCTGACAACAGCTACAAGGAATGTTTCAAAGAAAGATGTAATAGTCTGCATCCAGCAGTTGGGAAATCACATCTTCCCAGTTAGGTCTCATTGTGGTTTATAGGAGTAAGGGAATGGTTTAAGTGTTTAAGTTACAACACCATCTTTCTATATATATTTTACTTGCAATATATTTTTTATGCATACAAATATCTAGTACAGCTTGTAGCCTCATTCCATTGCCTCAATAACAACATACACAATTAATTTCAAAATCTAGTTACTCTTTAGTAACATAGAATTTCCTTCTTCAGCATGGAACTTGCTTTTACTTTCACTGAATGGAATGTCCCCTTTTCTGGACACTGAGTTTATCTTGTTTTGGTTTTATTTATTTTTAGCATAGATGTCTTTGGCCACTCTGGTTTCATGTTCTGCTGATTCTCTTGATGCCAGGGATTTGAACACCTATTAGTACATGAGCAGTCTGTAGCCAAGCATACAAAGCTGATAGCTTTCCTAGACAGCATGTGCATTCCAAGGAACTCACTATTTCCATAGGCACATGACCCATGGAAAGCAAATTTAAAGAGGACGGCCTCAAAGTTACATGAGTGGCCAGGGAATGACACTGATTAAATGTCTCTGAACTTTGCAGATTAGATTTGAGGCAGGAGGGACAGAAGGATAACTAAAGGTGTCCAGACATATCTTTTGGATTGCAAATAGTTTTTTTTCATTAAATATTCCATTAATACCTAACTATTACATGGCCTTTTTCTTCAGTAAGTTCTTTATAAAGAAGAGCCATATTCTTTTTCAGGGGAGGAAACAGCCACATAGATTTGAAGTGACTTACCCAAGGTCACATATCTAAGCAGCGGAAGAACCAGGAGGAGAACCTAGGTATTTTAAAGCCCTTTAAGGTGATACTCCTTCCTTAACTAAGTGCTTCTTTTCTGAGAGCTGCCATTTGAGTGCTAAGTGAACATCAAAATTATGGCACTAAGTCAAAGTCAAACTTATGTTTAAAAAAAAAAAACCCAGCACACACATTTTAAGATTAGGAATATTACCTCTTTCTAACTGGAGTGTAAGAAATTGTGTTTAATAAAGGCAGGATACACTGGGGTGAATAGTAACAAACTTGTGTGACAAGCCCATGAAAGAATCTATTCTTTTTGTAGGTACCATGTGCTCTCCTCTGTCCTGTCCACTGTTTTTCTGTTGGGCTGCAGGGAGACCACAGGCCCCCAGGGAGAAGGAAGAGGGAAGCACATGGGTGCAGCAGAGTAATGCCAGGCCCAGAGAGTACCAGCCCTTGGGGAAACATTTAAAGGTGGTGTTAACCGGAGAATGCCTCTGCTTGCCTCCAAGGAGGCTGGGAAGATCCAGCTCCGAGCTTACAAAGAAAGAGGGTACAAATAACTGCTTTGACCTTCATGCCTTTTCTCTCCCCCACAACAGGTCTTCGCTCATTCTAATCCGGAGCTAACATGCATCTGGAGGAAAACTGCCTAGAGTTAGCAAGCCTAATGTGTCCTGCAAAGTTAACATAGGAAACATGGAAATTGCTATTTGGTGATACAGGAGTTTCATCTAAACAAAAGGAAAGCAGTGAAAACTGTCCTCAGAGGACACATCTGAGAGTGACTGAGGAGTGACTGATGTGTGACTGAGGCAGACACTGGCAAATGAAATAAATACATTTATAGCAACTAAGGTAGAAAATCAAAAGAATCTTCTCTGCAATTCACAGATCAACACAGAGGCAGCTGTATCAACTCTCGTTCTATACAGTACAGGTCCCAAGTCAGTACTGAAGCAGGAATGTAACGGTACATGAAAAACATTTACAGACACAATCTCAGATCTCAAAAGCACCTCTCCAAGAGATTTTCATAGTGCCCATGTTGTGTAAGTGGATGGATAATGTTCAATTGGATTAGACTGAATGTATGTCACTGCTATAAACACCAGCAGGGCACCGATGCCTTAGGATTGCTAGAGCTTGTTTTTTCATGTCCCCTTCAGCAGGAGGTTCATCTTTGCACTTTATTATACACATAAGCAAGGCTTCAGTTTATCCACACCTATGGGCCTGTAGCATCAAAAATGTTTGCTTGCTCTTTGCAATAGTTGCTCAGCTCCCTCACTTTTATGCTAAATAACAAATCAAGCGCATTCTCTAAAATATCTTTTTGGAACCTCCCAAGGAAACTAACCATGCATTTTATTTTGACAAATCACGTACGAATGCATTTCTTCTGCAACTGACAGTCCAGCACAAAGAGTAATTTAACAGCATGTATTTCTGTGTAAAAGTTGTGGCTTCTACTTAAATTATTTGCTTTCTCCTAGAGTCACTGGGGAAATGTTCACCTTCGAATCAAAGACAATGTACAGATTCACAGAAACATGACCCCATTTATGTGTACCTACTCCAGATTATTCACTGCTATTTAAAATACACAATGGCACACATGGAGAGTTAATATCATGTATAATTGACTTTCCTGTGAAATTGAAAATTTAGTATGGTTTTCAGCCTGGTTTCCAAGGAAACATTTCCAGTTACTATTGGTGGAGGTTACAGGTTGACTGTCAAGCCCACGATTTCCTTTGTTCCTGGTCCATCAGTTTGATTTCTTTTATCATCTGGTCTTCCCTGCTGAAATACATACTAATATAGGGGGAAGGGTTTCTTAATACATGCAAAATAATCGCTATTTCCCAAACAGCCTCCCAAAAAGAGAGACACTCAAAAAGCAGTAGCAGTGATTAAAGGAGAATTAATTTCAAAAGTGATATCCAGATTTGTATATGTACAAGTCTGCGCAGTGTTGATAAATATCTACTGGAGATAATCTACAATTTTACTATTTATCCCTATTGGCTCCCACAGTGCCATTTTCAGGAGTACAAACACATTCCGAAACCAAAAATGAAACTCAGAAGAGTTTAAGAACACACGTGCAGGTTTTTAACCAAATGTGCCATTACTAAGGTGAGATTTTATAACCCTTTAGGATACCCACATTTTCTATAATTACAGCATTAGAAGATGATGAGGACCACAGAAAATCATTCACCAATGTCATTGCTTTTTGAAGACAAGGAGCAATACACATTGGAGTACATGTATAGGACAGAAAACAGGTCCTAGCCCCAGAGACTGGCAGGCATACTGCCTTGGTCTGGTCCCTCCTTGGCTTTGTTTCTTACCAAAAAAGTAGTTGGTACAAAGGAAGAGGGCAGCTGGATATTTTCATGCATGCAGAAAAGCCTTGCTCATAATGCTTAATGAAATTTTACAGACTCAAAGATATATCACTGCTGCTGTTTCTACTTTTGTCCTTACTTGTGTTTCTGCTCACTCTTTCTTTGTGCCCTGGCAAGGAAAAATATGGAGAATTGTGGTGGTTCCCCTCTTCTTCCAAGGTAGAAGGGGGTTGAACCCCCCTCTTCTTCCCAGGACATCCATGTGAGCCCAGACTGCAGTATTTTTACTCCTCTTTTACCTTTTCCAAAAGCTCTGTAGTGGCAGAAGGCTAGTATGGCTTTTTTTAAGGACACTATTAATAATATCCTTCAGACACTAGAGTAGATTTCTAGGCGCTATTCCTTCTCTGCCCAAGTAACACCCAGTTTCCCTCCTAAGCCATGTTAGTCATAACATATGGACATACAGGAGAGTACTGTGGTATTTTTTGTTTTGTTTTTCTTTTTTTTTTTAACTGCTATAGTTCATCTTTCCCTCGACTGCTATATGCTCTTCTCCATAAGTGCCTTGCACTGCAATTGCTCCAGCTTATTCTTTCCCTACTCCTCTCTTCTCCTCACATCTAAATCGCACACGAGTAAACACCTTCCTCTGCTTTGTATAGTACACTTCTGCCTACATTTGATTAAAAAGCTCAAAGTTTCTCTTCTTGGCTATGCACAACGTCTCCGGTGTCCTTCCATCCTACTTTCCAGGATACTTTCAGCTCACACACCCGGTAATGATCATGGCAACAAGGAGCAGAGATAAAGGACTATGCTTTATGTTAACAACTGGGTGATGAACCAGGCCTAATACCCTCAAAACTGGAGCAAGACACACCCTGCTTGTGTAAAAGCACAAACACTGATGCTGCTATGAACTGAACCTGACCTTGCAAAATGGCTGCCTTGATTCCCACAAAGCAACACATACTCTGTGCATTTTCCTTTTAGATGTTCATAATTAAAAAAAGAAGTCTGCTATGACAATTTCCCTCAAACTTGGGATGTAATTTTCCATTCTCTCCCTCCTTTTATATATAAACAGATTTAATTCCTTCCTCTGTGGTCTACACTAAAATTAGGAAAAGAATGGAAGGGGAGAAAGGATAATTTTTATTTAATTTCTGCAAAAAGCTGATAAAGAACTCTTCCTCTGAAGATGTGGTGCTAGACACCAAAGGAAATGCAAACAGAAATGATGGGTGCTCTCAAGAGGATGGCTGAGAAGGAGTGCAGGCTGGAGGTGACAAGGGGGTACCTGATGTTGGCACTTCGTTTCACAAGATGATGAGAGAATTAGCACATCACTGTAACTGACAGCAGAAAGTCCGCATCCAGAGGCAGTGCTGAAGGAAGGCTGCTTGTGACCTGGATGGGGACCACTTCATGGCACCACTGTTCTCACCTTTTATCCTGACCTGCATGGGCCCAGGACATTGGGAGTTGACCAGTCCCACCCCTGGCACTTCCCCAGTGCCACCCAGCCAGGTCTTGCCAGCAGCAGCTCCTGCAGCACAGCGTGCTGAGGCTCCCAGCACTCTCACTTGCAAGTAGTTATTGCTTTTTTGTTGTTATTACAGGATACTCCTCCCTTAATTTACTTGTTACTGCATTGGTTAGGTGGTAATAAACACTATTTTATTACCCATTTCCTTTGCAGCAGGTGTGCAATGGTGCTGGGAAGGTACAAGAGACACAGACGCAGGAGGGCTGGACCACAGCAATGATGTGGGGTTAGACATTGCTCCCAGGACTTAAAGGCACATGGTCTTGAGAGAGACAAAAGCAAGTGAAAATGTCCTATAGGGAGGATGATCTGTGTTTCACTGAGATGTTGCTTAGAAAGCTTTTCTCTTTAAACTGGCATCCTAATGTTATCACTGGCAGTGATTAAAGCTTGATTTACCCCTGTTCACACAATGAGTGGGCTGACCTATCAAATTTTGACACAACATCATGGCAGCATAATTAAAAATGGAGGTCCTGATAAATTCTAACATTGCTCTAATTTTATTCTAGTATGAATCTACTTAGATTGATCCAATTTGGATAACCTGGAATAAAGGTGAAACTTTTCCAGTCATGTTATCCGAAGAGGAATGTCAGAAAATCATAAGGGTTCACCTTCCTCTCCCAAACTAAACCAGGTGGAGATATTACAATATTATCAAAAAATTGTGGATAGGATAAGAGCTGTATAATCCTTTGATACTAATCAACACTGAAATTGCTAGAGAAATAAGAAGCTGTCATTCTGTTTAAAGCAGAATTTGCTCAGTTGATAGCAAAGTGAACATTACACAGGTTCATTTATTTTATGCATTTCAGTTCTCAGCATGACATGCTTTCTATCCAGAGATGTGAGTGCATTTGCAGTGTACCTCAGGAGATGGGAACATGTCCATCAATAAATTCCACTGTAGTTTATTTATGCTTAATATTTTACAACAAATTAACATTAAATACACTCCTCCCCAATAAGATATCAATCTGAGGGCAACACCTTCTCTTTCAATGCTCCCAGTAAAATGATAACCTTTGAAACATGGCAGCTGCCTGATGTAAATACTGACAACTGTCTCCATCAGGCAATTTAACAACTGATCTGTATCTTTATGACTACAGCTTCTCATTATAGAGATATATACTGCCTAAACCACCTCCAGAAAGACACAAGCAAAAGTGAAAAAGTTGTTCTAGGCCCCCACGTGGGGTTAGCTCAGTATATCAAGATATTGATGAGGTTCTGCTGGGAAGCCTTCCTGACTGGAACAAAACAAAACCACATAGCATTACTCTGGTTAGTATCCATGGGTTGCATAGCTACTATACCTGCAGCGCACTTCAGCTCATTCAGCTATGCATTTGATTTGCCATTTTGTTGCTTTCCTTCTTATGGGGCAGTAAATTTTACAAGTTCTAGTTCTCTTTTTTCCCCTAGAACTGCTGAGGCCTCTTAGACTAATATTGCAGCATTCAGGTAAGTGACACACAGCATCTTGCATGGGTAGACTGCGGCCTCAGGGTGCATGTGTTCTTCTAAAAAAAAAGCATTGTGTATTATTCACAGATAGATATGAAGAAAAACAGTGTTGGAAGGGACCTTCTAAGATCATCCTCTGTCCCACTGAGATACCAGACTGACACTGTTGAATATGGGGTTCATGTTGCAGCTGCAGTTGGAAAATACAACCGTACTTAAGCTGGTTGATTTGTTGAGATTACAATGCTAGTTGAAATCTTACTGTACTCTGAAACATCAATTTGGGTGCTTGTACTCTGTAGTGAAATACATAAACACAGGAGATAACTAGTTCATACAGGTTAGGCAGACCCAAATCGTAGCAGTTAAAACAGAAACTAAAAGAGAAGGATGAAAAGGAAGGCGAGAAATAAGTTTCTAACATGGTTGCCCGGGTATCAGGAAAGGAGGTACACAGAGAACTCTTTACCATTTGGAAAAAGGGCAGCATTCAGAAGTAAGGCATGTGTGTTATCTGAGAGGGAGAAAAGCCATACAAAAGGGTATGGAATAAAGGACTTTGCTTCCTAAAAGGAGATGGCCTTTAAGATCAGCTGGCCAGGTCCTCCTGGACATGCTCTTATGTAGTACATATTTGATCAGTATCCATCACAGTAAGCATGAGATGACTTAGCACTATCTTACAGAAGATGCCTGATACAGCTGTAAAAACGTGATTTTAAGACTGTTTCTAACAAGTGACTGCTGTTCAACAATTGAGGCAATTCGCCCCCTCTACTAAATGTATTGCTTTACTCAAACCTCGAAAGATAATGGCTGCCTCTTGTAAATGTAATGTAATGTAAATGTAATGTAAAAACATTATTCAATGCTTGTCAGGGCATGAAAGGAAACAGTAGCCAAAGAAAACAGTACAGCAGCCTTTCAGCAAGGTGGATGATGTAACGTAGATGGACCAGGGGACAGTATGCTGCCTAGCAGCACGTTTAGTGCCATCACACAGTTGCCTCATTTCAAGCGTGACTTATGTTTGGCCATATGTGTGGAGCGCACCAGTTGAGACAACTGTCAAGTTAAGATATAACCAAACATTCTCCTTCTGAACATCCTTGGCCGACAGCCGTTCCAGCATATCAAAGAGTCAGGAAGGCTCTTTGGGGAACCCTCTGGGGCAGGCACACTCAGACTGGCTAGCCCTAAACTAATCAGCAGTGGCTGTGAAATCTGTCTAGCTGTAAGTGCTTCAAGCAAGCTGCTTTATTTCAGTACTCCAGACTCTGCATGCGAGTGAATAAGCAGCTAGGTGCAAACTTGTAAACGATGAACAGCACTCTCCGGCCCAAATCCAAGATACAAGATGTACACTCATTTCTTCCAACTTTCACAAAGACTGCACTTAAAACTCCAGGTTGCTGATAGGGAAGAGTGCAGCTCTACCACCCTGTTTAAAGGGTGACCTCTGAAAGTGGGAAAAGTGAGCTGTGGAAGTGTAGGTTGGTGAGGAAAGGGAATCAGGAAGCATCGTTGGCCATCACCCCAATGTGGATGTTCTCAACAGGAACACACAGTTGGCAGGCCCTGAATCTCAGCAAATTAATCTCTAATTTTTCCCCTTTCTGCATTTGTAATGATGTGCTAAAATGGCAAAGAGTTTACTTACTGTTGTTTATAGTTGCTGAGGTATATGGGAGGGGCAGGTGACATGACAATGCTGAGAGTCGAAGGAGATACGTGAAGAAGGAACTGAGCAGATGATGGCTGTAATGCTCTACAGATCATTAAACAGAAATTAGAAGCAGAGCTGGGCACAGGATTTGGATCAGAGTTGACTTGGAAATGTAATGGTGCAGCTAGAATTCCTCATGTTAGAGTGATGTTGTGATCAAAACCTTCCCTGGAGATTTCTGGGGCTAGTGGGAAGTGGGGAAATAGATTGCTAGGCCCCAAAGCAGCAAACCCTGCCTGTTAGAAAGAAATGGAAGAAGTAATAGGGGAAGGGCGGAAAGAATGACAATCTTCCAAGCTTCAAAAGGAAGGGCTGAAAGGAAGAATTCTGGAAAGATGACAAAATGATTTACTGCTTCCATGCCCTATTGAAGCTCAAGGTCTCTGTGCTGCTAAGAATGGTTACTGTCCTCTCACTCAATGTACTGTGCACATGGAAAAATTTGACAGGGAAGAATCTAATTATCGTTCCCTGAAGGCTCAGAGACTCTCCATTGACAAAAATCCATCAAAATCATACAGGCACTACATTAACAATTCTGAATTGCAGTAAACTTGATTTATTCTTTATTTCTTTGGTATTCAGGTCACAGTGTACAGAGTCCTGGTGCCCTTTGGACATTGCCACCAAAACTAGTACATCGACTTTGACCACAGTTTGTATTCCTGCTCATGTTGAAACAGAGACAAGCAAAATCAGCACTCAGGATTTGCAGCAGACATCAATATTTCAAAGGATCAGATATACTGGGTTAAAAATACTAGAATGAGAGAAATATCTACAGAGAACATGCCACGATGTCTTCACATACAAGAATTTTCCCCCCTCTGAACTTCCATGCCTTGATCTCTTGTGCATCCTTTTTTAGCGTAAATCCTTCAAATGGATTATATTTAAAGAACTACTTACTTGATGCTGGGAAGAGATGCTAAAGCAATATTTTCGCACATATTTATAAACTCATTAAAATCTTCTGTTTTTTCCACACAGATTAAAAAAAAAAAGATGGTCATGTATTTTGATAACTGATAGGAAACAGTAAGGACTAGTACTTTAAATCAGTAGAAAGATAGGAACCAAAATCTGACTGTCCTTTCTGTAATGAATATAGCATGAGCCCTATGCGGAGAAAATCCCTTCCTTGAAGAACTTGTATGATGACAACATGCAGCACATGGATAAAACAAAAAGGATGGAGATGAAGAAGAGAGTCTTGTCTCTCAGTCCTTTGTGCAAGTCTGTATTTTACTCTGCTTATCTTTCTGGATATGCCTAGTCATGTCACACATCCCTCTCAAAATTATTATCTGCAATACAGATTATCTCCACAGGCTACTTCTGTATTTCCCCACACTCTTTATTACAAGAAACATTAATAGTTACATGTACATGTATTTATGGTTCTCTGCCCTTTTTGCCAAAAAACCCCCAAACCATACCAAAAATCCAAACCCACCTCAGCTTTTTTGCTGTCTCAAAAATAATAAAATAGCAAGCCCTCTTTTCACAGAAGAATCCTTGGATATCTCAGAGAAGGCATGTTGTGGGTTTAGGACTTAGCTCTCAAAAAGATGCACCATTCTCCTAATATCATCTAGGTGGAGAGTGTGTGACATGGTAGGTAGCCAAATGATAATAATTATAATATTTTACAAGAAGAAGTTACTAGCTCCACCTCCATGTTCTTAGAAACTTGGGCAACTTGTAGTATACCTAGAAAGCTGAGCTACATCTTGGACATGAAGTTTGATAGAGAAACCAGCTGGCAGGAGCATATTTGAATAAGCAGCCACATGAATGAGCTCTAAAACACATTCTGGTTATCTTTGATTGTGCAATGTGGAATTCTGTGGCTAGGTAACAGCTTCTACCCACAGCGTAGGAAAAGATGTCACGGCTTAGCATTCTTTCATTGGCATATTCTTCTCCATGTCTCCCACTCTTGTAACATCTTTTCTAGCTTTAGGCATCCAAAAGCTAGGCATTCAGTCTAAAATGCTGCCCAGATTAGGCTAAAGACTTAAGAAAGAGTAAATGCATGTGTACTTAGGCTACTCTCATTCCTTATGAAAGCCTAAGTCAACTCCACGTTGCAACTGACAGTCCAAGCCTCACCCCTGCCTTCCTGTCTGCTGCTACTAGTGTTTGACGGCCACATCAGGAGCTGAACTGGCACAAGCGGGAGTTACATTTTCAGCCAGAGGGTGGGGTTTTTTTGGTTATTCCTGCCAGGTTTGGGGGCTGGTTTCTGTGCAGGGGATGGAGAGGGTTGCCTGTGTGGTTTCAGTCAGACCAACTGCTTACTTGATTTGCTATAGCTATGTATAGGTGCTAACAGCAGCATATGGGAAGTAGCCAGATCATGTGGCACATGGATAAACCATCCTTTTTGATGGAGTCAGCAGAGACTTGGATTGGCTCAGGTCAATCATGAAACTGCACTCTTTAAGTAAATGACTCTTTCAGAAGCTAAGTGTAGAGAAGATTAAACCTGCCCTTAAAGGTCTTTGGGTTAGAGCCACCAATCAGAACTCATGAGACAGAAGCTCCCTTGCTTGCTTTCTGCTGACAGTCTGTGGAGCTTGACACAGGTCAATTAGACCTTGCTTCAGGAAAATGCCTAAGCAGGTACTTTATTTAACTCATTGCAAGTTTCGTATTAGGTTGGCTTTTGACACCCCGGGTCTGGAAGCTGTACATCTGTTTTGTCCCTCATTAAAACAGAGAAAATAATACTAATTTATTTGATAGAAGGGGTACAGTGAAATCATGATTCATCTAGATATTTAAAGAGCCATCCTGATGGAAGAATATGACGTTCTGACATGTATCTTTCACATCTCTAAGTTAAAGCAGGTGCATACCTGCTTCACTGAATAAGAAATTTAAACACACCAGACCTGTAATCACACCAGGCCTCCAGTATGCGATTGACACCTTTGGTTGGAAGCTACATATTAGTATTGTTACTGGCACTGCATCTACTTTAATCCCTTTGCTGCCAGCCGCTCACTTGCTTCCTTATCACCAATTGCAGTAATTCCTGTGACTTAAAACACCCCGTCAGGACGTGCCTGGTGCACGTATAAGCGCTTATCTAAGTAAGGTTTGTTTACTGAGTGACCCCTCGCACACAGAAACTTCCTTGTACTGAACAGTGCCCATCAGTGGCAAGAGAGTAAAAGCCAAGAGACATATAAAAAGACCAGGAAAAGCTACCAGCCCTCAGGAGCACGGAGATGCAGAATAGGGTTTTTCCTCTGTTTCCCCTCTCCAGCTTCCTAAATCAGGTATTACTTGTGAAAGCACAGCCAGCTATCAGTAGCCTAGAATAAAGAATGCACTATAACCTGGAGATACAGGATTTTTTAAGGCATTAAACAGTGCAGGTGCCCAGATAAACCCTAGGGAATTCTACTTACAACTGGCCTCCAGGCAAGGCATAACCGATTAAACCCTTTCAGTCTGACTGTCCAGCGAGGTTTCTTTTCCCCATCTTGACTGTAACACCCCAGTTTGGATGTTTGCACATAGTTGGAGACTATGCTGAAAGCTTTGTGAATGTCATGGTAAATTACATCCATGGCTTTCCCTTCATCCACAGATTGAGCCATTTTATCACAGAACATGATCAGGTTGGTCAAGGCAAGGATACCAAAGGTAAATCCATGCCGACCATTCTCAGCTACTTCTTCTCCTTCACGTACGCAGAAATGTGCTCCAATAAAAATCACTCCATGATTTTTCCAGAGACAGAAGTGAAAGTGCCTGGTCTATGGCTGCCTGAATTGTCCCTCTTGATCCTTCTGACCACAGGTGCAACATTTGCCTTTCTCCAGCCAAAACTGTCTTCTAGAATCTAGAAAGCCTGGAGGCTTCTCAAATAAATGAAATACATAGTTTTCATACTCCCTTTGCCCCTGTGGCAAAAAAATTTGCTGCAAAACATACACACATACACACTTTTAATAAAGTCAATTTCCTAGAGATCATTGCAAGGACAGCAGCTTGCGAACTGCTCACATACAACCGGGAGCCAAACATCAGGGAGACAGTGTGCCTCCAAGCATCGATACAACACACTAGGTAACAGAGCAGATTTTTTTAAAAGTTATTTCCTTAAAGCAAACAATCTCCCCAAACAGAAACCTACACATAAAAGTGGTTTTCCTGCTCAAATTATTCAGGTGGTTAATTCCTTGGGTGTGGGTGCACATGCAATGCCAGAAGCAGCACAGTTGTATTCAGCTGGTCTTGTGAAACATGACTTTATCACTTGGTTCAGCAGTAGCCAGCAGAAAGCAGTATGATAAAACCTTCTGTTACCCTACTGCACCTCTACTGTATGTTCTTACCACCCAGTTTACACTTGAATACCTTCAATAGCAAATGAAGTACTTTTAAAAAGGTTTAAAGAGGTCAGACCGAGATGGTTTACAGACAGGATCATGAAGCTTTCAAGTGAGGAGTCTAACTACATGCTTTCTGTGCATGTTACACACCTTTCAAAAACAAAATGCTAGTTTACTCTTGAGAATACTACACAGCCCTCTGGACACCTAATTCTTCAAGGTGATTTCACTATCAAAGAAAAAACCTATATAACTTAATTTTTGCTTAAACTGAAGGGGAAATTTTCAATGAAATGAAAAAAATTGTCACCAACTACAAACTTTTGCTGTAATTTTGAGCTATAGTCCCACAATTTTGAAAAGAAAAATCTGAAATAATTTTCAAAATAAATATCCTTCAGAACGAAAAATGCGAATTTTTATTTTAGAAAAGGTCATCCCAAAACATTTTGGGTTTTTTTTTGTGGGTTTTTTTCCTCTTTCTAAAGCCCTGGTGTTGGAGCTCCACCAAAGCAATCCTGGTAATTCAATACAAAAGTGCATTTTACTTGCCTTTATCCATGTTTTATTTGCCAAGAACCATTTGGGTTTTTTCTTTCCCTACTAGGAAGATGCTGACTCTTCACCATAAATGTTTGCTTATATTTATGCAATACTTGTAGCATTATACAGTTGTAATGCCTAGTAATGACCAGCTTGGAGCCAGATTCAGGCTCCTGTTTTGCTGAGCTCAGCAGTAGTACGAAGGCTTGAAAACAAGGTTTAGGGTTTTGCAGATACAAAACCAAAATAAGAGACCTTGCCCCTAAACTAAACTCTGGAACCCCACTTTTAAGACAAGATGGCAACAAAAGGAGACACGAGCAGAGAAGCAAGAGAGGTGAGAAGAAAACAAAATAATGCAGACCAAACGTACACACACAGTTACCTAGTATCAAAGATTTGTTAAAAAACAACATGACATTTTTTGGTTTTGTTATTATTATTTTTTATTCATATTGCAGCAGTGCCTAGTAGTCCCATCCAGAAAAAAGCACACCAAGCTCTGTCCCAGCCTTTAAATCTTGGTGCAATCAGACATGGACAAATAGAAGTTACTAGAATCAGTAATTTCTCCTCTCAAATGCATGCCTCCAGCAGACTGGGAGAAAAATGATGACCATAGAGTTTTGGTAAATTCTGCCATTCCAGTGACCAACCTTGTTTCTTGTTATCACAGGTACAATGTGCTGTGCATTGTGGCATACACTTGCCTTAGTCTCAGTTCAAAGCCTTTATCCTTTGTTAATTCCCCTTGGTACATCCTCCGTCCCTCTGCTATTCTCCAGTTCAGTGTTTTTATAATTCTGTACTCTTTTAAGCATTTCAATGTGCTGCCCCTGTGGGAGCAGATTAGCACTGGCACCAGCTGGTTTCTCAGCTCTGATTTTTCCTTACTGTACCTAACACTAAATGAGTTACACATTCTCCAAGCTCAAGTTTTTGACCCTACCAATTTATTTTTTAGCTCATCTGAACTCATCCACCACCACTGCCCATCACATGCCTGCTGGGATATTTTAGAACTGACAGGCAAATTAATTACTTACTCCAGTGATTATCCCAAAGCTTAATGTATGAGGAGGTAATTCTAAATTTTCTCGTTCATATAAATCACACCCATAAGTAATGAGCCATACACTTGGCAAAATGCACCCAATTCAGTCTGTATCATTGCAAGGCAAGATTCTGTTGACTCTTCAGTGGCACTTGCTTCAACACAACCTCCTTGAGTTTAGGATAAAACAGACCCAAAAAAGAGCACAAGACTGACACATCAGTGAAAGAGGCATCAACTTTCTTCAAAGCCAATGAATACAACAAGGCTCATAAAATGTTTGTCATTGCAATACTCAGACTCTTCTTTAGGTACCTCAGCATCACAGTCTCCACAAGCACAATCCACATTAGTAAGCACAGTAGCTGTAGGTCATATTAGACTTGCTTCTAAGCCACTGTCACTTTGCCTGCTGCAAGTTCTCATCAGATTTGCAGGTATTCTAACTTTCTCACATTAGGTGACATAAGCACACAGGACAATAAAACCATAGGAAATCACATAATTCCATCTCAGGAGAAGTACAGCACAAGCTGTGACAGCCAGGCTGGAACAGAGATGCATGAAACACCTGAAATTGGCATGGAGCACCACCTGGCATGGCATGGCACTAGGTGCTGTGATGTAGCAAAACATTAAATTCCAAAAGTACACCGTGGAAGCAGTCATCTTACAGTTAGCATTTTTAAAGTGGATGCTTATAGTAACTAAACAAATATAGGATCTAAAATCAGTCTAATGATAATTTTCAACAGAGTGCATAAGGCATGCCTTGATTTTAAAAATATTTATCTAGACCAGTATCTTTTTTCCCTATACCATCTCTAGATCAGGCACAAGTCTAGTCACAAACAACAGGCTCTGGACAGCCACCTCCACAGTGCAGAGTGTGGCAGTGAATCATTCCTGTTCACAGAATTAACAGGTTTCCCCTTTGCAAAATCAGACCAGCTCACTCTGAATGTTTGGCTGCAGCCAGTCATTTGTTGTTCATAATCACACCATCATTCATATTTAACTATGAATGGAAAAGCTGCTTCGCCACAGCAGCTTTTCTTTCAAGAAGCAAAACTAATTTGCAACAGGCTAACACTAATAATGCTCCCACCCCCAGCTCCCTTAAAAGAAAACAAAAGGTCTAATACAAGCCTTCAGAAAATTACCGAAAACCAATTTTCACACTTGGGTTCTTTGGCACAATTCAGACATTTTGATTTGCATATGCAATGGTGCGATTCAGAACTTCACATTTTTTTAAAGCATTCTCACTAATGGGTTTGGTAAATGAAATAAAAACAATAGGCTGGATATGCTAGGGTAAACTGCAGTTGAAGGTGACCTTCAGCCAACTTTTAAGCTGTCTGATCTGGAGGATCAATTTTAGGGTCAATTGTCTGGTACACAATGCAGCAGTCAGTACCTGTACAAATGGCTTTATGAATGCCTTCTGGCAATCATGGCATTCTGGTATATAGGGATATCTTGAAGTTGCTTTCATTCTTCCAGTCATAGCTCAATGCCAGGGACTGTGAGAAGGATGATGCATGAGCCAGTGACTCTTCTTTGCAGGCAGGACACCTAGAAGAACAAATGCTCTGGACTGTGCATTTGAAGATGTACCACTGTGTCCCAGGTGGGAGTTCTCTCTTAGAGGTCCTAAGGCTCAGAGTGTTCCCCCTCATCCCATCTCCCCAGTACAACTTTGTAGAAAGCACTATTCAGTGATCAGGTCTGAGGGTTTTGACTGGGAAGGTAAAACAGAAGATTAAAGACTCTGCCCCACTATATCTAGGATTTCTTCTCAAACCGCAATGTTTTGTTCACCACAAACTTTATTTCTTTACAAGGTCTTCTGACATAAAATCAGTTCTAGCATCCATCATTCAGTTATTCAGCTGCCAGATAAGAAAAACCACAGGTAAGGAAGGCCAGGGTTAACTTTAGGAAAACAGAAAAGCTTTCTTTAAGAAAAAATGGAAGAAGAAGCTGGGGATAGAGTGTACTAAAATCAGACACGAAGGATGAAACATGAGTTAACTTTATATTTTGTTGAATGACCAAACAGCAAATTCTGCTGTCTGGGTGCTAACTGATAGCTCCATCACTGATTGGTTTAAGAAAAAAGGTAAGTCTCCATTCTTCACTATGATTTGCAGTCCAAGATGTTCCCAACAGAGGTTGCCTGAGGTCAGGTGTCCTTATTCAGCACCAATTCAAAGTAAAGAACCCAAACCTGCATATGAGCTTTGATACATGAGCAGCTCCATCGGTGTCCAGTGGTTCTAAAGTGCGACAGCCCAAAAAGGAATCATGCCAACTCACACACGTCAAGAGTCAAGTCACGGGCTCCAGCAAAATGACAAACATTGTTTAAAAACATGTTTGCTGAAGGCCTTGTTGGTGAACGGGTCACTTGGCAAAACTGTGAACACAAAGCATGCTGTGCAGCTGCCTAAAAGCTCAGCTCTCCTGTATGCCTGAGCAAAACCAGGATACAGGAGAAATCAGAGGGTTACAAAGGATACCCAACAGGACTTCTCTAATGATGTTGCTCCATGGCCTTGACGACAGCAAAAGCTGCTGGGAAATAGCTCCAATTTCTGTTACTGATGTAAACTCTCAAGCCAGTAGACTGGAGCTTTTCTCTTCAATGTTCTTTGTACTTTTTCTGTCCTCTTTGAAAATGCCATGCTGAACTCTTTACCATCACTCTCCCCTGTGCCACATTTATTCCATACCTCTAATGCACACTCTCTCTCTCACTTGCTTGACTTTTACCACTGCAGACAGCAGTGGTGGTGATGCTGAAAGCTTTCTGCTGGCAAGGAGACCACATCCAAAAAGGAACAATTTTCTGGATGGAGAGATCTCTGACTGGCATAAAAGCAAATTTTGTGGATTACAGAATGTAAATCTTCCCTTTACTTGCAAAAATCTAGTATTAGGATACCATTTCCATTTCCAACTTGATACACAAGGTGAAGTTCAGATGCAATCACATGGGCAAAAAAAGTAGATGAGAGTCACCAGTACCAATAAAACCATTGCTTCTTGGTTTTGGTAGCTTCCAAACCCAGAAACTGTCTAGTTTGCTTATCCTCCAAGGCTTTTAGGCTGGAGTCAGAGAGTATTGGTTTCAAAGATACAGATGAATGCATTTGCATTCCTGTATCAAGCACTTCATACTATGTTTAAATCTTTATCATCTGAAGTTGAAATATTGGCACTGAAATAAAACTCACACACACATTTTTTTTCCGTAAGAAACAAAATTATCCAGAGCAAAAAGAAAATCCAACATGATGACATATAACTGAAAGGACAATATAATTACTTATTTGGGCCCATCACCTCTGTGAAATCCACCATTCCTGAGATACTCAACCAAAGATAAATGAAGATACCAAGAAAAATTCTCCTGACTTCAGGAACTGGGCCTTGGCTGCAAACCAGAAAGCACATAGGCATAAATGCAAATTCAAGCAATGTTATGAATATCCTTTAAAGTTGTGACTCAACTGCAATCTTAGTTTGCTAACTCGCTGATGAGATTCCCTCTTTCTTCTGTAAGACACTCTTGCACATTAAAGAAAAAATATTGTGAAGCAGATACAGGCTACAAGTGTCCCAAAATATCACTGCTCATGGAGAACTAAAAACGCATTTCATTTTACATATGGGAGCAAATGCAGCCTGACTGCAACCTCTAGGCTCTAACTGCTACTTAGCACTGGTGAGGCCACATCTGGAAGAGCAGTGTACTAGTTGTGGGATCCCCAGCGCAAAAGAGAGATGGATGTACCAGTACAAGTCCAGTGAGGGGCCACGAAGATGATGAAGGGACTGGAGCACCTCTCCTATGAGGAAAGGCTGGGAGAGCTGGGACTGTTCAGCCTGGAGAAGAAAAAGCTCAGGGGGATCTTACCAATGTTTATAAATATCTGATAGCAGAGAGTAAATAAGAAGGTGGAGCCAGGCTCTTCTCAGGGTTATCCAGTGACAGGACAAGAGACAATGGGCAAAAAATGAAACACATGAAATTCTACCTGAATATAAGAAAACAATAGAGCACGGGCACAGGTGCCCAGATAGGTTGTGGAATCTCTGTCCTTGGGGATTAAAAACCCAGATGGACATGGTCCTGGGCAACTGTCTCTATCTGACCTGCTCTGAGCAGGAAATTGGACTAGGCAATCTCCAGAGGTCCCTGTCAACCTTGGCAATTCTGTGATCTTGTGTGTCACAGATTAGGGCTGGGCTGGCCACTAATGAATGACAGATGCTCTCTATTGACCCCTCTTCCTCCCCAGAAGGGGAAGGGAGAGAGAATAAGGGAGAGAGACTTACGGATTGGAAAACTAAAAAAGCTTTAATGAAACAATAACAATAATAAGAAAAGATAAATCATATTAATAAGAAAAATAATAAAATATATACAAATATATATGAAATCAATACTGAACCCAACTCCCCCCGTGACGACAATACGTCACCACTAATGCTGCAGGGCTGGCACTGGGGCAGTCCCAAGCTGGACTCATCAGCAGATGGGATGCAGGAGCTGGATTCATGAATGCACGGATTTGGATCACAGACAGAAGAATGGACACAGTCCTCCTTGGATGTCAGCCACTGAAGAAGAAGAAAAAACCTGACCCTCATGATCCCTCAGCTTTATACTGATCATGATGTGTATGGGATGGAATACAATGTTGGTCAGTTTTGGGTTACCTGTTTGGTTCGCTCCTCCCTGAAGGTGTGAACTTTCACTTCGCTGTGACCCTTTTTCACTTCTGGCACCTCAACACGGGATACAGAATTTAGCAGTGATCTTGGTTGCTGTAGAAGCAAGTATAAGCAAGGGCCTTTCTGCACACCATTCCTTGGTATTAGCTATAAACATCGAGTGTTATCACTGCTAGAAGCAGTCACTGCCTGGAAAAACCTGCTATTGACTTCAGAAAGTGCAGTTATTTAGAAGAGACTTAACTGAAAAGTAAAATCACTGAACAGAATTAGTTCTGGTTTAGTCCAAACCAGGACATTCCACCCCTTATTCCATACCATTTATGTCATACCCATTACTAGCTTTAGATTTGCCATCTTACAAAGTGCCCCAAACCAGGACACTGTGAAAAAGTGCAGAGAGAGGAGTGTGAAAACAAGTTAGAAAGAGATTTGCATTTTCAAGCTTATAAAAAACTAGCTGAAACTGCAGTGAATAGAATTCCTATTTTTTTATATAATAAAGGTCACTACAGAGGTTTTAACATATTCCCTACTGATTAAAATAGGAGATGAAATTTCCTGGGAATACCTACTCTACTTTGACAGTATCAAAGACTGATCTTAATTAGAAGACAAGAAGGAGACTTTATTTTCCCCTGAAACTGGAGAACACTATCTCTTTCAGACTCTTGATGTTAGTGGCTAGGAGGAACAGAGAATTACTCAGGCCACAGGGATGTCTACATGATGTCATGACACAGGCAGAGAGCAAGGGAGAAATGGACAACTTAACTGATCAAAGGAAGAATAAAGAGTTAGAGCTTGTTCTGTAAAATAAAATATTAGTTCTGCATATGTTTCAGTAACCGCACAGAGGAGAGAACAGGATGGGCAGTTCTCATACTTCTTATGTTCTGCAATGCAAATAAGACTGAGGGGTAGAGAATAACCTCTGTGTTGTTCAATAGATACTCATCGACAAATTACTTTGCAGTTTAAATAAATAACCACAAAAAAAAAATTAAAAGTAATATCTAAGTGAAAGATGAAAGACTTCTTTTACAGACTGACTTAAATGCGACCTAAACCCCCTCTCCCATGCTCCTAAAAGCTCGATGAAGATTAACATATTTAGCAAAATTTGAGAAAAGCAGGAAAACAAGGTCTGAACACCTTGATACAAGAGAAATGACAAATTCAGAAGGGCTATAGGACAGGCACAAGGTTTTTGGCTTTAAATCAGGCATAATACTTTTTAGAACTTAAAAATCATGGTGCTGATTCATTCCCGTGGGCCCTCTAATCACCCTACACTACTTCTCTTCTTTCTGCTCATGACCTTACCAGGCTTTTCATTCAGACTGAAAGACTTTTTGAACAGAGATCTGTGCTTGCATAGCTATGGCTCCAGAATGTCAACATAAGGCAAATAAAATTTATCATGTATCAATAACAGAAAAGTAGGTTTCCTTTTCTCCCTCATCCCTACCAACATCCCTTTGTAGTCCTCCATTACTTTTTTCCTCCATCTAGCTCCTCAACTCCATTCTCTTCCAGATCCTTGCCCTGACTTTCACCAACGATAATGCCCTACTCCTCACGCTTTCCTTCTCATGCTATTTACAAACTCTTTTTTCCCAAATGTTATCTCTGATAGCCTCTGCAGACCTGATGCTTTCTCTTTTTCCTCTAATTGTTTGTTCAGGATCTCTTACTAAGCATTTTCCTTGTTCCAGATGCCTGTGTTCCAGCAGAGCCTAAAGCCAAGTAGCAGCAGCAGGAGCATGGCTTCAAACATCCAACAGCAGAAAAAGTGACACCAGGGGCATGTGAGTGAGTCTTGAGCTCAGGACTAATGGTGCCTTCTTTTTTGTCCAGTGTGAAAGGTTATCTTGCTGGAAGCACCAGCTGTCTTGTTGGCTCTTCCTTGTGGTGCAGGAAGGAGCTATTAGCTGTTAACATATAAAACAAAACCTTACTGGTTTTCTTCAAACAGAAACACAAATTGGAGAAGAGAAAGAAATGAAATGGAACAAGGCAACAGATGGTGTTAGCTTAGGAAAGAGGAACAGAATGGTTTGAGACCCTTGCCTGCATTTGTGTCAGTTATGTTACTGCCCTTAAGATTTAGCTCCTCTCTGCCAAATGGTTTACAAGCCATGGGGTCAAGTAAGAAACAAGTTTTTGTTAAAATGACAGATTTGTTCCTTTGGTACACAAATACCAGAGTTATTTTTGATAATATACTGACAAAAGCAAGGCAAATCTAAATAAATAATAACCCAGAAAACATCTCCAGCTCTGTTTCACTCCGATTAGCAGTTTCCAGACCTCTTACTGAGCAAGTGGGATCCTGTTCCATCAACCAAAAAACCTCATTACTCTGATCTAGGTACTTATATATGCACCATTGCAGTGGTTGCATCAGATCTAGGTCATGCAACTCCAGAAGGAGTGATGCTGCACTGGTTTGGCATTGAGAACCTTTACTGCTTATGGTGACGAGCAAGAAGCACGAGCGAGGGAGTGTAGAAAGGGATAGTCAGGAGAGGTGGAAAAAGTGAAATCTGGCATGATTTGGTGAAATTTATAGGGCTAATAGAGGGTCTTGCTCTATATTTGCTGATAGGCATAGCACACTTGACAAGGAAATACTGAAGAGGCAAAGGTGTCTGATAACATTGGACTTGTGCTGTTTTCAGTGGTTGGTCCAATCATAATGTGTAGTTCCAGACAAAGCTTTGCAGGGAAGAGAAGGTAGTTTATCTGTATCATCCACTTCAACTATAAGGATTAACCCTAAGGGTTAACTGTGGTTGGAAGGAATGAAACAGCAGAATCATTTTACAGTATTTCTGGTCACACTGAGCAATACCTGCTCCCCATTTTTATCAGCCTCACAGCCTCCCCTTTTTCTCTCTGAATTATCAGAGACATTAACAAGCGTCTTCTCCACTCCCTACTTTGACTGATCTTTCTAATTAGGAGCACTGAACAAATAGCTCTGAGGAACAGCCTGGCAGTAGCAAGCAGCCATGGTTCACTGCACGCAGGGCATGGAAAAAGCTCAGCTCTCCCAGGACAACGTGAAAGCTACAACCAGTGACTAAGCATTAGCCCGATAACTGCTCTCCAGGGAATCTGAGACAACCCCTCCAAGCATTTCTGCCTATTTCCATGCACGGAGGGATCAGACAACAAAAAACACTCCTTGAAACAATTCCCTACCTCTGATAAATACACACCTCCCATCAACTAATGACTAAACAGCACTGTCAAGCTTTGCCTTGTGATCCACATCTACAAACATGTCCAGGGTGAAGCCAATACTAAAATATGTTTTTCTGTGTAAGAGCTGTGCTCTGTGCCATGCAGACATGGCATTTCATTAAGCACAGAGTAATAGCTTGATTCCCTCAGGGACTCTCTGCAGGAAAATAGAACATCTCCTTTCATAAATAGGCAAGGTCACTATGTGCCACTCATTCCTCAATGAACATGTTCATTTTGGAGTTGATGCTGAGATAACTGAGTATCTGTTCATTATACGTTTCATATTAATGCAATAATGCATCTTCATCTAAAACTAATTTTACAAGATCTGAGGAAAACTCGCATTATATTACATTTCAATGCCATTGGCTTAGCTACTACAGAATACAGTGGAAGAATTCTGATTTATGCCCAAACCATTTTTAATATTTTACTCTTCATGTTGGATTCCGAATTTGAAAAATTCCAGATAAGAAACATTTTAGAAGCACAAACTAAGCTGTTTTGCCCCTTCACACCTCACCGCCCTTTTGTGACTTAAAATTGCTTTTTTATTTAACAGCAGTCATCTTCCGTCATATTCACATGTACACACTGTGAACAAGACAGTTCACAAATGTGACACCTCAAAGTTTAAACCCCTGTAGCTATAATGTTAGAAATCACCAAAATTTCACAGAGATATATGAAGAGAGATCAAAACTGATAGGCAATTTCTTTCAAAATATTGTTAAGTACTACCAAAAATCAGATGTCCTCAGAGGACCTTACCTGAAGAACCTAAGCATTATGCAGTGCAACCAATTCCTGCCATCTACTTAGCTGTTTTCACCTCATTTCACCCCAAATACTATTTTTACCTGTTTGTTTAGAATATTTAGAAGCTGCCAACCTGTTTTTCTCTATTCCTCTGGTTCCTGGGAAACTCCCCTTCTGGATATGAAAATGAGAAATTACAGAGGATAATAGTGGGCCAAGGCATAACATAAAAGAAGAAAGAGTTACTTTCAAAGTGGATGTGTAATCAGTCAGTAAAGGAGATTACATAGGGCAGAATACAAAAGAGAAATAAAAGTATTTTCTCCTAAAACCAGATAAAATACTGCATTGCATTAAATCCAACAGCTTGTGGGGGAAAAGAATAATTATGCAGTACAGATTAGAAATTACGTATGCACACGTAAGGAAAAGAAGGGATTTTATTCTGAATTGTCCTGTGTTTACTCAAATATATGCATTCTTCATCAGAGATTATAATCAGGAATGTCAAATACAAATGTTGCCTGAAGAGGAATAAGCTTTTGCTGCATTTTTATTTGTTATGTAGCTCAAGGTTTTCCCAAACTAGAGAATGCAAACCACAACTGTAAATGAAAGTGTAGTCTCTAGATTGTGAATGACTGACTATGTGGCTTAAAGACATACAGCAAATTCAACTGGAAACAATCTGCAAAACTGTTAAGAATAATGTTTCTTGCTCTGTTCATCTGCCATGAAATTAACAGTCACTGGAATTAAGTTTCATTTCTAGAAAAAAAACAAAGGCTGTCAACATTTTCGCATGGAAATAGCCTTTGAAGAGTTGGGTTTCTGCCTTAGGGAAGTATTTTTGCTATATTTTAATAAGAACAGTATCAAAAAGGCACCTTCTTCCTTGAAGGAACCTGAATGAGTTGTGAGCATATCCCTAGAGCTTTTTTTCTTTTCAAGGCTACAGCAACCTATCTTAGTGACTTGCCTCCTTCTTTTGTTCATTTGAAACATGTTGAAGCAGGCTGTCAAAGGTTCAATGAGAGGTTATCAAGTCCCGTTTGCTGTTGGCATATCTAAAACTGCTGACACATACTAGGAAAAAAAAAGGCACATCTAGTCCAGCTGCAGCAATAAAAGAGATCTTAGGGAACCTCTCCTGGAGCAAACACCACCACTAGGCTGTGCTGGCCAACTGAAGAGTTAAGCCAGTAATATTTATACATAAAATGCAAACAAAGCTTATAGAAGTCCTGGAAAATAGCTAGTTTTGTCATTTTCTTAGTGGTTTTAAAAAAAAAGAAGGCAAAAAACTACGCAAGCACATCACATTTGGGATTTTGTTGTTTTACAATGAAAACCACAGTCTTCAGTGATGAAAGCTGTAGAAACAGCTGAAAAATGTTAGTTGAAAAGCAAAGTAATGAAAAATTGCGTGTTTGACAGACTTCCAAAAAAGCAACCAACGTGATGGTTTCCTTTTCTATCACTCAGAAATTTTCCTGAATATGAAAATACCTACCCTCTGTTGAAACCACACCAAAATAAAAATAAATCAAACTCTGTTGTTCTAGCTCGATCCCTCAAAGCATTTAGGAAGAAAAATGCCTACCTTCTCCCAGAGTTTCTTGTCTCTAAGTAAGTTATCTATAGAGCTATTTTACCTCTACCTCCAGTAGAAGGAGGAGGAGCAGTTTTCCAGTCACGTCTTGTTTAAAGTTTTAGACTAACACTTTAAAGATATGTTGACATTTCTTAGATTAATTCCAAGTAACTCCTTGCTTACTAGACCAGATCTGCCTGTCCCCTCATTTCACATCAGCTATGTACAAATTCACACTAGCAGTAAGCATTAGCTAGAACTCTGGCACTTGCCATAGTTGGAGGAGTCTGAGCAAGTTCATGACCTCACCACTGGCCTAAGCTCCTGAGGACCTTGAGGTCCTCAGGCCAAGTCTATTCTAGATAACTGGTCTAGCAGTTTCCTCTTACAAATCTTTACATCAAATGCAGCAAAGGGCTTTGACATCCTTCTTGACACTAGAGATCTGGATTTCCTCACTGGGGCAGCAAGTTAAAAGCTCAACAGAAACAAGCCACATGGGTGGAGGTCATACAGGTCTGTTCTTCAACTCACAGGTCTCTCTTAGTCTGTGTTCTGCTGCAAGCAACTTCAGAAAACACCCTTTTCAAATTCAACAGTATTCTACCACTTCGTAAGTAAGGTTAAACTGAAGCTGACATGAGAAGATGGAAGATGCCCTATGATACTGCAGCAATTTACAGCCCACTATACATTGCTACTAGGCTTTGTCTTATGAAATGATGCTACTAGGCTTTGTCTAATGAAATTAATTTAATGCCCCAATAGGGGAAAGGAGTAGGGTGTGAAGGGCTCACACTTAAGTTTTAGTTTTGAATGCTAATGTTTGAATATTAAACTTTGAAAGTGGGGGAAGAAAAAGTTCATGAAAGCAAAATGCTGCTCTTCTTGCAAAAAGGAAATTTGCTAAGGTAACACACTTTTGAAAAAAATAGTTCTCAACAAACAGCAATGCAAAAAGGAAGAAAAACAATTACAACATTACAGTGTAAAATGCTGCATCACCTACCAAAATCAAACAGATCCAGGTTTATTCATGTACAAATTTTTGGTTTGTATGTTTTAGACACAACAAAAATACACAACGGTTAGAGCAGAAGATGGTATTTTTTTCTTCAGGAACTGAGTATAACATAAGTCCTTTGCTTCACCCAGATAAACGGATTTCAGATTAGACTAGAATAAAATACAGACACTTACCTTGCATTTCAACATATTGGCTACTCTCTCTTGCATTGATTGTCCAGCCTTTGGCCTGACAAGTATATAAACTGCTTTGACTTCAGGGCTGGAGCGCAGAAGCTTTTCCACCAGTACTTTGCCCATGAAACCTGTAGCTCCTGTGATAAGTACGGTCTTTCCATTGTAATATGCTGAGACCGAAGACATGGTGCTTTTTTGTTCTGTCCTTCCTTTAACTTCTTCCAGGAGGTACCTGAGAAGATGCAGAAAAAAAGCTTTAAGGCCTTTTGAGTCAAGATATAGATCAGGTTTTTTGGGAGATACAGTCTGAAATAACCTTTCCTAGTCAGCTCTGGCAGCTCACATTAGTTCAGTCAATGGAAAGTCTAAAGATGATTTTTTTAAAAAGCCTTTATTATGAAAACAAACCACAAAAATTAAGAAGGTTGATCTGAGAAGCTTAAAAAATCAAGCTCAGCCTTATCCTCCATATTACACAATAGCTGCACCCAGCAGTCACAGTTCAGAACATAGATTGTGCTGTCCAAGACTCCTAGCAGTAGATGCTCACTGTAGTGCTGAATAGCATTTATCTCCCCCACAGTGAAGTGGCAGCCATGAAGATATGCAGTTATCCCTACAAGAAAAACAGATCCCCTCACAAACACTGCAGGTATGAATGCTGTGCCAAGCTGTTGCATTTCTTGTCAGCCATCACTCAGCAATGTGCTCAGTCTTTTCCTGTTGTATTGGCTTGGAATAAAACCATGAAGAAAGCTCTTCTTCATGGAAGATACAATGCAATGACATTGCTCTGCAAAACTGTAATATCATGCTCCTGTGTGTAGGTCATCACCCATTACTGGCTGCCAAGGCCAAAATTCATCCCACTTAACTCTATGGAGCATAGGTGTCATACGCTTTTTCTGGAGAGTTTAGGTTGTTTGAACTGCCCTTTGAAGATCCACTGACTATATAAGTGGGCTGACATGACTAGGGTCCCACGTGAAGTGTCCCAGTTAAGTATTTTAATTAGATATAATCGTTTCAGCCTACACGTCCCCAGCCATCCCGATTCAAACTCTAAGTTGATTAAATGACAAACAAGGCTCAACTGAATCCTCTTAGAACAGCCCCTCTCTCTATTAGACTAACGGAAGGAAAAAATCCTTCCTATCTTTGAAGTGCTGCAAGATCACAGCATGAACAAACCATTTACATTGCAAGGGAAAGGTTCATTAAAAATATAAAAAAATGTTTGGAAAAAGCTTCTTAAATTGGAAACAAAAGGAAGCAAGAACAGTAGAACACTGTCAATCAAGTATTCAAGAAAAACTTCTCTTCCTCCTGCAGAGGCTTCAGAAACACTGTTGGCCATTTCAAATTTCTCAACATGACATGAGTCAACTGCATGCTAATAAAATGCAAATACATCAAAACAGAAATACTGCACTTGCTGCATTTTTGCAGTCTTCCAAGATTCCCTATTTTCACCAACCCTTTTGCATTTCTGAAACCTAGTAAACCATTCAGGGACAGGGAAGTAGCCTAACTCAGAGCAAAAGCTGCAAGCCTTCATACAGAAACATCTTATATAATGAGTCCTTGGCTTGGACCAACACAAGTGAACAACAACAAAGAGTTTAATGTACTGTAAGAACCCTGGCTATATGTGATGGTAGGTAAAATTCCCTTACACCACATGGGACCATGAGAGAAATATCACGTGTCCTACAGCCCATGCCTTCCTCAGGATGTAGTGAAGTACCTTACACCAGAAAACTGACCACCAGCTGTGTGAATCAAGAAGGACAGAACAGATCAACCCTTACAAGGTGTACTGTGGTCACTGCAACACTCAGAAATGTGCTTAGCCAGACTGCGATCCCTAAGGCATTACACTCACAGGAGTGAAAAGCGATCCACAGCCTGTGTTAATGTACTGTCATTATCTGGGTCTATAGCTGATGCCTCTACCCAGCCCTGACTTTTCATTCCTACCAATCTGCCAGTTTTCACAATCCCTGTACTGTTACATGGAAACACTGAATATGTATTTTTAATGGGCTATAGCCCAGACATATAAACGAGAGGCTCAGCCCAACAAAATATTGTTCTTCTTTCCCAGTGCTGCCTGGGACTGCAGTACACAGCATCAAAAAAATAAAAATCCCCAAATTTCTTTATCCGTAATGAATCATCAGGTGTGCCATCCAATTTAGAAAATAGGTCAGGCAGAGTAACTTCTGAAGGACACTATTTTACAAATTAATAGCTGTAGTATTCTGGCTCAGTGAATTTGGGTATTAGCCTGCTTTCAGATATGGCCTAGATCACAATTTAAATGACTGTAACAGGCTTGTCTAGGCCTATTAAAAACCCGTTCTTATCAAAGAGCTGGCCACTTGGGAAGTTAAACAAACAGGTTAAACTATTAGATAATTAACTTATTTACAATAAAATGTCACATCTCACTCAGGTTCAGAAAAACTGAGTGATATTGGAAGACAGGAACTTGCAGAACCTGGAAGTATGTGAAAGGGTGTGCGAGTCCAAAAGTAGATGTTACTTTAGCCAGATGAATATGGAGATGACAAAGAAATTTGTTACAACACGTGCCCTGCAAAGCAGGAAAATTAATGAGAGAAGTCCTTAGTCACTAGAGGCTATACATACTGAACATAAGGAAACAAAAAGATGAAATGTAAGACCACTTCCAGTCTCTGGATACTTGCTTTGATCTTGTATTCAAAAGATCATATCTACCTAACCTCACCTAATACTCTGCTAGAAAAATGGTACATCTATAAAGTTCTTTCCATCACAGACTTGGAGGTTAACACAGTGTTTAACTCTCCTTCAGCAGGTTGGAACATTTCCAAGCTGTATCTCTAAATGTTAGTGCTTTGCATTATAGTTGTAGACTACTGCAAAAAATAACTATTAAGATTTTGGAATGTGAACATCAATTTACTATGTTGTTTCATTTGGGTTCTCTATTGGAGTTAATCGAATTTGTCTTTATCTGTTTTGGCCAGATGTTTGATGCCTACTAGAATGGTAAAAAAACCCACAACCAACCACGCTACTTTAAAGTGTCCCTAAAATCAGTTGTGCAGCCAGATTTCATTAAGTATTTCTGGTAAGGACTGCACACTCATAACTGACAGTTTTTCCCCATGTAGTCTGAGACCATTTTGAATGTTTGACTCCAAAAAGTCAGGAAAATGATTGCATCTCTGAAACTATTCTGATCTGATAACAATGGAAACACCAAACACAGACACAGAACACTGAACTCCTAAGGCAATCTGCCATTCCTCTTGGTTATTGGCTTAACCCTATAGGGTTAAAAGAAAAGGCAAGAAAAAACCCACATCCTTTCTATTTTCTGTAATAAAGCAGTCCAAGTCAGGCAACGTATAGTTTGCACGGCCAGTTTCAGAGCTGAATCAGGCTGCTCAGGGCCTCTTCCACAATAAAAAGCCATAAGGAATGAGATGGTGTTTGCTTATCATGGGATCAGATTTGTCTCCTTGCAGTACTTTTTTTTCTCCTTTCCTAAGTTAGCTTTATATGAAAATACAAGAATCTTGCACCCATCTGATGCTGTGCTAATTATCAACAAAGAAAATCTGTGTATTTGTTTAATGTGCACAAACAAATTGATGTTTTGAGATCATGATAAAAAAGCCAGAATGCTGCAATCTGCTATGTTCATACAGATCCCTGAATCTCCACTGTCCACGCAAATTTAAAGAGGCTTTTAGTAGGTTCCAAATTCAAAAGCAGGCTCCAGTTTATATTCAGGATTGCTGAGATATTTCAGCTTAGTCAGGGAATATTGACTTTTTTTATTTTTCAGAACCACCTTTGGTTTTTATATTTTTAAGAGTGTGATTTTATAACAGAATTTATTATTCTCTGCTTTAATTGATTTTGCTTGGCCTTTGTAAAGAAAGTACTGAAGAAGTTGCGGAGATTTTAAGGAACAAGAGGATTTCTAAGGTCAAAGGGTATGATCCAAGTAATGCCTGCTGACCTGACCCTTTGGATGTCTACTTCAAAATTCAAAGAATTTTCTGACTTTTTGCTCTCAGTCAAATGAAGTAAAAATTGTTTCCTGCAGAAGCTTATACTCTGCTTTTCATTTTAAGGAATAAACAGTCAATACTGAGTATTAACTATTTCCCAGTCAATTAAGCTGCAGGGGATTAAGTGTCTGGTAAGAGAAAACTATTCAAAATCTGAACCATGGTCAGCAGTTGCAGTGAGTTGACCCTTATTGAGGTGAAGGAGAATAAAGACTATTTCAGAGCCTGAGGTTCCTGTCTCTTCCAAAACTGACTGGAGGTGAGAAAGCCACTGAATGGTGGAGAAAAGCCGACACAAGGGCTTCCTGAAGCCAAGTTCATGTGAGTAATTACAGGCAACTTTGACAGTATAGGCACTAATCAGAGCAGGAAAGTAATCACTGATGCCATCTGAATTAATGAACACAGCATCTTTGCAGCAGTACACATCTTTCTGATGCTGACTCATCTCCAATTGTAGTGTGAAAAAAACACCTTTTGGACAGCCAGCCAGGAATCACACTGAGCATCTCTGCAGACACAAGTACACAAGCAGCTTTAAGGGTAAAGCTCTGTTACTGATGCCTGTGGATCAGTCACAAAGGATGACCTACAGCACTGCATTACAAACAAAGCCACAGTCTTGTGACAGGGGTGTATGCCAAAGGACAAGCAAAGGAAAAGGTTGGAATCCTACCAACTAATACTTTGCTCCTGCAAAAGAAAACCCTCATATCCCCACCAGAAGAGTAAAGGAGAGCTTCCCCCCACCAACAGCAGATACAATTGTGCTGATATTTAACTAAACAACTAATACACTGTCCCCACCTTCCACATACTTGTATGATGCCAAACCTTCATTCAGATTACAATGATGTAATGCATACAGTTAGACTGCTATCAAAGCCAGTAGCAATGGGAAGGGAAATGTACAGCTGAACCTCATTGACTGCTACTACTGCCGCTGCCCTCAGCAGGTCCAAGGCTGCAGGGTGTTAACATGAGATGGCAAAATGGAGCATGAGCAATGAAGGATGGGTACACTGGAGCAAGTTAATATTTCACTATGGTTTGGACCACTAGTAAGATTTCCATGCTCTACTCATCAAGGACAGCAGCCATTGCAAAAGCTCATCTGTTGAGATATTTGCCTTTTCAACTCAACAGCACAAAATTGAAAAAAAAAAAGGAGAAAAAAAAAAAAGATATTTTGTTTGTGCAAGAGCAAAGGGCTGTATGCCTGTAAATATACATCTAGGTTCACAAACAGCCTCTCTGGCATCTCCTTCTACTTAATCTGTTTTTGATGAGTTTTCTTGTGTCC
Source organism: Leptosomus discolor (assembly GCF_034619465.1). Classification (NCBI taxonomy): domain Eukaryota; kingdom Metazoa; phylum Chordata; class Aves; order Leptosomiformes; family Leptosomidae; genus Leptosomus; species Leptosomus discolor. Next base: position 137,283,229 of record NC_141391.1, read on the forward strand.
GGTGTGTTTTCACAACTTTACACAGGGATGTAATCTTTGTAAACAAGGTGGTCAGACTGTTCAGATGAGTCTTTCAGACATCATATTAAATGTAATGAACCAGCTTCAACTAAAACAAATAATGACAAATGACGTTTTTTGAAACAAAGCTACAGACAGCAAGTCCTTTAAGACAAAATAATTTTTGGCCACTTTCTGAATACAAATTTTTAGTCTTGGGTACAAATATCAAATCATACATAAGGCAGTTTTCTTTAATCAGGATTCTGAGGAGTCATAATTAACCTGAACATGCAGAGAAAGAAAAATTCCTCTGTTGCTTCAGAGAACTTGTACAGCTGAGGTTAGAAGCAGCAGTATAAGGTGGTCACGGACTGTTTCAATCTCATCAAGTTACCTCCTCAGTCTATTAATTATTTCATGAGTTTAAAATGGACTGAACGCTGGGGACGCCTGAACAATGTATCTTCATATAATTTTTTTTATTTTTTTTTTTTTTTCCCCCCAGGATGTGTGACAGAGACTCCACAAACTATGCACGTAATTACAATACATAAAAGCGATTCTTTCTAATGTGTGTTCTTTGCCTGAAAGCAGTTGTGTATAATTTCTTGTTATTTAATCATCAGCAAGTAAATAATCCCACAACTATGTCTGCAGCAGGATACCTGATCTTTTCACTTTGGTGGCCAGTAGAGGTGGATGCTTGAACAATGAGCAGTTTTCCTTCCATGCTAATGCATATACAGCAATTTTACGGTTTGAAGCAAATCAATATAATCCAAGGACAGTGTGTACATGGATGAAGAGGCAAGAATAGTGCTAAAAGTTCAACACCTGCACACCACCTCCTATGGAGCAAAGTCCAGTCTGAAACAAAGTAACTTTCCAACCTTCTGATTCCTGGACTAACAGAATGCTCCATTCCATGTTGAAAGAATAAAAATTAAAACGACAAAGGAAAATGCAACAAGCATCTATATGTCTCATTTATATGCTTGCACTAGAAACATGGGGTATAACAGCATCCGTCAATGCACAGCGAAATCTCAGGCATATGGAGGTGCATTAGTTGTGCATGCTCTCCCATTTGAGATACTTTATATGGATGTCAAGGTTTTGTTGAACACCAGGCTTTGCTTCAGAGATTTCACAGATTATTTTTAGCCCCAGGACATCTGGAAGTAATAGAGCATGCTATGGCCTTAGAGTCACAGAGCACAGTCACACACCATGCATGCTAGCAATAGCTGAAGTAGTGACTTGTTTTCCATCACAGTGACTTAACTCCTGGCTCCTCGGTAACACCAAGAGGAAGCTTATGTCACTCAGCTCCACTGATTTTCTTTACTGGACCAAACTCACAATCAGGGTACTTCCACTGCGATGACCAACATTTCAGTTGGGATTAACATGAATTAGCTTAGATTTGAGCCTTTATATTTAAAAAAAATTCTGCATTTTCAGTAATAAGCAACAGTATCTCAGAACAGAACAGGGCTGGAGTTCAACACTGCACAACATTTTTTAAAACCGCTGCTAGCAGACAACCAGATAGTACCAACAATGATGTATATATTTTCAAAGGTCTTTAGGCACATAAAGATTTCTATGGTACGTGATGTTTGGGTAGAGGCAGGGAAGATTTTACTGATGGCAGAAATGAAGCAAAGAGGACACTAAAATGGCTGATGTAAGGACAAATTAAAAGATCCTTATGGTTTGCTAAATGTTATTTAATAGTACTAACAACCTAACAACAATAACAAACTGGCAAAGAGAAACCTTCTCTCACTTAGCTACAGAATTAAAAGGAAGGTCATAATCCATCCTTTGTACAGGCATAAAAGATGTTAATACAGCTCAAAGAAATAAAATCCTGTGATTCAACGATGGGCACATTCACAGCCAGACTGAACTCCTGTTGATAATCCTCTTTACAATAGAGATTTTGCTCAAAGCAATTTACACCAAATATAAATGTTGTTGCTAACATCCTGAAGGTTAAATCACTTTTCTCCAGCTAATATATTTAATTTTTTTTTTTGTTTGCCAACAGTACCAACTCAACTCCGTAACAGCATACCCAAGTACTGTCAAGCAAGTAGAAACTCGCATTGCTCCTGGAAACCCTTCATGACTTGAAAAATGACACCAGTTTTGCAATCCATTTCAATTTATAACAGTTAAATCTAAAGAGACAGTGCAGTGTGACAACATAATTAAGAGCTAGAGACAATGAGCAGAGTGCACAGCCGGATCCTGCAAACTGATGAACATTACATGACATGCGGACAAAAGCTCTCGATCGTTCGGAAACCATTGCGAGTTGTGGCTTCTGGGCTAGAGAGCTGCCCGCAGAACAAGACCCAGATGTAGAGCTAAAGCTTGAATTTCAAGATTCGGTCATTGCTTAAGCATTACCTGTACAGCTTCACAGATCAGTTGACTCTCCTAAGTAGTCTGAACTGTTTGACTCCCATTAAAAATTAGAGGAGAATGCATGAAGCAGAAGAGACACTGAGGTAATGAAACCCAGGAGCAGCCTCTTGATTTTTCAGTGAAACCTATTCATCCCTCTCAGTCTCACTATGCTTTCTCTAAAACTGATGAAAACAAGTCTGTAAGTGTTTTAGAGCTAAGGCAGGGCAATCATACTAAGGATATAGCTACATCTGTGATATGGGATATAAAAGAATAAATATTCCTCAGTAGCTCAACTATGAACGTATTCTGCCTTACCCCTGATTAGTTAGTCTACTGGTAAGAACAGCAGCTCCCAGAGACATCAAAGGTGTGGCTTCTGAAGGCTCCTTTCTGTATTACGCAGGTCAGTGACTGTGCCCACTGTTCCTTTTTTTTTTAGCTTAGAGCTAGTTCTTGCAAGGCCATTGAGCAGGTTGCAGGATCAAAGCTTAGGTGCTGTGCACAGATGAGAACTAGAAAAGAGTTTTTGCTTTACCTTGGATTAATTAAATGTGGACATCCTATGTCAGAGCATTTCTGCAGGCTATCCTTCCCCTTCTCTTTCCACTAACTCACTCTTCACAGCCATTATCACCTTGCTTTTTCTCCTTTAGCTGTGACTGGGATTTCTACAACCAGCAGTCCTCTCTCAAACCCCTAAGTCAAAACCCTTGCCATACCCATTGCACACTGATCACACTGCATCTTAGATTGCAAAAGGAAGGTTTCTTCATTGATTAAGTCAGAGGTCTATGAATCTCTCTGTGACATCAGCATGGTCTGGCACATTTCTTTTAGAGATCTTGATAACTTTGTATTACCATCTAGCATCTCTTAGCACAGTATTCAAAGACTTTCTGTCCTTTTCCACCACTTGTTCTTGCACCGTATAAAAAACAGTGGCACTATAATTTATGGCATTTGTGGGAAGAGTTGGAGACACCAAGTTGGGTGGGAGTGTTGATCTGCTTGAGCGTAGGAAGGATTTACAGAGGGATCTGGACAGGCTGGATCAATGGGCTGAAGGCAATGCTATGAGGTTTAACAACGCCAGGTGCCGGGTCCTGCACTTGTGTCTCAACAACCCCATCCAGTGCTACAGCCTTGGGGATGAGTGGCTGGAAAGTTGCCTGGCAGAAAAGGACTTGGGGGTGTTCATCAACAGCCAGCTGAATAGGAGACGTCAGCGTGCCCAGGCAGCCAAGAAGGCCAACAGCATCCTGGCCTGTATCAGAAATAGCGTGACCAGCAGGACCAGGGAAGTGATCGTCCCCCTGCACTCAGCACTGGTGAGGCTGCACCTCAAATACTGTGTTCAGTTTTGGACCCTTCACTACGAGAAAAACACTGAGATGCTGGAGCATGTCCAGAGAAGGGCAACAGAGCTGGTGAAGGGTCTAGAGGACAAGTCCTGTGAGGACTGGCTGAGGGAACTGGGGCCATCTAGTCTGGAGAGAAGGAGGCTGAGGGGAGACCATATCACTCTCTACAATTACCTGAAAGGAGGTTGTAGAGAAGTGGGTGTTGGTCTCTTCTCCCAGGTAACAAGTGACAGGATGAGTGGAAATGGCCTCAATGGACTCAGGCGAGTTTTAGCTTTGATGTTAGGAAAAATTTCTTCACCGCAAGGCTTTTCAAGCATTGGAACAGGCTGCCCAGGGTAGTGGTTGAGTCACCAGTGTAGATGTGATGCTTAGGGATATGGTTTAGTGGTGGACTTGACAGTGTTAGGTTAATGGTTGGACTTGATGATCTTAAGGGTCTTTTCCAACCTAAATGATTTCATGATTCTATGATTGATCCTGTTTAAGAATACCTGCATACAATTTGAGGGTAACAGAAGGCTGAGGTGTTTTGGTGTTTTTTTCAAGCATCACATTTGGAACAGTCCAACTAGCACAGCTGCTGTTAAGGACAGCAGCAGCAGGACTGCTGTCGCACTCCAATTCCCACATTCCAGCACTCATGAAAAACCATCCCTCAGTGACCCCAAAATAGACTGGGTAACTAAAACTGAAAGTATCTAAAACCTGCCTGCATTTCTGTAACAAATGAAAAAAAAGCAGTGATTGATAGTAGCAATGCAAATATCCATGGGATTAGAGCAACCATCTTCTGCACAAAGGCACTGTCACAACATAAAGAAGTATGGTCTTCACTTAAGATTTTGAGTCAGCGGTAATATTGATCCAAGTAGAGCATTATCTAGTAAGTAAATCTATGTCATGTAATGATGGAGAGAATACCTTCCTGATGGATTCCTCCTTTACCCCTAATTCTCCTTCCTCTACTGTCACTGTAGTCTCCATCCAGGTGTCTTGCTAGGTAATCACATAACCACAATGCTTAAAAGTCTTAATGAAATCAAATGGAACTGCATTTATATATTTTCATGACAAAACCTAAAAAATGCAGAAAACAACAAGAGACGAAACTGAGTACAATGTACTAGGAATGTGGTCAAAGTGACGACCCCTTAATGGTCATTATTGATTGCTTATCTAAGCCATGCCACCTTCCTATTGTTACATCGTAGCTATGTCCAGTAGAAGCTGTATATAGAAAAGATGGGTAGCTTTGTAGTCCTGTACAGATTTATCATAATACATACAGATTTTTGTTCAAAACAAATGCAAAGTATTTAATAAATGACTGAATGACACAGGCTGCAAAAAACCCCTCCAAACACAAAAACTGTAGAGATTCAAATTTACACACATTTACCCTCTCCAGTTTCTGATGGCCTGGGTCCCCCGTTCCATTTGTCTGGAAGCATATGGGCTTCTATGGAAGAAGACTTCTCTTCAGTTATGTGTGTGCACATACTTGTGTTTGTACATGCACCATTTTTAGGTTGTAGACCCAACGATCTGTTAACTGCATTTCTCCTTGAGTCGCAACCATTTTTGGGTCGTCAAGACCACATCTATCTTTCACATGCCAGTGGCTATAGAACACCTTTTCTTGTAAACTTTTACAAGCTGAACAAATATTCCTTTTCCTCCATCCCTCCATAATGTCTAGATTTGCTAATACCTTCCCTATAAGGCAGAGGAAACTACTTAGCTGAGATACCCTTGACATTTTGTCAGTGAAACCTCTTGATGAGCTCAGATATTATAGTAGCATGGTGTATGTCACTCAACAGAAAAATGTGGTGACTATACAAAGAAGTCTAGCAGTCCTGTGACAGCAAGCTAAAATGAAATTTCACACTTTAGATCTCAGATCTAACAGAGTGGAAAAAAATACCTGCTGTGTTCAGCCTCAGATTTAAGGTTAATTAAATAACTGTAATTATTTTTCTTTCCAATAGAAAGCTAAGCTCAGCAGTCGAAGAGCATTTTTATATTCAGGATTTATTAAGAAATGCAGCCTAGAACCCTACTCCTGCCTCTGTTGCGGCTGAAAGCTGAAAATGCTTGGAATATTTCCCACCAAGAGAAGTTTTCTTAAAAGGATGACCAGTTGGACGTGAGAAGCTATACTATCAATTTCATAACAAAGAATATATAGATACAGGCATATGTTTTCAAAACCAAAGTTTAAGATACCATCAGGTCTTCAAACCTAAAAGGGAGCATTATCAACAGAAATACCAGTTTTGCCTGTACATCTTTTACCTCATCATTGCATCAAAACTCAGGCTAAATACCAACAAAAGGTAAATATTTTTTTTTTTCATTTCTCCCACATTTCTCTATTGCTTATGCTTAGAGGAGTTGATGGGACCTGGCAATCCATCAGACAACAGCAGCAGTCTCATTTGTTCTGTCCAGCTACTGAAATAAGACAGAAGCTATCCAGGTTTCTGCTATACAAAATTCTCCTGTCAAGTAAAGTTCTCGGCAGACAGAGCAGGATCAAGCCCTTCAGGAACAGGGAAGAAATGTAGCCAAAGTGTATTTTGTTCCAGGAAGCCTACATGGAATTTCACACTGCTTAGTGCATGCTGCTAGCTGGCTTATTCTGCAGCAAGCCAGAACACCAGCAGCAGTGACCAGCTCTCCTATAATTCGCTGCATCCCCTGTTTTGTCGAAGACAATTCTGGTACTACCTGAATCAGAACTGCAATACGCTGACATATTTGCTGCCAGAGTCTTTGGCACTAAAATAATGACCTCGCATAGGCAGGGTAAGGGTATATACTAAGGCAGCTGCAGCAGCAGAGCTGCAGCTGTTCCACAGTTTGGCAGGTTGCTGCTATGTCGTGACTTGCTGAGCAAATGTGATCGACTGACAAACATCTCATTCTGCCTTCGGAAATGCACAGAAACCACAGCGAGGAGAATTAGCAGACCACTTCCTCCTACAAGGACCCATGTGGGGAGCATTGGGAGGGGGCAACGGAGACAGCGGTATGGGGCTTGCCTACTTCTGAAGAGAGGGTGAGGAAACACAACAGCAAAAAAAATTTAGACTTTATATATATAAAATGTAGAAAAAATATAAAGCATACTAGTTCTTAAGTCTGTGAGACAGAAGGCACTTCAGAGAGATTCAGTGGCGTTTCTGCCTCCCATTACACTTCACCATTCTGGGAAGACTTATCCCCTGCTTTGTCCGACTGTCCCTGTGGGGATGCACTCCCAACTGCTTTAATCTTTGATCTACTGCTTCTAGCAAGACAAGAGAAGCATGGAATTACAATGCATGGCTGATTCCTGCAGGTCCTTGCAAGGCTGTAGGATAGCTTGGGACCAGGGGATGAAAGCTTCAGAGGCTACAAGTGCACAGCAAGACTACTAGTTTTGCCTCTGCTCCTTCCAACAGCAAATATCACCCTAAGGGTTCAGAAGTTTTTTTCTTGGGATCAACACACAAAGCATGCAGGCAGCATGAGCAGGAAGGCCTCTTCCTCTGGAAACTTGAATAGGGAATACAGAAGAACTCCAGCTAAGCCAGAAGCTTCACTAGCCATATGAAAACAAGTGGTGTGTGTTAACAGGTAGCTCCCAGGTAGCTGCTGGGATTTTCAACAGACAGAGTAAACCAGTGTTTGATGAAAGTGAAAAACTGAAGGAAATCTAATGAACATGGGTTGGCTGAAGGTGAACATACCTCGAATGCTAAATACTACCAACAGAAACTGCAAAATATATCTTCTCAAAAAAAAAAAAAAAAAAGAAAAGAAAAAGCAGAGAGTAGCAGAGAGAATTTGCAGGACTCTCTGTAATTAGTATCTTAGTCAGGCTGTTTATGGAGGACTTCCCATTCAGTGTCTACCAGTAGGCCTACATCTCAGAATGAACCAAGTGTGCAAATCAAAGAGACCTCCTCACTGTGCTATACCTGGAATTACCCACAGCAGCTTAAAACTTAAGAGTAGTTTGGTGTTCTCTAAACGCACTGTGACAAATTACACCTGGGTGATATCCTAGTGATCTTTAAGGCGGACAACACAGAAACTGAACTCTTCCAAAAAATAGTTTCCTTAAGACTGAGACCAATAGCTGAAAGAAACGAAAAATAACTTACAGGGTCTCCTCATGGGCTTTGGAAAATTTATACTTCTGGTAGAATTTGCCAACTGGCATGCTGTTGCTAGCTGGCAATGGAGTCTGCTACCAGCGATGCCAATCAAAACTTGTAGAGAAGGTAGGCTTTTGTCAAGCAGGAGCTAGTTCAGTAGGAAATCGATTGAGACCTTCTCATTTATTGACACCTGACAATTTAGTCACTGTCAGACCCTAAAAGATCTTTGTATGTAACAAGCCAATGCCATAATATTTTGAGATAAAGTTTAAAGGTGCAGTTTGTAGAAGAAGGTACCAATAAAAGGCAAAAATCATGGTCTTATTTGCTCCTATAAATATATTAAAACTTCTTTTTCTACCTCTCATCAGCTCTTCCCTTACTTGAAACCCAGCTATGAGCAAGCAGAACTCATTCTACTAACAGTAAGAACGTTTTCATAATTCAACGGATTGCACTCTTGACGCTAAATACTATCTTTACTTAATTCCTGAGAGTTTAGTTACCCTCAGCAGGTAGTTTTCCTACCTCCTGATCCTCATCAGATGGCTTTAAGGATTACCAGCTCTTCTGATTAGTACATCTCTCCCTGTTCTACCAGGATAAACAGACTGAGAAAACAGATATAAAACTAAAAAGCAAATGTTAAGCAAGCCTGAGTATGCTGTTTAAAAATACAGGGATAGATGCAATATTCTGAAACAAATATGCCTCCAGCAGAGACTACAGATTCACTGCATCTCAAGCTCTTTGGGATGGGATATATGCAAGTGCAGTAGTACCAGTCAGAACAGGTCTGATCACAGCTGAAGTTATTGGAGTAGAAATATTTTTTCTGGATTTGTATATGTAAATCAGTAAAACAGCAAACACAGTCATATCACACAGAGCATAGCAATGTTTGTCCCTCCCTTATGCTGTTAAAAATTCTCTTTTATCATATTAGTGTATTCACTCATACCCTGTTTTATACACATTAACTAATGATCTCTGAAATACCCCAGAGAAACAAAGATGATGTGCATTTTATTATTCCCATGATTAGAAGCAAGGCAACTCACAGGGGCTGTCAATGAATTAAGAGTTAATGATGCAGTCCCAAGCAGCCACTTTTTTGCTCTTTTTGTGAGCTGTGTTCAGTTCTTTGGAAATGTTTATGTCATAGCAGAACAGGGGACAGGAGTAACTTCCATTTCACAAGCTAAAGAGCACAACAGCAAGAAAGACCACATATGCTGTAAGATACATTGATTTTATCACAATAGTTGTTGTAGTATTGCAATTTCATTGGTATCATGTGCATATGTAAATTAAAAAAAAGTCCTTAAAAGTTTTCTTGTTGTTGGGGTAGGTGGGTTTTTTTTTTTTTGTGTTGCTGATGTGTTTTGGTTTCTTGTTTGATTTTTTTAATTTTTTTTTTTTACATGCAGTTATTCTTCTCTCTCAAGAGCACACAGACCAAACTGTGGATTCAGGAGGGAAATGACAGCTATATGTGGAAGAAGCCAAACTAGAAGGTCAAAATAATACCCTTCCAAACTAGATTTTCTCACAAACTGGAAGGAAAACACAGTCCTTAAATCTCCTCACTCAGTTTCTGTGAAAGATAGGCAGGACAGTCTGCAGATTTCTCTCCCCAAAGTTCTCCAAGAAACACAAACATTTACTCTCCAGATAAAGGGAAAAGAGCAGGAAGAGGAAACTAAAGAGAATTCTCTGGAGTTACTGAAAGCTGCATTAAGGAACTTTGCTCAGCACAACAGCAGCTCTGAATAATGAGACAGCAGAGAGCTTTGCAACACTGGGAGCCTTTGAAACACACTTCTCCAGAAAGAAGAGACAATAAAATGTAAATAGAAAATGCCTCTTGGCTGGCACATACTGGCACAGAGAAAATTTTCCCTCCTTTTCCACATACAGGGACCAAACTTTTTCTTCCCCCCTTCTCCAATATTTAGAAGACGAGCTGATGAGAGATGACTAGGCACATTTGTGTAAGTTCAAAAAAATCCAGCATTGAATAAAACATAAGTGCAGCATCAGAAAAGGATGGTCAGGCTGTACTAATGTCATCTAATACATCCTCTGTGCACTGAAATGCAAGGATGGAATGGAAAGAAAAATTCAATGATGATTTCGTTCTAAACATTCAAGAAAAGTTTGAGTTAGGTCTAAAGTACTTGAATAATCCTGTTGTAACCAGTGCCAGGTTCAAATTAGTGCACATGTGTTTTCCACAAATTACGTTCTCATCCTTAAAAGCTCTGCATTCAAAATTTACATGCTCCTATACCGAATAAAGTTTTTTCATTTTTTTTTTCCCCCATGACTAACAGTTAAAATCTTAATTATCTGGTAAAGAAAAATATCCACAAATTTTGCAACACTGGCTTCCCGCCCTGCACCCTCAATCTCATCCTACCGCGATCTATAAAATAAAGAAATTATTCCTATTTCCAGGGAATCCCAGACAGTCCTCTTAAAGTCAACCCACAGTTTAACTTTCGGTGTGATTTTATATTAGGTTAGTTACAGACTCAGGAATACATCCTGAAAACAGACGCGTGCTCACTTTCACACGGCTCATGAAGTACAACTCTGTGGACCAGCAGGCAGCAAGCCTCCTGCTACGCCTTGATCTTCGCTCCTCAAGCAGGAAGCTGTCAGGCCGTACAGCCTACCTAGTGGTAGTGCCTTTGGATCGGTTAATATGTACGTGCCTTCAAAATGCACAACACCACACAAAGTTGGTATATTAGGATAGCTTCACATAGTGCAGAGAAATACAGAAATAAATATGCAAAGGCATATGACGTGCTTCAGATGAAGTCAGGTATTCTCCCAGATTTTTCAGTGCAGCACCCAATCTATAAATGTGCGGAGCCTTATAGCCAGCTGTCTGTCAAAATGCGGCACTTTTCTCTCAGACGGCAGTCTTCTCTTAACATCGATGTGGCTACTGATGTTTCAGAAAGCTAGTAACAAAATATCCACGAGATGCAATATCTCAAAATAGATGCAAGTCACTTAATTAATTACATTATGCTTGTATAAAACACTGCAGTAAATGCTGTACTATTGTGTGTGCCAGTGATTTCAAGATTAGGTACAAGTACAGAGCATTGGTGATGCTTGATATTTTTTTTCAAGTTTTTTTTAAAGCCTTTTCCTCTCTTGTAGAGAGAAGAAATTTTTATGTTCCAAGGTAAAGGTATTTAGCTGTGTTGTTACTACATAAGCATTAATGTTCGATCAAACATGACAATAGAAATAAAGGGCTATTGAGGACCCTTCTAAAAGGAAGGATTTATCCATATCATGTAAGAAAAAATAACTATGACTCAATTCCTGTTTATAATGTTTTATTATATTTTCCAAGAAATTATGGTCTTTTTGACTTCCATATGATCTCATGATCTCGGAGACAAAGCTTCAGTGCATTTAGCTCCATTGCACTAAGACACCAAAGCAAGCTCACTCTATCTTACATCTCTCTATTTTATGCACTTAAAATTTTGATATTCAGAATAAGCTCAACTGCCCTCTCTTAATTAAATCGTACCAAGCAGAACACAAAAGATTCGCATCTTAAGTCATGTCTCTCAGGCCTTATGTGGGTTCAGAGTCTCTTCTCAGCCCAAACCCCAAAGATGCTGTGAAAATAAATGTCAAGAGACTTGTAAGGATATATGTGCATGGCAGGCTACTTCTCAATAAATAAAGTGTTATCACTTCCTGCTTCTAAACTGTAGCCAAAAGGTGCAATGTCCTCTTGAAGGTATCACCAATTGCGTTATTGTCCTGATTCTTCAGACAGAAATTATGCACCTCCAAGCCTTGCAGCATTTGTTGGATATCCCCCATCTTGGATTTTTTACTGCTGATCTTTGGTCCAGATAAAAGTCCTGTTATGAAGGGTTGAAGTGAGGTACATGCAGATTGCTAGGCTGGAAATTCTCTGACAAAATACACAGCTTAATTGGTTGGGGACATAATAAGTAGCATGTATCTGCACTAGGCTTGCCACAAGAAAGAAAAAGTTGTGTTATTAACAGCCAAAATACACGCTGACTTTCTCAGAAAGTAGTTTTTGGGTAGGACACTTCCTGCAATACAGAGATATTTACCAAAACAAGCATATAGAGTCAGGCTCCTGCTCAATTACACCTATACGGGAAAAGAGTAGTAGGGAACAAACATGCCTACAGGTAGTAACAACCACTTTTTCTCTCAATTAAGAGCATAAAAGCGGTGCCACTCTGTTGCTTGCAAAAGCAAAGCAAAACAGGAAAGGTCTTTCACTCTGCTCGAAACTGTATTTCTTGAAAGCTCTGTAACACAAAATCCTGTTTTAGGAGAAACTTTTTTTCCCCTGGCAGTGCAAAACAGCCTGAAACTCAACATATTTGGCTTCCTGAGAATTTTTCCTGGCTGAGTACTCATCACCTACAGAGGGTCTCTGATACAGCTTTTGCCAATTCCCTTTCTTGAGCCCATTCCAATAGGATGACCAGAGAAAAAAGGTGACAGTCAAACAAACAGTACGATCCAAGGATCCTTGTTTTATCAGAAGGCTGTTTGAGGCCACAGAAAACAATGCACTGAGGTGGCATTAATTTGCACGGGAAACCAACATAGGTTTGGGGAGATTTAATAGTTTTGCCACCACATCCATCCTCTTTGATTTTATATTGAACACATTCCAAGAAATCTGGATATTAACAACCAAACAGGAGAACTGTCCTGCAAGAGATACAGTCCTAAAGAACCAGAGGGGAAAGAAATCATGCCTGTGAATATAGTGTGAGTCTTTTTCAAATCACGTGGCAGGTGATTTGTGCTTGGAGAAAAAAATTAATTTAGATGATACTTACTTGCAAGTTATTTGGTCTAATTGAAATCTAATAACACAGAGGATAAAAAGGTTGCTGTCAAGGCTTACAAGTCGGTGGGCTGCAGAATAAATGGAATACAGTGATCCTGTATACCCAATACTCAAACAGCATAAAGAGAGCACTTATAAAGAGACTGGATAATTAGTTTCTTACAAATAAAAGTCAGGCATTTTTTTAGGTTTTCAAGAACTTTAGAAAACTTCAGCATTCAAATTCAGGTTAGAAGGTTATAGTGTTTATCAGGATAGAGAGAACTTAAATTGTGTATTTCACAGAACAAGTAGTATCCTTAGAAACAGTGATAGAAAACGAAAACTACTGTCTACAATCTAAAAGACAAATGATGAACTGCAAGGATAAGTAGAAGAAAGGCACCTTTTCACTTCCCAGCTGGCTGTGAGATACCAGGTTTGTCAGGGGAAAAATGCTCCATAGAAGATATTAGCGCCACTAATCACTATATAGCATACAGATTCCTATAGGTGATACCAAAGCACTTAGATCATCTTTACACTACATGAACAGCTTTTTTATAGCACGTTGATCTCTCCAAATTTACAACAACTGAAGTCTAACTCTGAGGCAGAGCCTGGGCCAATTAATTTGCTAAACGTGTACAACCATAAGCCTTAATTGCAACATTCTTCAGTTCTGACTGTAAGACTGAGACAATCAATGCAGTGTATTTCACAGGGGAAAACCATTGCTGATCCTGTTGCTCTCTTTCATGAATCTCTGGAGATGCACTGTGGCTAAACACAGAGGTTTTGGCAGCAGCTTTAGTTTTTTTTTTTAGAAATTCTTACCTTCAGCAACTCAGGCCATATTTTTCTTGCCTCTTCACTTGTGCAGGAAGAATTCTTGTGGGATCAAGTTGTGAGTTAAACAAATTCACTGGACTGGTTTACAATGTGGGTTGAGAAGGAGTTCTGTCAGCACCGCTGAAGCCGTTATGAGTGGTGAGGCAGAGGCAGGAAAAAGCAAGAATTTGTTGGTCCTGCATTGTTGCCAAGGCCTTCACACTGTGGAACTCTGACCCCTCGACAGGAAATTTAATCTACCTTTTCCAGGAAGTACTACAATTTTAGAATTTAACAATCATAACAGTTATAAGCAACTTTCCCCAGGATTTGCATGAAGTCTAACCTGAATTTCAGGCCATCTCTCCCAGATCCTCATGGGTGTTTTGTCAATACTCTGCTATTCCCCTTCAAATCCCTTGTTTTCTTTCCCCTTATGTATGCTTCAGCCCAACCTGCAGTGTTGTCTTCTGAACCGGGAAGCTTATAATAGGAACAGATCCTCCATAGCCACTAAGCAAGGAGTAAAACAAAACCCTGGTAGCCACCATCAGCCTTAATCCACTGCTTCTATGAGAGTCCCAGCTGAGGAGATGTTAATGGAGAAGTGAGGACTGGGGGGACCACTCAAAAGGGAGAATCCCAGCCCAGCATGGAAGAGAAGAAGGTCTAGCATCACCTACAGAGCAAGGATTTAGGAACATGGCTTACCTGAAAAAAAATCAGCTCTTACAGAAGTTTATCTGCATGCAGTTAGTTTAGTCAGGGAAGTCAGCCAAACTCTCTAGCAACATGGGAAACTTTATAGTATAGGATGGGAACCAGCTAGTCCCTCCTTCTGTTTGCTGTAAGGGAGGTACTGTAACGTTTGCAGGAAGTAGAGAAGCCATTAGTTATTAAGAGATAAAATTACTTTAAGATACATTGGACGCACACAGTCATGGCACACTATAAAACACAGGAGAATTGCAACAGCTACAGACAAGTTGACGCAATAGCTAAGATGAGACAACATGACCAGGTTTTTATATGACAACTATTTCTGGAATATACAGCCTGTTCTTTGTGCAACAGCCTTAGCATTTTTGTTAATTTGCAGTTGAATGGAAAGATGAGCCACTTTATCACAAAACAACTTCACCATAACTCAGGTTTCATCCTGTGAGAGCAAGAAAGCAGAAGAAACTCAGAATAAAAATAAAAATTACTTTCTCTCCTCACAGAGGATACACCTACCTCAGCTGTATCCAACATATTTTCACTTGTAATTTTTCTACTCAAATAACTTGTCCTCCCACTTACAAAGGGCAGCATTGACACAGTCAAGACATGATAAAAGTTACAAGCTCTTTTTTATATAAGGATCATAAACTACAATCCTAAGCAGACTGAGTAGCTACTAACCTCCTGTTGAAACAAGCCTCCCTGGACTCACAGGGGGTTGTAGGGCGGAAGATGGGAGGAGAAGGGCATGAACCATCTCAAAAAGAAAGAAGATCAATGATCTCCACCCTGGGCCTCCTTTTTGTGCTGCCCTTCGGCATGGGGAACCTTCCTGCTCAGAGACCCAGGAAAGGCCCTTGTGTCTATGGGGCTCCTGACAGCTGGTTGAACGCTGGTCCACTTGAGCAAAGCTGTGTATCAAGGGACCAGCTCTGACCTGTCTGCGCTTCATTATTCCGTATCCACTGCAACTTCCATTTCTCGTGCAGAAGTCACTTGAGCGCACAGGCTAAAAAAAAAAAAAACCAGTTTGATATCTTTGCAGCATGACACCTGAAATGAGCTAACTGTTTTCTTTCCTGTTATTGTGACTCCTAGAGCAGGTATTTTATAGACTGCCAACAAAGTGAGACATTTGTGCGAGCTACTGTGGAGGCCTTTTCTCCCTCAAAATTACATCCTGATTAAATACTAACCCAGATGAATAAATATCCCTTTCACAGAAGTATTCATTGCAGGGTAGCAGCTGATGGCTGTTGTACAGCCAATGGATGAAGCACACATGCTGATCTGGAGATCTTCATGACACAGCTGAATTAAACCTGAACTTTAGAAAGTGTCACATAAAAGTCCTGCTCCTCTCTCTATAAAACCTACTTTTCATCTCAATAAGCTTCAATAAAATACGTGTTTTACTTTCCCTTTTGCACCTAGACTACCACTTGTGCTGCTGTTTTCCTTTGAGAGCACACACAGTTTCCTCAACTTGTTATACACAACATGAAAATACTCCACCAAGTCACAACATACAATTACTTTTCTGACGCTACATTTACATGGGAAAGCCAGTTTGGGAATTGATGGGTAATTTTTCTCTCCCTCTTTTTTTTTTTTTCCCCCTCTCTTTAATTTACAAACATTTTCAGTGATTTAACTGAAACATTTAGATGTCTTTCCATCAAAAATCCTGAAGCAAAATGTTTCTGCTGGAGCTAAGGTCACTCAGAATCAACTGGGATCTGTCATTTTGTTAAATTTTGTCTCATTCTGACATTGACCTGCATCTACCTGTATTGTCACTATGCCCAATGACAGTTCTAGCTTACATAGGTCTTACTTTCATTATTACTATCAGTTGGGCCTCTTGATGGACTGTATCTCTCAAGAGACACACACTCACACAAATTTGGCGTATTCTGTGACCTCCACTCTGCTGTAGCTCTTTGGATGCGGAGCAGGAGGCACATAAATGTGATTCACCAGGACAAAAGTGCTTGGGCAGTGACCCCAGCTCGTAGTGATCAATGACTGTATCTCTGAATTGCCATTCCCAGGACTCATCAAAAGCAGTGGAGGAAGACATAATGCCAAACTGCTCTTTTTAAAAAAACCCACACCATCCTTTTGAAAATGAAAATTTTTCATAACGCTCCACTCCAGCAGAAAAATTAGATTTTTTTAAATTATTTCTATCGAGTATAAAGATAAATGCTGAAGTTAGCAGAATTCCCTGAGGGAAGGAAATAGCGAGTTTTAAATCAGCTCTAGTTATTCCTCCTCCTCATTTCATCTCAATCAGTGCTTGCTATGTATTCTACTATTAAATTTTTCCTCATATATCTTTTCCAGCCAAATCTTTTACTTAAGCTGCTCTTTAAAAACTCTCTCTGGTTTGCTGACTGCTACCAGAGATAGATGAGACAGAGCATCACAGCTTTCCCTCATGGGAAAGTATCAAAACATCTTTGCCTAAACAGACGAAGTATGTTGGGTTCATCTCCATTTCACGGTACCCTGGGCACTTCTGCCAAGTTATCACTGAGCTGCATCTGCCTTTTTCTTATCCCTTCTCCCTTTCTCTCACCACCATACCACAAAGCTGAACTTCCATTTTATTACCCACTGTCAACACTTAACTTCTTTGGAGTGCCTGTGTAGGAAGTAAAATTGTTTCAGGTTGCTCATAAAATCCACTGCTCATTCTCTCAGAGCGGTGCCTCCTCTCTTATGGCAGATAGTATACAAGTTACAGAGAACTAGAGAATGCTAGGGCAGGAGATGCTCTGAGCACTGCACTCTCCTGGCATAGCACAACCACAGAAGTAAAATTAGCCAGAACTGCGAGGGGAGATTAAGCTAGAAGTCTTCACCTCTGAAGTAAAAAAAACGCTCCATAAGCCTTTTAAAACCATTTCAGGTTTCCCACAACTTAAAGGTCAAATAAAATTCTCCTTTTTGCAAGCTTCTTTAGACCAACTTCATGCAGAAATGTCTATCTTTAAAATATAATATTTTAAATGGCATATTTTTATACAATATGTGAAAGTACACTTAACATAAGAGGTCTTCTTTATCTAATTACCTTTCTTTTTTTGTTTCCCCATTTCCCCGTCTGCCTTCTTCTTCCCTTTTGTTTATACACTGCGGCCACTTATACATTACATTCCAGTATAATGGCAACCTTTCAAAAAAGGTGATGAAGTAACAGCTAGTCTTGTCCAGTTTGAGGAGAGTAACTTGGGTTATTTGCAAAAAATGCCAAACTCTAATGCATGGGATCTGAGAAACTGGGGTTCCATCACTTTATTCTTTTGTTTCTTCCTTAATTACTGAAGTCCTGATGACTATACACAGATATCTGGATAGCAAACCATAACTTCAGTAGAGGAAATACTCTGAATTTCTAGTAAGTCTGGGTAAAAAATATAAATTTGCAAGTCTTTACTTGCAAGTTCTGCCCTCAGACCTCCCAGATGCCTGTGTCTCCCAGCAGAGTCTGGGGGAGCAGTTTTACCTCTGGTAGAGGAAGATGGAGTGAGGGACCCAGGCATAGCAGATCTAAACACCTCTGTGGGACTGGATGGGATGGATCCAAGGGGGCTGAATGAACTTGCTGATGTCATCATGAGAAAACAGTCTAGCATTTTGGGAAGGTCACAGAGACTGAGAACAGACCCATGGACAGTAAAAGGCAAACGTCAAGACCATCTGCAGCATGGGCAAGAAACTTCCCAAGGTGGAAGATAAACTATTCTATGTTTCCATAATTATTAATTACTATAACCACATTTCACATAATTTTCCTTCAAAAAACACAAGGATGAAGAAAACAAACACATAGAAGAGGGAAGGGGAGATGAAGATTAGTTTCCTTTTTGTGCTGGCATTCAGTTTTGCTTGCTGTAAATGGTGTGCTGACCTCTGGCAAATAGCCCTGAGTGAAGGCCTTAGAAACAGTCCATGCAAATGGTCCTATAGTTTAGGCAAAACAAGTTAGACTGACATAATGCAGCTAATTTTTCCAAGCTACATAAAGAACTCTTTACAGAAAGAAATAAAAATACCTTCAGAAAAGGTGAGTTGCATGGAGTTATGCCAGTTCTCTATACATTTTTTCTTAGTGCACTAATCAAACACCTAGTTTCTTAGTACAGCAAATCCTGGGTTTGGACAACACCATAGAGCTTAGTAACTATTTTGGCAGAGAGGCTTTCCTGAGATGTGTCAGTCTCCTGCCTCAACCTGCTCCCCAGAAAACAATCCCCTTTCATCAAGGGAACACTGCCTGCTTAATAAGAGGCTTAGGAAAACCCAAATTAAATATTTTTATCTTTCCAGCATCAAGAAAGCCTCCAAATAACTACTGAATGACTAAAATCAGGGAGTGCCCGAGCAGGGAAATTGATTCAGAAAGAAAATACTTTGCCTTCACTCTCTGGACGCCACAGCCTGTGAGCTGGCTTGTTCTATTCCTTTCACCCTGGGAGCAGATTTTTACATCTTTCTGAAGTGCTATTTTATCATAATGATAACCCAAAATGTACTTTTACTTCTCCAGTCATATTTCCATGCAGGTTTCTGTGGGAAGCTGGGATGAGCAGTGGCTCCTTTGCATGCACAGCCAGTGGTCTTTCTTCTCCTAGCTGCCTGTGTTAATAGCTCTGCTTGCTCCCTCAAGGTCAAGCCCCCACAATAAAAAAAAAAAAAAAAGACAGCAAAAACCAATAGAAAGAGACTCTGGCTCTTCTTGTTGGATACTCCTATTTCTCCCCACTGAATATACAAGAAGCAAGAACTACTTGGCCCTCAACTCTGAGGTGCCTCAGATGCACAGGCAGAGCGACTACATTATACTACTTTACTGTTACTGACACTGTCCCAAAAAGGGCCAAAAAGTGAGAAGGAAAGAGTATGCAAAGTAAGAAACCAGGACCTCCAGGCAACAAACCATTCCAGAGTCCACCTGTGAAAGGCAGTTTCAGCCAAAGGACATTCAAGGAGGTTTGTCTCCCCAGTTCTGCCTGAGCTTCTCACCAAGAGCTGGGAATGAAAGACCATTGCTCTTCTCTCAATGTATATCTTTAAAAGGAAAGAGCCTTTACTGAAGTGGAAAAAAGAACAAATGGGATTTGGCAGAAAGGAAATATTTTATATAGAGGTAACACTATCAACAAAACTGCCAGGGAATACTGAGCTCCAACCGCTAACAGAAGAAATAAATCATTTTTGTCTCTCCTACAGCAGAGAGATGATTAGACATGAATGAGAGGTTCAGTTAGGTACTATATAAACAAAAGAAGAGGTTTAATTGAAGATATTCTGATGCGTCAAAAAATAAAAGCAAAAAGGTATTGGTCAGCACAAGTTTTTTTCTGAGTAGTTCTGAGAAGTTTTAAGGGAAAATATTTTCCTGACCAGTAAAAGATAAGTAAAAAGATATTTTGTCTTTGCTTTGTGAAATACTTACTACTTGTCTTGGTCATTCTCTGTCTTTCCACCAGCCATCACAATTCTGCTGCTCTGGGCTTCTATCTCCTTTTCTGCAGATCTCTTTCCTTCTCCCCAGAGTACTTTTTCCCTTAGCTCCATAATATTCCACTTTTAAAAGGGGCATCTATACAGGAGTTTCAACGAAATTTTGCTTCCTGGGTCATCGGGCTGACCTGATTTTCTTTTCCTTTCCTTTTTTCTTTTCTTCATAAAGTCAAACCAGAAAAGATGCAACATTTAAAAGCCATGTAAAGTGGGAAACCTGCACAGCTGAAACTCAGAATTCTCAACAAAAGAAGAATGCAGAGAAATGCTACCACAACAAATCATGAAAGCTGAGTTTCCAGGTAACCTGAATATCTTTGGTAGACTTAAATTACTTTAAAATGCACAAAACGCATCTTTGTTGTTCAGAAGTGCAACAGTATACACTAGAATGAGATTTACATAAAAATTATTTCACATCACTCCACAGCTTGAAATTTGACCATCTGACTTTCTCACATATTCTGAGGAATTTCATAGCTAAGAAATAAGAAAAAGTATGTCCATCTACTTTCAGAACTGTTAAAGGTGCAAGATAGCTGGCTGTATTTATTACAATATGCACTGTAATAATTAATTTAACCTCATGATACAGGCTTTTACTTCAAGAATGGCCTCTGCTAGACTAGACCCTACAACAACTAAGCTCTAATTCTATTCATTGCACACCTTCCAGACAACCTTACACAAAGCCAAATCTACAAAAGCTTGTGATTTTTACTAACTCCTCCTATATTTTGTTCTTTCCTAATCAAAGCAATAAAAAGCAGTTTCCAGCTCACTGCATCATTGTAAGGTAGAGAAATAGTGTTGTACTTAATTTAGATTTAGGCACTTTGAAATGAAGGGATCTGATCAAAGTTGCACAGAAATAGTCCAGGAGAAAATTGGAAACCAAATGGGAGAAAATGGAACAGAAAAGATCTGCTATGGGGAATTTTGTTCTTCTACAGGATCCACCCAGTGCCTCATAATTCAGGCTGGAATGAAGAAGTAGCTCGGTTTGGGTGCATTCCCTTTGACATCTTAGGAACACTGTAAAGCAAGAAACTTCTGCAAAACACATGCAAACCAATTTCTTAGTTACTGCCCAACTATGAGTAAAACCTCGTTCTTAGCTGCCCAGAGAAAACAGAGAAACTGAAAACAGCTGCTAGAGTTGCTGAAGATGCTGAGGAATTGTTGGGTAAAATTCTGATGGCAATTAATAAAATCAGGCTGCATCCTGCATATGCAACAGAAGGAAGCCACAGGAAAAAGTGCAGAAAGAATTCACACAAAATGGTAGTCAAAGTAAATGTGCTCTTCTACATCTTTATTCCCAAACTACACCTCTAAATGGAGTCCACAGAAGACATCTGAGATGGGAAAAGATAAAAATTTCTGAAACTGTCTGTTGAATCAGCTCCACACTGACCCATCATAGTGACCCCACACACATCTGAATTAAGGCAGTATTTTGGTTATTATTTGATATTATAAAGAAAGGAGCTTGTTATTTCTTCACACACATATCCCAAATGCCCATTGCATCCTTTTTTTTTAATACATATGATGGAAGGAGGCTGCCTTTGGTCCCTTACAGCTTCTATAAGAGAACACAACCTGCCTTATTAAGAAAAATCTTAACATACATTTTCTAGTTACTGTAAATCCAGGTTTGCTGTTATCTGTTTATAGTCCAGAAAGAAGACAGTGAGAGGATCTGTGAATGTGCAGCAGTAGGGAATGATACTCAAGAAAATAAAATTTGTGGACGAATACTGAGGATAGTATCTTACTGGGGAGATGTGGTATGAAACTGGGAGCCTTTGGGAACAAAAAGAGCATGGTGTTCAAGAAATACGGTTTAAAGAGGGATTCCAGAGTAAGGAGGAGGAACAAATCTGGAGTGAGAAGCAGAGGACAAGGAAGTGTTAACAGGGCAGACGGTTTAACACACCAGCTGTGTACTTTGGGGAGCTGTGAACAGAGAGGGCAGAAGGCTACAGAGTAAGGGAAAAGGAAAAGAGAGGGTGACTGTGAGTGCATCCAGAACTTGCTGGGGACTAAATGATGCTCAGGGGGTAAGGGAGGGTGAGTAAAGTCACTGACCTCTGAGGAATCTTCAGAAAAAAAAAAAAAAAAGCATTTATCTGTGCACTTGAAATCTTGATTTTTCTAATTGTACAAGGACCATTTAAAGAGCCTGTCCTGAAAAGGTAATAAGCTCAAAAGGCATCATTAAGCAGGCAGCTTCTTATCATTTTTGATCTCTTTGGAGGGAGGAAAATGGGAACAGGTTGATAACATGACTCTTGACTTTCCAATATTAGGTACGAAAACTCTGTACTTGTAGAGGTTGAGACTTGTGTATCCCACTTCTTCTAACTCTGAAACTGAAATAGCCAAAATTGCCCTTGCCACTGGACAGGGTATGTACTGCTTTGTACATTCCTCCCCCAAAGCCACACTTAGTTTAGAAAGGTAGCAACAGAGATTGGTGTTTACCTGCAGCCTACACTGAATAATTATAATCCGAAACAGGATTTCCTCATCTGTCTCTCTGGTTAACAAGCCACAGTGAAATAGCACTACACACATTTAAACCCAGCCATCTAAAATAACATTGTATCTGCGACTCTTCCTACTCAGGGAGGCTGTTGGTACTCCCAGATACTTGGTATACAAACAGATTTCATAAAACTTAACAGTGGCAAAAGAAAAATCTGTAGATACTAAAAAAAAAATAAAAATAACACAGGCACAGTGACATCCCAGTGATATTTACTTCAGAACACTTGTAGCAACAAACACGTTCTTAGGCTGCCTCTCTCTTAGTGAGGAGTGAGATGAATTTAGCTGAGCATTGGGAAGGGAAGCTTGCTCCATCGTGCCACATTAAGCACTGATGTTACATTAAGGCTGGGGAGGGGGAAGGGAGCATGGAAGCATAAGGAGAGCAGTCTGCAAGGTAGGGAGATATATGACAGAGAAAATAAGAGTGGTTCAACAGCATTCACCTGGAAACTCAATAGGGTTGAAAAAGCCTGGGATTTACTGCCAGTGAAGCTGCTCTGGTGGCACTTACCCCAAACTCCCTCACATGTCCCCTATCCAGAGCTGAGCTCCAGGCAGGCCTAGGAATGCTCCAGAATGAATTGCTCCAACAAACCCAAGCCCAGGCTTACAGTTGTTGTAATTCGGAATTCAGAAATGCATATACTTAGCAATAACAATTTGCTGGATAACCACATCTGGCAGAATCTATCAGCAGACTCAGACTGCCTTCACACGTATACTGAAGGTAGGACTGGAGAAACCAGTCTTTTTCTCTGTCACCAAGCATATACTAAAAATACTGGCTTTAATGTTTTTGGCAGTATTAAGGGAACCTTTTTTCTTAATGGCTCAATTTATTTAAGGTTTTATATGGGAACAGTTAAGTAGGGAGCTTTTCAAAAAACCTGACACAATAAAAGTATTTAATCCTTAAATCATCTGGACCTCGCTCCACTATTCTCAAGCCCAGCAGCTACCATATAAGCTCACAGAAATGCAACAACAGGAGTTATAAGTTCTATCCCCATTCCTAAGACATCAAAGGAACTCCTCCACAGGGCAGGTGTTTAGCAAGCACATTCACAGACAGCAATATACACGGAAGGTTTTGAGTCCACGACTCTCCATGTGCATCAGCAAAGGTTACACTCACACAGGGACATCTGTGGGATGCAGGGGATGAGATCTGCTGGTCAGAATTCATTGCAAAGACTGGGCCGGTGGCAGCATGTTTAAGCCAGAAAGATATTGCTCTCACTAGTACTTTAAGAGACAGACAGCATATGACTGCTTTTAAAGAAATACTTCAAACGTTGGAAAGCTTAAAAAATTTACTTATTTCCTAACAGTACAATACTTACCATTTCATCTGATCATACATTCTCAGCCTTTCCTTGAATTTCTCTATTCCAAATATCACTACAAAATAAAATACTCATTGCCTCATTAAAATAATCCTCTTGCTGTTCTTAGAAAGGGATAGAAATAGGATAAAATCCTATGACAGGCCTGTCACTTTTACTTATTTCATAATTTGGTGCTTACTATATTTCTTGATGATTAAATTAGAACAACAGTAAAGGTACTTTAAGAAGTTTTCCATCCTCAAAATTGTTGATTTCTCTGACATGAAAGTTAAAGTCATTAAACATGGTGATCTGGTTGTTCTGTCTGTTCAAAGGGACTTTCAAAATTTGTTTGTGCAAACGAACATCTGTTTGGGCAAGGCAGCTTTCCAAATCAGCTCATTTGTCTGGCTGCCCTAACAGCTACATTGTTATCCATCACCTGCCACCAAAGCTGCCAATGACCAGGAAGCTCATGAGAGGAAAATGGTCTTATCTTAGAGCTGCCCATGGACAATACTCAACAGTAACTGAAAATATTAGCAATGCTTTCTCTCCCACTCCCTTACTGAGATTAACAGATGATGAAATACACAAAGACACAAAAATCCTGGCTCCCATGCAGCCAGTGGTGAGGGACTGCTCCTTTCAACAGAACCAAGGGTTCATGCCGTATCTCCAAGCCACCTGACGTTTGTCACCGCCACGAACTCCTCTTCAGTCTTTTGCAACAGCCTGGATAAAAAGGTGTGGATTTGCCTGTTTTCAGTTCCAACAGTCATGTAATTGGAAGGTGACTTAAAATCTTCATTGCCCAAGACAGCTCATGTGGCATTGAAGGTGTTACGTCCTCTTCAGCAAGCTCTTCCTTGATTCTGTGAAGCGGTCTTCTGTTGGTGCATGTCTTTGACTCTTGTGCAGTGGATGTGTTCATTTTGCCAAGCACCAGCTGCACTCTTCAGAAATCTGATGTCACTGAAAGTGGCTGAATTGCTGTGATTCTCTGCAGTGAATCAGCTGCAGTTCCTCACAGCGCGAGGTATGGCAAGTCCCATGTAAGTGCACATGAGCAACCATCATGTTAACTGCTGGGTCACTGGCCAGTTTTAAAATCTTGTACGCAAACAGAAATGAGACCATTCAACCTGTCCTCTTGTTGCTGGTAACCCTGCCTCCTCCAATAGCACACCTGTAACCTTCCCCCTTCTTCCCCAGCTATTAGTTTTTTTTTTATCTGCCCCAACTCAAAACGCAATGGGGTGCAGAGCAGAAGTAGCAGGAAGCAGCCAGGAGCCCTGGGTGACTGCAGAGCTAAGAGGGAAAGCATGAAGCTCTCTGGCAGTGAACAAGGAATATTCTATTTCCAGAATATAGTAAGAAAGGAAGGGAGAAGAGGGATGAAAGCTGACGTTGCTTCTTCAAATGAATCAGCAGATTGCAGCTAGAAAGGAGGGGCATGCTTGTTTTCAAAGCAGTAAAATACAACCACAGCACACATCATTCCACATCTACCATCCTTAACAGCACTCTTCACACAATGCTCTTCTGTTACACACAAAAACCCAAATCCACTGGTTTTTTTTAATAAAAAAAACCCAAAACACCAGTGTAAGAAAACAACAAACCAACCCAGAAAGACAGTCCCTTCTCCCCACAAAATAACAAAAATGCCCCAAAGCTATCCCAATATCGTCAATACTCTAAAGACATGATACACTCACCAAAACAAAACAGTTGGCTTTCTGTAGAGCTGTGTTTACCAAACCCTTTCATTTGTAGCACCCAAACCACCAGCCAAGGCAAGAATGATGGCTAGCTTCAGCCATGCTGAAATGTTTGCGACATGCACCTTGCAGCAGAGGACTTCAGTGATGCCCTGGTCTAGCTGTGACCAAGCTGCTTCTTGAACTGGGAGTGATAAAATCTGGTCCAGGCAGCGCTGCTCCTCGCTTAATTAACGTTGCTCCTGTAACCCATGTGCAGTGCTGCCAGCTGACACTTTTGAATGTACCTTTGAAGATCTAAGCTCATAATGTCACAGCGCTGATGTGACACAGACAGAAGTACCGGTCTGATGACTGCACTGCATGCCGTTGTGCAGCACAGACATATCCTTGACTGATATAACTTCTTAGCTGTCTTTTTTTTTTTTTTTCTTCCTGACCTAACAGGGATCTCCTTGCACAAGGGACAGGGAGCACCTCAGCCAGCAAGTGTCACAAAAGCAACAGACTTGGAACAAACTGATCCTCTTGAAGTTAAGCAGAGCAATGGATTTGGATGCACACACAGTCACTTTGGATCTCTGTGAAAAATATCATGTCAGGAAAACAAAACAGATGTGATTTGAGAGAGAGAATATAAATGTGAGTATGTACAACTTTTAGGCCTGCAAAAGACAGAGCTGTGGGCAGCACCTCACTATTTTGACTATTTTACATTCAGGGAAATGGATCTTTGCGATAGCGAGACAATTTGTCTACCTGACCAGAAAGACCCTTTATTTTTAATTCTCATTTTAGTCAAACCATACTTTGACTAACTGAAACTATGTTACTCCATGAAGGTATCAAAACGAACTCCATGCCTCTGCCATTTCCTGGGCCTACCTGTTGAATGTCAGTACACCCTATTCACCAGCAACAGCAGCAACAGCAAACAGGAAAGTTCCATAAAGATAGTTAAAA
Organism: Leptosomus discolor; assembly: GCF_034619465.1. Lineage (NCBI taxonomy): Eukaryota > Metazoa > Chordata > Aves > Leptosomiformes > Leptosomidae > Leptosomus > Leptosomus discolor. The sequence continues at coordinate 137,309,698 of NC_141391.1, forward strand.
AACACCCAACACACAGACACACAAACCCAGATATTGTCCGATTCCGCCAGGAGTTTGCCAAGCAAGTTGGCGGGGTGGGGTGGGGGGTAGTGGTGGTGTTTCCTCCTCTTTGCACTGTCAGGATAGATTTTGCCAGCAATTCAGGGAAAAGTTTACATAACAAAAATACTTTTTGCTTAGTCACAGTTTTATTTGAATCCAGTAAATGTTCTGATCAGGAAAAGTATGTAGCTATATGGGTAAATTCTCCACATTACGAAGTCTTTCCATATGGGTACCAGTGTTTGCAGTGGCAATGGGACGGGAATGAAATATTCTCACAAGGAAAACAAATGCAGGTCAGTTAGGAGAAACACACCTGGGAGAAAAGTTGCAAATACAATAACATCAATACTAGAAGGGATTTTCTAACAACCCAGTTCTACTCAGTGTTCCTGGTATTTTGAGGATATTGGAAAACCTGTTCATTACCTTTTTCAAAGTTTATTATATTTTTAGATAAAACTATTAGAATTTTTATGATTTTCTCATAACAAAATGAAAGGTAGAAGTTTTGTTTCATTTCTGGAATACGTATTTAGGGGAAATTTTCCCATTCTGAAGGCTGCATTCCAGTTAGCAGCAGTGTGAGCAGTGTCAGTGTGTTAAGCCTAAGATAATGTCCATTTATAGTCATATCAAGGGCACCGTGACAGGGATGTTAAAGCTTGTCACTACAGGTGAGTCCTCATACTGAGGGCCCTCCCCAACTTGATTCACCTGGAAACGGGTATCTCTGCTATTGAGTCAAACCTAGATGGATATGACCTGATTTTAGCTCCAGAAATTAGAGTCCTTTAACCATTGCAAACCAATACTTTACCAAAATTGAACTAGGACCTTTTTCCATAGTCTGTACAGAACTTTAACAGACTGCTCTCAGGAACCAGTGCCCTGCTGAAAATATAGCAGGAGGGAACCCAAACAGAAGGGAGGGGGAGATGAAGATATAATGAAGTTTTGCAAGAAAAAGGGTGTAGGAGCAGGAAGACAGCTGTGATGCATTCTGTAATGAAACACCATTCAGGTGCAGGGAGTGAGCCATACGGTCTGATTCTCAGTTGGCAGACAAAGTGTTTCCAGCCCTGAGGGTTAGGACTACATTTCACAAACAGCTGGCTGGCTATACAGGAAGTTTTCCTAAGGTGAGGAGAAACTTCCCAGGGCTGACGGAAGGACAGAATTGGTGCTCCTTATCATCTGCTGGGATGAATCAGGTCTACAGGCTCGATTTAAAGCAAAACCTGGACGATGTCTTTACTAGGGCAGCTATGGCATTGTCCTGGTGTGGGAGGAAGACAGACCAACTTGTGATGTTCCCACAAGTCTAGGTATCTGTTCCTCAAGCAGAAATTTCAGAGTCACAATTTCACTTGCAAAGCCAAGACAGACAAGCATTTAAATTGACACTGCAATCTCTGTAAAATAAACAGATATTCTAAAAAATATCTTAATTATGTGCTGTAGGTCAAGTACTCCAGAGTGATGAAAAGACACTTAAAGGCTCAACGATCTGGCTAAGCAGATAGTCCTAAAATATTGTGTTGGAAGAGGCCCTTGATGGATTACTGGGGACAGGTGGATGTGAAAGATGAAGGGCTGCAACATGGAGATACATCCACAGTCTTCAGCCTTTACATCCCTAATTTAGCCCCAAGACGTGCCCATCAGAAAATACTTTCATTTTGTGTAACAGGTTACTCAAGCAGTGTTGTTTCCTTATAGTGTATTAACTGTCAGACATGATATGTTGCAGAGAGCACAATATACATGCACCTTGAAACAGCATCATTGGCAGTGAGCTCAAGCATCTTAAATGTAAGAGTAATCTGACGTACCTACTGACTTTTACCCTATTTTTTATGGAAGTTGATAGATAAGTGCTATTAGAGGCAAGCAAAAACTTCTGATTGAAAGTTTCTTGGTGAAAAATGAAGATCTTGATGACGTCAATGATTTTAAGGGTTATGTCACTTTTGGTGTCAGTTTCTTGTATTTATTGGGGGGGGGACGGGGGACGGGTAAAAAAGCCTCCCAAACCCTAAGTATTTTATTTCAAAATTAAAAAATGAAACAACTTTGCTTTAATATTTATCACTTTTGTTTATCACTTGGGGGAAGGTGGAGCAGCAACCTGAATAGTTTATTTTAACCAGAACAGTTTTCCTCCTCACATTCATAGGCCAGTGACTTCTCCTCTTTGATTTTTCAGAGCTAGCACTGATCTGAACATTGATTAGCCTGAATTCTTTAACAAGAAGAGCAAATAGTCCTTATCCAACAACTGCACCTTCACCTGTGTAAACTGCCCAGAGATGAGTCTTTTCCTTTCAGTTTCCTTTTCAGTTTCTAAATACTGCAGAAAACTACCCTGTCTAATGCTTGCTTAGGAAAGGAAAAGAACCAAAGGACTTATTGAAGTGGCTCCTTTTCATTCTGCCCAGCTCCCACCTGCACACACAGACATTATCAGGACCTGACCTGGTGGTACTGGTCCACAAGAAGTGATTGAATTGTTTTCAGCCTGCGCCACAGCCATCCGCATTTGAGCTGCTATGTGTTCCCTCCTCCTCCCCAGATGGGCGTGAAAATCAGAGCATGGAAGAACTGCTTGTGCTCTGGCTTCTCCCAGCTCATCTGCATAGGAATGCAGCCTCTTCATTTATCTCCAGGCTTTTGTTATTTGCCAGTGCAAGTATCATGGTGTAGCAAGGTGGAGGACATTTAATAGACAGCTATAATAAGTTGCAATCTTGAAAAATACTATTAAGAGCAAAGACTCTCCCTTTCTGTATCTCCTGTGTTAACGAAACATTTCTTTAGCTGACAGAAAATTTACAAACTGTATACTATTGCTTCTGCTATTTTAGCTTCTTGAAATAAAAGGCTTATGTGCCTGCAACTCTAGTTTTTGCAGAGACTTCAAAGATGCAATGATTTTAATAAAATAAATCTCTGCTAATCTTGACTCCGAGGATATTATCCTTAATTATTAATATGGCACCAGTGCTGTCTACCTCCTGTTGCACAGGTCGCTATAGGCACTTTTCTGCTCCTGTATACCTGGATGCATGCTTCGTTGGTCTGATGTGAGAGCCATGATGGCACAACTCACCTGAACCTTACCTTGCCTGTTACGCCTTGTACTCAGTTATCTGAAATCCAAAAATCTTTCCTTCTTAGCATTCCTGACTGCTGATCATCTCTGAAATGACTTATCTATAAAAAGAACACTCACCAAACACATACAGTTTTAGGATTCTCCAACAGGTATTTACATAGTGACTAAATTGCCATCAGTTGCACCCAACTTTGCTAGCATCATTTTTACACCCCGACTCATCACCCAGCCCCTCTAACAACATGCCAAGAGTGACTGGTTACACTGCTCTATTTGTATGGGTACTGTTGCACAAACTAGGTGGTCTCCATGGGTAAAGACGGCCTTACTCATGCAGCATAAGGATGCTCCCAGTACAGTGTGCAGCAGAGTCCTATCCAGAAGGCTGAGAGGCTCCAAGTGGCCTTGGCCATGTTTAATAGGCTTTATTAGCCCAGGCAGCAGTTTCAAGGCCTTCAGCAAAGAAACGGCAGTGACAGCAATCATGCCCACTAGATGTGAAAAGGATGGAGAGAGCAGGTAGTGGAAAAACATGGAGGGACAGGAACCGAATCAGTTAAGCACACAACATAACCACTTTTCTGAAGCAATAATCAGACAAAAGGAACACGAGACTTACCTCCACTAGAACAAGATAAAGCATTACAGGTACTTATCCCCAGGCACTCATTTTGGCTTGTACACTGCTGCCCATGGCTTAGTACACCGGAGGAGAAACCAATTTTTGGTATATCTTTCACTGACAAGATTGTTGATGGATGAAGTACCCACTCCTAACTGATCCAACATCTGGGAAGCATCTGCTGAGCAAAGCGGTTGTCTGCCTACAGACCATCAGAATATAGGTCCCCCAACACTGTTTTCCTCACTTGGCCTACAGGTCTCCACAACCTAGATACGGTAACAAGAGGAGTATCACCACAGGAGGCTGCAGGAAGAAGAAAATGCTGGAAGCAGGTTCCCTAGATGCATTGCTTCACCATGTCATCATGGCTGAAACACAGCTGGTGAAAAAATACCAGATTGGGTTGAACCCTTCACATTGCATGTGGAAACATGGAGCAAGAGAATGAATGTGGCACTGCCCTGAAAAGTACTACTGCGGCACAGATACTACTCCAGAGCTCACATGCAGTGTATGAAATTTGTTTGGTCTGTGCATTTCTTACAGTATTTGTTACATCCTCCAGTGTTTCACAAGCACCCCAAATTACATTAGGAACTTTACCTTATCATGGGTGTGTGCTGCTGCACCCACAAAAAGTGGATAGACAGAAAGGATTTTTTTTTTCCCAACAATCCCAAGATGGGTGGACTGAATCCATGCATCAGCATCTTCGTAATGCAGAGTTTACAGCACATGGCCCAGATACCATAGCCTGTCTTGATGGGGCAAGAGGATGAGCAGTTTCTTCGCAACAGCTACATCTAGATCACTTTCTCCCTTCGTGGAAAAGCAGAATAACAAATCACTGCTTTATATGAGGCTGATGGTTGCTGTTACAAGAGCTACCTTGAGGCTCCTGCCTCAAGGAACAGCTGTTATCTTCATCTATGCTAGCATGCCTCTGTACTGCAGCATGACCCCATGTCATGCACTTTTCAAAAGGAAGGCGCTGTGCCATGGAAAGATTCAAGCAACCAGTATGACAATATCAAAGCTGCAAATTAACATTCTGAGGCTGATATAATGGGTGTGATGACAGCAGCTGATAAAGCGATACAGAGGTAAGACCATGCAAGACAAACAGTAACATGTATGGAAGGGCAGAGGATGACAAGACGAAGGGTTTATCACTTTGTTATTGCTGTTGTCTGACATCAAGAGGAAAAAAAGGTGGAAGAACACATTATAGATATCTGATACAAGATGCATAGTCTCTCCTACTTTACACCCCCGTCAACCTTCATTCTTAATTGCAGTCTTACTAGTAGATTGAGCAGGTGGGAAAGGAGGAAGAAAAATAGCCGGCAGGCAGAGTTTTTATACAAACACATATTTGCCAGTATTTTAAGAAAAAAGGACAAAGAAAACAATGAAAAGATACAGCAGCTAAGCGCACAAAGTGTTCATTAAGCATAAATATGCTTTTTCCCAAGGAAGACCTTTAACTTGTAGCCTCTTCTTGGAGGAAAGAGAAACAATTTAAAACTAATCAGTGGTAATAATTTTTTCAGTGATTTAAGGAGCTTCCCTTCTAACAGTTTGGTATTCTGTGTGTGTTTGGGCTTCAGTACCTAACAAATGGAGGTAACGATGAATCAAAGTGATTTAGGACTGTGATTTCTTTATAGACACATTTACAGGGGTGAAACTATCCCTTCCGGGGTGAAAAGGTGCAGTTCTCAGCTCAGCTAAGAATCCACACAAATCCAAAACCAAAGGAGATGACACTATGGCTGGCAGAAAATTAAAACCTGTTTTTCTTCAGAGAAACAGTGTTTTTCATTCTGTTAACCTGTTTCATGAAGTTTATCTGCTTGGTGTAGAAAGATGATTAAAAAAACCCTGTTTCCCAATTTGCATTGCTAAATTGCAGCCATGGGCCCAGAATCCATCACTTAAGTCTACACTAACATAAAGCAAGAAGACCAGAAGAGCCCAACTGTTTAAAGCAGTAGCTGGAAGGAAGTTTTGACAGTGAAAATACGCATATTTGGAAGAAAATATATTCCAATCAGCTCTACTTAACACCTTATAGCACGAACAATGATTTATGGCAGTTTTTGTAATTAATTGTGTGTATCTATTTGACAACCCAGTGCGACACAGTATCACATGATTTTTTATAATAGTTACCCAGGGGGAAAAAAATCATTGCAATAGTCTTTTGCTAGTAGGAAACCATGTATAGAAATTAAAAAATCTGTTTAATATCTGCTATTCAATAAAAAAAAAGCACCACAAGCTAGCAATCTACAATACATAGGCTTCCACTTATTTTAGGACATTGGCAGGGAAGGGGGAGCAAAGGAAAAGCTTTCTGTAAATCTGATTTATGAAAAATATGGCATTACACAAAAAGCCAATCACAGCAGGATTCCTTCCATTTCTCAGATACTATGAAATGCTTCTACTTCTTCTACCTGGACAGGCAGAATTAGGAAGTCACATTAAGAGTTATTTTTAAGAAAGATTTACGACTTGTTAACAGCTTCTAATTAAGCCTCCCACTCTTCTATGGGATTGCTATGAAACGTCTTAAAACAGCCTTCAACAAATACCTCCAGCTGTCCCTGTCTGGCTGCTTTTTAGGTTTCATCTTTCACAGTACTCCGGCTACTGTGGAAAGTAACTTAGTTTAGCTCTCAAGTTTAAAAAAGCAATCACTCATTTTCCCTTCCAGCTGGTGGGCAGACATGATAGCTGACTGAAACAGTTAATTTCTTACAATCTCTAGCAGCTAGATTTGTTACCTGCACATCCTGTACATTAACGACAATAAAACTCCAGCTAGTAGTCTTTGATCTGCAAAATCAGTGGCTTTGAAGGACCAGCCAGAAAAGAAGCAGCTGCTCAATATTCTCTGCTGGAAATCACTCTTCACATACCTTACAATAAAGATGTTCTCAGCCTGACACTACCAAATTAACCGACAACAAACACTCTTTTTCATGATATCTCTTTCCTGGTTTTCAGCCACTGATCCAGATGTCCTAGACTGTGGCCAATGACTACTCCTAAGGGGGTCTATGAATGACTTCTAGAAGTAGAAAGAATATATAGAGATGTATATATACTAATTTTCACAAACCAAAAAAGGTTCAGAAACACTGCTTATGGCAATTTGATCAATTTATTGCTTGGGAAAGGAGTGGATTCATATTGTGTACCACACTAGATGTTGAGACTGGAAGGCAGGGAGAGTAACATTAAGTACCAACCTGAAGATTTTATAGATGCCAGTACCTTCTGCTCTTTTCCATGTCATCCTAGCTTGGGGCAACATGAAACACATAAAACGGCCAGTAAATAGAGCAGATGACAAGTCTTGGCACTTACTTGAACTTCCCACGACTTTGCCCTTAGGTTTGATGTTGCAATTCAAGATTGCTCTCATGTTACCACGCCTACATACTCTATCTAAACATAACCCCCCTTGAAGTTTTCATGCCAGCATTTATTAATACAAATGAAAATATTCTACTTTTCCTGTTTTAGTAGATGCATAGTTTAGAGAGAAATATAAAATAAAACCAGAGTCCAAATGAAAAAAAAAACCCAAACCAACAAACAATTACCATTAAATATACACAGTTATCTTTTCAAGCTCTCTGAGACAGAGGTGACAACAACCTTGATGTATTACTACCACTGAGACACAAGATGAAGTTCCCATGGCGTTCCTATTGTCACATACAGTTTGCTTCTGTCGAGCCTCTCATGCTAGCATACACATTAAGAACTGCTTTTCACCAGAAAGGCAAAATACCATGTTAGGCAGAAGCTGAGGCAATTCTTACTGCATGATGCTTGGGGCCAAAAAAAGGTAAGATATTTCTTCTCTTCTTTTCTTCTCCTTTCTATGATGAAAATTCTTCAAAAGCTAGTAAAAGAGGGCATTCTTGCAGATCATGTCTTATGCTCACCAGTACAAAAAAAAACCAACTTAAAAAAAAATGGACCACAGAACTTTTAGTCATGTGAAACACCTGCAATTTCAGGTTTTGACTCCCAAGAAAAAACCCACAAATATCTTGATACATAAGTTAGGACCCTCAGCAAGGCCTTCCAAAGCTCCCTGCTCCATCACTCCAGGCTGGGGAGATGTTTGCAGACTTGAGGGCTGAGTCCTAGCAAGCTGCAGCTCCCAGGGTTTTGTCCCTTCCCCTCTCTAGGACAAATAGCCTCATGTCTCAGGGCATGCAATGCCAGCACTACTCACAAAGTAACAACATTCAGGAGCTGCAGATCCTTCAGAGGCAGGCAGAAATGTGCCAGAGCAGATAATTTGCAAAACTTGTTTTATTGGAATTTTTCCAACTAGATCTGATTATCAGATCTCCTCTTGCCTTATATGTAAATGTACTGGCTTAGGCTGTAAAACACAGCACCTGGGTGCACCGCCAAGTGTCAAAACAGTTTCAAAGGCACCATTTGAATAACAGTGACTTTGAAATTAAGGTGGTTGTTTTGATTGTCCCTGGCACTTACAGGGAGCGGGTCTTAGTCAAATGAAATGTATGACAAGCAATCATCTGATGTTTATAAATTCAGAAATTGTTCAGAGCTAAAAATCAGAAAGACAGCATGACAAACCAAGTTACTATAATCTCTTCAAGCTAAACTGAAATCTGACCTTCCTAAGGAATTTTTCTTTTTGCACAGTTCCACTTAGAATTAGTAAAATACAAATTCCTAACTTTTCTATCTCTCTTCAGAAACCGACTTGTGAATGAATTTTTAAAAATAGCTGTAAAAACTGTTCAGTTGTCTGAAAGGAAGCATGCAAGAGACATGACTATGTTCCATAATGTTATTTGGTTTTAACTTTTCTCATTATTCATAGAAATAATACAGTAATGCTCAGCTTCAAATCCAGTTAGGAAGAGAGGTACTGCCCTTTCAAATTTCCAAATGCACATTTACCAGGTCTTGTGGGCCTTTTGCAGCCTAGTAAAGTTTTAATTCTAAAAGATACAGACATATAGCTTAGTGGAAGTGGCATCTTCAGTCTTTCTCTTTTCTTCTCTTCTCAAAAACAACTTTGAGAGCTAAGCACATGGATTTTGCAAAGTGCTGTGCTCTCATCTTCAATTTATATCAGCTGTTCAGCTTTGAATAGCAGTTTGGTATTCGCCATGTCAGCAGAACTGCCCTCCAGGAGTTGCATCTCTAGCCAAACCTCAAAAGAAAGAATCACTGCTTGGCACAGGCAGCTCCTCCAAGCGTGCTCTGCTTCCTGCCAACCGCTTTCGGTTCAGCCTCAGGCTCCAGCACTCAGCGACAGAAGATGCTGCCGACAGGAGCACAACTGATGCTCTCAACCCTTCCAGTTCCTCTCTTGTCTCAGAGCCATATCCAGAAATAGCTGCAAAGATCTGCAGTGACCTAGGAGAAGAGCAACTTATGCTTCAGTAGGATTCTTAGGGCTCTGGTCATTTGGAAGGCATCTTTTAGCAGTCCCTTGAGTTGTGCCTTGGAGGGAAATGCCCAGTGGAAGCTGGTTGCTTTTAACACCCACTCCACAACATCATCTGTGACACCTGAAGTTTACTAACTCAGGGAGCACAGTGCAAAATTCCTCTCTGTTGTCAAGCATCTATTTGACTCAGATCATGCCGAAACATGTTTTGCACGCATATGTAAAAGATTAGGATAAAAGTGGTTTTGCTTTAATGTACTGCTTGGCAAAGAAAAAAAAAAATCAAAAACGCAAAGCAAACCACATCCAAAACTAGGCTTAATTGCAAATTAGCAAGGACAGTTGAGTGGCAGTTAGTGCAGCGACAATTCAAGGTAGGAGAGTCAATGGTTCACCAGAGACTCACCCAAGATACATAACTTTGTAATTAATGAAACTGTTTTCTGAATTTTAGGGTACAGTGTGTATCATCCTTCCTGTAATGAAACACAGGTTTTGTTTAGGCACATTGTTGACCGCAAGTAAAGGACAAGAAATAATGCATATAGGTTTCCTTTTTTTTTTTCTTTTTGAGAAGTCTTCCAAACTTCCCAATGGCCAGGTTAACAAATCAAGCACTGTAAGTAATTCAAGAATGCTATAAACTGTACCTCACATAACAGCACGTCGCTTACTAGAGTAAAACCAAACCAAAACAGAAAAACATCATCGTCATCAAGTTAACTCTATTTCCACTGGAAGAACACAGCAGAGGCAAAGGGGTGAGCAGCAGCAAGCTTATCTCATGAAGGCTGGTGAAGGCCTTGGGGCATGAAGTGGAAGGATGCTTCCAAGTCCATCTTGAACTTCTAAGCTTAGCACTAATAAAAGCTCACAGAAGCAAAAGATGAGGGGGGGAAAAAAGGCAACTCATACGCGGATAAAGCCCCAAGTCTCTTGAAATGGCTGCTGGTGGTATGTGGTTAGAGTAATACTGAATTCCCACAGGTTCAACTGCTGTACCAAAACCAGAGCATCCCTTAGCCAGCTTGGTAACATCTTCTTTCTCCTAGAAATGGATGTCCTTTCATTCTTTCTGGGCAGACTGCCAAACATCTTTAAGACAGGTGACATTATACACAGCTGCTGTAAATACTCCATAAATAACAGTTAGGATTGCTTTCCACTTCAAATATTATTTTCTGCATTTATTTCTTTTAAAGGAAGAATGCACCTGAATTTCTTACATCTGGAATACATGCTAAAGCGTCACTTTTTAAGCTTTGTGTGAGCATGAGGAGTTTAAAAAACATTACAGAAAGGACTCCGTTGTTAGGAAACCTCTTCAAAACAATTATAGATACATTTCATAACACTTCTTTTTGGCACATACTTTCTCTTTGCTCAACTACAAAAAATACAAAATGTTTTAATTTCATTGGTCTCATATCTGAAAAATTGTTGCTAGACTTTCAGAATGAATGAGCTAGGAAAAGAATTACAACGACATAACACATGCCATAACATAGCAAGGAATAAGTCAGAATGACCTCATTAAACCCGTGATTTTGGAAAGTGTCCCTGTTCAGGACGGTATCCAAAGCACATCTCTCAAATGGAAACAATTTATAAAGTTCTAAAGAGCTCCAGTCACACCACCCAAGTCGCAGAAGGCAAAGCAGAATGAAGAACCAACAACTATAGGACAGGATCAGGTTTGAGACCATCTAAGGAACCTGAAGGTGCACAAGTCAGTGGGACCTGATGAGATGCATCCACGGGTCCTGAGGGAACTGGTAGATGAAGCGAATAAGCCACTATCCATCATATTTGAGAAGTCATGGCAGTCCAGCGAGGTTCCTGCCGACTGGAAAAAGGAAAACATAATGCCCATTTTCAAAAAGGTAAAAAAAAGGAAGACCCAGGGAACTACAGGTCAGTCAGTCTCACTTCTGTGCCTGGTAAAATCATGGAGTGGATCCTCCTGGAAACTATGCTAGGGCACAAGGAAAATAAGGAGGTGATTTGTGACAGCCAACATGGCTTCACTATGGGCAAATCGTGCCTGACAAATTTGGTGGCCTTCTGCAATGGGGTTACAGCATTGGTGGAAAAGGGAAGAGCAACTAATGTCATCTACCTGTACTTGTGCAAAGCATTCTACACTGTCCTGCACAACACCCTTGTCTCTAAATTGGAAAGACACAGATTTGACAGATGGACCACTCAATGGATAAGGAATTGGCTGAATGGCCGCACTCAAAGAGTCATGGTCAACAGCTTGATGTCCAAGTAGAGACCAGCGACGAGTGGCGCTCTTCAGGGGTTGGTATTGGGACTGGTGCTGTTTAATTTAATGTCTTTGTTGGCAACAGGGACAGTGTGATTGAGTGCACCCTCAGCAAGTTTGCTGATGACATCAAGCTGTGTGGTGCCGGTGACACACTGGAGGGAAGGGAAAACATCCAGAGGGACCTTGACAGGCTGGAGAGGTGGGCCTGTGCAAACCTCATGGAGTTCAACAAGGACAAGTGCAAGGTCCTGCATCTGGGTTGGGGCAATCCCAAGCACAAATACAAGCTGGGCAATGAGTGGATCAAGAGCAGCCCTGCAGAGAAGGTCTTGGGTGTGCTAGTGAGTGAAAAACTGAATATGAGCCAGCAATGTACGCTTGTAGCCCAGAACGCCAACCACATTCTGGGCTGCATCAAGAGAAGTGTGGCCAGCAGGTCAAGGGAGGTGATTCTCCCCCTCTGCTCTGATGAGACCCCACCTGTAGTACTGCGTCCAGCTCTGGGGCCCCCAACATAAGAAGGAACATGGACCTGCTCAAGCAGGTCCATGGGAGGGCCATGAAGATGACTGGGGGCTGGAGCACCTCCCCTATGAGGACAGGCTGAGAGAGTTGGGGTTGTTCAGCCTGAAGAAGAGAAGGCTCCAGGGAGACCTTGTAGTGGCCTTCCAGTACTTAAAGGGGGCCTGCAGGAAAGGTGGGGAGGGACTTTTTTATCAGGGAGTTTGGTGATAGGATGAGGGGTAATGGTTGCAAACTGAAAGAGGGGAGATTTAGGTTAGATATTAGGAAGAAATTCTTTACTATGAGGACGATGAGACACTGGCACAGGTTGCCCAGAGAAGCTGTGGCTGCCCAGTCCCTGGAATTGTTTAAGGCCAGGTTGGATGGGGCTTTGAGCAACCTGGTCTAGTGGAAGGTGTCCCTGCCCATGGCAGGGGGGCTGGAACTAGATGATCATTAAGGTCTCTTCTAACCCAAACCATTCTGTAATTTTTTGGGGTCAGTTGTGATTGCATTTTGCATGAAGAATAACTCAGAAGACAAAATATTACATTTTCTGGTAAATTCTCTAGCCATAGCATAACAATTTTTGCAATAAATGAATTTACAGGATTTCTGTGGCTGCTTCCTTCAACCAAATGAAAAAAACAAACTTTACCTTGCTTATAAGAAACATGAACTGATAGTGTATGCATGGAGAAAGTTGCATGATATTTAAGAAACAGCAGACATCATCCAACACAACATACATTGGTTTTAGCTACAGCTAAGCATATGTTACAGACTATGGCCATATTATAGCATTCCTGTCCTTAGCAATACCAGAACAACCCTTGCAGTGGTGTTTTTGTTGATTAGTCAGTTCCTGCACTCCCTGATTACATGTGAATTCTGCCTTTATAGCCTGTTTACTGCAGTGAGAAAACTAGAGATCACAAACTCAAACAGATTTGCTCATTTGTCCTATATTTTTCTTATTCAGCACTTTCTCATGTTTTTTGAGGACATGATTTATGTTTCCTGAATAGCCGAGCCTGGCAAAACTAGTGCCACTTGAGGATAACAGAATCCAAGGAGAATCACCACTGAAGTTAAATCAAAATGTCTAGGAGTCAGGTACAGAGGAAGAGTTCCAAGGTTACATGCTCCCAACTCATCTGCTCAGTTTGTAAGCTTTGTTAAACAAAGAAAAATTTACGGTTGACAAATTTAAAAAGAAAGGTGACAGTTTATTGCCCAGTTGTATTTATGCAGCATTTGATATACTTCTTTAAGCTAGAAAATGAAGCATTTTCAACCACTTTAAAAACCCCTAAACTACTACAGTTGACAAACTTACAATTGACCTGAATGAAAACTGTTTACTGGAGTCACTTAATAAAGTCACATCCAGCACTGTAATTTCCCTTTTAGTTTGCAGCATACAGGAACTATTACCTACAGGCATTTGGAGGAAATGCAAGGTAGTTTTGAGGCATTGAATCCATCCATTTAACTACCAGGTAGGACAGTACACTCGATTTACTGAGCTTTTGAATTATTCTGGATCATAAAAACATGCTGACGTCCTTCACAATTAGGAGATTTAATAAGACAATATTACAATGAAAATCAAAGAAAGTTTTGCCTTCAAACTTTGCAGTTCGTCGCTCTTGCAGCATGCAGAGTGACTCCATTTTGTGGTACGAGGCCACAGAAATGCAGATTGCTGATCTAATAATGCTTTGTGGTTTGGGTTTTTGCTTAGCAGTTATGAAAATAATTCACTTGACAAGGTCCAAATTCATGACCAAGAAATGTGGCAAGCAGAGCAAAAGTTACATATACAGCCCTATCTTTTGAAGTATGAGCTAAGGGCTTAGAAAGAACGTTGCTATAGTCATGATACTAAAGTTAGAAATATTGCATTGTCTAGTAGGAAATCAAAACAAACATTGACACTTTTTTGTTTCCCTAAATGATCCTGCACTGTTGCACAAAAAAAGATTTCCGTACCCTGGTTATCAAGTTGTCTGCAACTGTAGTTTCTTAAACTCCTTTTTAACCACAAAACTTTAGCTACCACAAACCAATACAGATCATTCATTCTGCTGAACTTCCACTGCAGATCTAATCTATTACTCCTAAAAATAATTACAAAATATTACATGGCATGATCCAGGTTATTCCAACACCAATGTGAAAGACAGACGCTGCACTAGCATAGAGAAAAGATACAATATATCAGGGTCCTGTGATGAATGCATTTAAGTTTTCAGATCATGAAGAAAGTGAGCATTCAATGCCCAACATCACATAGGTAGCCTTTGCTGGGAGGCAAAACTTGGCTTGCAGCACAGTCCCATGTAATGATGCCTCTCCAACTCTACCAACTCTTGCCATTAGGTGTAGCCTGGAACCAGAGAGAAGCCATCCACAAATACAGAATTTTAGGGAAAAGAGACCAATGGACTGAGTCTTACAAGTAAAGCACCAGACTTGACAGATCTACCTTCAGGACAGGTGACTCACTACCTTCAGGACCCACTTTTAAGTATGTTTTTGCACATAAAAAGTTTTGCCTACAAGCCCCGCCTTATACTTGGTAATCTAATCCTGGTGTTTATATAAAATTTAAAATATGAACAGTGTTCCAAACATGGAGCAGACTGTACACTTATAAGTCTAAAGTCCATGCTGACTCCTGTGATAACAAGTTTATAACCAGCTTAACTACAAGATTTAGAGACATCGGTGTGTTTCTGATGACTCTCAAGACATCCACACAGTGCTGCCACTAGTCACACAGCAACCAGCTTAGTTTTAAACATTTTCAGGTTCCAAAAACCATCTGTGCAATGTGATGCTCCCTGATGAGAAAGTGTTAGCCATATGCTGCAGTCCCTCTCCTACTCTCTAGAGACGCAAATGATTTTACTTCTACTCTACATGTTTTTATGACATAACAACAGTCTCTTTTTTTTTTTTTCCTTATAGGCTAGGATGCCAAGCACATTGAGAGAGAGGTATTACTGGGGCTCTTCTGCAGGGGCAATTTCAGGAGCAACTAAGTTACAGCCTGAGGTTCAGAGGAGTCCATCCTCAGTAATTCACTGAAAAGAGAGAAGGGGTGGGATCATATTAACAGTGTCACTTTGGTACAAAGGGCCCAGGAACTCTTCTTCTTACCTATACCATGTAGACAAAGGTCCTTCAATAAACTGTATTCACATTGCAGCTTGACAGCCTTGAATCTTTCAAATAAAACCAGGTCCAAAGTCTAAGCACAAAGTGGAATTTAAAACAGGCCAAACCAACAAGCCACACAAGGCAAACAGGAGCAAGAAATCCAGGTAAAGTCACAATTTATTTCAAAGTTATATGCTTAGCACGTCTGACTGCAAACCCAGCTGGGATTCACTGGTTGGGCCACTCAGAGGTTGAAGAAACAGCAGATCATATCCAAGGGATTCAAACAGGTTTATGCTTTCGTTTTCATAACAATGGCCCCTCAGCTTCTAGGTCAAATGGTGATCACATGCTATCGCACTCCTACCTTAG
The DNA here is from genome assembly GCF_034619465.1 of Leptosomus discolor. NCBI lineage: Eukaryota > Metazoa > Chordata > Aves > Leptosomiformes > Leptosomidae > Leptosomus > Leptosomus discolor. The sequence continues at coordinate 137,325,260 of NC_141391.1, forward strand.
CTGCTGCCACTCCGTATTTTTTAAGTTCATTTCATAAACGCTCTTGCATAATGTACAGGATTTAATCAGAATTAGGTTTATATATTCTAATTTCTAGGTGCTCGGGGGTTTATACATGTAGTCTAACAATGAGATTTGGATTCGCTGGCTCCAGTCAAATATAGTTCACTTTCAGACAGCATATTCAAGATTATAGGGAAAAGGTGTATTAGGGACAACACCACAGAGTCACCCAAGCAGCAGGAGAGGCAGCACAGACAAAATAGCAAACCCAGCAACGCAGGCTCTTGCCTGCTGAAGTGACTCAGCTGCTCCCAGCTCTGACTTACTGAAAGACACTAGCCTGGATGTAGTGCCAGCCCAGATATAGACCAAAGCTATTACAGCCCCCAGGACCCAGACCACTCTGCAGAAGCCCCCGTGAGGATCATCAGAACAAATCTAATCTCTTGGTGCTGATTTGCTTCTCACACTCTCTATTTGGACAGCACTTGTGCATACTCTTACTCCCTAGTTGCTGCTTCTACTTCTGGATTGAAAACAAATATAAGCATATACATCTTCCTGTGACATGAATAATGAGATTTAAGTTTACACAAGAAATGTTTGCCAGGAACATACTCTCTTTGAAATACATTTTCAAGATATTCCACATGTAAATTATTTCCTTTTTTCACATTTGTGTCCTCAGAGATCTAGATTAGGTCCAAATTATCCTCTTGCAAAAATTTATCCAGCAAAGGCAGAGGCATTCGTACCAAGAATCTTTCCATAAAACTGCTGCAGTGAATGCTGATGCTTAAACTGACCTGTAACAAACATATTAAATCCTCAGAGTGAAAAACTCTGTTCACATCTACCAATAACTACCTGAAAGACTGATAAAGGTAATTTCCTAAAAATAAAATTATTTTGTTGAATTGAAAATCAACGTTTGGTGTGGGATGAATAGGAAAAGCAAGAAGTATTTATTTCATTCAACATTAGGGTGTTCACTGCTAAACAGAGATAAAATTTACCGCATATAAGATCAATGGTAACTTTTGTAATTACAGTCATGGTTTGGAGGGAAATGTTGCTGCAGCAACACCAACCATAGGAAGGAAATTCACATCTACTCAGAGCATTATTTCTACATATCATTATTTTTTATGGCATAGTACTCCAGCAGAAATGGGTGCAGTAAATCAATAGCAATGTCTATTTTAATCACATAGGCGTAGTTTGGAAAAGTATTTCACAGAAACACACTGAACAAGGAAATGAAAGACCATGACCACGCGTTAAGTAAGGTTTTGTTTGTTTCAGTTACTTGAGGGTTGTTCCTTGAATCAGCTTGCATCAGCTTAAAGTCAAGAGTTTAAATCCAGGCTTTCCCAAACCAACTTCTCCTGGATTCAGAACATAAAATGTTTTGAGTTTTGGGTTTTTTCCTGTTCCCTACATCATCATGAGCGACCTAAAGGAGACCTAATACTCCTAAACTGGTTTGACTCACAGCAGTCTCAGGTCTGCAGGGTTTCTTGGCTCAAGCACTAAGTGAAAGAAATAAAACTGGTTTGGGCCTGGAATCAATCCTGACGTGATATAGCCACATTTGCATGGCCCTACCCCTAATGCAGCTGGCATTGGTGTCAATCTGTGAGTTGGATAAAACACAAGGGATGAGCAACATACGACTGCAATACCTTTTCCTGACCAGCCCCAAGGGAGGGCTGGTGCCCAGGGCACAATCTGTGACATTCCCACCTACAGGCTTCCGGCAGCGGGACTTTGGCTGAGGGTTTGGGGAACCAGGACTTTGGGTGTTTCTTTCTTTCTTGTGCAAAGCTTGACCCCATTCTGTCTGTCTTCACTCCTACTTTGGATACTGATAAAATCATACTCCCAGGTATCGTGGCTTTTAGTTGACTATTTTTTACCATCACCATGAGTTGGCTCCTTGAATTAAATCTTGCAGCACTCACAATCACAGTCCAATTTAAAAGAAGGAATCAACTCAATTGAAAACAAACAAACAATCATGAACACTGATCTGTGAAAACAGATATATTATCATCCTAACAGCTGATTTTCTTATGTGTCTCACTCTCTTATTTTTGAGAATTTAGTTTGAACAACAGATTTCTGTACATTTCTACAGCTCCTAGCACACCTAAGAAGAGAGAAGGAATGGCTAAAACAGATTTAATTCTTAATAAATAATTTTAATTCAATTGAAATATAAATTACCTGGATTCCTATGGTCATGTGAACATTGTGGTTTTCCCAAAGGCATGTCAAAAGAGCAGAAAATTTGAAAATGGCTAAGCAATATAAACCGACACAATCTCATATAGAGTTAAGGACATAGATGCAATTCAAGCTGATGGCAGGGAGGAAACCTTTGTAGAAGAGGGGTTTCCATTGTCCACTGTTCCAGATCCACCATTGTGGACATAAAAATGTCACAACTTTACAAAATTCTTCCTCCACATTGCACAGTCTTGCTGTCCTGTGCAGACTCTAACTTCTTTGAAGTTAGAATCACAGAAAAGCTAGTTGGAAGGGACCTCTGCAGATCACCAGTTCAACTCGCCGCTTGAAGACGGACCATCACCAATGCTAGATCAGGTCATCTACATCTTGGTCCAGCTGAGTCTTGAAAAACTCCGAGGAAAGATTCCACCACCTCTCTGGGTGACATGTTAAAAGTCCTGTGCTATTCCCTCATGAAAAACTTTTTTCCTAATGGCCAGTCTGAACTTCTCAAGCTGCAACTTGTGACAGTTGCCCCTTGTTTTTACAGTCTGCCACTAATAAGAGTACAGATCCCTAATCATTGTAATTCCTTTTCAAGCAGTTACAGGCTTCTATGAGATTGCCCCTTAGCCTCTTTCTTTGGCCAGACTAAACCAGCCCAACTCCCTCAACCTCTTGTCAAAGCTTACAGGTCTCATGGCTCAAACCACCTTAGTAGTCCTCTGATACATGCTCTCTCCATTATTTAAACACTGTCCTTTTCATTTGAGGAACCTCAAAACTGACCAGAGAACCACAGTACTCAACAGTGCTCAGAAGGATAACTTACCTTGATCTGCTGGCCATAGCTTAAATGTAGACCACTGTGCCATTTGCTTTATATGCAGTAAAAAACACATCACTGGCTCATTTTCAACCTGGCAACAACCATAATATCCCATAGCTCTCCCATAGATGTTCTGTTCAGCCAGCTGTTTCCCAGCCTGTACTGTTGGATGGAGTTAATCTGCACAGGCACAGAACCTGACAATTATGCTCACTGAACTTCATGAGGTTTCTGTTGGCCCAAAGCTCAGGCTTCTCAAGGTCCAGTGGCATCAAATTTCTACCATTTGGTGCATTAGACTCTCTCTCCTGCCAATTTAATGGGATCTAAAACTCTTCTCAGGGTGCATTCTGTCTCACCATCTACATATTTAACAGAGATGTAACGCTACTGGCCCAGGCCCTCACAGGCCACTTTTGATGTCTCTAATAAGACACTGAGCTATTGAAGACTACTCTTTGAACTGAGATATCCACACAATCAGTCTAACAATCTACATCTCTAGCCAATACTTCCACAGCTTCATCACTGAGAGATGATAACAAAAATGTCATTGAAGTTGAAGTCAGTAAGTCCTATATCCACTGATGTCTCCACATCTACATAGTTATTCATGTAATTGCAAAAGGCACTCAGACTGGTCAGGTACGACTTAATTGCTGCTGGCAGTTACAAGCACTTTAAAATAAAAGTATCCCAGACAAGATATTTTGGACACTATACTTTGCATGGACAGCACACAAGGTTGCACATAGCAGATAAGAATTTCAACCACAGAAAGACAAAAAGAGAAAAAAAGGAGTGCAAGGAGGTGCCCATTTTATTTTATGAGTCAGCAGTATGAGGTGATATTTATACAAAGCTACATGGAGCAAAGCACCAAATGCTGTCAGTGCTACTCTAGAGTGAAAATATAGATGACACACTGAAAAAATATATATTTAGAGTAAAAATACATATAAGGACTTGCACGTATCACGAAAAAGTATCCTATTGTATTAGTTACCTCGAACTACCAGACATAATAAATTTAGCTTACTCTTGTTACCCACAAGACAAGATACAAGTTTCCTGCTGCATATCGAGGAATGCTACAACCTACTTCTACTTCTGTAATTTCACATTTTGTTTGTATAGCACTTTAAGGGCTCACAGTCACAATCACATTAGTCACATTAGGTGTAGGCGTATGTGGAAAATAAGATAACTACTCTCTTTGAAGGAACTCTGTCATTTAATGAAAGATAGCTTTACTTTTACAGTATTGCGACTGTTTTAACGTTTTGAACACATGAACCTTAGATCAGAGATGCGTTCCTATGAAGGGCTCCAGATCACCTTACTTCATCTGCCAGAACAAGAGTTACGTAGGTTGCCATGGAAATTAAATGTTAGTGACAAACAGAATACTTGGGTTTTGACAAATGCAGAATATGCTGCTTCAGAAGGCAAGAACTTCCTCATCTTCAAGGATGCAATATACGGTCAGCAATGGAAACTCTGGCATTGCATATTATTTCTCATTTCTCAACATGACTAGCCAATTTTTAAGGTGAAGTACTGATAGTTAGATGTGCCAGCCTATAACCTTTAAGACTGAAAGTTTAAAATCATATTTAACTTCAAGAGGAAAGAAGAGGCAGTCACAAAGCAACCTGTCCTGCTACAGATGTCACCACCCTGGTCTGGGGGAAACCTGGCCTTTCAGAAAAGACGACAGAAATGTGTTCAGTATTAATGGAACTTCATCCTGTTTATAATTCATCAGCATAAAGGTGGCTACTGAAATACAACTATTTATTACTTGAAAACCAAAGGTGCAGTAAATGTACCACTAACAGGCAAAAGGTTTCCGAAAGGAACCTGAGAAGTAAGACCCACTCCGCCAAGTGGTGTAGTTTGAGCAGCTAATGCATCTGTATGCTGTGATCGACTTGCTGGCAGATCAGAGTTTAGTTTTGCGTATGCAGTTGTTTCAACAGTATTGCTGTTGGTAGAGTCCAGACCTCATCTTTAAATATGGGATGTTATCACATCATCTTGGAAGCATATAGTTCCATCTGATCCCTGCCTTGCTTGCTGGAAATTCTTTGTGGGCGAGTTCATCAGCAATATACAATGCCTAATTAGTTCTTGAAAAACCTTGAGCCAAAGAAATAAGCTTCCCAGTGGTAGAGAATCCAGTATTACCCTCTGCAGATAAACAACTGCCTGCATCTCAGTTGTATATAGTCCAACACAAATATTCAGCAGAAAAAAATGCTGGACCAAAATTCTTGATGCCCCATGTATGGAGCATTCCAGTTCCAGGAACTGAACATCTCTTCTCCGCACATCAACTGACTTGGGCCCTATAGCAAACAGCAGCAGGCAGGATTTTAGCCAGGTGCCTGTAAAACACTCATTTTAGCATAAATACAAGGCAGCTTCAGAACACAGTGGAGATGGGTTAAATTCTTTTCTGAGCCACAGGGATTAATACAAAGCTAGCAGTTTGCCTGATGCTACAGAGCAACGAAGGGTTAGTGATAGGCCAAAATGAAGGTGAAGTGATACATCTCAGGCATGAAATCAGTCTTTAAGGACAACGTTAGACTCCTTATCTCCTCTGTCACCTTAGTGATGGCAGAACTAGGCAAAGGAACAAACCAAAATGCCTGGGAGAGAACACAGTGATTAGAAACTAGGGGAGATTAAAAAAATACTAACCAAGAAATGCATCAGGATCAAACATTTCCCATCAAGTCAATATATTGTTTAGTATGCCATGAAACCTCGAATTGAAGGTATAACAGAAACCCACAGGCTGCTTTGAGGATACACAGGACAAGGCAGTAGTCACTGAACATAAAAATAAGAATCTAGAAAAATTAAAACTATAGCTAGACAGTGTTATGGCAAAAGTAACCGGTTATCTGCAGAACCCTGAAGGTTTTCCACTGAGTTGACAGGTTTGACTACTGCATCTAGGTCAAGATTTGACAGTTGTTTTGGTACATACAACAGTACAGCATAAACACCCTGGTACCTCTGGGATGCAAAGAAAGGCACAAAAGCATGCGGAGGGGATCACTGACATTTTGTTCCACACTAGGAGTGTATTAGCTTAGTCAGTTTGGTCCAGAGTATCTAATAAAGATAGCAGCAACGAGGGCTTGAAGGAGGTCACTGGTAGAAGACAGTGTCATTCAATGTCTGTAACATCTTGATCTAGGATTTCATTTCTTCCCACAGATGGCAAACTGAAGGGCTCCATAGGGAAGTACAAGAAGAACTACATCAAAGCAATAATGTGTATAAAGCTGGAGAAAGGATCATAGGGCACATAAAGAGCTATGCTGAGAAGTTCCAGCTGCAGCCACAGGAATAAAGTGGAATTTACTGCATGCAACGTTAGACTATGTGACTATCAGAGCTCCAGGTTTGCATAAACAGATCTTTTGCCAAAAAAGCAAGCAAAGTGTTTCTTTGCAGTCTGCAGGATCAGAAGTAAAGCAGTGAGGTTGTAGTTACATGAAGCGAGGGTTAACTAAGGGCGTAATTCTGTCTGTCACATTCAATTTAGAAATGTGAATAAATGAGAGTTTGGGTGTCTTATTAATGGCCTGGGGACCAAAAGTCTCAGTCTCTTCAAAAATTTTTCGTCCAACAAAGGAGTTGGGTGCTTTACAGCAATGACATTCAGTTCAATAGCCAAAGGAAATCCAGAAGCAGTCCTGGACTGTGACGTTCCCCTTGACTTAAAGCTAGAAGCAATGAATAAGCTGATGTCAGTGCATGCAACAGAAGTTTTGCTAAGGGCTCCTTCTGTAACAAAATTTCACCCTCAAAATTGTCCTTAAAATTAGGTTTAAACAGAATCATGCCTTGCATTTCAGACCAGCTGATAACAAAAATAAGTCACATTGACAGCACTGTGAGCGTGTACAACATCAGAAAGTGTTTTATGCTGGGCAGGCAAGCTCTTTTCTCTCTCTCTCTCTCTCTCCCTCTCCCTCACACAGAGCACTTCTATGTCCCCTACTTGAGCTATGGGCATATAATAGGGGAACTTCAGAAGAAACTTACTTATTTTTATACTTAAAGAGAAAGATTTTTAATACTAATGCCAAATAAGACTGCAAGTTTGTGAATAAGCAATGACAGGTGGTAAAAGCAGATGGTTTTGAAAAGATTTGTGGCAGTCCCTGGCTCCACCATCCTAGCAGCTCCGCAGGATACCGGCAGAAAAAAACAGTTCCCCTCCTCTTCTTTCCTCACCGCACTCAAGAAAACCAGCAGCAGCCGACCTCACTGGCTGCCACAAAGCCAGCATAGGACCGGCAAAGCTTGCTCACTCGTGTTCTTCATCCCACCACCAAACGCTTCTGCCTCGCAGCCGAAGCCCAGCCAAACGCAAGCCAATAAGGGCTAACCAGCCGGGTGGTCATCTGACAGAAGGCACAAAACCACCGCTGTTTGCTGGTCCCAAACAGGAACAGAGCGGGTAGGGCTCCTGTTTTTGGCAGTCTAGCACTGTTGTTATTCACAGATCATGATCACTTTGCTTCTGGGAGTTGCCTCTGAATGTAGGACTTCTGACCAGACCAGAGGAAGATATCTAAGAGTGAGCACCACCAAACGCTCCAGTGCTGAATCCAGGCACAAACACCTGCCTTCCTGTACAGACGTCTGATGAAAGCATTAGCTCTTGTTTCTGAAGGCCTTGGTGATGAAGAAGGCATCTCAGACTCTTCAACCCCGCATAACGAAAAAAACTTTCACAAATGGTGAATAACCTTGTGTCATTAGTCATAGAGTGCTACTGCAACAGGGAGCAAAGCTCAGAGAAGCACAATTATTCACATTATATCTCAAACAAAGCAGGCAAAACATTTATTTCATATGTCAATGACAGCAGTAACAGAAAAGTCTATTTCCAAATGAGTGGTGTGTGTTTGGCCAAAACAGCACTGCTGCAGCTACAACCTTCTTCAAGTTATTGTTACTTGTGCTTAGGGAGCAAAGACCCACTACTATTGAGGAAACAGTGCTAGCTTCAGGCTGTTGTCTTCTGCACGCTGTAGCTGTAGCTCAGTTCAAGACAGCTGTAACTCTCTTTTGAGGTATCACAGTACACCTATAAAGATGACTCAGACAATTTCACACACCACCAATGAATCATTAAATGGTACCACCTTCTGGCTACTATCAAACCCACCTGTATAAACCCATTGGTAACTCCACAGTACACTCATCTCAAAGAATCTTTTAGAAGACTGCTGTGCCCTGTTAATACCCACACATTTTGTGAATAAATTAAGAATCTCTCTTTTAGGATTTACTAAGGTGTATTGTAGGAATTATGCTCCTGAAAAGCGACGGTACCTTTCCTACATAGCATCTCTGCTTTTCAGATGTTCCTCAGAAACAGGTCTGATTGACTCAATGTCAACATAACACTTATTCTTGTTTTCCATTTCTTTAAACAGTATAAGTGTATAGCATTGTAAGAATCTTTTTCTTATTATTCATCTATAGCATTGTTTACAAAATTGCAATCAATTTACATTTTCATAATTTCACTTACAGTGTCAAAGTAGTTTCTGAAAAATATTCTAGAAAGGGTTGTGACACTACGGTGTATTTATATTCAGCTGATCATTCTGATTAAGAAAAGGCTCTCCTGAACCATCTACCACAAAATAAATTTACACTCTTTACACGAAATCAGTGAACCTTTCTTTCCTTCAATCAATGGGGTTTATGGTTGCTTTCAGGAAGATAAAAGAAAAAAAAAAAAAAAAAAAAAAAAAGGACTTCTCAGTCCAGCTGGCTCCAATTTTATACAGCATTAAAAAAACAGTAGTGAAAATTGAGTTTGCTATAAGGTGGACACAAGCCATTCAAACCTGGAATCAAAAACTTACATTTGTTTCCAGGAAACACCCCAAATTGCCTCTCACCTTTGGGCACAATAAAACATGGATCTGGGCTTGGAAAAGGCAAGGCTGAAAGACAGCTTTAGAAATTTAATTGTAAGCATCCAGGTTTGTGAGCAGTCCTGCCAGTCTTGCGTGCATTAACCAGTCATTAAGTTTTGTATTTGTTCTGTTAATCCCACAGGACAACTTACTGCTTCTCAAAGCAGATATAGGTGATGGATACTGGCATACTAGGTTAAAAATTAAATGAAGTATGAGGAAAATCTATAATATGCATCTCTTACGGGCACAGCTGCTCCACAATTACTTTCAGGAAGGAGAAAATATTGGTGTTAAACACAATGGTGTATTTTTGTGGCACAAGGTATCTTTTTCTGCAAGCATGGGTGGAAGAACAGACCCCTATGCAATTTCCAGTCACTTGAAACTGCCTAAGCACAGGTACACACACAGAGAAACACACGTACAAGCAACTCTTGCAAAAGACAGCTAATACAAGCTTAGAAATGAACACAATTATAGTCAAATTACAGGTATTTTTGCCAAACCTTCAATACGCCTCATGCTTTAACAAAAACCAACGTAGCCAGAGATTGGAACAAGAGAGGATTTCCAGTTTCCAATAACTACCAATAGAACATTAATTATATGCCTACACACAAGATCCTACTATTGACTATTTCACTGTGTGAAGACCTAATTAGCTGTAATTTTAACACTGTATATCACCCAAGGACAACCACATTTTCTAGAGAAAGCCTGAAAGAAATATTTAGATGAGAATTGAAAAAAAAAAAACCAACAAAAAAACCAACCCTACACACAAACCATCTACCTCAGATAGTGTTAAAAAATGTAATTTACAGGCTTACCATTCAAAAAATGAATGGAAAAAATATAATAAAAGACAAACCATCTGCTGTGACTACTCTTTGCTGTGATAAGAAATAAAAATGGACTTTTGCCAGAGATAGATGCGTGTGAAGAGGGGTGAGATGCCACAAGTGTGTGGCACCCATGGTGGCACTACACAGCAGTCTACGGGGAATGATTCACAGAAGTCCAGGAGACCTCACAACAGAAAGCAAACTAGGGAAATGCTCCCCCATGACTGCTCCCTACAGCTATGACCATTCCGTGCTGAGAAATTGCTGTTGTTGGTATTATCATAGTCACAAACCTGGGCTTTGTCAGCACAGGCCATGTGAAAACACAGAGCAAAAAAAGAGAGACTGTAGCTGAAGCTGTCTGCAATTAAATACAGGATAGGCAGACTTAGAAGCAACAGGAGTGATAGTGAGGGTATAAATCGGGTCAGTGGCAAAACTGATCTCAAAACCTGAATTCTACAACCTGAGCGGAGGGAGGCAATTTTTTAGCATGCCAGAGTAAGGCCCCAACTCCTTCAAGAATACAGGTATTTAAAACAAGTTTTTGTCCTTTGAGTTTCCTCTTTCACTTGGTTCATCAGGCCCTTGAAGAGTATGTCTGCATAGGTGACTGGAGACAGACAAATACCACTCCTCACTCTCCAGATTGGTCAAATATAAGCCATGCAGAAGTGCTAACATAGCACTGAATGAGCTCATTAGGCTGCAGGTCCATCACTGTTTTAATCTGGCCCAAATGGGATTCCTACTAAGTGTGATGAGGATCAGCCCACTCTTCCCCCAAGTGCACATCTCTGCTGACTCTTTGGTGCATTTTAGTCATGCACTGAGTCAGACCCAGGAACTCATCCAACTGAAACCCAGGCCAACAGCAACAGCAAGAGTGGATTTGCATTTGGCCATGAGTGATAGTACTAGCACAAGCAAGAGATCAGGAGCGCATAGCCAGAGGTGAGGCAGGCAGGCTGACACTTTGGCAAGAGCCCACATTTATGGCAAATTAAAATGACCACTGAACCACACCCTTCACCTTGCAGAGAGGCAAGTTCAAGTTAGCTCCAACACAGCTTCACAGTAACACAGGTGAACAGCTCCCAGACAAGGACTGCCTTTGTGTAATAGCTTGTTGAGCCAGGGAAGTGAACATGCTTCAGATGATATTTATTTCTGGGCACTCTTTCCATGACCTACTGCTAATAACTTTGACAACGTTAATCTCACTGGACAGCACTGCAATATCCAAACTTTGATTTCTTAAGCCTTCTTTGTGGACCCAGGACCCTTAGGGAATAAGAATGCTATAATTTCTAATAGCTATACATATAATATAGCTATTATAATGCTAACATTATCCCCTGCAGCAATTATCCCCAACATTTTCCTACAAACATAGCAAAACCAAATAATATAATAAGATAAGCAATAGTCCCTAGATGAGTCGAGCACTCATCAGTGGAGTTTCCCCCACTCCAGTGAGTTACTCTCCACTGTCCTTCAGCTCCACCAACCTAACTCCCAAGTAGTTAGTGAGATCTGTGATATCCCCAAAAAAAAAAAAAAAAAAAAAAAAGGCGGCTCTCCTCCCCTTCTTTTCCCATTTCAAAACACTTGTCATTGGGAAAAAAACCCTGGCAAATTGATCAGAATTAGGAGCTTCCTACATGGAAGAATGTAAGGAAAAAAAATTGAAAAGCCTTTTTACAATGATAGTCTAATGCTGCAGACCGCCCTCTTGGAGCAAGGATCTACACTCTGCCGTGGGACTTGAAAACATCAGTATCCAAGAGATTTCTGAAGACATCAGCCGCTCATTCATGTTCCTCCACAATAACATGCCAACCACACGGCAGTCTCTGTGCCTTTGGTCATATTACCCATATTCCTTGCCACAATCCTTCTGCCCTGTCATTATCCACGTTTTCCCTGCCAGCATCCCCACACCTCCCCAACCTCCCCCACCCACCCATCCACACTCCCCGAGATCCAGGTCTGACAGATCTGAACTGACTTTAGGGAAAGCATGGGAAGTTTATCAGTCAAAGCTACCTCCATAACAGAGCCACAAACTTTGTGCCTCTGTTAACAGGCTATTTTCTACTACTTTTCTGGCAGTCCTTCTCTAGATTCTTCTTTTTTTTGCCCAGCTGACATGATACAGGTTTTATTTATTCAGGCTTTTCTTACATGGTCTTCAAAACGTTTTAAAAATACATTTCTCCACCATTAATTTAAACAAGGCTTAATAGGGTTTATAATTGAAACTCAAGTTGGCAGAAGTGAGGAATTTGCAGCTTTGTTACAGGATCAGATGCATTCTCAAATATCCTCTAAATATAGTAAAAGGCTGGCCTAAATCTGCTATTGCTTCATGTTTAATTCAGATACCTTCGAGTGAGTACATATATTCCCCCCCCCCCATTTCTATTCTCATCACCTACGTATTGAAGTTCATGGTGACTAACTTAAGTAAACACCCCAAAATACAGCGGAAATGTTTTAAAAACTTGTTTCTGCAAAACTATAGTTCATCAGAGGGAGAGAACACAACAGATCTGGAGATTAATGCATTATAACAGGGATTTTATAACTTCTCTAAAGCAACTATCAATGTAATTTTTTAAACTATGTACTTTAAAGAGAATATGAGTACATCATACAGTAATGAACAGAATTTGCACTTTCCTATTCGAGAACATTACAGGTAGGCAGGAAATGATGACACTTTAGATATAGTAGATACAAATGGAAACAAACCCCAGTAGCAGATCTCTGAACAGCCATCAGCTTCTTTTATCAAGTGGAGATGAAGGTTCCCAGAACGCCAGCACACACAGAAAGTTGCACTCTAAATTAATGTACCAAAGCCTTGTGAGCTTTAGTATTAAAATCTTCTGAAAGGCCATGCATTTTATTACACCTTTGGGGTCACCTAATAGTTCAATTTTACACTTAATTTAATACAAATTCAAGTGAACCAGGATTAGAGTAGATACAGATTTTGGAGTACCTTTTTCTAGACTAATAATGACCTTCACAGATAGCAAAACCTCAGTTTAAATGAAAATGCAAAACTAGTCTTTTGACTGAATTTATAGTGCAATATTTCTGGGTGAAGCAACTCCCATTTAGTTTTACTGCTTCCCACTGCAAGATAAGGGTCTGTCATTATTTATTTGTCTCTCCAGTTATGCCCTTAAAAGGCTCCAAGGCAAACACGTAAAAGCAAATTGTTCTGAGTAACAACATTACTGTAAAGGACTATATAAGACAAGACAAGGTCACACGTCTCTAGTTTCTAGAAAACCCAGGATATCCTCACGGGATCCTACAATAAAATTTAGGTTAAATCTTTGTGGTGCCATGTGGGTGGGTGGGCAGCAGGGGCATCCAGTAATTTCCCAATCAAGACAGAAAACAGCACCAAGGCTCAGAATAAGGAGTTCTCCTCATATGATTAAAACTCTATTGCTGCCTAATACTACGCTTCTTTAAAATGTATGGGCCTAATAGCAAGGAAAACAAAAAGGCGAGCCTACCCTAAAATTATATTAGATATTTTTTTTTTTTTTTTTTAAATAGCATCGTACTGAAGATTGCCGGTACCCGGAGCAAACCGGCTGCGAAACAGAGCAACAGCCGCTCACCAGATCCTCTCCTCACTCACAGGGCTGCATTCCGGCTTCAACTCTCCCAAAGGAGAAGCCGAAGCGACGGCTGGGCTGGGGCCGCCGCTCCCCCCGGGGCACCGCCCAGCGCCGGGGGGTCCGACCCGGCCCGGCCCCGCTCTAGCCACGCATAACTCCCCGCTGCCCTGCGGAGGGGCTTGCCCCCGGGGCGCAGTACCTGCCCGGCACGACCCGACCCGGCCCGGCCCGGCTGAGCCTCCCGCACCCGCAGCCGGGCCGGCCCCGCCGCCCCCGGCCGGCTCCCCCTCCCGCCTCCCTCGCCTCTTGGGCATCATCCCTCCATAGCATCGCCTGCTCCTCCTTTCCCCCACCCCCATTTTTGCTTCTCCCTGTTGTCCCCCAGCGGGTTGTTACCTTCAATTACCGCTTTTCCGCCCAATTCCTGTCTCCAAACCGCTGCCCCCACCTTCCCTAGCACACAAGCAACTCCCGGCAAAGAAAAAGAGGAGGGGAAAAAAAAAGAAAAAGGAAAAAGAAAGAAAGGAAAAAAAAAAATAGTTACAAAGCTCTCCTCCCGCTCTGGGTCTGATACTATATATCCGGGCGGGGGGGGGGGGGGGGGGGGGGGGGAGCAGCGCCTCTGCTCTGCCTTCCCCTCCGCCGCTTCTCGCACCGAGCGGCCGCGCGTACCGGGGAGGAGGCTGCCCGCCCGCCCGACCTCCCGGGGATGCGGACCCGCTCAGGCCTCCCGCCCACCCGCCCTCCCGGGGATGCGGACCAGCTCAGGCCGCCGGCGCTCGGCTCCTCTCCTCCGCTTTGCCCGGCCCTGCTTCCGTGCGGCCGCGCTCCGGCTAAATGGCAAGCGGCGTGGCTCTGCAGCAGGAGCCGCTAAACGCGCCAGGCACACCGCGGGTGGGGGGGATCCATCCCCGGCAGGACTCGGCCCCGTGTCCCCTCCGCCCCGCCTCAGGCCGCCCCTTCTTCCCCGGTCCCCGCCGCTGCCGGCATCGCCCAGCAAAGCCACGTTTCGGAGCCGCCTCCCCGCGCAGCCTGCCGCCGCCGTCGCCGCTCCCCCCGTTAGCCGTGCCGCAGGGTACCCGGGCGCGCCGCAGCAGCCCTCGGAAGAATTCGGAAGAGCAGGCGAGAAAAGGCTCCCTCCCTGAGGGCTTCTCTTCTTACCGGGGTGGCGGGGCTCCTCTGCCGGCGCGGCCGCCTCCGGGCTCCCCGGGGCGCAGTGGGCGAGCGGCAGCGACGGCTCCCCAGCGCCTCCCCGAGCCCCTTCCCTGCCCTCCCCCTCCCCCGCCTGCCGCCGAGAGCGGCAGCGCCAGGCGTGAGCGGGCAGCCAGGGGCTGCGGGAAGGAGGGCTGGGCTGCAGCCCCTCCGTCCGTCTGGGGGGCGTAAGGAGACAGCCAGGGAAGGCGGGGGGGGGGGTGGGGGGGGTGGGGGGGGAGGGGGGCGAAAGCTTTCTAAATCCATGACGAAGGGACAGGGCAAGTGGTCCCTCGGGTGTCCTCCAAGGTTATTACACCTCCTTCTCTCTCCGGCCTCCGGCTTAAAAGCAGAATTTACCTCTGTGTTTAAAGTGATCGGGAAGAACGTACACCGAAGCAGTTATAAAATCGGCATGTTAATTTCCTCACGTTGGCTATAGAAGAGACACCCTTAGATATTTTCAACCCAACATGACAATCGGCAAGACGTGGTGCTTTTATAACCTCTTATGATACTTACAGTATGTACAAGCATTAATTAATTTTACCAGGTTGTGTTTATCTAGTTACTGTCTTCAATTTATTAGTGCTGAAAAAATTTATCAGTGCTTTCCCAGCCCCAGAGAGGTTGGGTAAGATGCCCACTGATGACTGAATCAGTCTCAGAGCTGCCAGCAGAACTCCACACACAGAGGGATTAGGTACTACACCTACAGTTGCAGTTTTCTAGCCTCTAGCTCATTTCTTGAGAAACTTAAAGGCTACCAGTGCCTGCCATTTCCACACAAGAGCTCCCTGCCCATGTCTGTTTGCACACCTTGGCACTAGTGTTTAAAGCCTAAGACTAGGTGGAGTCACCGAAGCCTGAACATCTTCGTCTCATTCTGGCTAGTGTCCTTATAGTACATGTCCCACTGCTCTTAATGTGACACCTGGGCATACAGCTCTGAGATCGATGTGGACTATAAAAGTCCAAATTGCCCAGGTCACAAGATCTATGTCAACAGCTCTCCACACTACACCTACAGAGTTGGAGTAGGGTTATATGTGTGGGGTCAGATAGAGCCACTCAGGGAATTCATCCCACTCAAAGAGGTGGGACGTAGAGTATGGGGACTTCATCATTTGTATATATGGAAGAAAGGCTGCTGCCTTCATGAGCAACGAGGTGCTGTCTCAATGGATTGGAGCACTCAACAGGAGAGTGGAAGCTCTGGTTTCAATTTCATTTTTTCCTTTACAAGGAAAAACAACCTACAATTTCTTTTATGGTTGGACTTGATGATCTTAAGGATCTTTTCCAACCTAAATGATTCCATACTTCTAGCAAAAGAGTTTTAGATTCATTCATTGGAAATGTAGTAGGAGGGAACTTGCAAGGACAGAAACTACAGGAAGTGGTTCTTACCTGAGGAAGTCTCAGCTATTTGCAGAAAGTGACTGATGGTTGCTGGGTAATTCTGAGGAAACAGGCTTTTAGTTATCTACATCTCAGGCATATTCTTTAACACAAACATTTGCCTTCACAGATCGGCCAGGCCTCTGTCTAAGCTAAAAAAGCCATACCTGAGCTGCCAGCTGAAGGTGACTGCTTGGCACAAAATGGGGAACAAGTAGACAAAGATGTGAATTAATAGAATAGCCAGTTGGGGGTGATTTTTTT
Source organism: Leptosomus discolor (assembly GCF_034619465.1). Lineage (NCBI taxonomy): Eukaryota > Metazoa > Chordata > Aves > Leptosomiformes > Leptosomidae > Leptosomus > Leptosomus discolor. Next base: position 137,341,641 of record NC_141391.1, read on the forward strand.
TTTCAAAGACCATGATCTTGCAGTCTCAAAAATAACCAGAAGGATAGTTTCTGGGAAGCACAGAATGAGAGCGAGCTACTGCTGGCATTGTCTTTCAGGGCGTCGAATAGAGAGCTTGATAAGCATCAGTTCTTGCAGAAACTCTGTCAGGAGACATTGCATGGGAGACAAAGTACATTCAAATCTACCAACCTATAGAAAATTATTTGTGAAGTTTTGAAAAAGCAGTCAGGCTTGAAGAACAGTTCACAACTAAGAGCCAATTAGGACATTAAACAGATAGCATGTCAGAGACAGTTCATGGCAGTTCCCAAAAATCTCTAGGAAAAAAAGGTGAGAGGATAATTTGGTTAAGGAGATGAAGAAACAAGGAAGACGCATTAAAACAGTGCCAATGTGAGAAGGCTACCCTTTGAACCGATGAATCGAAGGTAGTAATGCAGGTCTCTAATCTGTCAAGGGCTGGGCGAAATCTAGAGGCTTGGCTGAAAACAATGCCTTTTAGCTAGTTAAAGTAGTACATCACAAATGCTTAAAAGGAGTAAAAGATGTAAACTCTCTGGGGTACTCTGCCCTCAAGGAAAAATGAGAGAGATAAGGCTTCATTGTTCTTTCTTGAGTAACTCTCTTAATTCTGTCACCAATTGCAATGACTGAGCTGGAGAAAGAGCTGTTGCAAACCTGGGACTTCAGCGCCTATCACAAGGGTGAGGCATGAGTTTGAAAGCAACCTTGCTAGAGATTGCATATACCTGAACTTCTGTCTAATGCAGCATAAGGAAGATGTAAAAGTAGGAAAGTTGCATTAAAAGATTTGATGCAAAACTGCTTAAGAAAAGTCATCTGACGAGGGTCCATGAAGCTAGTATGAGAAGAATCAGAATAGCACTTCCCTCACTTCCTTTGATGATGTACCCTCACTCTATGTCTAATGGATTACTGAGAGGCAGAAGATCAAGATGAGAGTGAAATGTTTGAAACACATAACTGAGTATCTTTGGGACAGATCAGTCTCAGTACAAGACCGCTCATCTTTTGTGGATGATGAACTAAGAAACTTTACAGTTGCTTCACAGAAATTAGGAAAGGTTAAGCAGCTTAATTCCTGCAAGGTCTGTCAATAATCTTTCTGTCGCAACCTTAGATCTGTACCAGATGCAATGATGCCTTACTGTAATCTGTTGACATAGTCCTACCTGATGTCTCATTTCAACACAGGCCAAAGCACAAACATCACCTGGTGAGGAATTGTGGTTCTTTTCCCCTTCATATGCCAAATTCAGGAATATGGTTTAGCTATAAGAAGTTTTGTTTTGAATAGCCTATGGATTCAAAATGAAGTGTACCCCTTTTGCAGGTTTAACAGTACCTACTGTCTTCTTGAAAGAAAGCTGAAACCCAAGATTAATTTTTATCTCGAGCTTGATTTACCCCCCTTTATATCATTAAAAAGTTAGAAACCTCAAGAGAATGTCAACAAAGCCTTAGGAGCACAAAATCAAGGAAGCACTCAGACTAATAACTTAAATACCTATGAACAAACCTCAAGTCATTCACAGGCCATTAGTGAAAGAATCCTATCCTAGCAAGGGTATAAATGCAAGAGTGAAGTGCTTAATCTGCTCATTTACACACCAAAATAAATTGCATAAAATTTCTTAAGAAATTAATTTGTTGTCAAGTAACTGGCCTAGTTGCAGCTGATCTATGGTGTATCTTAGTTTTACTAGAAAAAAATCCCACAACAGATGATTAGTTTAAAAGCCACTCTGTGATGCTGATGCCTTCTAACAGATGAAGCACTAAAGAAGTTAATTGCTGTTAAAATAAATATCACTGGCAGTAACTCTGTATGGTGCCCACACTTGGTTGAACACCCAAAATCAGTTTAGTACTCATCTCGAGTCTTAAAAGGCTGGATAGAACATTTGTGACTACCTCTTGAAAAATATTATTTCTTATTTTGAGGTTAGCTCTTATCTTGAACATGGAATTACTATTAGCCACAAAAGTCTTTTCAAAAACCTCAGAAATAATAAGCACAGATATGGGGTTTTGTTTGTTTGGTTGGTTGGTTTAGTTTGTCTGTTTGTTTTAAATATGAGCAAAGCAACTTAGTTTGAAGAAAGAATACAAGAGCCCAGAATATCTATAAACTGGGGAAAAAAATATCCAGATCCTTAGGGCTATCAACATACCAGAAATCTAAGGGAATCTAAGGGTAAAGGTTCAGCAGCCGTTTTAATATTACTGCTTATTTTTCTAATAGGAATTGCTAAACTTGTCTGACTGATGAAGTTTATTTTATCCCTTCTTTTTAGTTGCACTCAGCCTTCTTCAACAACTTCTTTTAAGCTTCACTTTTTCATGCCTCATTTCAACAGAGAAAAATACTTTTATTTTATTGAAAGCTTGAGGAAATCTTGTTGGATTATTCCGGAAAGTGTGTATACTCTCAGATAGTAGTACTTCACAGATTGAATTAGGTGTTATGGACCTCAAATACAGTAGAAAATGGGGTCTTCATCCCTAGTTTGTCAGGAAGATCTGACGTCCTTTCCAACAAGCAGTGAAGTATTAACATTTACATTCCTAGTCATTAATATCTATGTGAATCCTATTTGTTACATCTGAGTTTGTCCTGCTTCCCCTATCTGAGACCAGACCTGAACAGAGGAGGCCTCCACTTTACACAAGCGTCATCAAGGTGAGAAATGTAAACTACTTTTCTTCTTCCCAACGTCAGCTACATGAGGGTATGAAGGCAGGGCCTCATTTCAGACAAAGACTTCTCTGACTCTTGGCTTTAGCTGCAGTGCTGACCAGCATCCCTGGTGTACCACAGACATGAGAGTAACCACTTGGCTTTTGACCCACAGAGAGAAAAATGGTTTGCTTTATCTGGGCGAAGATATGTTCTAGTTTCCCCACTTGAGAACACGCTTACAGGTAAATGATTCTGTCTTCTGTTAGATTCTGTTTCTACCTAAGTATACACTACTCAGATCAGCAAAGAGCTTAAAATGTTGCACAATTTGCGGGTTTCACAACTATCTTATAGAGAAGTTCACTGCCTGCTAGTTAGCAGATTGGGAAATCTGGGGTTCATATAGTATCCAGTGGCCCAAAACAAAATTTCTCTTCATTCTCCTAGGGCTCACTGTTACCAAAGACTCTCTTAACCAGGATCAAGGTCTAGTCAAAGAACATCTCAAGAAGCATGTGAGAAAATTCAGGTAGGCAAGGATTAGATCATGTTGTAAAACTCCTTCTATTCACTAAATACACACAGCTTATACTGTTCTCACTGTGTTCCTGGCACAACCTTCATGGTAAGAAAGAGGCCACACAACTCTCAAATGTCACAGCCTCGTTGAAACACCCTTCCCTCTTTCTCCAAGCAAATGGAAAACAGACATTGTGATAACGTTCCTGGTTTTATACTTGCTTGAGAAAGTAAGATTTATCAGAGTAATGAATATGTTGGTGTTCACAAGGAATGATTCATAACATTTTAAAGAAATTATTTTCCTAAGGGCATTTGATGTTTAATTTTGTGGCCTCTTGTTTAGTTAAAAGGACTCGTTTAACAGTAGCAATCTTATACAACAAGTATCGTTTCAAAAATACCCTTTGAGAGAATTCTGTGTCAGTCTTTACCTTGTGCTTCTGTCAAGGTAAGTTTTAATGCCACCTTCCTCTATTGCATCAAAATTATTTTCTTCAAAGTCTCTTGAGTAAAACGGAACATGGAGAATAAGCCAGAGGTAAAGGCAGGTCCAGCCACTGCTCCTGAAGCATCTCCATGCGTGGTAGGGGGGTCCTTTCCCTTTTTTAGGCCTGAACCTTATCTGATATGGAAACATACAGCTCTGCCAATTCCCTTTATTGGTGTAATAGAGAGAGAAGGAAGAAAGGCAGCTGGCAAGACGTTTGCAGTATAAAAACACAATTTACAGAGACTGCTGCTGCTGTCATAATCATACAGTTACTGAAGGAAGACCATCTTCTGCAGGAGCATCCAGGAGATGCTAAACACAATGCACATGTACAGTCCCTCATGTATACACCGTTCAGCATGGGCTCGTTAAGTTCATGATTGAGCTTTCCCAGCTGGCTGCGAAGGATCTTTTAAACCAAATACTTAAAAGGCCATGCCCAAAATATTTATTTCAGTCAATTTTCTAATCATTGCTTGCTTAGAAAACTAAAGCAACTGTAGTAGCACTGCCTTATTTTGAGATTGTATTTCTGACTAAAGTCAAGATAGTACGTCAAGGTCTCAGGCAGAGTTGTTCCAGATACACTGTCAAGATGCTGATCAACTCAAGAAGTAATAATAATCTGTTCAAAGTATAGAAAACAAGTGTTACATGCTTTTTTAGGATAAGATGGAGAAGGATGTAGAGCACGAGAACAGTACTGAGTCAAAACATCCGCAGTTTCCTCTGAAGAGGACTACAAATGCTTTGGTACACTGGGAAACTCATACTACAGGTTCTCAAAACTCACTCTTGAGGATCAATTTTTTTGTTGTTTTGTGTTTGTTTTATTAAAAGATAAGCTTTCTTTGGCTCCTTTCCAGACATCAGTGTTTCTCTGAGAACATCAGTGTTGCCAATGAGAGTGATTCAATCTTTGTGAGGTACTCCCAGCAAAGCAATCATTTTCCGTTAAGCATCCAGAGGGGTAAAGAAATGTAACAGAAAGCACACAAAACTAAGTAACCTTGTTTTTTTGCCCAGAAATTTCCACCTGTAGCTTTAAAAAGTTGCAGCTTGACTTACGATATTTCTGTTGCTTCGACGTTGAAGTTGCCCTGTTACCACTGCAATACAGGAAGGGAACTTCTGAGAGGAACTGATTTTAGGTAATATAGAATCCTACACTTATCCTTTGCTTGCATTTTGATAATATACTGCTCATTTGGATGAAGATTCTGAACCGCAGCTAGCAGGATCACCTGCTCTGAAAGCACATGTATAAAATGGACAGCAGAGCAGCAAAGGTAGTTTAGCTGTCATGAAAAAACTAACTGGGGGTGGAGGCCTATCGGAATAAAAAAAAAAAAAAATCAAATCCAATAACTATTAAGTTTATTCTAAGCCCTGTGTAATGATGTGAGAAAATAATATCTTTATTTAAAAAACTTTAACCAGCTACTCACTCTTTCTTATGGCTGCCCAGCTTTATTGATCTGAGGGACTGGGTTGAAACTTCTTTTACATAATGCTTATTTAGCAACCAGTTGTTAACTGAACACCTGTTATCTCTGTGACTTCCAGTACAGAGTTCTGATATTTCTGACTTAGCAAGCCAGCTTGCCCTCTAATCTTTTCTCCAATATGGTTGTTACTCTGGGCTTGGAAAGGGTATAGCTTCTGCATCTTCTAAAGACGCACGGTTACATGGCCAGTGTGTGCATGTATTACACAACACTACCATCCCATCAGTTTTCAGAGTGCTGCTAATACAATTTCTATTAGGTCAGAGTCATGATCTGTGTTGCCAGATGTGGGACACTGGGCTTGTTGGGGTTGAATACAAGGTCACAGTGAGTCGGCAGGCAGAAAGTAGCAGGTGTTTGACTTGAGCAAGAGCACAGGCTGAACAATGCGCTTATCTTGCCCTGTTAAGCACTGACAAGTACCGGACCAGAGCATCAAGTACTGAAAGGACCTGAAGGAAGGTAAGGATTTGGCAGCTTGCTTATCTTGCAAAGAACAGGACTGATGTGGCAACTGGCAGTCTGTTCGAATGTATTGAGTGATGCCTGGGGTGAGGTGGAAGCCTTGCAACCCCATGCTGCTTCAGTGAAGCCAGAAAAGACCCCACACTTCTATACAGAACAGCTTTTCTTGCCATCACTCCCTCCCCTGCCCTGCTTTTGTTTCTGATCACCAGCCCAACAAGCCTTGTTAAGAGCCGTCCAACACAAGATAATTGACTCAGTTCCCTCCCCACGAGTATAAATCTGGCATTTTAAATCCTCCATTTTGAAGGTGAGAACTCCAACTACCAGACGAGTTGATGGGCCTGGACCTCTTTCCTCCCCAAGCAGAGACACCTTCTTGGTGAGAATCGTGGTAATCAATTATAGTGCTAAAGTATTCATTTGTGCTTGTTTATTATAGTGCTTGTTTACTGTGTGCTTACTTGTTATAGTGTATGTATAATGAATGGTAATCTAATCGTACTCTCTGAAGGAGTTTGGAGAGTAACTGGGTCCTCTCTGAACCTTGTGACTCACTGGGAGGGCCTCCTTCAGCCACATACTCTTGTCATGACACTGGGTAATGGCACAAATGAAGAAAATTAAGCAAATAAAACTTGATTCAGGACTTGTTCACCTGAATTTCTGCACTGCTGCTGTCCATGCAGGAGGCTGGAAATGCACTCACAGACTTGCCTGCACAGAGCTTTCCAGCGTGGTTTTCTTTCAAGGCCGTGGGGACTTCAGCCCACTTGTCCTCACACAAACACTCTAGCTTGTGTCTGTGCTCCACTTCTGTTGATGTGACAGCAGTCACACTGATGTACAGCCCTGCTTTCCTACCCACGCTGAGCCACGATAGGTCAGCTGATCTTCAAAGTTCATGCACCCATTGCTATACCCCACCCTACTTTTACAGTTGGACTCAATGATCTTAAAGGTCTTTTCCAAACTAATTGATTCTATGATTCTGTAGTATACACCAAGTGAGTGAAGCAAACTGAAACGAAATGGAGGATTTGGTTTTTTGAATCATCTTTTAGACAAATCTTAAAATTCTGATTAATGGAGTAACAGACACTTATAATAAAAAAATCAAACTCCAAACAGAAGATTAATTGCCACATATTACAAACAAGTTTTAAAACCAGTCATTTTTCTACTAATATATATTTAGTTCATTGTTGGTTTGTTTGGGGTGGGTTTTTTTGCTTGGAGGAGGGAGGGAATTAATTAATTAATTAAAGTCATGTTGCTTTTATTTTCTTAATACAAGGAATCCATATTTTTCAGTTTCACTTCTTTTCTGATAATTTATTAGCCTTCACCCAAGGTACAGGTGAAGATTAGGGACTCTGAGAAGAAACTTTACAATTAAGCCTACAATTAATGTTTAAAAGTGAGAAGATGATATTAACAGAACTTGTCACCTGTCAGCCTGATTGAATTTACTTCAAACCTGGTGTTTATGATGAAGGAAAATCATAGCTATTCAATGGAAATTGCCAAGAGACTTTGGACAAGTCCATTTCTTAGCAGTAATCTAACCAACTTACAACTTGTTTATGTGGTCATAATAGCCGAGGAGATACAGAAGATGGCAAGTTGTTGAGTGCAAATAAAAAAAGGACAAATGTTGACTTTTAAAAAGAATCATACTAGTGCAAGAACTGCACTGCACAGAATTTTAAAGGTTAAAATATTTCAAGGAAATCAGAAATTTGAAAAGGTCAGACTAATACCATGACACATTCCTGCTGGTCACGCTATTTCTGATACAGGCTAGGATGCTGTTTGCCTTCTTGGCCACCTGGGCACACTGCTGGCCTATATTCAGCCGGCTGTCAACCAACACCCCCAGATCCTTTTCCTCCGGGCAGCTTTCCAGCCACTCTTCCCCAAGCCTGTAACGTTGCATGGGGTTGTTGCGACCCAAGTGCAGGACCCAGCACTTAGATCATTCCCCCCCTGTACTCGGCACTGGTGAGGCTGCACCTCGAATACTATGTTCAATTTTGGGCCTCTCACTACAAGAAAGACATCGAGGTGCTGGAGCGTGTCCAGAGAAGGGCAATAAAGCTGGTGAAGGGTCCAGAGCACAAGTTCTGTGAGGAGTGGCTGAAGGAACTGTGGTTGTTTAGCCTAGAGAAAAGGAGGCTGAGGGGAGACCTTATCGCTCCCTATAACTACCTGAAAGGAGGTTGTAATGAGGTGGGTGTCAGTCTCTTCTCCCAGGTAACAAGTAATAGAATGAGAGGAAATGGCCTCAAGTTGCGCCAAAGGAGATTTAGATTGGACATTAGGAAAAGTTTCTTCACCAAAAGGATTGTCAAGCATGGGAACAGGGCAGTGGTTGTGTCACCATCCCTGGAGGTATTTAAAAGACATGTAGATGTGGCACTTAGGGACATGGGTTAGTGGTGGACTTGGCAGGTTAGGTTAATGGATGGACTCTATCATCTTAAGGGTCTTTTCCAACCTAAATGGTTCTATGATTTTATGATTTGAAATTAGCTGCTTTTTTTTTTTCACCAATTCAACGTCAGCACTGAATACTGAATAACCAGCAATGAAAAGTTATAATACTGCAAAGAATTAATGAAATACTTCAGGTTTTCAGGTCAAATTATGCCTAAGTTCTGTGCATGTCTGAAGTGCCTTACACCACAAAATATCTTGTCAGAGGATGCAGGGAGGCAACTAGGAAAGCTAAGGCCTCCTTGGAGTTAAGCCTTGCAAGGGAGGTCAAGGACAACAGAAAGGGCTTCTTCAAATACATTGCAGACAAAACTAACACTACAGGCAGTGTGGGCCTGTTGTTGAATGAGGCGGGTGCCCTGGTGACAGAGGATACAAAAAAGGCGGAGCTATTGAATGCCTTCTTTGCCTCTGTCTATACTGCTGGAGACTGTCCTCAGGAGCCCCAGACCCCTGAGGCCCCAGAGGAAGTCAGGATAAAGGAGGAGTTAGACTTGGTCGATGAAGACTGGGTTAGGGATCAATTAAGCAATCTCCAGATTAAATACGTACATAAATCCATGGGCCCTGATGGGATTCACTTGCAGGTGCTGAGGGAGCTGGCCGGAGTCATTGCTAGACCACTCTCCATCATCTTTGGTAAGTTGTGGGGAACAGGAGGGGTGCCTGAGGACTGGAGGAAAGCAAATGTTACTCCACTCTTCAAAAAAGGTAAGGGAGAACCTGGCTAACTATAGATGGGTCAGCCTCACCTCCATCCCTGGAAAAATGACGGAACAACTTACCCTTGGTGCTGTCTCTGGGCATATCAAGTGTAAGAGGGTCATTAGGAACAGTCAGCATGGCTTCACCGAGTGGAAGTCATATTTGACCAACCTGATAGCCTTTTATGAAGACATAACCAGGTGGATAGATGATGGTAGTGCAGTGGATGTGGTTTGTCTTGATTGCAGTAAAGCATTTGACACCGTCTCCCACAGCATCCTTGCAGCTAAACTGAGGAGATGTGGTCTAGATGATTGGGTAGTGAGGTGGGTTGTGAATTGGTTGAAGGAAAGAAGTCAGAGAGTTGTGGTCAATGGGACAGAGTCTAGTTGGAGGCCTGTATCTAGTGGAGTCCCTCAGGGATCGGTGCTGCAACCAGTACTATTCAATACATTCATCAATGACCTGGATGAGGGAACAGAGTGCACTGTCAGCAAGTTTGCTGATGACACAAAACTGGGAGGAGTGGCTGACACACCAGAAGGCTGTGCTGCCATTCAGTGAGACCTGGACAGGCTGGAGAGCTGGGCAGGGAGAAATTTAATGAACTACAACAAGGACAAGTGTAGAGTCTTGCATCTGCGAAAGAACAACCCCACGTACCAGTACAGGTTGGGGACTGAGCTGTTAGAGAGTACTGTAGAGGAAAGAGACCTGGGGGTCCTGGTGGACAGCAGGATGACCGTGAACCAGCAATGTGCCCTCGTGGCCAAGAAGGCCAATGGCATCCTGGGGTGTATTAGAAGGGATGTGGTCAGTAGGTCGAGAGAGGTTTTCCTCCCCCTCTACTCTGCCCTGATGAGACCACATCTGGAATAACGTGTCCAGTTCTGGGCCCCTCAGTTCAAGAAGGACAGGGAACTGCTTGAAAGAGTCCAGCACAGAGCCACAAAGATGGTTAAGGGGATGGAACATCTCCCTTATGATGAAAGGCTGAGGGAGCTGGGTCTCTTTAACTTGGGGAAGAGGAGACTGAGGGGTGACCTCATTAATGTTTGTAAATACGTAAAGGCCGAGTGTCAGGAGGATGGAGCCGAGCTCTTCTCAGTGATGTCCAATGACAGGACAAGGGGCAACAGGTGCAAGCTGGATCATAGGAGGTTCCATGCAAACATAAGGAAAAACTTTTTCATAGTGAGGGTGACAGAGCACTGGAACAGGCTGCCCAGAGAGGCTGTGGACTCACCTTCTCTGGAGACATTCAAAACCTGCCTGGATGTGTTCCTGTGTGACCTACTCTAGGTGGTCCTGCTCTGGCAGGGGGGTTGGACTAGATGATCTTTCGAGGTCCCTTCCAACCCCTAACATTCTGTGAGTCTGTGATTCTGTGATGCCAGCCAGAAATAGGCTCCTTGTCACACGAGCCTTAATACTGCTTTTTTAACCATAGGACGTACAATGCTTGTAAGGAGTCCAAAGGTTTCTTGATTGGCTGATCTGTTAATTTGTAAATCTCCAGGTGACAGACACATGTTACCAGTTTTCTGCTATAGCATATTTTTTATTATTTCCCCCAATTATTTTGATCTTTAGCCAAAATATTATGATATGGAAAGCAGATTTATACTGCACAGAAATATGAGCTGACAACAACCCAATATTTCCCGTGTTTCAGAAATGAGACTGAGCTTCAAAAGCTTTGCAGAAGTCAAGTCAAAACTCAGTTCTGGGATATGCATTTACAAGGCTTTTTCATTTTACTGTATTTTCCCATCTTTGAATACAATTACATACAGATTACAGGAATAAAGTTATTATGAGAGGACATCTAGTGGTAATTTGCAGAAGTTCAGGGACATACACTAGGTATTCTGAATGCACTCAATTCTTCATATATATGAGACCACGTTATCCATTATTCCCTACTGACATCTAGGTTATGATATGGAGTACCAGATATTCCTTGAGAATACTAGAGAAAGTGTCAGATATCTTGTCAACTAATCTAAAGAAAGCACAAGCCTACTTTATTCATACAATTAATACAGAATATTGTAAAATTCTGCTCACACCTTTGGGGATGAAGGAGTGTTCTGTAACAAAAGGGCTTAGTGTCCAAGGCCACTATGCACTGCCAAGCAAGACTGAGGCCAGCTATGACAAAGCTGCACAGAGCAAAGGCAAGATGGTCTAACCTGTAGTGAGCTACAGTGTGCGCGTCATAGTTCCAGATTTGGAAGAGCAATAGCGATGAAGCTGAAGGCAACTGTGCCGTAGTGCCATATTTAGACAAGGAGGTCTTTGGCAGTGATGGAGCCATCACCCACTTCAGTGCAGCGGCATCTATATAAGCTAAATAAATGAACAACCCAGAGAATCAACTAGAGGAAGCCAACAGCCAGGTGCAATAGCACAAACAAGAAGATTATAGTCCAGTAAGCATACTGGCATCAAATGCCTGAGGCCTGGTAGGCCATGCAAGATGGTTTGAAAGCCCGTTCTCAATTTTCTGTAATATTTCTAATGCCATTGTAAAACAAGAGAGAAACAAGATTAAATACTAGCACAAAAGACAGTTAAAGTGAATTGCAAAAAGGGAAGATAGAGCAGATGTCTTGCTTGAAGCTTGCCAAGAAAGGCAGGTCTGGTGGAACTACCAGGGAGTGAGTCAGTAGGAACATCGTTCAAGGGCTAGCTGTTCTTGTATATCTGAAGTATTTCTGCTAGCAAAGATACACATTAGTATTAAAAAACTCCAGATCCATATCATAAATACAGAGTTCTACTGCAATTTTGTATACCAAAGAGAAAGTTTTTAACACATTCGTTCATCTAATTTCCTGGCTCTCATTTCTATGTCTCATTTGGCAGTATTAATTTCTTACATGTCCAAATGTTTTGTCTTTGTGCAGTTTGATAGCACAGGCTCTTCCTTCAAATATTTTCTGGTCCTTACTGGCATTTCTTCCTGATGTAATCTTTGCCATAAACTGTCTTGGAACGAGTAGGGAGTTTCAGCATTTCAGGAAAAGGACTCAGTGTGGCAAACTCTCAGTAAACCACTAGAAGCAGGGTTAAAATGCAATTATACGGTAAATATTATTAATTACCAGGCTCCAAAACATCTATAAAGTTCCAGAACAAATGACGGTTGTGTGATCTACGGTACAGGGGCTCACCTACACCTGACCATTAGCCGCCCTTTGAAAAAATATTTTTTTTGTTGAGATGTAGAAGAGCATCCCGTGCAAGATAAGAAAAGACTAAAGTGAAATTGAGACAGTGATAATGATTCAAGAGAAAAAATAACAACATGGAAAGTGTCAGACCTCAAGATAAAACACCGTAAAGTCAGAAGGTTACTCAACAAGAGTAAGGATGATCTTGTTTAAATAGCACAGGCCAAGAGTTTCCCACTGCATTGTCAGCTGTCCGGCCTACACACTCAAGAACTGCCTGCATGGGAGTGGTAGGCATACTAGTGCTTAACCTAGTACCATATTGGTTCTAGCTATCTACTATGAGTATCAGGCAATAAGCAATGATGTGTACCTAAAAGTATAATCCTGCTTGCAGGAACTATGAACATAAGAAAAGATGCTCAAATAAAAGCAACCACTTGACAAAGGTTATGGCAGCATTGTGTTACAGAGAAAACATTTTTTTTTTCTTTCCTGTGGTCAAAAATGGTGATAAACTTTTGATTTTAAAATAAAATTCGGTTTAATAGCTTCCAGTTTAGTGGCTTTGATTCTCAAGTAGCCTTCTCAAGAAGATATGTGTTGCTCCTTTGGCTCTGGAGATGTCTATTCCCAGCATTTGCCTGATCTAACTCTTCAATAAGAAGAAACAGAGAAAGGAATACATTTGAATAGATCTCTATCCTTTTGCTATTGACAAAAAAAAATAATAACCTAAATCAGTGAAAATGGGTGTGGTTTTTGTGTTTTAAGGGAGTCTGAAGCATCAGTGCTTAACATTTACTTTTCTTTAATGGGATGATGGCATTGCAGGCTTAAATCACATTCTATGCATCCCAAAAGTCAAATCCTTGGGCTGCCTGAAGAACTTAACTAAATAAACCCCTTTATTAGCAAATGATTGAACCTAAGAAGTTAAATTTTCAGCTTAAATCCCTCTTATGAGCTTCCTTTGTTCATAGTTTTCACTGCAGTAAAATATTCAGTCCTTGTGCACATCACAGTAAACACAGATGAACCAAGATAGATGCTGTTTGACAAAAACGATTCTTAAATTACTAATTATGCAGGACTGTGGAAATAATTTGCCAGAAATAAAACTGAGATTAAGGGGTTTTCAGTTTTCAATTTTTCAGAATCCGACAGGCTTCTCAGCTATTTTGGTTATTCTCCTTAAAACTAGTCTGGTTTTGAACTAGTAAAAATCCAAATATGATGACCAGAACAAAAGGAAGAAATCATATCCAACCTACTGTGCAACTGAGGCAAAGATCAGAAAGCTCAAGTACCAGTAGTAATTTGGACAGAGATGACTTGATGGTTTGGTTTTGTCTTTTAATTATCACTCAACAGCAACAGAGTAAGAGAAAATATATCTATATATAAACATTTTAATCCTACACATTACATCACAGACATGACTTTCTTGGCTCAATGGGATAATAGATCCAGTTATCAATATTTCTTTCTCACATGCTACGCAGGATATTTTCGTTCTTAGTCTGGTATCAATGTTTTGTGTCACATTGACAAACGATTTTTTTGCCTTAAGCGAACATCAATGATAGCATACAATGATAGCTCCATTCCAAACCAGCTACTTCATTCTCTTCTATACTGCTGTATTTAGTTACTATAGCATGATCAGGTATCATGAATTAATGAAAGATCTAGCTTTTGGTATTAAAAATTAATTTGTATTTAGACTAGTTAAACAATGGAATATACCTGCAGAAAGGAGTGTTCCTCAAGAGATATCCATGTATTTTATTTATTTTCATTTGATGGCAATTTTTCTAGTGCTGCACAAAGGCTGGTTAAGCCCTTATCTGCCAAAGTCAAACATATTTTGAGGGGGTGGGATGGGGAAGGAAGAGGGGAGAGATCCTGAAGGTAGTCAGTACTCCATTAGAAATAAAGAATAAGTATTTATTGAAGCATGAGGGTCAATGGCTTTAAAACTCATTTTGAGACATAAAGCAAGCAAGGCAAGGTGATGTTACTCATCTCCGTCACAGGCCACCACGTGCACACAGGAAATAACAGAGCACCGAGCCCAAAATAACTCAGGAAGTCATGTGTGTGTGGACTTCCAGAAATTCCATTGTCTATTAAATCCTACCATCTCCTCAGCTTCCAGTGATGCTGATCAGATTTGTGATGAGCTTTGTTACTCAAGCCCTCATTTTGACTACATTGTGTTACAGTGTTCTGCAGTGACAGAAGTTGATAGGATGGCACATTGAATCAAGATGCGTCAAATCTCGACTAAGGTAACACAAGTCAGTCGTTAGTAGGCAATATAGCAAGGCACTAAGTGGCCATTCTCATATGGCAAGGAGAGGGAAATGTGTTGGCCTCCTCTATACGTAAATACTTCCTTACCAAGTGCTTTTTGGGCTATCAGGATGCATGGCTGTTGCAGAGCGTATACAGGACTAGAAACACATTTACTGATAATTGTGGTGCTTGTCAGGCTCTACTGCTTCAACTGTACAGGCATGGCCACAGAAGGTTTCTGAGTAGATAAATCTGGATTGAGTTTTAGCACTTAGGAATGTAAAAAATTCAAAGCAAAATAAAACAAAAAAGAACTCCAAATTGCATGTGTGATTTTGTAATTAGATACTGAGAGTGCCCACCCCACACTTCTTACATAAAAAGAAGGTGTATGAACATGTGAAAAATAGGGAAAGCTTGAGAGGATGGTAAATTTGCTTGTCTGTCATCGTACAGAAAAACAGAGAGGAAATTAACTTTTAGAAATTACAGATAACAGATATAGAAAACAGAGAAACCAACAAAACAATAAGATTGCACTGATTTCACTATTAATGAGGTTAAAAAGTTGGACAAGGGAAAAAAAATTGAAATTAAGTTTTAAGAGGTTTTGTTGTTTGCAGCTCTTTTGACTTTAGAATTCCTTACATAACGAATTCTGGGACCAGAGGCAATTTCAGCAATCCAGGCTTTTTGCAGGATTACATCTCCTACTTCTGAATAAAGTCTGCGAAAAAGATCAGATTTCGTAACAAAGATGAATATATATATAAATTTTGTGAGTAAAGGCAGTACTTGAGCTGAATTATTCCATCATGTCCAAGAGGATGCTTAAGAAGAAGAAAAAAAACCCCCAAAAATCCCAGGAAATGCTGTTTGTGTGGGAAGTAGGAAAGGCAAATGCTTAAGATGCACAGGTGTGCTTCAGTAAGATGAGTATATTATTGATTTTTACTGCAATAACAGCCAGACCTCAATGATGTGTCAAGGCTTTACTGGATGAGGCACTGGACAAAGCAAGAGAAGAGTCTGCCCCACCAAGCTCATAGACCCCTGGAAGACAGACTCTGCAGTAGTAAAATGCTGAAGTGGATTGCAAGCATGGGGCGTGGTGACATTCACAAGAGTTGCTAGCACTAAAGCTATATGACATTTTATTTGATGTAGGTGGCATGATTTTGGTAGCAGGGGGGCTGCAGGGGTGGCCTCTGTCAGAAGAGACAAGGTGCTGCCCTGTACCAGGGACAGCCTGTCCTAGATGTCTCCAATGGACCATGACCATAGATGGACACATGAAGGACTCTATTGCAGCTGTGCTTATGTCTCCATGTATATGTATACGTATGCTTATATACTTCTCTGCTGTCATTTTACCTACCCCCACTCTAAGCTTAGACCTTGCTCTTCCCCCCAGTATGGGAGCATCCTTCCTCTTACCAGGCTCTACCCAAACCCAAATGGCTCATGTTTTAGACTATCCATCCTCCAGTGTGGGTAGCAGTAAGAGTTTAACCTCCTCTTGCATCAACTTGATTTCCAACTCCAGCCACACTTTGCTCTATGTGACAGCGTGATCTGTACTCTACCCTCGCCTGTCTCACCTCAGTAAGCATGCAGCTCTTTGGAACCTCTTCCAGAAAGCATGTTTAAAGCTGTTCTTCAGAGTGGCCCTCCATTTGAGACCATGTCAGATATGTATGTCTCCTCTTGACATATTTTAGATCCATCTGAGCACTATTATGTATCTCCCCATGCCTAAACCAAAAGATCCTGTTGAACAACCCCATTTTGCTGCTACTGAGAGAGGGGAGACAAGCTTACCTTCTTCTGTTGGAAAGCCCTTACCACAGAAGAAGGCTGATTGAGGAAAAGCCTCTCTCTTTTGGGTGTTTTGAATAGAGAGGTAGAAAGTGTTCCAACATCACAGCACAGTGAATATGTCCTGGCATAAGGCAGGGGTGTTTAGCGCTGGGGCAAAGGTTTCCATTTTGAGAGTGAAGTTCAACATTTGCAACTGATGCTACTGCTTCATTTAAAATATATAAATGTCTATTATTTAAGGAAATAGACTCTGTTACACATGTTTTTATAGCATTATGACGTATGAAAAGGTGTCAGGAGGATTTCAAGTAATAGTTTCTACTACCTTACAAAATTTTCAAAAATTGTAAAGATTTTTGAATCTGTATTTATGCTTCAAAAATAATTTTAGCTTTCTTCCCGGTTTAGCAGTGAATATCCAACAGCTGCCAGTGGAAGTAAGCAGGTTTCAGTTGTGAGAACAAAACAGTTGATGTTTTAAAGGCTGCATCCGAAAGAGTTTTGTTCTGCCTGGTGACCAGGGGGAAGATTTTCAAAGATCAGTATGTAAGCTGGAATTTAACAGGAATCAAGATACCCGTACAGATTTAATTCGGTGGTGGTGGGGAGAGGCTGAAGAGACCCATAGAAGCTGTTAGACTCCACCTGGGATGGCTGGTGGACTTTTGAATTATCTGACATGGGCAGAGCACCCCGTCTCCATCCACCCTGTCTTGTTCAGTTCACAGCTAGGTCTAGCTTTGCAAAATCTGGCTTAGAAATCATCCCCCTTAAAATCTGTACTGTAAAATGCCACGAGCTCTCCTTCGTGAAGGTATGGGGTCTGATGAAAAAAGGAAGGTTATTTATTATCCAGCTTTCAAAGAAGTATGAGAAAACAATTGCCTACCCATCAGAAGAAAGATGCATTGCATGATTCAGCTTTCCTGTTTAGTTGCTGACAGCAGTTTGGGTCTGAGGGCAACAATGCTGAGGTATTGAACAAAAGGAAAAGATGGTTCTGAGTGGCCTTGCCTGCTGATGACAGGGTATCATTTAAAACTTTCTTGTGATGGTGGGGTAAAGAGCAGGGAGTATGAGTCTTCAGGACATATGCAAATGTCTTACATTTATTGGACCTCCAAAGTATTAAAAAATAATTGTTTGAATGCTCCTCATCATTAGGCAGAAAGGAAGGGAAGTCCTAACGGAGGCAGGATGACAACTTTCCACTCTGAAGGGGAAAGTTACTTGGCAACAGTGGCCTCTCTTTTCCTGGACTCCTCACAATCCTCATCCCTACCAGTCATCTGGCATGGGCTTTGAAATATCAAATCATCATTTTTCACTGTATTCCTAGCATGACATTTTGTTCAGCAGAATTTCATCTGGTTTCTGTGGCATTTTGTTATTTTTTAATGAATGTTAGTGAGATTTTCTTAAAGGGAAATGGGAAAAAAAAAAAAAAAAAAGAAAGAAAAATTGAACTTCCGAGGTAAAGAAAAAGAATAAAATAAAAAAATGGAAAAAATAAAGCAATGAAGCAAATTATCTCTAGATTTTATGTAAACCCCCTATATCTTCACCTACTTAGAACTAGTATTTTAAATATTATCCTAGCATCTTACACTTGAAATGTCAATATGGAAGAGCAGAGAATTAGTATCATGTTGACAATGTAAGAAATATGAGTAACTGAAACGAAGGTTGCTAAAATGTTTAAAATTAAATTTGTCATTCTTCATTCATACTGCTTTCAAGACTGAATTCACATGCATGAAGCGATACCACTGCTAAACACTTATCATCACTATTGCTTCAGTAACAATGTGAGGGTTCAGAGTACATCTGTGAAATGCTGCAGTCCAAGGAGGAAAGGAAGGGAAATCTAACATAATTCTCCTGGGACTTCTGAGGGAAGAAAAAAGAGCACTCCTGCCATGACTTTAAACTGCAGTGAAGGTGTATGCCTTCTCTGTTCATCACTACAAAGCTCAAAGCCATATGAAAAAGAAATCTAAAAACTTCTTCATATAGAACAGTATTTTTTGCCATACTACGGAAAAGCAAAAATGCATATACACAACAGTGGTTTGTAAGCATACATCAGGTAATCATATGACGCAGCATTAAATGTGTTTAGTAAGGATTCTGCTGGTGTTTGTTCACTGGGGAGGATGTACTTCTCAAGCTTTCTGCTGTTTCCAAAGCAGCATTTCTTGCATGTCTCTGGTGATGTGTTGTCAGTGTTTGGGGCTCCAAAGTAATAATATCTCTGTGCTGTAATGAAAATATGTCCTTGGGGTTAACATGCTCACATAATGAATTGCTTCTAATACACCTTGTCTGACTAAGCCAAAGCTTTGATCATTACTGAGCACAGAAGAAGAACCTTTTATATGGTGAGTGGGGAGGCAAAGTATCTAGTTGTTATTTTTGACTGCTGAACATTTACTATGAACTCTTTGCTTTGTTTTGTTTAAACTTCAGTTTCTCCCTCTGGAAAATGAATATATTAAAATGTGTCAGTCTCAGAAATGTGACAGGAGGATTAATCAATCTGACTTTATAAAAATTCTCAAATGGAACATGAGACAACGGGAATTTCTGAAATTGTTTACTTCCAGAAACTTTTTTCTTCTTTGGCTGCCTACCATCTTCAAGTATATTGCTCCAGCTTTTATGAAACATTTTTTTAAGCTACAGATAATTTAAAGCAGAGGAAGATTCTAAAAATACTCCCAATGTGTGAATATAGTCCCTCAAAGTTTATTTTCTTAGCTGTATTTGCTAAAGCCATAGCAGTTTGGGAATGATGTAAAAATATACATGAAGACTTGCAGACATTTTTGTGACATATACTCTTCCTGACAAACAAAAACTGTGAACATTTACAAGTGTATTAGCTAAAACTGTAGAGCTAGGTATAAGTTCATGCAGATATAAAGGTCTGTTGGATGAAGGTCTAAATTCTTTTTGAAAACATAGGTTGCTATAAATAAGCAAGACTACTTCTGTTTTGTAAGAATAAAATCTGTGCATACACCTAAGCAAGTAGACTTCCAGCATTTTGCAAAAAATGTGAAATACCTTGTTTATGTCATTCTTTCTGAAATTCAAAGGAATTTCCACAAAAGAGACAGCATACTTGTATGGACATGTATGTCCCAGCAGGGCTCTAAGGAAAGCTAGGTAAAAATTATCATTTCAGTGGAAATATTAACAAAAGATAAACCTTGGACATGATTTTTAGAACTGAGACTTTTGAATCATGCCTAGTGGTAGGTTTGGCAGATTGAAAAAGGAGACAACTGAACAGAGAATGCAAGAAACCTGCCCCAAATTCATTATTAAATGGATTAAGACCAAAAAAAAAGAAATCTGTAGAGCAGGAAAAAAAAAAGAGGCTTGAAAAAGCCTCATTGGGCAGAAGATGCCCAGGTGGCTTGGTAACAGGCCCCAAAAGGAAATACCAGGTAAAGATGCTGTTTCAATTCTAACTGTGAGTTCAAGGGAACAGTTAACAGAGTGAGTTAAATATATGACTGTCAGTGGTGATGTTTAGGTATACGTTTTCGTGATTTTCGGCTACCACAAACTGCATCACGTTCTGAGTCAAATTTAGTATCTTGGGTTGGGACATCTTCTGTCCTTGGAGCTCCATTCTTTCAGATTCTCCAAGGAAGGCACTTTTCTTCTCCAGATCAGTATTTTAACTTTTGTTTTGTTTTGGTTTTTTGTCTTTTTTTTTTTTTTTTTAATTGTTCTGCTTGTTGCTGTGAGTTAGATTGCCTGGAAGCAGAGCTTTTGTGACTCAATCATTTCTATATTCTAAGTGGAGATGGAGAGAGGGGAAAGAAGTAGCATGAATAAAATGTAAAAATAAAATGTATTGCTTTGTCCATCCTGCTTGAAATGCCAGATTAAAGTCTGCTTGATTTAGTTCTTTTTTCCCCTTGTTCATCTAACAAACAGTTTCATAACACCGTGTTGAAAATTTTATTTGTACCACTAAAGCCTTGCATCTCAGTAGGCATTGTTAGTACTATGACACGAGCTTTAAAAGCTCAATATCATGAACACAAATCTTCTTAAAGATGAAAGCTTTCATGTGCATTACTCCTGACTCTATTTAACTCTAAAGCACTTTCACTAAATTGGAATAGGTTTCCTATTCATTTCTTGAGCTACTGTGTTTAAATTAAGCTTCCTCATGGTCCGTTTAGTTTTACTACCTGTACTCTAACAACTAGACCAAGAAACATGAAGAACTGGAAATCATGCCTGCTCGCTGTACCCAGCTCTGCCATCCCTCTAGAGATCCTCGCTGTTTCAATTTCCTCAGGAGAAAATTTCAGATATTTAAGGCAATTTATACCAAGTTTGTGATTGTTATTAAATTCCAAAAGGTTGGCTTGTGTTTTATATTTTATCATACCAAATTCCAATGCAAGTATAAGGACATTTTTCAAGTGATAAGTTTATTGCAGCTCTTCTGTGAGAAAAAAGCCAGACAGATCATATAATCCAGCTGTACAATAGAGAACTCTGCAGAGATTTATTAGTAGAACTGATCAAAATTTGCATTTCTATTTTCTGATTAAGTTTTGAAATTTGTCTTTGTTCAAATTGAGTATGAAAGCAGCTTGTGGAAACAGCTTTCCTTTGGTTTGTTTTGCAGAGCTCAGAAAATGTCATTGAAGAAAATTGCTTTAGGGAATTCGCCATTTTTAAAATTGCAGTTTGAAATATGAAGTGTCAGCTGGAATGTTATATTTTTAAAAAAATATTAGTATTTAATGATTTTTCTTTAGCAACAATAACATTAGACCAATAGTACTGCTGATGACCTAACTTGATGTGAAATAAACCAGTAGAGATTCTTTTAATCATTATGGGCCTTTGTCTCTTAATGGTGACTGAGATACCTTCTTCTCTAAGTCAAATAACAATCTATTAGACCATTGTTACAAGTATTAATACAGCATAAATGTGCAAGTGTTTAGAAGGGAAAAAAGAAGTATTACATTTGGTACTAATTAGCTACAGATTTAATTATCTTGTGAAGAAAAGGAATATTCAAGTATTATATAACGACATTGAAATAATGCAATACATCATTAAGATACAAATCATGCAAAAATAAGACCTCATGCGTAAACAACAAAGCTATGTCTCGACTGAATATTGTCTATGTTAAACAATTCTTTTGAAATATACAGTTTTCCTCTTTATCTGGTTTGCTCAATGCTCTTGAACCACTCCATTCATTCTTCCCTTCCACTCCTTGCGCAGAAGGATTCCTCAGCTGGAGTACATGGCACTCTCATCCAGATTCCCACATGTAATTGTCAAATATATCTTTCTAAGCAGGAAAGTAATAACCCAAGATGTCATCCAAGCCTCAGTCTGCAGCCACCTAATCTCATCTCTGAATCTCCATTCAGACTCTCTTTATGCCTCCTACTGTGCTGTCTTTGTATGGAGACAAATCTGTCACACTACAGAGCACTGAGAAAATAGCAAGGTCACCTTTAACTCTACATGGTTTAGGAAGAGTTCATATATGCTTAATTTGTGTTGTAAAAAAATGACTAGTAAAGAGAACATCTTATCCAAGCGACTGCGGTGGCCTACGTCTGAACTGAGTAAGAACAAATGAAAGAGAACACAAACAAATGAGAAAACCAAAGTAGGATAACCCTCCTCTCCCTCCAGTATTATTCATTAGCTAAATAAAAATTTGAATTTAGATAATTACTGAGCAAGTTGTTCCTTTTCAGGAAAGGAGCGGGATGGGAGTGGGGGTGGTGTGCTTGTGTGTGCATTGAATTTCTGTGAAGTACAGATCATGATCAGAGTGAACAATTAGGATAGTAAATGATATATTTAATCTTTTTTTTTTTCTTTCCCCCCCATAACAAGTAGCTTCAGACAGAGCAGACCTGTCTTCACATAGCCTGAGGCTCCTCCAAAGCTGACAGTGCATCAATTCAGTCCTGAACGGCACTCTGGAGCAACTTCTCTCTTTTTCCTCATCCGTAAAGGAATAATCTCATCCTATGATCCATGGATATTCTAAGGGTGCTGCAAGGTATACCTAAGAACAGCAAACCTTTTCACGGTATATTTAAATTCTGTTTACAGGATTTTGCACCTGCAGTGAAAAATTGTTAAGGACTGCAACTAAAAGAAATTGAAAATCACTGCACTGGATACAGCTTAATAAGATTGTCCTTGTGGATCTAAATTTAGCTGCTGTGAGAAAGCCTTATGTAGAGTTTTCCAATTTCAAATCTGTGCAAACATATAAGATTTAATCAATGGAATTAACTCTGTTAGGTGAAAACTTAGATCATCCTGCAGCATTGCACTGCATGGTCTGATGCACTTACATAGCAGTTCTAGGATGCTCTTAGCTACCAATGCCTTCCTTTATACTCTAGTTTCAGCTTATTACCCTGCTATGTTTTAGTAGACTCTTTTATTTTTCCTCTTAAAAGAATTCTTTGCTGCCATCTACTTGGGACAGCCAATTACAGCAGCACAAAATGCTACTGGAACAGAATAGTAGCATCTAACCTCCACTTGAATAAGGTACAAAGCAATGGTACAGATATTTTCCTCTGTTCTTTTTCTTTTCTTGAACCCCTTTTAATTACAGTCAAATTCACTCAGCAGAACACTGAGGTGACTATACTACTGCTGTATAGTTAATCAAAAGCAGGTTTTGATAGTGCTTAAGCAGGGCACACCTCCATTGAAACCTATGATAACTTACAGTTGCTTTGTGCATTTTGGTTTGCGGAGATTCATTTTCCATTTTGCTTTGTTACGTTTTTAAAGCAAGCTACACTAAACTGCACCACAACCTGTTAGCTTAGTTTTGATCACAGTGACAAGGCTCAGTGCTTAAACCTCCCAAACAGCATTTTGGCGAGGATATATATGTTTGTGCCACAGTCCCTGTCCCTTTGCACATGCAAGGATGCAAGCCAGTAGTATTGTAAATGCAGGAGAATATCTGTGCGTATATGAAGAGCTATTTCTTCCTAAAGCTAGGGAGAATACATCAGAGGTGTTAATTCACCTTATTCACCAGCATAGAGGAGTGCAGCCACAGTGAATGCAAGGGATTCACCACTGAACTACTTTCTCCATCATGTGGCCTTAAAGGTGCACCTAGGAAATGCTCATGAGGGATGAGAAGCGTGGTAACAACTCCCTTAGTCTGTCTAGTTAACTCAGTCCCAGCCCAGACAGAACACTAACCTTCTAGCTCCCTCATCCATCATCAGCACAGTTGGCTCTGTCAGTTTTTGCAGGGAGGTCCAATTAAACTAATGGCAAAAAAATACATTAGTTGAGGAAACAAAGGCTTCTTTCCCCTTTCTGGGTTTACCTTTGCAATGCTCAGGGTGTGTAAGAACAGCCCTGCCTGATGGCTGCGACTTGTTTTGTGGACACAAGAGGGTGAATGAACTGTAGTGTTTTGGAATGTGGCTGCTTTAGAAAGCAAACCAAGCAAAAAAAAACAACCCCAAAGAAAAAAAAAGAGGTGTTCATGTTAGATTACTTATCAGCCAACTCCTGTTAAATGACAGTGATAAGGCAACTTGTTTTATTGAGGATTGGAAGCTTGAGCTGTCACAATTAATTTGATGTGCTTGATGGGCAGAGGTGGTGAGAGAAGAGGTCGTGCAGCCTCTTCCCTATCATGTGACACACAGCGCGCATCCCACCAAATTATCCCAATAGAATGGAGTGAGCTAACATACCTTTTTCACACACACACTTTGTAGCTAACCTTTCCATGAAAGTAGGTTCCTTTCAACAGGAAAACAGGACATCATATAAGTAAGAGAATAATTTAGGGGTCTTTTGGGATCCGTACAAGTGCAGAATCTCATCAGTCCTCTAAAATTATGTTCAGAAAACTACTTTTTTCAACGATAACTCTTAGCCTAAAGACTAAGAATAACAAGAGAGCAGTATCACATGCGCTGCCTGTATTGCCATTACCTGTCATATGCATGACCATGTGTGATTTGATGAATGCTACCAGTAAGCATCAGTGACAACCATTTTTGGGATGTTTTTACTACTCAAAAGCAGTTAAGAAAATCTTTTACCAAGGGATGTGAAGTGTGTTGCCCATTCCAATATTTTTTTTTAAATTTATTTAGATAAACTTAGGGACTTTCCTATTCTGAGGTCAGTAGTTTCAGTTTATCTGATCTGTTCCTTTATTAGCAGGGAAATTCTGTGAGAAGGTGATGCTTATCTTCATCAAAACTTCTTGTATCACACTGGCCAGTCATATCCCACAATAGACTCTGGAGAGTGTTTCAGAAACCAAGCTTTCAGACATCTCTGTAGGCTGCTGAACACTGCCTAGTAGCCCCACTTTTTAACTTTCCTGATTTGTGCTTGGTACCTGCAGCATATGAGGAGTCAAATGTGATTGGCTTCTTTACAGAATTTGTGTGTGAGGAGGAAGAGAGGAGGAAAGAGTGAATGAGAAAAACCTCACAAATAATGAAGACAGAAAAGCCCCACAAAGCATCCAGAAAAGCCCTCAGAGAAACAGAAAAAAATGACATAGTTAACAAGCATGAATTGTCCAATGATAGACAGGAAAGGAACGTTGGACAGCATACAATCTCCACGTAACTTGTGAAGGACATACAAGAAATGGTGCTTTGTAAGGGATGTGCTGTGTCTTCCTCTCTTCTCCTGCATCAGGTCACATCACAGATAGCTGACTAAAGCACAAGGGCTGCCATCAGATCTCACTAGACCTCCATTCCTCACTGTAGGACCTCCCCTTTGCCCCTGGGATTCCCCAGAGCTACAAGGGCTCCCTAGCCCATCTCCAGACCTACCTTTGGAGCCCAGGGCTCAGGAACGACGTGGCATGCCAGGTATAGGACATTCTGGCAGCTTGAGAGGTGCTCAGAAGATGGGCCAGATGAGCAATTTCAATGCTGAGCACACAGCCAGGTCCACGCCAGATCCCAGAGGTGTCTCACAGATGCCCCACAGTACCCTTGCCCTGGGGAGAACACAGAACCCTGATGTCTCTATAAGGCGTTGACTTGGTGGCCCGAGACCACTGGAAAGCCAAGAGACTATTTTCGTATGGCTACTATCCCTGAGCTGTGAGAGGCTGGAAAAACACAAGAGGATCCTGATTCACAGTAGTTTTGGGGCAGGGGGGATAGAGGTCTGAACTTTAGATTCTTTGCAGCTGCTCTATACTGAGCTCCTGCTATGCATGCATAGATACGGTGTGAACCTTTATGAGTTCACCTCCACGACTCAGCTTTCCTTGTTACCCATACCAACATGTGAAGCCTTATGTGCTCTGTCTCATGTGACGAGCAATCATGGTATGGATATATGTGTACAGAATTGTGCTACATACATTCCAAATACCTACAGCCTTCCAGGCTATATGAAGTTGAAGAAGCTGCAGCAGTACGCTGCTGTCCAGTGAGGTACTGATAGAAGGAAGAGCACTGTGGCACTTGTGCTCGTTCAGGATGCTACACATCAGGAACAGCCCAGACAGAAAGAAGCCCTGGAAGAGGACTTGCACACAAGGTAGGGGCAGGAGAAAGGCAAGGATTCTTGCTGAGTGAATCTCGGTACTCAGGTGTGGGAAAACTGCCCAGCTTGCCATGTAACAAAGTTGCAGGCCAAATAGAGTGCTTATCTTGTACCAGCCTTGGACAGAATGCAGGCTAATTACTGCACTTAACATTCGAGCAGGGGAGGAAGAATGAACATTTTGCTTATCTGGCCAAGAGACAACACAGATGTTGGAAGTTTTAAGACCTGGCAATTTGGATGTTTTACGACCTGGCTCAATTACTGCAGCTGCTGGGAGGAGATGAAGGTGTTACAGCCAGAGGTTGTATCAACGAAGCTGGAGACGGGCCCTAATTGCTAGAGGCTGTACCAACAATACTGGAGAAGCAGTCTACAAATGCAATGAGTGTGGACTTTCCTTCCCCTCCCCACACTCCGCCTCCTCAATTAATAGCATTATTAGCCTGCCAGTAGCCAACCAGCACATGAGATAGGACTCAGTCCCACCAGTAAAAAATTAGTATTTAGAATCCTCTATTTTGAGGGTGAGAACTCCAGCTACTGGACAGGTCAACAGGCGTGGACCTCTCTCCTCCCCAGGCAGTGATGCCTTCTTGGTAAGAATCATGACAATAAATTATAATGCTAAAGTATTAATCTATGATTGCTTATTGTAGTGCTTACTTGTATATATGGCTAACGGTAGTCAATAGAGATGTACATTAAATATATTTGGGATGACATTTATATTTATGTGAGACAGTGCATTTATCAATGACAGTTCTAAACTTGTTACATCTGTTGCCTTAAATTACCTATATTTGCAACTTTGTGAAACTCCTTCAGTGAAAGTTCCTGAGGGGGCTCTGACAGGCAAACGTTGACTCTAATATGGGGCTTGCAAAACTGTACCAGTGAAAATCCTTTGAGGGTTCTGGGGTAAGATTAACAAGAACAAAAGTAGTCTGTAAGTTATATACCAGCACTACATATACCTTTAGACATAAATTGTTGACCAGATCTGGGACTAAGGGTGGATCTAGACGCATCTAGGCTCCTCCCTGAGAGGAGTTTAGAGAGCAAAGGGGTCCACTCTGAACCTCGTAACACAACAGGAGGGTTTCCCTGTTCTCTCTGTGGACTGGTTCAACTGGAGGGCTTTCCTTACCCCGCTTCATTTTTCTTAGACATAAGCTGTTGTCCAGTTCAATGAGAAGGTCTCCCTCAGCCACATACCAAACTCATTACCCTTTTATGAAACGGTAGGGCCTGCCTGACCTTCAAGCTAGGTGGACTAACAGTGGTGAATAAGTCTTGAAGAAAGCCAGCTTACACTCCAGAATAATATACACTTCCTCTGCACAACCTTAGTGCAATGACTGAAATAAAACTATACTTGCAGCAGTCAGATAATGTTTTCACCTGCAAGGCTGCAGGATGTCATGTCTGCTCAGTTGGCAGAAGTGTTAGGGTTTCTAGTAGGCGACAACTCCCGTATCTGTGTAGGTACATATGGAACCTTGCTCTTAAAGGGAGACTGCTACGTTTGCCTTTGGAGCCACAATAAAATGAAAATATGCTTTTTTGGTGGAAATTAGTAGCATCATTTACTATACTAGCTTCTCCTGTTAAGTTTATAGGCATATGAAAGACAAAATAAAATTTTATGCTACTGAATATTATGGAAAGAAACATATTTGAGCATTCATTAGTCTCATAATTAGAAGGCTCCGTTCTTTATCTGCATACTTTTGGGAATATTAGAAAAATAGTGTAAGCTAGTACAGCAGAGATAAACATTTGACTTGGATTTGTGTACAGAAAAAGATGTATGTTAAACAAGACATTGTTTTTACCACTTATTATAAAAAGGCCAAGCCTCAGTATTAATTGAAAGAAACTGGACAAGTAATGACACTTCAGTGACAGATATATCTCTGCTTTAAAACACTGCCCCCCCCATATAACAAGTGTAACAACAAGTGTAATAGCCACTGTACCTTTTAGTAACCACTTGTAAAACACTCTGGAAGTGAAATCAACTACATCAGTAAAAATTTGCATATCTCTTGTGGATGCTAATAGACAAGCCCTGACACAAAGCCCAAAGCTAAAGCATATTGTCAGACAAGCAAGGGGAAAAAAAAAAAGGACAAGGAGGTCAGAGTAAATAAAATCTTGTTAAATGAACATAGTGTGATGTAAACCCACTTTTCTGCTTCAATTATCCTTGTCTCTGTAAAATCATCCCAGTTTCCCAGTCACTGGCAATCAGAGTCATTTTATTTGAATAACAATCTTATAACTGGAAATGGAAAATTAAATCCCTTAAGGTTTAAATAACTAGGGTGCTACATACTGAAACATATGAAATGTTAAGCAACACACTGCCATTTCCTGGAAAAAAAAAAAATCACCGAATTTGAGCATGGCATTTTTCATGCATTTAGAATTGCTTAAAATGTAATTGGTGGGTGAGATACTATTTCTTAAATGTATTTATAAGTGGAAGAAGAATCCTGGCCCTGATGCCTTGAGGAGCTGCAAAAATAATAATTGTTGAATAATAGTCAGAATCTGCATAAACAAGTACAACTGTCATTAATTAATAGCCCAGCAATGGCACTTGGGAAAAAAATGAGAAAAAGACTAAGACATGAAACAAAACAAGAACAAGAACAAGAGAGAACAAGTTGCCATAAAAACTGATGAAAACCATATGTTCAGCTAGAGATTTTTACAGCATCTTTACATCACAAACAGACACTGTATTGGGTGAGCCAACACAACAGCAGTGCTGTCAACAAAAAAAAAAAAAAAGAGAGAGAGAAGAAAATAGGTCCTTGTATCTGTATTTATTTTGAATGTTTAAGTGCCTCTTCCTCAGAGGCATGTTTTTTTCTGGTGTTGTCTTTCATTTCCAGAACCATCAAAGTACAGGCATGCATACAGCTCAGTGACAACATGCTCTTAAGACAGCATGAGCAGAGACTTAACTCTGACTTCTAGCATTCACCAGGAGCAGCCAGTTTGCCAAAGAAACCTGATGCCCTTATGCTAAATTGTATTGGGTTTGCATGGCATGGTTTTGGTAGCAAGGGACCTACAGATGGCTTCTGTGAGAAGCTGCTAGAAGCTGCCCCTGTGTGGGATGGAGCCAATGCCAGCCAGCTCCAAGACAGACCAGCCGCTGGCCAAAGCTGAGCCAATCAGTGATGGTGGTAGCGCCTCTGTGATAATATATTTAAGAAGAGGGAATAAAAAAACCCTGCACAATTGCAGGGTTGAGAATATGAGAGAGAAACAACTTTGCAGACACCAAGGTCAGTGAAGAAGGAGGGGGAGGAGGTGCTCCAGGTGCCAGAGCAGAGATTCCTCTGCAGCCTGTGCTGAAGACCATGGGGAGGCAGGCTGACCTGCTGCAGCCATGCAGGTTAATGGTGGAGCAGATATACACCATGCAGGACCCCATGCTGGAGCAGGTAGATGCACCCGAAGGAGGCTGTGACCCTGTGGGAAGCCTGTGCTGGAGCAGGTTTGCTGGCAGGACTTGTCCCCCAGTGGGGGACCCGTGCTGGAGCAGTCTGTTCCTGAAGGACTGCAACCTGTGCAAGGGATCCACACTGGAGCAGTTCATGAAGAACTGCAGCCCATGGGATGGACTCACACCAGGGAAGTCTATGGAGGACTGTCTCCCATGGGAGGGACCCCACACTGGAGCAGGGGAGGAACGTGAGGAGTCCTCCCCCTGAGGAGGGAGGAGCAGCAGGGACACCATGTGACTAATCGACTATAACCTCCATTTCCATCCCCTGCACTGCTGGGAAGGAGGAGGTAGAGAAAATTCGGAGTAAAGTTAAGCCTGGGAAGAAGAGAGGGGTGGGGGGAAGGTGTTTTAAGATCTGATTTTATTTCTCATTATCCTACTCTGATTTGATTGGTAATAAATTAAACTAATTTGCCCAGGTTGAGTCTATTTTGCCCATAATAGTAATTGCTGAGTGATCCCCCTGTCCTTATCTCAGCCCACAATCCTTTTGTCATAGTTTCTCTTCCCTGTCCAGCTGAGGCGGCGGAGTGATAGAACAGCCTTGTTGGGCACCTGGTGTCCAGCCAGGGTCAACCCACCATGCAGATACAATATTATTGTCACAAATGCACACCAGACAGCAAATATCTCCCAGAGACTTTACAAAAAGCGATCATAATGGTCTGGAAGTGAGAGCCCAGGGACTGACTGGTCTGTCTGCCTTCACTTAGTTGGATTAAGTGGAAGTGGTCAGTCCTCCCCCAGAATAACCTAAGCATGGCACATGGAGCATCACAGGAAAAACACAGGGCTTTCTACCAACACAAATTAAAGACTGCTCATCTATACCTGGTATGCCCACTACTACTGACTCCTTCAAACACCAAAGTGAAAGGAATTTAGAGCAAAAGCTGCTGCGTCCTGTGTCTCCCACCTAAAACTCCACAGAGACGTGGTATGCAACACCACACCAAGGGTTTGCATCTGCAACAGCTCCAGCTCCAGCCCTAACTCATGCAGGAGGGCCTAGAGAGGGGCAAGATTAGAAAATAAGCAATGCAGTAGGCAGCGCTTCATGTGATGTGGCTCATGTTATTATTGCCAGCTAACTACTAATGATGAAGCTCCTCACAAGGTTTTTTTTTTTTTTTTAAAAAAATCAATTACAATTTTCATGGTACTTATAAAAAGACATATTATCCTGTCTACTACTAATGAAACTGCTCAGCTCAGAGTTAGGATCTAGCACGTGCTTGTAGCTGATATCTCATCAGGATTTGTCTGTTGGTTTTCACTAGCATGATAGGTAGCTAAGTGAATATTCTTTGAGATAGACAAGTCTGTGAAGTTTGCAATTTAAACTTTGGTATGACACCAAATAGCTTAGAGCTTACTACAAGGGAGATAAACTCTTGGACACTGCTGCTGGGTATAGCTAGAATGCAGAAGACTTAAAGCAAAGAAGCACTCAGCTTTGGAGCTCAAGCCTTGTTTAAGTTAAGAGTACCACAGACTGTTAATGACCCCATTTAGGGAAAAAGCTGGGTTAAATTTGTGGTTTGCTTCCAGATATTATACAGAATGATTGCAAACAGTATTGGTTTTCACCTCCTATCTAGAGCTGATATGCTAGGTCAGCACTAGGAGAAGTGCTTTGTTAACACCTGCATGGAGTTACTTACTTTTACTGTTTTGAAGGAAGGGGGGGGTTTACTTACCTTTAGGCCTACTCTACCCCCTGCACTCATGTCATCCAGCTGATAAAATTCCCCATGTGATGCCTCATGCCTTAGCATTTCCTCAGCTGTACCTGTGGGTCAGTGCAGTTGCTTTGCTTTATTATTTGGGACAGACATGACATTGCCGCTTTGCCCTCACAGACCAGTTAGTGACTGTTGAGAAGCCACAGGGACTAGGGCCAGGCCACAGTGGCTTCATCTGATCTTGGAAGCTAAGGAAGCCCAGGAAAAGCTAGTACCCAACAGGCATCATCTGGGAATCTCAGTTAACATAGATGTCAAGTAAGGAGACAGGGTTCAGCACAGTCAGCCTCACCTCCATGCCTGGTAAGATTATGGAGCAGAGCCTCCTGGAAGATATGACAAAACATAGGGAAGACAGGGAGGTGATTAACACGGCTTCACAAAGCGAAAGTTGTGCCTGACTAACCTAGTGGCCTTCTACAGTGGAGTGATTGCACCAGTGGACAAGGGAAGAGCTATGTAAGTCATCTATCTGGACTTCTGTAAAGCCTTTGATATGGTCCCCCACAACATTCTTACTTCTAGATTGGAGAGATATAGGTTTGATGGGTGGACTGATAGATGGATAAATATTTGGCTAGATGACCCTGTCCAAGGAATTGCAGTCAATGACTCAATGTTTTAGTAGAAACCGGTTACTAGTGATGCCTTCAAGGGTGTGCACTGGGACCAATACTGTTTAGTATCTTCATCAATGACATAGACAGTGAGACTGAATGTACCCTCAGCAAGTTTGCAGATGACACCAGACTGAATGGTGCAGCTGATTACCTAGAGGGAAAGGATGGCATCCAGAGGCACCTTGATGGGCTTGAGGAGTGGGCCTATGCAGACCTCAGGAAGTTCAACAAGGCCAAGTGCAAGGTCCTGCACCTTTGTCAGGGTAATCCCCAGTATCAGTACAGACTGAGGAATTAACTGATTGAGAGCAGCCCTTCAGAGAAGGACTTGTGGTTACTAGTGGATGTAAGCTTGGACACAAGCCAGCAGTGTGTGCTCGCAGACCAGAAATCCAACTGTATCCTGGGCTGTGTAAAAAGTGTGGTCAGCAGGTCAATGGAGGTGATTCTCCTGCTCTACTCCACTCCGGTGAGACCCCACCTGGAGTATTGCGTCCAGCTCTGGGGCCCCCAACATAAGAAGGAACACTGACCTGCTCGAGCGGTTCCAGAGGTGGGCCACAGAAATGATCAGAAGGATGGAACACCTCTCCTATGAGAAAAGGCTGAGAGAGTTGGGCTTGTTCAGCCTGGAGAAGAGAAGGCTCTGGGGAGACCTTATAGTGGCTTTTTAATATACAAAGGGGACTTACAAGAAAGATGGAGAGAGACTCTTTACCAAGGCCTATAGTGACAGAATAAGGGGCGATGATTTTATGCTGAAAGAGGGCAGATTTAGACTGGACATAAGGAATAGATTTTTTACAGTGAGGGTGGTGAGACACTGGTGCAGGTTGCCCGGAGAACTTGTGGATGCCCCATCACTGGAAGTGTTCAAAGTCTGGTTGGATGAGGTGTGGGGTGCAAGAAGACTTTGTCACAGTAACCCAGGATAATTCCCCTCCTCTATCCGAGTATGTGGAGTCCCAAGCACATCTTATCCTGTTGTCACAATAATCCAGAATAGCTCCTTTCCCCCCATCTGAACATACCCTTGCATGGGCACCAACATGATGGCCAGCTGCAGATCTCAGAATTTGGACAACAGCACCTGTGTTACATTAGCAAGTTTGCTAATGAGCAAAACAAGACATTGCATATGCACGATATGTTGACTTTTATTAACATAGTTTTATTACCCAGCCCTGCAGTGCTTTCCCTTGAGCTTCAACCCCAAGAAGGGCTCTGCTGTGTCAAGTCACCATTTTTACTAGTGTCAGTGTCATGGGGCTGCCACTGTGGTAATGCTACACTTGCAATAAAGCCAAAGCTTTCACTCACTAAGCGTGATGCCTCTTCCCTGAGGGATCTGCACCTCCTTTTTCTTGTAATATGGGGCTTTGACCAACCGGATCTAGTGAAAGATGTCCCCACCCATGGCAGGGGCGGTTGGACTAGATGATCTTCAAAGGCCCCTTACATCCCAAACCACTCTGTGATTCTATGACAAAAGGATTTTTTGGAACTATTGCCAGAGTTTGGGAACTAAAGAAACGTGGACATAATAGTATGGTGAAAGATGAAGAGGCTGAAGAAAGCATGTTTTACTCTGTCAGGCACACAAAATAAATTTCTAAAAGCTAAATTGAGAAAAGTACTTCAGTGATAGCTCCTTTAACTTTTAAGATGTAGCCAGCTTTGTTGAGGTTACCCAAGAATATGGAAACCAGAAACTGCTTCTACGTTTTGTTCCCGGGTTGTACAAACAGTGGGACACTTCATATTTTTCCTTGCACAGAACAATTCCTTTTGTATAAAACAGAATTATGCTTAGTGGGAAGCTAGTAATAGCTTCTCTTTATGACAGGCTTTCTGTCAAACCTCATTTTAACTGCTATCTTCTAGAAAAATCAGCACAGTTCACAAACTCATATTCTTTTCCTCGTTGAACATCTTTTCCGTTTTTGCAGCAATCCCGCAGGCTGTCATGATTTGCTGATTCGTCTCAGTTGCTCCATTCCTTCAGGATTCATCTGGACTGCCTTTTGTAGAGCCTTTTTCCTCGCCTGTCTTCAGTCATATCTACCTCTTTTCTGCTAACCTGCAACTTTAATATCCCTGAAAAAAATGAACAACAGAAGTAATGAAATGTAGTTTCCTATACCTTTAGTTTCAGAGTTGAGTTCTCTGTTGTCGATAGAGTGCAAAATTTAAAGCTTATTTTAAACTTGCTTCCCCGTCCCTTCCCCCTCCATGTTGGTTCTCTAAGGTCCTGTAGGAACTCTCAGCTATTCTTTCAGTGGATTCCTAAGAGACTGTCCTCACTCTTCCCAGCCATTTACTTCCACAGTTTTCAGGCTCTTACATCTCTGTAAGACTTGGTTAACTTGGACAGTGCGATCACCTTATTTTCCTGGTTGGCTTTGTATGTTTGTTTTTAAATCTCCACCTTTCTCAGTGTACTTTTTCAGAGTCACATATTTTTATGCACATAACAATAGTTACAGTAGTGCTTTTGTGTGGAGAAGTTTTAAATTCAGTGCATGGCAGCATTCTGTTTGGGGAGGGGAGGCAAGACGGCAAGTCAGGAGTATAAAAAACATTGATTTCAACAAGAAATTTATCTTTCCTGTTGAAAGTTGGGAAAAAAAAAAAGGAATTGCTCATACTGTTTTTATTGCAAATGGTATTTTGCTTTTAGGTTTTGTTGCTTTAGAAAGTCCAGCAGAATGAACAAGAGATCTTTTTGGGATGAAAATGCTCATACTAAGCACTCTACACAGAAACAATTGTTCCGTTTTATATTTCTTTTGAATAGCTGCTCCATATAAACAGAAAATTTCTGTCCGACTCCTTCCATCCTCCTCTCCGTAAGACGGTTAAGTAAAATCCAGGGCAGGAGCCTAATCACTAAGTTGTTTATGCTGAACTACATACCTAATTCTAGTGTTGCTTCAGGAGTGGCTGCTTGTTAATTATGTCTCTTTTTTTTTTGGTTCTGGAATTTGATCTGCTGCTTCCTGTAATACATGTGAGGTATTGCAAATAAACACCTCATTGCAAATATTAATGAGCAATTAGAAGATAAGAATGATAGACTAGATAGCAGGTAAGCATAGTGACTACTAGCACATGGTGAGTTGTCTGATCACTATGCGAGGGACAATATTTTCATTTCATTCAAACCTTTGATCCAGGATTAAAATTTCTTAGCCAAATATTTGCGTTGCATTTTGTTGAAAAAACTTTATAGAATTTGTACATCTTTTTTGTGGAAGACGTTTGCACATCTTATTGTAGAAACAGAATACATCTAAGTAATGCCGTATCAACAACATGCTCTAAATCATCCAGAACTGTTATCAAAGGAGTGCTACTCCTGGAAAAGGATACCATACCTCTAATAGGGTCTGCTCCCTGAACTGCATGCAGCTAAACTCTGTGAAAACTGCATCCATAGAACAACTGCATCACAAATATGCACATTCCACAGGCCATAAAATATTTTAACACATTTAGCCAAGCCAAACAATTCACTACAAGAGGTTCAAATCCACAAAATTATTGTTTCATGGAAAGAGAGCAAGAGACATTTTGGGTGTTGCATCAACCCTCAATCCTTTTAATACAAAGGAATCTTCCTAAATTAAGATGTTGATCCAGATGAAATCAACATTATCTCCCACAATATTCTCATGCGCAGTGTTGTGCGATTTGGTATACTACTTATATAGAACTTGCTTAGCATTAATAGCTAAATTTGCTGAAGCCTTAGGCCACAGGCTGTGAACTTTCACCCAGATATGCTGAACTTTTACCTAGTTAAGTAAAAGAAGACCCCAGAGCCAGTTTGAGCTGGAAGATAAGGAAGCAAGGAAGGCCACTACGGTGTCAACTGATGCAGCAACCTTGGAGATAAGAGAAGCCTGCCTAGACACAATGAAGCGACCCAATGAATCACAGAATCTTTAGGTTGGAGTAGACCCCAGACCCTAATATTGCTACTGGTCAGAACTGTCACATGAAGGGTAGGGAATTTAGATGGCAAGTGTATAATTGCCCAGGGATTTCTTTGTTTGGGGTCCGTTTTTGGAGGCACTCAGTTCAAGCTGCTCCTCATATTGGAAAAATAAACCACTTATTTACTCAGCGTATTGGTGACTCATCTTCTCTGAGCAGCAACCTGGGGCCAAGCCCTATTGACAGTGGCATGATTCCTGGTGGGTGGCATAATTTCCTCAACAAACAGACTAGTTCTCAAATTCCTGTCAGACATGATAAAACTTCAAGGGAACGAAAACTTTTCCAGGACACTTGCTTGTCGCCATCTTTGATTTGCATATCAAAACAGACAGATGAGTCAAAATAGTGAGCAGAAGAAAGTCCTTTTATTTTTCTTTCCTTTAGTATGCAATTGTATCAAAAAGTTAGAGATGGTTAACGAAATGCAAATAATAAACATCAGAGCCCATATACAGGTCCATAGTACTTAGTCACTGAATTACTTCATTTTGAAGTCGATATGAATTAGCTGTCTATTTTATGTCTGGGGACCTGGACTCCAGCTCTGGTTTTCCTGCCAGACCACTGCCTACTTTTAACTCTAACAGACTTCTCAGCACCAGACCAGTGGTGAGACAGGAAATGCTTCACAGATGGTGTCCTGACCTGAAAGCACAGACCCTGGGTTTTCTCTAATTAGTCATCACACGGCCTCTCTTGCACAAATACCTCTAGCCCCACTCTCCAGCCACAACCTACTATGCCTTGAAGCTCAACTGTGACAGTGAAACCAAAGGTCCAGCTAGTCTACTCTCCTGTTTCTGAAAGTGCCCCACAGTAAATGCTCTGGAAAAAACTCTTAGACCAGAGCAAGGATGGAGATAACCCTTACCCTGCCAAACTTTTGCAGGCTAGAGCAGGAGGTATTTTAAGGGCTTCTTCAGTAGAAGGTTAAAACTGGAGCATGCCAATTAAATTACTATTTGGGGTTCTATTCTCCATTAACTTATCCAGTTTCCTTTTCAACCAAACTATACTTTTGGCCATCACAACATCCTGTGTCAATGCATTCCACAATTTATGCTCTTTGCAAAGGAGCATTTCCTTCTGTTTTCTTTGGCCTTTGTGCCTACTAATTTTCTTGGGTGTTCCCTACTTGTACTATGAGAAATAGCAAATAATAATTTCTGAATTACCTCCTTTTCTGCCAGCATTAGACAGGTATTTGTCCTGTAGCACCTCCACCTCCTTTCCTCTTACCTCTTTTCCAGACTGAAAAAAACCTATTATGTGTAACTTCTGTACATATGTCCTGTGTTTTAGGTCTTTCCATCATGATAACTGGAATGCCGTCATGTGATGGCCAGATATCACAGGCATTCCTTCTCATGGCACAAGTGCAGTTTTTCCTGTAAAACTCAACCATGGAGAGCGTCCATAGGAAGGTATACAGAATATCTAAAGGAGAAAAGATACACCACAGTTCAAGTGGGCTTAGCGGCCGTGGAGGTCAGAACCAGGTTTTGGGCCACCCTTCCTGCCACAGGCCAAACCCTCCAAACAGCTCGGTCCGTCCTCCCTTCATGCAGCCAGGAACTTAGGCCCACCTCTCCACTACATTGCCAGATTCCCTTCCTCTGTTGCAACCCCCATGTCCAGATAGTGACATCACGAGCATGGAGGGAGAGATGTGGATAGAAGTGCAAGCACTACTGCAAGACAGTAGTGATAAAATCTGTACATATTGTGAGGGTGCTGCTGTCAAGGGCATCCAAATGCTACTTGAAGGAAGAACAACTTTTTGTTCTCTGGCAGCTAGTATCCATCTTATTCTTTTTAGTTAGTCCTTCTAACTTAGCACTTCCCTGTGTATCGAAATTGCTCCTTCATAGCTTTTTCAGCAGTGACTTGTGAGCATTGGTCCAGCCACATTTCTGTTCAGGAGTCAAAGCTACTCAGTTAGATCTTAGCACTATATCTGATGCGTAATCTTACCGGTACCCAGTAGCTGCTGTTAAAATTTTCTGACAAGGAAAGACAGTATTATCTCCTCCTCTGCTTGTCTCTGCATAGCTTCCCCCCCAGCTGGAGACCTTACCTGTGCACTACAAGCTGCTCCTCAAAAATATGTGTATCATCAGAAGTGCAAGCCTTCCCACAGGAATTTTGGATATATCACATTTATAAGGCCTCCATGGGGCCTGGGCAAAATATACTTTTGGTCTGGACCTAGACAAGTGGCATTGGAGCAGCGCTGCCCTACAGGCTAGCTGGGTTTTTCAGATGAGCCATCTTTCAGTGCTGTATCAATAAAGAACAGTGGACTCTAGTATTTAAGTGGCCTACACAATTCTTTGAGTGATGTCCACCCAGTATTATTATACGTGTCTTCTCTCTGTGGACACAGATGCTAATGTTTATGTTAGCTAGTCTAAATTTTGTACAACCATTTAGCAGGAACTGAGCATTAAGCTGAATTTGGGCACAGTTCCAAATTCAGCCAAGACAGTTTATTTTCCAAAGAAAACACTGTTGACAATAGAATTGGAGTTTAGAGACGGTATCTTCTAAATGCACAGACAGATTCAAAAGTTGCTCCCTAAAATATGGAGCAAGCACACTAATCTGCCTCTATATACCATCCTAACAGAGTTTCTGTGTATTTGTGTAATTAGACTGTACTTTTTCTTGTGCTTTTGCAAAAGGCTTGAGGTGAGGGATTTCAGCAGTTCACAAGGTTTAATGTTGCATGGCACAGTCTGATTTTTTGCAGGTTTATATTGGCCAATATTTATTGAATTTTATTGAAGAACTGTATTTTATTTACATTCTGGCTGGGATTTTGAGATCCCTTTGCCAGACACCCACAAATACCTTACTACTACTAAAAGTACAGGTTGTACAAAAAGAAGCAATATGCAGCCTGTCAAAACCATGGTAAAGGGAACAGGCTGTTACTGAAACTCAAAAAGACCCAAGGAGCTCCAATATTTTGTAATTTCAGCAGCACTGAGGGGCTTTGCCGATATCTGCTCAGCCTTGCTAATTTAGCACAGACTGAAGGAGAAAGACCATTCAGCTTTCTGAAGTCTCCAGGAGCACACAATGGCAAAGAGAAGGAAGTACAAGGCTATAGCTGGGGTGAGACACCTCCTTGCTGCAGCAGCAGTGCTTGCTGTGCACACATGCTCGATGCCCAACTCACAAAGAACGGCAAATTCCTCCACCCTGCCTTGGAATCTCTCAAGGAGCAAAATCACTGCAAAACAACAATAGGAAAAGAATCTTGAAAACTTTTTTCTTATTTCTTAAAGTAGCTCTCCCACATGTGCCTGCTCCCCCACCCTCCTCACCATTTTTGTCAGAGAGTTAACTGTAGCAAGTAATTAAAGAAGGACTTTCATGCTGGGACAAACATGCAGAAACTAAAACATTTTATTTTTTCTTTGCCTATGTACATTTCTGTGTAAATATTATTAAAGATACTTGCATGAGCAACAGAACTTCTCTTGGACTTTTTCTGGGTTTATTCTGCAGTCAACAACATCATGTCTGATCACAGTCATACCAATGGAGGAATTATTCCCTGATAAATTTATAAAGCTAGGCTTCATTTTACAGCTATCCATGAAAGGTGGGAAGGAGGTGATACTGTACAAATCAGAAAGAACATTTGTCAAATGTCAGTCACTACAACATATTGCATGGAAGTGAAAACTGGCTTGCATTTTTTTTTAAGACTTGGCCTTGGCATTTTCATTGTTTGAATTTAATTTCATTTTCATTTTGAAATCATTAAAACTTGACACAAAAAAAATACAGTTTTAGAAGACTTTTTAAGGCAGCATATATGGCTAAAATACTTTCCAGAAAGAATTTTTTCTGGACAAGGGAATCAGGACTAGTCCTGGTTGGACTTATGCCAAACCCTTTCAGAATCATTAGTCTCCTTGAAGGATTTCCTTTATTTTCATAATGTTACACCACATCCCAATCTTCCACTTTAGTTTACTTCTTTTTTTGTGAGGGGAAATTGTCCTTACACAACAGCATCATCAGCCCTAATTTTGTAAATATCAATCTGCATAATCAAGATTTATGTTTATAAAAATATTTATACTTCCTCTTCTCTGTTAGAAGAGGAAAATTATGTTTTATAATTAGGCAGTGGCAACAAACAAGATGTGTAATTGTGTTATTAGCATGTGTGAATTCAGAATAGGAAGCCCTGTGAAACTTTGCTTGGGAAAAAAATGTCCTGGGCTTGCACAGTAGGTGACTGTTAACTTGCCAGCTGTTGCCAGTGTCAAAATACCAAGACTTACCATATTAGGTCACTATGGGTCAGATTCATTCCTCAGCAGCAGACCTTAAGCATTAGTTAACTTTCACTGAAGCCTCTGACAGTGAAACGTCAGTGATCCTTAGGCCTATGTATTCTGCTCACACATGAACTTCTTTTCCGGATATGTTTTTGTAAGATCAAAGGAAGAAAAATTAAAATATAATTAAAAGAAAACAGAATTAAATATATTTTTATTTATGTATCTGTACATATATACTTGTGCATGTGTTTATCCACAACAACAGGCAAAATCTTTACTGATTTTCACAATTAGCTTTAGCAAAGATGCAAATTCATTAACACAGAGAGATTAAAATATCTTCCAAAACATTTCCTTATGGCTGAATTAAATATTATATCTTTAATACAGCACCTAAGATTAGAGAAACAGTTCTACTTAGTTGTCATCATTTAATGGTGCACATCAAAATTGTTATTTCAAGCACTTAAGATAAAAGCAGGTCCTTTACATTAAAATTCCTGGACACAGCCTCTTATGCAATAATTACACTGAGGTTCAGTCCTTCGGGTGCTGCTGCCTTGAATAAGCAAACCCAGGTTTGTTTAACAAAGTGAACTTCAGAACATGGTCTGGGACCTGCATAAAAGTGTATGCTGGTTAACCAGTGCATGCATTTGCACTATGTGGCAATATGTGTCACTTCTGTTCAAAAGGCTTTTTGTTTTTTCATTAAAATTTAGTAGTTTTGAGCTTTGGACATAAATATTCCAAAATTCCTCTCTTTTCTCACTTCAGAGAGATGCTTTTGAAATCTTCCTCTTAATGAAGTATCAATAATTAATAAATGTCTATTTCAGTTAAAACACATCACTGTTAACAGGATACAGTCATTACAGTAGTTTGTGCTAACAGTGCAGACATGAAGTCACTGCTTTAGAGAGTGGATTCATGACCAACTTATGTGGTTTTAAAAGTGCGATGCTCCCAAAAGGGTCAGTTCTGCCCTCCCTCCATTCACAAATACCAAATATTTACTGTGGCATTAGTTTTCTGCACCTCAGCTGACAAATATGATCCACCCAGTGTGGCCAGAGCTGTAAGTCTCCAGTGCAAATCCCAGAGGCAGACCATAACACCAGGAGCTGTGACAAAAACAGCCACTGTGAATTCAGCAGAGAATGAAACACCCAAGAGCCCCCTGTTCAATCACTCTGTGCCTTTTGATGGGTAATTATCCCAGCTGTAAATCCAGCGGGCACTGAGTGAACTGTGTGGGTGGATGACAGTCCCTGAACGCCAAAGAGAGTTTTGCTTTGGCTGTATCTGCAGTTCTTTGCCATGTGTGACCATATAAGCCTCCCTTGGCGTTACCTGCATCAATAGAAGGGAGCTGCCAGATGGCATGACCACTGCTGGTGGCTCTTGCCCTGTGTGCTCTCTTGCGACTTCTCACCATGATCTGCAATTTCATCACACCAGCAGTGTGGGATGGCTTCAGGCCCAGTCAAGCCGTCTGGCTCTCTTAGAGGCTTCAAATAAGTCCTGTAAGTCACGCATCGGCTTCGGGCCAGACTTCTGTGCGGGGGTAACTTCACGTATAGCATGCAACCTTCCTCTGCTGGCTGGTTCACCCTGACACTCTGGGTGCACAGAGAGCATGCCTTACCCTCAAACATTTCAAATAAACAGGACCAGGGGCTCTGTGCTTGCAGTCAGCACGTCAAACTCACACAGGTGCAAATAGTTTCAGTGTTCAAGGTTAAGCTTAATTTGCTGAGTTGTCATGGGGTTGGCCAGGTTGAATTTCGTGATCTGCCCAACACAAGCAATGCGTGGTTGGCTTGCCGGCTAACATTTAGTAGCTGTGTATACATGCACGCTCATACACATCGTGCACTGATACAGGTTTCCTTTATGACTATATTGCTCTCTACTTGGACTTCAACACTTTTCTGGTGGCTGTTTTATCCTTGTAAAAAACATACTTCTAAAGAACTACCACAGGAGGGCTCCCACGTTTAAGTCTTCCAGGAACAAATGCCTGTGTGCGTTGGCAATATGTGCAAG
Organism: Leptosomus discolor; assembly: GCF_034619465.1. Lineage (NCBI taxonomy): Eukaryota > Metazoa > Chordata > Aves > Leptosomiformes > Leptosomidae > Leptosomus > Leptosomus discolor. Next base: position 137,383,678 of record NC_141391.1, read on the forward strand.
GGGCTTTATTTCCCCCACTCTTCCCTTTAGCATTAGTGACATCTTGCTTATTCAAGTCGGGGACAAACAGATGTACTTTGAGACACTCATAGTGGCTACTACGAGCAATTAATGTACTAGGTCAGTCTGAAGCTTGCCCTCCATGTCTTTTCCATCACATCATTTGCATTTCCTGACATTTCCAGGCTTGAAATTCTTGGGAGGTAAGTTGGATGATGTTCTTAAAGAAATGCATGATGGAGGCCTGTAAAATGAGTTTGCCTGATTCATTTTCACTGGCTTAAGCAATTTCTCTGCCCCAGGCAAATCAAATGCTACTGCTTTATCCCTCCTATCTCCCTATCACATAAGACTAACCATGTTGATTACTCATAGGCAGCTGAATGAAGTAGGAAGGAGTTCCAGAGATACTGTGGCCCACTCATCTCTTCAGTCCATAGGATAAGTGATCTCAGCCACATTGAAGATCAAAGGCTCTGGCCCAGGATCCCCACGGTAAGGGTTAGCTCCACAGAGTGGTTTCACAAAACAGTTTCTCATCCAAAGATGTAAACACTAAATACGTTCTTTGGAAAAGACCCATTTGTTTAAAGACTAGAAGACAAAAAACAGAAAAAAAGAGATGTGGAAATGTGAACTTTTGCCTGGTTTCCCCTCCCCCCCCTTTTTTTTTTGCTTCATGAAATCTTCTAGCACATCTTAAAGCTTATAACACAAGAGCTTTTTCATTTCTTTCTTACTATATCAGTTTTTCTCTAGACTCAGCAAAACAGGCTCTGTTTATTAATATGATCTCGCCCCAAGATCTGGTTTTGCCAAGTCTTAGAGCATTAGAAATCCCCTAAAAATCCTTTCCTTCTCATCCATCCTCCTAGACTTCCTCTCCCACAACATACACAAGGCACTTCCTTCAGGTTTACTCTGAGATCAGAGTTTCCTCAGGATGTTCAGGCTCAGAGCTTGAGAAACACTGCAACATATTAGTCACCTCCATCACCACAGTTCCCAAATACACCAGCAAGCCAGACTTCCAGCTGATTCAATTCATTAGCATTACCCTGTCAAGTTTCACTGGAGACCTGATCCATGGTGTCCACCGCAGCAGATGACTACACCATGGCCACTCGTCGACCTTGTTTTGTGGGTAACTTGAGAGGCACCGTGACCAAAACAAAAGTGTGGGAAACTCATCCCTCATGTTTAAGGTCATCTGGATATCAAGTTTTTGCTCAGTCAGATACAGATAAAAAGAAGAGGTTGTATGTGCCTGTTATTGAGGTTTGTAGAAATGTGAACAAAATAGTATTATTCTATAGGAATATCTATTTGTCTCTTGTGTCCCTCGTTACCTAGTGATAACTTAAGCATGTGCACAAAAAGTCAACACAGGGAGCACATGCCAAATATTTACTTTATCATAATCATATATGAAAGCTCTGCATTAGATATAATTCACCCAAGGGGAATTAATTTATTTTTATTTTTCTCATGTCTTCTCTGGATTTCCAGGTTTTGAATGACACTTGCAACATGGCATTTTGTTCGGCAGATCTGTGGTGTCACGAAGCCGGGCTGTTTCTGTGCCTCACAGCACAGGCCAAAGGGTAGGGACTGTACGTGTTGCTTACGCAGTGATGATACATTCCTCTAAGTAACAACACATTCTCATTCACAGCACATGCCAAGAGATAACTCTAATGCCATGGTAAAATATTATCTAACTCCGTTGTTACCTAAATCAGTACAAGTGACAAGTGAAATAATAGTAAATCTAGTATGACTGAACAGGAAATCATGTCATTAAAAAATTCTAATCAGCTTCCTAATTAAAGCACAACTATGTTTTCTGCTCCTGTTTTCCTCACTGGATGTGCAAACTAATATATTTCTAAATAATTTTCCAGAGAAGTTTTTGTTTGGTTTTCCACTTTCACAGATTGGTCAAATGCATTTTCCTCAGATTTTCTCCCAGAAGCCATTGGCTGAGTCAGTGATGGAAAATTTCAGCCTAGAAAGTAGAATCTTTCAGAAACTCAGGAGCAAGGGAAAACACTGGACTTGGAGCAAAAACTGTTTTGCAGCCTTAACGATGATACTACATCAGTGTCCATGTGGATGTTATGATACAGACATAGCATTGATTTACACATGCAATTTTTGAAGCTGAGGCAATCAAAGTTAGTTATTTTATTGACCAGTAACACAAGAAAAACAGAAGATGCACACAACTGGGATGTGCTACTGGCCTGATTTGACTCACCAGACTTTCTCAGGAAATGATTGAGCATGTTTCATTCAGTAGGTGCAGCCGGCATGCCTGGACATAGAACACCTCTTCTGTTTGATGTGGTTTTGTAGGGCTTGCACATCCTTTGTATCACACAGCCCTTTGGGCCCTCAGGGCAAAATTAAATTGGCTGATGATTAAATGGCAAGTATATGCAGTGGCACCCTTCAAAAGTCCTCTGATACTATAAGAACATACAAATCAGGGTGACAAACTCATTACTCACAGTTCTTAGCCCCCTGTAAAGCCGTGATGGCACAGAGGATGAGAAAGAGCAAGTCCAAGGCAAGAAACTTCATAAACACTCATGGAATTTATTTCTCTGCAGGGACACCAACGTTCACTTTCTCTATGAGAATCAGGAGACATCTACCTTGTAGGGGCAGGCAGCAGAGTTGTTGGGAGACCTCCTGGTTGTGTGACACAGAGTTTCTGTTTTGCTTTTCACCATCTGTGAAACACTTCTATTGATATGTAAGACAGGGCTTGCTAACACAGCCTTAGCAATTCAATTGTAGCTGACACTGAGCACTTAGACTTGTTCATATGAAAGAACTCTTTAGACTAGTTGTGCAAGAATAAGTGCTCACAGAGTAGCAATTACTGTGTCCTGCCATGCCATGTGCCAATTATTGCTCCGTTAGAACACCAGCAGCAGCTCAGGAGAAGCCGATTTGCTGCTGATGCAATTTACAGCAGGAAAAATAGCTAACTAAACAGAAGCAATGTAAAGGGGGGCTCTGGCCTCCTCAACAGCGAGAGCTCCTGTGCTAGCTTACAGCTGGGACCAGAAGATGCCAAGGTGTAAGCCTTTCAGGTTGGTGAAGCGTTTTTGGATTCTGAGTAGAAGGTGGACTAGGAGAGAAATTGATTCTTGCATCAATATTAGCATAAATATCTCAGAAAATATCTTCCATACTCTAACTGCCTGTGGTTGCTCTTTTTTTCTCATTTCCATTAGAGGGTGCTCTTGTTTCAAAAATTCCTCAACCCAGGATTTCTGCCATCAGAGTTGCCTTTAAAGCAGGTCTTCAAGTTAGGTGGTCCAGTCCAGTTACTAGATGCTAAGCGAGGTAGGAGACAGCATGATTAAACAAGATAGCGTTACTTATTTTCCATGCTGTACAAGTCAGGAGCATTGCAGACATTAAAGATCAAGAAGCAACAGCTGTGTAGAAACTGTTCTCCTTGGAGTCTCTCATTACACAGACCCTGCACAGAGCCTCACCAACAGGCTAAAACCACTTTTCACAGTTTCTCTCTTTTAAAAGAGGCAAAATGACTGTTTACATTTACATTTTAAAATCCATTTATACAAAAGCCTTCTTCCACTTTGTACAGAAAATTGGAAAGAAGCTGGATCTGGTATTTGTAAAACTTTACATGTAGGTGCATTTTAAACAACTCAAATAAAGCACAAGCTAGAACAAGATAGGTATTTCTACTGTCACATTGGGAATGATGATTCAATACAAGCTATTCTTTGCTAGAAGAGGAGATACTTGACCTCTGCAGCTCTCCCTCCCAAGAGCCCATATACGATAGCCTCTTTCCCACAGAACCTTCCATCTGGAAGGCAGCAGGACATTACTTGGGGGAGATGCTGGCACTTGTGCAAAAGGCACTATATGGCCATTTTCCATTCCTCTCTTCACTTCCATTCTTCCCTTCACTGTTTCTGTAGGCCATTAAAATTTCCCTCAACTGTCCTCTACAGCTGGCCGCCTTCTTCACCCCAGCACCTGGTGTCATGAAGCCTGTAGCCCTGCTCCATCCTGACAGTCCACGTGGATGCATTTTTTAAGTGCTCAAACTTGAATGATTTTAAAAGAAGACAGCAACAATTAACAACAGTACCGTGTTGGCTAAGCACTGTCAATATTTGAGAATCTTACAGCTAAACATGTCTGCATCTGCCTCAGAGACAGTTGACCCTTCAGGCATTGTGGAAGGCTCCCCTGTCCTCCAAGATCCAGCTGCAGACTAAGGAGAAATAAAACTCTCCCACTGCTTCAGTTGCAGGCTGCTGCATTTACAACTGACACTCCTGGCTATGACTTCTACTCGTGTTTAGCAGCAGATGTGCCCCCAGCTGGGACCTTTCACTTTCTATTTTTAAAATCAGTGAAATCAGGAGCATATAGGGCCTATAATTTACCATGTATTTTTAATAATAAAATTTACTCAGCGGTGTATCAGACTGTAATTTTACCCTGGAGATGATTTGCTCCCTATGAGATCTTTTATCAGGGCTTAATATACCTGATTGTATTGGGTTTGTGACATTCTCTGCAACTTGCTATCACCGAAGTCTGCAGTATATCACACAAAAGCCTATGCCATACAGTGCTTGTTCCCCAGGACTAGGCTCAGAAGCAAATAAGTGACAATAGCTTCTCACTTTAGTGCAAAATTGAGAATCATGCATGACAGCCAGTTACCTACAAGGTACCTTCTTAGTCCTGTGTTATGACAATAGTTAGTGTATACAATATATTTGGATTCATGGCATATTTGTGCATGTAAGTGGTTTGTGCATTTAAGCGCCTATGTATTTTAAGCAAAGCTGTATTTTCAGGAGGCAACTATTTCCAGTTCCAGCTAGAAGACAAAGCTAAATAAGAGAATGAAGAAGAGAGAGAATTTAAGTAGCATCTGGCTAGGGGTGAGAAGAAAACTGGGATGGACGGCAAAGGAATAACATAGGTGATATAATTTTTGCTTGACATAAACAAGAAAACAAGTCTTTGGGAATTACAGGGTCAATTCATATTGTTCCAGTTTTCCCATTGCCCCTTAAAACCAAGACCACTTTTTTTCGTTTCGGTTGAAGTCTAAGCTAAACACCCTACAGCCTAATCTGAGTGTCCATCAGAACTACACTTACTCCTGACATAGGCTGCTCTAATCTCTGCATTGAAAGGTTTTGGGATATTTTTTTGTTGGAGTCAGGAGAGTTATACTGATGTATAGCTGGTAAGAAATGCTAGAATGGCAAATCATGCAGGTCTTGAAAGAAACATAGTAGTCTCACAAATGTGCTTTTCAAGCACCTTGCACAAGAAGGTAAGCTACTAACTATACAGCAGCCCTTCTGGTGTTCCAATGTGTGTAAAGACTTATTAAAGGTCCTTTTTATGTCAATTGCCTTCCATGTCTGAGCTTAGAAGGCCACCCAGAGCTTTCTACATTCTGTCCCGTGGACGCTTAGAAAGCCTAAGCAAGCTGATGGCATTCCGTTTATAAACGACCTCTGACTTTCAAAGAGTACACATTTCTCATTTTTTTTACCTTATTATGATCTGGTGGAATCAGGTAACCTTTCAAGGTTTCCTTCAGGGGCTATCCGTCCTCTTTTGAAGTGCCAACACAGAAGAAACACGTCTCTGAGATGCCTCTGAACTGCAAAGGCACCAGCAATTGCATAGGCTTCTCTGACATTCTCTGTGTATTTTCTGTTGGGCTAAGCTGTCAGCCCAACAGGCTTTCCTCTTCCTGGAGATATTACGTAAATTAAAACCTGGTCAGGTCTCCATCACTGGTGTACCTGACGATCTCTTTATTATCACTAATAAAATGAAGCTCAGCTACAGTTGGTAGTGATCTGCTATGACCAATGCGGTTTGTATTAATTTTCTCAGTAGTGTTTATATTACAATACTACACTATATTATAATTGTTGTTGCCTGGGATGGAGAGTGAAGAAAGTGGTAGAAAAAGCCTACCTACCTACCTGTGTAGAAGTCGTTACTTGTCATATCCCATTTATAGTTTCATATACTACGTCGCAGGTGACAAGAATAAATGTTTAGAATGATCATTTTATGGCCTTAAATCTAAGGGTCTGTTAAATGATTGCTTTGACTTAGTGGCTTGAGGTTGAATGTGATGGACAAAGTATTCTGCTCTCAGGACTAGGACGTCCTGGCAGGGCAGCCAGGGGAAGCTTGCTGAGCTGCAGCCCAGCTCATAGGTCTAAAGAGAAGCCAGCATCTAAGGCAGAAAAGCCAGCACCTTTCAACAGCTTAAAATTCATGTGAAATAAAATGAAAAAGCCTTGCTCCTGTTGGCAAACACCAGGAATGGAACAAAACCAATGAGAACAATGTAGACAAAGCTACTGAGCTGAACACCCCTAGACCTTGGAGCCAGAATTGTTTTCCTAGCGCAATCTTCCTTGCTGTGAAGATTCTGTGAATGCAATTAATGACTGTTTTAACCCAAAGTTTAACTGATGGGAAATAAACAAATCCTCATAGCATCATATTTGGGTTCTGCTCAGTCATCAAATTCCGTTTGTGTCTTATTCGCTTCTCCTCTCAAACCATTTCCAACTTCATTGTCTGGGTTTTTTTTAGTGGTTTTACCTTTCATACTTGGCAGTTATCTATAAAACTCACCATTAACAACTGGCACTGTTTAGGGTGACAACTATTTACAAAAGTGGTGGTCACCGTCACAGCCATCCCATCAGCTGAACTTAGGAAACAAGGCTCTGGAGAACCAAGCACATGCTTTAGCTTTTAGATCATTAGACTGCTCTCCTCTAGCACTATCTGATGTAGATACAATTGACTCACTTAAAAGACTGAACTGGAAATTGAAAAGTAGCTTAGCTAAAAATGTCCCATACTTGAACCTGCTTTGGCGGTGGGGTAGATAAGATTACTTAATAGGGCTTTTCCATCTCTGGTTTCTAAATACCCCATTGATTTCGGGAAATGGTGAGTCAATAGGTTAGTAGATACTTTTGTTTGTCTGTTTTGCTGGCTCCTCTATTTATTTTGTGTCTCTTGGTTACTCTGCGAATAAAAGAAAAACCCAAAACATATGATGCAAGCAGGGAGACACAGAGGTCAAAGCCAAATGAGGTCACATAAAAATTTCTAATGGTTCAGAAGGTAATGACTTCTGAGCTGCTCTTCAGGTTGTCTGGGGGATCTGGCTCAAAAATTATTTCTTATTCCTGAACCAGACAGATGGTTCAGAAACAGAGTTTTCATCCATGTCAAACGCCTTCCATATCAAGACAGCAAATTGACTGGTTTTCAGACCACAAAGGCAGCATCCTAGCCATAGCTGGACATGCATGAGGATTGCCTGATTTTTATTAGTTAGAACAGGAAAGTGAAGGATTAGCAGTTGGAGTAAGAGTTAGTGAAAGTCCTGGGATAGCTTGTGTACAGAGATACACACAACCTTGCCAATGCATGAGAAGCTTTCTTGTGTGTTTGAAGCCTGAAGCTTTCCTACACAGAGGTTACCAACTGGTTTAATTTCTCTGACAAACACAAACCTTCTAGGAGCTGAGAAGAAAGTAACGCAATTATTTTCACTTTTTGATCTGAGGTAGAAGTTCAGCTCATGTTCCTGGCATTGAATGAACTTCAAAGCAGTGATCTTCTGTGTCACATTTATAGCGATGTTCCAAGAACAAAAGAAGACAAAAGAGCCCACCCATCTCATAAAACACAACTTTGAGGTGATTAAGCCCTCTGGTAAAATAGAGAAAGATGAATTGAGGTTGCATATTGGGACAGAGGTTTCTGGATGTCAGAACTGCTGGTGCAAAGAAAAGAAACTGGACCAATGCATCCCTTTCTTATCTTTTTCTATGGTAGCAGATAATGAAGCAGTGGAAGGGCAGAGGTATTGAAGAGACTCTGAGCAAAATTGAATGTGGATGTCGGCAGCAGGCAAGGCAGCACACAGCAGAAGGCGCCAAGCCGTTCCTGTCAAGCTGGCACATCCACATGGCACAAAGCCTTTCTATGATACTAGATCAGGTCCAGAAATACAGTTCAGCAGCCCTACCTCTCCTGCTCATTCCATGCTGTGGTGAAAATAAATCCATTGTACCACTGAGGTTGAAGTGCTGAGCCATTATTTTTCTTTCATAATGTCCGTTTCCAAGCTGGCTATGTTTCTGTGCCAGGTATAATGCGGGTAACATTCGCTGTGAAACACTGGCAGTGGGTGGTTTTCTAGGAGGCTTCTCTGCTCATTGGCAAAGAGAAAATACCTCCTTCATGCCCTACCAGAGGAACAAAAAACACAGCAATGCCTTCCCCAGGCATACATTTGCCAGGTCAGTCCTTTAAAGGGCCTGCAAGTCCCTGGGACCACTCGAAGCACTGCCATGAACACCATATATATTCTAGCTTACAAGATGCATCCATACGTGGATGCGCAGTCCTCCCACCAAGACTGTGTGCCTGCAGCCTCATTTGAGCCCCCGTTGCAGGACGAAACTGATCCTGGGCTGCATGTCCAACAATAGCCCTGAACAACACAGCGTGACCTTGCCAGGAAACCCCTACAATGTCACCGACTTGTTGTAAACTGAAACTGGAAAGCAATATTCCTCTTTCTCCATATTACTGTGTCCACCCCTGGCTCTGACCATGGTATTTTCTGCTCAGAAGCCTGCTAGGGGAGTGCTGCAAAACAGAGCTCACAACAGAGGCTGAGGAGGGAGGGAGAAGCTCTGCATTAAGCTTGTTTAGAAAGATTAAAGAGTAAGGAATATCAGGATATTTCGTTTCCCACCTCCCTTTGTGCAAGTAAATCAGGTCTAAATGACTCCTGAAAGGAGACAGACGACCGACCTCAAGTTAAGCACTTTCCAGAAAGTAAACAAGCAAGCCCCCCTACCCACTCCCCTCCCCAAGTCTGCCCATTAATGTAAATTTTCAGGAATTATCCTTTTAAGAGATAAAGGGGAGAGTAGGAACAGAGAATATGATTGTGCCTTGCAGCCAATTTGAGAGGGGAGGCAAGCTGGATTTGGCATAATGCCAATTTGCTGGCTCAAATTTCACCTGTAAAAGCCCTGTAGACATTAAAAAAGCATTCATTATCCACCCAGACACAAAAAACTTATTATACTCTATTTTTCCACTCCTGCTAGCTATGCATGAACTGTTCCTGCTGAAGGACAGTATTACCTGCTTCCACGAGATTACTTGCAGATCACAGCAGCTCATGGGGTTTTGCTTTTAATGAGACGGAAGATTCTTTGACCAGGCTTCTCCCAAATGACCATGGCCCTATATGTGTGGATTCCTGGTTCCTCTGTAAAGGGCTCAGCTACAAGCATGAACCCAAGGCCCTCTCATCTCTCCCACTTCTTAGGACATTCACACACAACAGTCAAGTGACTTATTGCTCATAGCCATGTAAGTTCAACTAGAAACCAGTATCCCCCGAGTGAGGCATTTTCCACCATTTCTGTGGATAACAAATGTTGTGCTGACTATCAAAGGTTACTAAATTTCTTCCATAATGTATTTAGGCATTTTGCTTTTTGCATGGTACAGAAAAATCTATCTTGAATTTAATGATGAATGTAGACATCCCCATTAAAAGGCTTAGCTGAACCCTATAATTAAATTTACTTCAGTTCTACATTTACTTTTATTAGCACTTTGGCTTCAAGAGGAAATGTGTTGTAGCTAGCCATAGTGATGACATCATAGATGCTAGCACAGCAATAACCTCTAAGCATCACAGTTAGTGCTTTTCCCTAGGCGAAGGCAACTGTTGTATCTGGTGATCAGATGCTAAGATAAACTTTGGCAGTGAATTAGCAGGCTGCGTCGCACAGGCACTATGCTGGGTGTGCTCCCTGCCAGTTATTCACAGCCTGAAACCAGGATCCTTGCAACCTGAAGACAGCAAGTCCGTCAGATTACCCAAAGGAGTGCGTACGCAGGACCTTATCTCACCTAACACCTGGCTCTGTTTTGGTCAGATGACTAGCAAGAAATTTCCACCCAGGTTACATGATTGCAAAATGCTACCAGTTGTTCTGTGGCTGCTATGCAAAACCCTGACACCAGAGCCACACCAATAGAAGAGTGTGGTATACAGCGATGAATTTGCTCTGGGGCCCGGGTTCCCAAAGAGGTGGAGTGTTCTTATTCTGTGTGCAGCCAAGTGTCTCCTCCTGCTCATCCATATGTGTGACAGCCACTGCCTGTTCTGACACTAGAGCCAGGTGCTTTTGGGAACACTCACTCTAAGGCATGTTGCAGCTTTTCCCTCAAGACTCGAAGATAATTTGGGACCCCATTTTTTTTCTGAGGAAGGTTACTTCAGCTTGCATATGCTTTTCTGTACAGGCTCGATTTCACAATAGCAGTGAGCAATGCTTAACAAAACAACTAAACACTGCCCAGGTTCCTACGAAGAGAAAGCACAACAGAACCAGAGAGGTATGGCTGAAGGCATCCTGCACCAACAGGGTTTTTCACTATGCAGATTCCTTGGAAGAGACTAGGATGGTAGAGTCAGAGGGACACAGTCTCAGTAGATGAATCAGCTCTTATTTGGAAACACAGATCTCAGACTGGATGGTTGGCAGGCCAATTGTCTCCATCCAGTGAGGGTCTCAGAGCCAGAAAGAAGTTGTGGTGTGGTGCTAAGTGAAGTGCCAGCCCTGCAGTGAGGGGCTGTGAGACAGGATCCAGCTGAGTGAATCTTCAACCAGAGACTGTGAGACTTGGCAGGTCTGGGATTGGCACTGCAAAACTATTGCAAAACTAGCCCGAGGTGACAGCGGGGTGCATAAAGAATCTTGTACCCCTCATACTTAACAAAGACTACAGAGAAACCACCAGCCCCAGGCTTTCTTCAGCTCTATGATCACTTGAAAAGTACAGAAAAGCTGCATTTTGAGGCAAAGACAAAAACCTAATGAAGTGAATGGAGAAGATCTGACTGCTTTCCTGCAGCTTTTGGTCTGTGCCTCTTCAACTAGGTGGCTGAATAAAGAAATAGCGTGGCAAATCTTTGCATGTACATGCATCATGCGCGAGGATTAAACAATTCTATCCTGTGTTGATTCCTCTGAAGGTCGTGAAGGGAAACAGCAAGAAAAGTCTTGAAAGCTGAGAAGTGTTTGGAGGCGGATCTCCTGCAGACACTTCCAAAGGTTCTTTCCATCCATAGCTGCCACCTTCTCCCACACTTGGCGTTTATCCGTTTTTCCTCTTGATCCCTAGAAGTTTTTTTCACACAAGTTCCCATGATGTGAGCTTACAATGATACAATTTAAGAGTAGGAGAAGAGAATTCCTATTTTTAGTTCCAGCATATAAAATGTTGTCTAGGGACAGGTCATTTTGCCCTAAGTGATCAAGCAGAAAAAGGATATGGCAACAAATAAAACCTTAGAAAGGATATTCATGTGGTTAAGGCATTAGCCTGTTAATTCTGGAGATTTGTGTTCATTTTCTGGCTCTCCTACAGTCTCCTTAGGACCCTTAAGGGTTAATTTCTGTTCCTCACTTTTCTTCCTGCAATATGGGTATAATGCTAACCTATTTAACAGCTTGGTGCAATGAGGATAAATTAATTACTGTGTGACAGATTTTCAAACACATTAGTGCTTACTGCCGTAACAAAGCCTTTTATGTAAACAAATACCCTTGGGAAAACAAGATGCTGGATTTAAAGGTTGCTTTTGAAGTAAATTCCTACACCAGCACTCCCACCATGGGCACACACACACCCTGAAGGAAAAAACAGGACAAATCTACAGTGTCAGGCTTTAAAGATCTTGAAAATCATCTAAATACGTAAAATGCTAAGGAGACTTAATGCAATACTTATACATTCTGGGGCTAATTCTCAGGAATGCTGAGTACCCTCTGCTCCCCACTGACTCCAGTTGTGGGAACTCAGCAAATTCAGATGTAAAATAACAATTTAATGAACAAAAGGCATTTGATTGTAGCCTTATTCCTCAGCCTGCATATTTTCATGAATGCAAACACCCTTACCGTAAGAAGTTCCATCAAGCTCAACTGCTGTAGCATCTGCATGCTATGTACAAAACTTGGAGATCTGCAGCTTAAAATACCAAAACCCACAGAGATTATCTCTTTTCTCCCATGAAAATGTTCTTATGTGGCTCCCAAGTGTGCAGCCATCAAGGAAAAAAGTGTGAGGATTTTGCCATTACTTTCTCCAGTCTCTAGGATGGCTTTAGGCCTCCCCTTCACTCCCTTGTGCATCTCTGAGTCCCAAGAGCTTCAGCAGCACACTCCAAAAATCACTGGCTGATGGGAATCCTTCTCCCTTGCACCAGTTTTCTTCATAAGGTGCTGGGTGAAGAACATTACTTTCCACCCTGTCAAAAAACAATATGACAGTTTTGGGTGGGGGAGGTATTTGGCCTTTTCTCAGAAAAGCAGCTGGTTTGTTTTTACTTGAAAATGGAGCTTAATTCCTCTCTGGGCTGAAACAGCTTTTAAAACTCAATCAACAATAACACCTGGCTTTTGGGGATGTGATTGAACCAACGCTTCCCTGTCTGAAAACACTTGGCCTTTGAGGAAGTTAACGTCCAGACCTGTGCTCAGTGTATAACGTTGTTAAATGTCTCCTTGGAGAGTGTGTGGAAGTTGTTTTTTATAGGCGCAGAAGAGGCACTAAGGTGCGATGGTGTGAACTGCTAACTGGGGAAGCGGTGTGCGACCGGACTTGGCCACACAGAGGCTGGCGGGCCAGAAGGCCAGCACGACACCGCAGCGGGGTGCGATGTGTCACCACTCCCCTCACTGGCAAGGTGTCCCGCAAAGCCCAGGTGGATCAAAACCTGAAAAACAAATCAAAGTAAATTCCAGCCTGAAAGGCACACAAAGCTCATGCCCAGTACGCAGGCCCCCATCCTTCATCCACGCATCATGGAACATTTGCTCGTAGCAGCGCGTGCTGAGCGCGCAGTGCACTGGAAGGGAAATACCGGAGGGGCAGTCAACACTGTGGTCCCTGTTTGCCAACCAGGGCATGCTCCTTCAGGCTTGGCCGCATCATCGCTCCTTGCTGGTGACCAGCTTTGCCTCAGACCCACCTCAGAGCTCTCTGTTTTTTTTGGCGGGGCCTGCGACCCTGGGCAACCCAGCCCGATGTTTGAGCCGTGCCCGGCGCGTTGCAGAACGGAGAACACATGTTTTTTTGTTTCAAAGATATTGCTTAAAATAACTCCATCTCTAGAAAGTTGAAGTTGGACACCACACCCCTCCCCCGTCTCTTTCCCCTCAGTCTCCCCTCTTTGCACAGCTGTGGCTCCCATGAGGACCAAAAGACAGATGTGCCATGAGGATCTGGTTATCATCCCTCTTTCCCACCCCCCACCAAAAAAGAAATATATATATATATTTCACTGGGCTGCTGGACAACAGCAAGCGTCTGTGAGAAGAAGAAGGGAAGGAAAGCATTGGCTGAAAAACATCCCCTGCTCCCTCTCCCTCCTCCCTGTCATCCTGTGCTCTCTTCAAACACATATTTAAACATACCAGTTTTGGTCTGGTTTCCTGGATGGCACATCTTCATGTCTAGCTGGGCTCCATCCATTACCTCATGAGACAGGGTAGGACCAACGTGACAAGATTGATGAAACTTTTTGAGCGAGGGGAATGGGTGAGGAAACCCTCCCAGGACAGCAGTGGAAATGGGGCGAGGGGGCACTTTCATATTTTAAAGACATTGAGCAAATCTGTTTCAGGAGGGAAAAGGTAATTTATATTCTAGAGAGATAATTTGGCATTCCCTCTTGTTTGTCCTACCAAAACGATGAACTGACTCATTTAATTTTATTTTATTTATTTCTTATTTTAAATTCAGTACCTGAATTTGTCCATGTTTCATTTGTTTTGCGGTTTGGAGGGGGGGTGAGTTAAAATGCCTGCCTTACCTAGAGTTCAGAAGTAACCAAGTTACTTCCAGTTCTGGAGGGTCCTATATTTTATTCCAAATTGGCACAAGATCTGTTCAGCTATTCTTAGCCTTCCTGACACCTTTCTGCTTTTGTTACATTAATGCACGGATGTGAAGAGGGAAGGGACTCTGAGTTCTGGATCCTGTTCCACTGAGCTGCTAATTCATATTAAGAAAGGTCAAGTCTAATAGAGCACTGCCTTATATTGAGGCCAAAAGGAAAAGGAATTCATTTGAAACTCACTTTCCAGGTGTATTAACCCCTTTAAGTGCCATTAGGCTGCATATGTGTCACAGCAGCAGCTCTTTTATGGAGAAGGCCAGATAAACTGGTTTATTACTCAGCTTTCAACTCCAATTCTCTATAGCTCAGTTCACGCTCTGTTACAGTTCCTACTGCTGCTTAATCTCACCTTGCATCAGGCCTGCCAGGAGTAAAGATACTCCTCTGTACTAGGGTGTACAGTTTGTACACATCTGTTTATATATCAGGGCATTCTAGGCAGAGTGAAGAAAGGCAGCAAAACCAACTATACAGGATCATTTAATCAAAACTTTTGGGGTTTTTTTGAAGGCAAAGGCAAAGCTACCCTCAGAGATGAAGGGGAAGACTTTTGCTTCTTGGGGAGAGCTAGAAGTGCGAGGAGTTACTAGGTAGAAATACTTGATCTTTTCTACCTGTATTCCAGTGTGATGTGCAGTAAAAGACCTGAGTCTCCTACAGGCACTGGCTTCTGAGGAGTGTCTGCCTGAAACCCTACATATGTGGCTGTCAAATATGAAAAGGAAAGAGAGAGGAAGGCTAGATGTCTGCTCAGAAGGTGCTCAGGGAGATGGAAACAAAGTTTGCCATTTGCTAGCTGATGGACAGAAACACACCTGTTTATCTTGAGCAGGGGTAAGAGGTATAGGGAGTGGAAGAATATTTGCTTTTTTCAAAACAGAGAAACACAGATCATGGTATTTGGCCACACCACAAAACCTGAAGCTCATTTGAACACTTTAAGAAAACAAAACTCTGGGCTCAGCCTCAAGGGAAAGAGCAAAAATTTACTTTTCACTCTGTCTCAGTTCAGATCAAGTTAAGAAACCCTTTCCTATGAACAGAACAAAGCAAAATCACCACTACCAGAGTCCAGGTGGTTCTAGCAGAACTCGGTATTGATCTGACTTCTGCAAGAGAAGAGCCCAAGGCAGTATAGTGAATATAGGTGCACAGCCTACATTGGGTTGCAGTGCCCAAATTAACTTGTTGAATAGCAAAAAAACTACAAAAAGAAATTAAAACAAAACAAGAGAGATATCTCACCTGTGTATCTTCAGCTCTTTCAGGATGTCTACTTCAACAGGGAATCTTTTTCATTAACCTCAAAACACTTCACTTTCAAATCCTCTTTTTCTGAAGAGGAGTTACTTTAGTGATGATTTTTCTTCTAAACATACACAGTTTAACTTGTGTCCCCAGTGAGACTACACATATGACATGGGCCAAATTTTTAATACATATTTCTATGCACATGGAAACATAACAGTTCCCGAAACATTTAATGGAAGCTATATATGATCTGTTCAAAAGCTTCTCCGGACAGTGGTGATCTCCAATAAAGATCAAAACTAGCACTAGCATTGACACAGTACACCAGAAAAGCTATGCCTTTCTTCATGAGCAAGGGCAGGAGAGAAACCACACTGACCAAGTGATACAACAGGAGACAGGGGTGATGTTGCAGAGGTGTTGCTGGACAGCATAGGGATGAATCTCCAGCCAGTGGTACACAGTGCTCTTGGTTTGTGCTGCCCTTGTCCAGGCACCCTGACGCCCCATGAGGCTGGCAAGCACCCTCCCTCCAGGAGAGGAACTCCCTCAATGTTGGCTGGGAGAAGAAATTCAAGTCTTTGCCCTGTGTCCTTCGAGAAAACAAGAATCTCTCAGTTTGCGTTTACGAGAAGATTTTACATTTCATTCCAGCTGGAGGGAAAAAGAGAAAGAAAAAACACACCCTTTTCTTAGGCAGGCTGGAGGTTGTCTGTGCACACAGGCTGGGACTGTAGGTTATTCCACAATGATTTGAGTGCACCCCACTTCCCACCCCTGCCGAAAAAGTTTCAGTCCCAGGGGAAACCAGCACAACCTATGGTAAAGGCCTCAGAGGTAGGCAAAGTGCAATGTCTGGCTGAGGCAGGCCTAGTGCTGCTCCATTTGGCACAGCTAATGATGAGGTTCCCCTTTGACTTGCCAAGAGGGGCTGTTGCCTGCAGAGCACCTTCAAGCATGTAGCTCAGCTGTGATAATATGCATATTTGGAAAGTCTATTCAGATCTTTCGTCATCGGTTATTAGCTACATGAAGGCCAAGGGGTTTTTTTTGCGCAGAATCGGAAATCCTAGAAAGAGTCCCAAAGCACAAAGTTGTTCAAGATCTCAACTATTTCTGGGGGAAGAGGCTGAGTTCAGGCCATTACAGACAGAGGATGCCAAGTCTGGATCCAGACACAGCTTTCTGGGAAGGATGCTCAGGTCTGGGACTGCAATGTGTTCCCTGAAGGAGATAAGGGTGAAGTATGCAGTTCAAAATTGCCACACCTTACGTGTCCATAGATGTGAAGGTCCAGGTAAGACTGCTCTGCTTAAATCAACCAGGGACTCCCCAGGTGCAGGGACAGGACAAAAGCCAGTGGTCCAGGTGCCTTTGCAGCCCTCGCTATCTTTGAAGGGCAGAATCTGCTTTGGAGATGAGTAGGAATGAAGATGGGAACAAAATAGGAACCAAAGCATTAAGTGTGTGGGAGTGGGAGAAAACAGGAGAGTCCAACAAATATTCTTCAGAAGTCACAGTTCTCCCTAATTCTTAATGTGCTGCTGCGAGTAAAATACCTGGAAAATGGCATTTTGTGTCACCCCTCTCCCTTCTCCCCTCCCGCCCTGCTACTCCCTAGATCCCTCCTGGGTAAGAAGAGAGCATCTGTTACAGCAGTCTGATCTGCACTAGTGGGTAAGTAAGTGGTTTCATGCAACACCAGCTCTGGTCTCTAGTAGGATTATGTTTAAACTCCTATATGCTATTTTCTTTACCTTCTGTTGTTATCCTACATTCTGCCAGGGCCTGCAGCAAGGGTGGGGAGGAGGGCAGGACAAATAGATTCAGAGCAATAATGATCATGATAAGAAGAAGAACCAATGCCGAATGCAATTCCCATTTTTTCTCATTACTATGCTACTGTAGCTATGGTTTGGCTCTCCTCCTGGCCTTGGCAAACATGATCCACTTCATCTCCTGCTTCTCCTGTTGGCCAGGCTCCCATCCTCCTCTTGGCTCCTGCAGCCGAACTCCTGGCTGGCTGCAGTAATCCCACATAATATTTCACGCAAATTTATATGAAGCCCGTTACAAAGCTCAGCAAGGAGACACTGTTTCTTTTTCTTGATACAATTAATCATTTGTAGCTCTGCTCCGAGGACCAGCCTGTCTCCCAACTGCTCCTTTCGGTCAAGAAGGCTGAGAAACTGCAGTACCCAGGGAGGGCAAAGAGAAAACTGGCTTTCCCTCCCTCTCCCACACAACCCCAGGTAAAATCATGCCAACCCTTTCAAAGCCCCCTGGCCTCCCTCCTACCTGTCTCCCCCATGCGCCTTGCTCTGGGTGGCACCAAAGCAAGCGCTTGCACGCAGCCCCCCATCCTGCAGCCCACCCCACCCTCCCTGCAGCCTGGGTTTGGCCTCCTGGTCTGCATGATGACTTGGTGAACACGGTCCAGCTGCTCCTGTTTCTCAGCCCGCCACTGGGAATATTGTATGGGATTGCTCTTGCCTCCTTTGGTTCCCCTTGCTTTGTACTGCCTAGTTAATCTTTCGGTATAACTCCCTCTTCTCCCCTCCTCTCCCCCTGCTCTTTTGAAGTATTTCTAGTGTTGTGGCTGTTTTTTTTTTTTTGAAAAACAGAAAGCTAACCCACAGTATAATGTTTCTGTGGCTAAACAGGAGACCCAAGTCTCTGGGCTTGTCAATCCAGGACCTCACACTAGTAGTGAAATTCAGAGAAACAGAAAAAGAGGATCTCTTTTCTGCTTGTAACTGTGGGTGTCCACCTCTTCACTCAGTATTTCCTTGCTTGAGTCCATCTGGCACATCACCCGATTTCTCCTCTTCCTCCTAGTCTCAAGTATAACATCAAGAAGATAATTCAGAAACATATGCTTAACAAAAACCTGTAAGTCCCTTTTTAGCATTAGGCACAGAAAGAGGTTGAAAGCTGCGATCTGTCTCAGTATCTTTTTTCTGATATTCCTTACAAAATTTGTAGTAGTCTCATTCAATGAGAGATAGTAAAAGAAAAGGTAGTTTAATGATGTGTTTAACAATTCTTAAGACAAATGCTAGAAGAACTGGCTTTATTTAACATTTAAGCTAAGTACCGAGAAGGTCCCATTTTCCCTCCCAGAGCAAACTCAGCTATGTGTGGTAAAAGAAGGAAACTAAATAAGAAATTGGCCTTTTTATCTTCTTTCCCACCCCACAGTTTCATTATGGGAGTATGCTGTATTTTCCAAAGCACAACCACTGATTGTTGTTAAGTGAATTACTCTTGCCCAATAGCTGCAGTTCCTCTGTTCAAAGCATATTTGCCAGATCCCAAGGAATTTGGGGAACAAATTTTAAATGTACGATACTCCAGAAATCTTTTCCAGTTGTCATGGGCTTACCTGCCAGATAAGTATTCCTTCTCAGCAGATAGTTGTCTTTCACTGGCTCTCCAAGTTGATGCATTTCAGGATCTTATTTGTAATCTGAGCTTAGAACTATAAGCAAAACATTAGGAAGTGAGGTTGCAATCATACCTCTAAGGTAACAGTATTCCTGAAGGTCAACTTGCCTGACAGCTTTCTCATACCATTTTTGTGATACAGTCATTTCCTCCTAAATTGGTTCAATATCTGAACAGCTAAACAGCCAGCAATGGTTGGTAGCGTTTCTTTACAAATTATGACATCATGGTGGATATAAGGTAGACAGAACAGACTGTGGAAGAAAGCCCTGGCATGAATCTGATATTTAGTATTATTTCATCCTCTGGTCAGAAAATCTCTGAACTGTTTATTGCCAGAGGATGGGACAGCATGTGAAGGGAAAGGTTACACTTGGAAGAAATATGCATCTATTTCTTATACCTTTTTGTAAGTAGATACTACTGTCCACTGAGACAAGATACTGGGACTGAGGAATTCTTTTGGCCAGTCTCATTTTCTTATTGTTAAGCTACAAAATCCTTGTGGGTGTCTGTGTGGGGGTGTTTCATCTGTTTCTGTTTTGTTGTTTGTTTGTTTATTTGTAGTTTTTGGGTTGAGGTTTTTTTTTTTTTTTTTTCAGTCGGCAGTAACATACTTTTCTGTCAGTTGCATTTATTTTTTTTTAGTTATTAAGCATTTATTTCCTTCACACCATTTTCAAGTTTTTCAAATTTAAAAAAAAAGTAACAACTGCTTTTCAGCTTCTATCATGTCTTTGTAGCGCACATTTTACCACCTTCAGGAAAGGCCTACACTGGAGATGTTTATTGGAACACTTAAAGTAGAGAAGTGAATTTTCAGTCAGTTGATAAAAGGAGAAGGAATTAAAACTAAGATAGAGTTATATAGTGCTATATATTTTCCCCAACAAGTTTCTGGAGGATAGCAATTTACTACCACTCTTTTAGTAAAAAATACCACAATCTTTTACTTTAGACTTAGACCTGACTGAAGTTAGGATTAAATTGGTTATGACAGGACCCTGAATCAGCCAGAAATTTAAGGGAGACCTGCTTGTATATTTTCCTTAAAGCAAGACTCCCCCCAGAATACTGGAAGGAATTTCAAAACTCTGGAGCTGGGATTTATGAGAAACTAAACTAAAGAAGGGATCTTTTTACAATGTAGAGAAATAAGATCTTCAGGTTAACTTGAACAAAAACAAAGGAATTTGACAAAAATTCTCCCTGCTCGTTGTGAAAGTTGACCGTTTCCCTCAGGTTTGCTCATAGCACAACATTGTTTTGATGTGCAATGTCTGCTTCCTGGGATACAACAGCTCTGCACAGGCTTCTCTGGGGCCTTAGGAACAGTTCTTTTCTTTCCATCACCTGGGAGGCCTCTCTCTGTGTCTGCTCCCTGCTCTTCTCAGCAGTCCACAATTTTCTTGCCCACTCAGAGTTTATGTTTGCAGTCCCCCTACCCCAGGATGTATCTGTTCAGATACTCTCAGGGAAGGAGCAATCTTCACACTTTCTCTCTTGTCCGGCAGTCAGGACAAGGAAAAGAGGCAGTTCTCCTTTCTGTTCCCCAGCCATTCCATCTTAAATATGCATACCGAGGAAGACTGTCTTGTACTTGGAAAGAATAAGTTGCCACAAATAGAACAGAAACCTTTTGCCACATGATAGGAATTTTTTTTTTTTTTTTAATATTATGCTCTATATAGAACCCATTTTGGTGTCCCCTTCCCCTTCCTTCAGTTTCTGACCAATGTATCCTATTCTGAATATTCAGATCTTTGCAAGATAACTGTCTGGTAACTGTTTTATATATTGGGAAGTTCTTCAAGTGAGAAAACTGCACCAGTCTGTGTCCTCCTGTCCAGTGTTAGATGAAAAATTGCAATGACATGCTATGGCATGCTGCTTTCCTGCACCTAGGCTCTGAAGCCTGCCTCATACCCTCTCAAGGGTTAATCACAAGAGGTTTGATCTTCACGAAAGATTTTTAAAGATATTGTTATGATATTTGACTTTTTTCTTCTTTTGTGATAAAGAGAAAGATAGCATTGCACAAGAAGCTGTTGATGTCTCAGCTGGGAAGGTGCAGTAATTATCTTTGATCAGCATAGTTGGGGCTCCGTATTCCTGGAGAGTGAGTGTTACCAGATGTGCTTGACCTGGACCATGTATAGAGAAACTGAAGAGGGGCTTCTGAATGTAAACCAGCCAGTATAGTGTGAGAGGAAGTAGTTAGCCCAGCCTCTATTTTTGAGCCAATTACGTGTGATTTCAGGGCTACCTAGAGATTTAGCTTAGGTGCTGTCTTCCATACATCAAATCCATACATGTGAATCCTGACTGGATGATATAGGGAGTTGCTGCCTGCAATATGATATATGCATCCATTTCAAACATGCCAGGAAGACCATCTGTTTTCTTTACTTTTTATGAAAGAGCTTGGGAGGAAGAGCTTCTATTGACTGGGGAGTTATTTATTTGTTTATTTGGTCATATTGATAAAAATAAGTACAGATCATGTGAAAAAAAAATCACTCTTGTGGTAACAGAAATTATCAAAATAGTCTTTCAAAGAGCAGCATGTAGCAACACTAGTGGCAGCGTCACCACTAAGAACTTACAGCAAAACATATCTCACCACTATTTGTTCCGAGGGAGTTACCTTTACAAACTGCACTTTCTCCTTGTTTTGCCCTCTTCATTCCCTGAGTCCATCTTTTTACTCAAGACACAAGCTAAACTTTGCCAGGCTTCCAGGATGCTCATGAACACGGTACTGGGGAAGACTGGAAGCACGAACGCACAGCATCTCTCCAAGCAGAGGAAAACACATAGAAATCTGTCTGTCATAGGCTGTAGCTGATGTCAAGTCATTTGATGGTGAAGGACTGTGGTAGTTCAGAAAATGGAGGGGAGGTTCAAGGGACAGTGGCTGTCAAGCAAGCTTCTGGCAGGACTTCTCAATACAAAGCACTTTCTAGACCAGCACATCACCAGCTGCAGCGCTGTGCTACCCCTTTTTGAACATTCTGGGTACCACAGGCTCTGTTTGTGACTTTGGGCAGTTCACTTAATGCTGTAATGTTTTAACAACCCACCTGTCTCTGGACACTGGCAGAAAAGTCCTCTGGGCTTAAGCCAATTGAGATGCTACTTTTCCTACAGAGGACCCATCCCAATTTGGCGCATTGCTGCTCTGTGGCAGAGGTAAAAGAATGGGAAGATCTTGCCTTGCATCAAATTCATTAGTAACCTGTTACACTGCAGGAGAAGGAAAGCTTACACTAGTATTTTGAACCCTGAAATGAGTAGTCTGAGCCATGGACATACGTCCTATCCCACCACTCCCTCTGCTTGGCAGCAAAGCCTGACAGATGGCCATGGCATGCTAAAGCCATCAGTGCACATGAGTCTGTAGCCTTGAATAACCAAGTGGTGGCAGCTGGCTACTGCACTGAATACACCATGGCAGTAATAAAACTTTTAATGAAACAACACACTTTTCTTTGTATCAGAACTGTTTTGAATAGCTTTTGGGGAAAAGTAAAAAAGTTTATTGCCATCTTTCCAGTGAGAAAAAAAAGGGAGTTCATTTGTTGAGATATAACAGAATTTTGGCCAGAAAAGAGGCTGTAGTTATTTGCACAATTTTACTTGTACAGACACCTAGGTACAGATGCTTTCATGGAAACTCTGGCTACATAACAGTATTAATTTTGGCTGAGTCCTGAGACTATTTTCAGAAGCTTTCAGAAATTTACAGGAAGTACCTTTCCTTTTCATATATGTACAGTGTTATTGTTATTTTTATGTATTAAACAAATAAACAGAGATATTTTACTTTGTTTCTACAAGATTTCATGCTTAAGAAAGGAGGTGTGGTGGCAGGGAGAAAAATCTTGGCTTAATTAATTCAAAAACAAGGTTCATGGCAGCCCAAAAGTTGAATGATCTTTCTAGAAAATTTGGTCTTAAGAGAAGTGGTGTCCTCTGAGACCGCCTGGGCTTCTGCTTGTGTTGTGGCAAAATAAACAAACAAACAGCAAAGTAAAGATGAGAGGGTCCCCTGGGATTTGGGTCTTTTGCTGTCTCTTTCATGAGTAATGAATGGGGTGACCGCACAGACTTGGACAGCCCTGCAATGCTTGAATCTGCTGCTGACTTTCAAGCAGGCAGAGTGCAGGATTATTTGGATTCACTAGCAGTATTAGGGAGTCGGTTAGAGGGGCTTCAAGGTAAATAAGGTATTACTCATACACACAGCAAAAAAATTTAACATCTGCTCTTTACTCTTCTTAGCCGTGGTATGTAAGCAGAAACTTGAATTATACAAGAGAGTCCTAAGAAACTCCTGGAAAGGATGTCTCTGCAGCTTGGGTGTCTTGAGACCTTTTTATGAGTATGAATTCGATTCTCAGCAGCAGTAGGGAAACTCCTGTTTAGCAGGCCCACCTGAGGTGACCGTATATCGCAAGGTACTTTCCCATTCACCTGGGTGGTCTCAGCCCCCTGAAAAAAAAACCTCATTCTACTGAGAAATGACACACAAGGTACATGGAGTACATGACTGGTATAATAATATAAGATCTCCAAATATAAGCATGCTATGTTACACTGATCACAGCTCTTTATTCTGTTTTCTTCTCAAGTTCTCTCAGCCTGTTCTCAGAGCTCTGTGATTAAGACTTTAAGGACTTGCTGGAGCAAGGAAAATGGGGACTTTCTTCCAAGCTACACACAGAGTAATGGGAAGAGCTATTTACTAGGCAAAGGACATTTTGCCTACCACAGAAAACAAGACAGATCCTTTTGACTGCATTTTTGTACCTATGGCACTGGTTCCCCCTTTGCTGCCGGCAAATTACTTGGGTATGGCCTCTGTTTCCCTATTTAACTTCTTTTTTTTCTGCTTCATTGCCTCCTCTGAGAGGGTATCAGCAAAACTTTAAAGAACATGCATAGACTTTGGATGTTTCTTTGCAATTAATCAAGATCTTCACACACTCTGTTCATGAAGGTAAAAGATTCTATGCTTTTCTTAGCACGTGGAGGATTATACAGTATTTGTGAAGACGGAAAACTTTATAGAAGTGCCTTGTGCTGTAGAATTCTAATAGGTACTCTAAGGGTAGCAGAAAGAGAAGATTTCTGTCTCCAGTGCTGTCATGGTCTGGTACATTTCATGAGCAATAAATACATTTTTCAAACCACTATGAAGAATAAAAAGTCGAAGCTGATAAACATTTTAAAACACATTATGAAAGAAAGACAGCGTCAGAAACATACCATGAAAGAAATCAAATCACCTTTGAAGCAGGTGACAGTATCATAAAGAGGGAAAAGTATATGAAAAACAAAGAAAACTAAATCAAGTAATTAATGACTAAAAGAAAATCCAACCTTAGAGCTGAAACAAAAGGAGGCTGACTGCTGAAAACCATTGTGTGAGCTGGCACAGGCAGGATGCAGGAACAACCACAAAACCACGGATGAAATATAAAGAGTAAACTTATTTTCTTTACCTTGTGAACAGGGGGATCTCTGAAGCAGCACCCAGGCAGAGGCATGCAAATGGGAACACAGGCACAGCAGAGCTTGGTCCTTGCTAGAGAGTGAAAAGCCTTTGAACCTGCTTCTTTCACCTGTATATCAGTGATTTTTGCAGGCGTACTTTTTCCCTGTGCTTTGATCTTTCCCACAGCAGGGCAGGAATCTCAAGCATGTTCGATAAGCTGCCTCTGAGTCTGTCACAGGCCTATGTTATTTAAACATAGATGTTCTACTTGTCAAGTGCACAAAACTAAACCACAGTTAGTATGATATATGTGTTTTTTGACACCCCAACTGCAAGCCACTTGAGTGTATTTACAGTCCTCCTCACCAATCTTCCGTTATTTTCCTGCAACCATACATGTTAAAAGAGGAACTAAAATGAAACAATAATTTTGCAGTCTTCTCTGCTAGCACAGATCTTGTCCTGGCCACAGTGATCTGTGCCTGGTGGGAATGCAGAATGATGGAGGGCTTTGAAGATTAATGGTTGTTAAAGTCAGAAGGGACTTGTTGGACTTTCCACAGAAAATGTTATGGATCCTCAGGCAGTAAGAGGCCACAAAATGTCACTCAATATCAAGCCTAAAATGTAAAGACTGAGGCCTTAGATTTGTTCTGTTTTCAACTAACTACAGGTTTCCTGAAGGAAACTAGATTGCTAGATATAGGAAGCTTACGATAACCAGGACTGTTATTTATGAAGTGAATCATAATGACTAATCCTGAATCTATCAGGCTGGCCTTAGTCTTTTTTTCCCAAATGTAAATGGAAAGGATGTTTTTTGTTTTGTTTTGGGTTGGTTTGGGTTTTTTTTTGTGGTCAGAAATATTTGGCTTTCAGAAGAAAACCAAAGTTGCAGACGGTCATAAAATTTTGAGACCAAATTTATTTTGTTGAAGACCGTATCATATTAGAAGATAGTTTTTTGAAGAGCTTCTTCTCCCCTAAACAGATTCACCTCACTAACTGCTGAGCTCAGGTGAATATCAGCTAAATCTGTTGATAACTTAGAGATAGCTAATTATTCATGTCTGTTGTGAAAGTAATAAGGAATAATGGATCTTTGCATTATTGTTTCATGTTGCCATCGGCAACACCCTCTAACTGTAGGACAGGATGATGAAATTACATACATGCTTTCAGCTCCCAAAGGCTTGGGAGAGAAAGAAAGTTTGCTCATCATAAGCCTAAGCAAAGACAGAAAAATAACCAGCTTTCTCAGCTTAATCAAAACTCATTCCCCTAAGGAAGGCCAGCACAAGTCCTATATGAAACTCTGAGGAAAGTTTTAGCAATATAGACACCATGGTGTGACTCTGGGCCACAGGTTCTCCTATTCTTGCTCCTTCTTTGTCCTGATAGAGGTATGGGCTTTAGGGTGCTCGCAATACTGAGGTGGCCATGGTTAAGCCATGCAGTGACTTGCTGAGCAGCAGGTTACA
Source organism: Leptosomus discolor (assembly GCF_034619465.1). Taxonomy (NCBI): domain Eukaryota; kingdom Metazoa; phylum Chordata; class Aves; order Leptosomiformes; family Leptosomidae; genus Leptosomus; species Leptosomus discolor. Next base: position 137,409,431 of record NC_141391.1, read on the forward strand.
TGCTAGGTGATAAAGAGCAACAGCTAGTTGTTGGGTGGATGAGGAGCAGGCATAACTGCTACAGGCTTCCTTCCTTGAATGAGGAGCTGACATTCGTTAGTAGTGAGAGGCTCAAATGCTTTCATCTCTGTCACTAATCAAAGGTACGGTAGGCAGCAGAGTCACTTTTTCTGCACTGTTTCTGTGACTTACTACTCTCTGAACCAGCTGAATTCAGAAAAAGAATGTTTTATGTCATCTGGCATACATCCATTGTCCACTTCCGAGAGACCATATCAAATGTGGATGATTTTCTCTGACAAGTGGGACGGAAGTTTTACCCTGAATCAAATGCACAAGGCTGGTGTCCACAATACACAACATTGTTGCAAATTGGAAAGGAAACCCACTTTTATTTCTCAGAGCTTGCTGACTGCCATAACATCTTGGCTTGTTCCACACATTCCCTACACTGTACACAAAGACTTGAGTAACCTGATGCAGTGTCACGAATTAAAATAAGAAATACTGCTTTAATTAAAACACTAAAATGAATTTGTTCAATGCAGTTGCATTTGTCAGGAAGGCGGTAGGGTCTACTGTGTATGTTCTGAACGGGGCCACAGGCTAACATACACGCTATCTCCCTTGAGGGCATGAAGTAAATTGATTAAACAGTGCCACAGGTCCCACTAAGATTTATAGCCAAGGTCTCTAATGTGTTTTTTGAATGAAAGAGTAATACCCCTATGGTTTTTCACTTCAACATTTTTGGCAAGCTCCCTATTACCTCCACTCACATGCCAGCATGGTGGGCAGTACTGGGAGGGTACTTTATTCTAAGGTACTAAAATCTGTGATTAGGCAATGATTTATGGCTTTCCTTAAACTCTGAAGTGACTTTTTTAAATAGGAGTATTTTTGGCTGGGCTAATTGAAGTAAAAGTTGACTGATTTATGATTTAATTTACAAAACCTTTTGCCACACCTTTAATGATGAAACCTCCTTCTTTTTTTTTTTCCACTGAGGAATATTTTCCATTACTGCTATGCCAGTATGGCATTAGAAAAGCAGTTGCCATCTCAAACATCGCTGAAAGGCTCCATTTCTTCTTGGAAGCTGTTTAAAGTATATATTTGTTTATATTTAAATTATAATATATTTTTATATTTAAATTATACATTTATTTATATTTATCTTATTTTAATATTTATTTATATTTATCTTATCTCCCACTCCCCCCAAAGCGGAAAAAAAATTATTCCTAGAGCATTTTAAAAGCTTGCATGAAGCTTACCTTCTATCTTGCATATAGTAAGTCAGTAAGATTGAGGCTTGTTTTATTCTTTTCTTTATAGAATATGTGAACTTCTCATGCTGTGGTACATGCACCCAAGAGGGTTAAGTCTTACGAGCAACCTCTTTAATAAACCATTTCAAGCTGCTGTAAATGTGTAACAAAACTCTTTCTTCTCCAAAGCCAGTTTAGCATGGTAGACACTATGCTATTGTCATTTAGTGATTCCATAGTGTTATTTCTTGAGGAAGAGGAGGGCATAGGCATGACACCAGGCTGATATTTGCCAGTTCCTTTGGCCTACAAATGAAGCTCTTGAAAGTCATTCTTGATGTGGCAAGTGAAGGAGGAGGACGACATGGAATAGAGGATGCAAAGATTAGCATCTCCTATTCCCCTACTTCAGTTGTGTCAAGTCCATGTTTTCTGGAAATCTGCCCAAACCTGTTGGAAACCTACAGAGTTTTAACTATGCTACAGGCATTTCAGGCACCATGGAATGCAATTCTACTGTTTTACAAACTTTTCACAGTTCAGTTCTTACTGCTCATCAACATTCCTGCTATAACCTTTAACATTCACCATTCAAACAAGCAACTGCAGGGACCCATACTTTTCAGAGACTCTGACCTAAATTTTTTGCTTATGTTTTGCAGAAGGATGTTTTGCGCTGCAGTAAGCTAGCATTTGAATCAGATGTCAATGTTTGGTGTAATATCAGCAGTAAAATTACCTGAGTAATTGAAGAATGGAGTAACTCTGGTTAAGTCAACCTCTCTAAGGTATATGCAGGACAACCGATAATATTTTGAACAGCACTTTAGTCTGTATCTGTAAACAAAAGATATGAACTGTAGAGAGACCCTCAGATGATAATCTGATTTTTGACAATAATTACTTTTGATGTAATTGCTGCTTTCAGTAGTTTCTGGCTATTTCATTACTGAACAGTATTAAAGTTGATATGCTGGAGGGAAGGGATGCCATCCAGAGGAATCTTGACAGGCCCATGCAAACCTCATGAAGTTCAACAAGGCCAAGTGCAGTGTCCTCCACCTTGGCAATCGCAAGCACAAATAGAGGCTGGATGGTGAGTGGATCGAGAGCAGCCCTGAGGAGAACAGCTTGGGGATGTTGATTGATGAGAAGACCAACGTGACTCAGAAATGCGTGTTTGCAGCCCAGAAAGCAAATCACATCCTGGGCAGCATCAAAAGAAGTGTGTTACCAACAGGTTAAGGGAGGTGATTCTCCCCCTCTACTCTGCTCTGGTGAGACCCCCCCTGCAGTGCTGGGTCCAGCTCTGGGGCCCACAGCATTAGAAAGACATGGACCCCTCGAGCTGGTCCAAAGGAGGGCCATGAAGAAGATCTGGAGTACCTCCCCTATGAGGACAGGCTGAGAGAGTTGGGGTTGTTCAGCCTGGAGAAGAGAAGGCTCCAGCGAGACCTTACAGCAGCCTTCCAGTACTTAAAGAGGGCCTACAGGAAAGGTGGGGAGGGACTCTTGACCAGGGAGTGTGGTGATAGGATGGATGGAGCTTTGAGCAACCTGGTCCAGTGGAAGGTTTCCTCGCCCATAGCAGGGAGGGTTGGAACTAGATAATGTTAAAGGTCCCTCCCAACCCAAACCATTCTGTGGCTCTATGATCTCTGGCATGACAAAGGGAAGCACAAGCAAAACGGTTTAAAAACAAAACTATAAAATATGTTGTTTGACTCCTCCGAGGAAAGCTGCAAATCTGTAAAAAATGGGCCTGTGAGGATGCTGAAAACAGAGATTAATGACAGAATGCCTTGCAGAGTTTGTCAGAAGTCACAGAAATTAGTAAATAGAGCTGTGACACACGTCATAGTCCAATACTAGTCCAGTATTTGGAGAAAGAAAAGAGGACTCTCAGAGATTTGACTCTCAAAGATTCACATTTGTCAAATAAATTGTTCATAGCTGGAATTGACCATGAGCCTGCAAAGGAAATTAATTTCTTTTTTAATGGTCCAGACAGAAAGCCATTCTATCTTTGCAATAAACCTACTAAGTACTAGAAGTTAAATAGGTGGAATTATAGGCTAACCTACCCTGAAGAATAATATCAACTAAAAGTAAGTAACTTCATGGAAAAAACACTGTTTCTAATGTTGCTTGGGGGAAAAAAAGGAATGATGGGTTACAAAAAAAAATGACAGGGGTGTTTTTTTTTTTTTTGTGTGTGTGTGTGTGTGTGAATTTGCTGAAACAGGACAGGGAAGATTTTCTTTGAAGAGTGTAGACAAGAAAGGACTCAAGTGACCCATATTATGCCCTTTGTGAGTGTAAAGCAGATATAAGAAAGGTACTGTTGCAAGTAAGGCCATTTTCTGGGAATCGGAGAACTAATGGAAGAATTTACAGAAGTGATACATAATCTGGTAGAAAAGAACAGGAATGTTAATTTCTGAACGGATAGAAATAGCCTAAAATTGCAGCCCTCTATATGGAGCTATGTCTTCGGAGAAAAGTCGCCTTCAAATATTTTTAATTCTTCTATGCGTTTCTATGCTAGCTATTGTTCTCTGGAAAACAGAGCATCCACCTGCATTCACGTTAATTTCCACATTTGGACAGAATTATTGAAGCACTGCGGCAGTAAAACACAAAAGCAGAACTGCCTGTGAAGATGTGCAGAGTTTAACAACAGAAACAGTTATAGTGGATTTAGTAATTGCTTCTGTCGCACAAAGTTAATACTGATATTTTAGGGAGACCTGAAGGCATACACATCAATGCAAAATACTGCAGGAACTTTACTAAACAGTGATGGCTGGCTACTTACTCGACTGGATATAAATATCTGGAAAGTCATATAATATTAATTTTGATTGTTACTTACTCTTTTTGTGACGTTTGGCCTGGAAAAGTGTACGTGAGGACACTGCACCTTCAAAAAGCAATGGTGTGAAATTTTTTGAAGCAGCTATGGGAGGCTCCATATGCACTACAGCTCAGACACTGAGTGAGGCTCCCAGTCTGTATTTGCACGTATTCATATATCCACCTTACCGTGACTTTCTTATCTGTAGTTGTTATGAGCTCAGTTAGAAAGCCAAAATTCAACACCAACTGAACTGAACAACTTAAAGATCTATCTGGCTCATCAATGTTAGTGAGATTTTAAAATCAGATTGTCTGGAAACAATACTCTCAATTATTACACAATTATGTGAGAAAACAAAGTCAACAAATCTTCAATGCCTATATCCCTTAATTAACATCCTCAGAAAGTGCATCAAGGGTAAAGAATAGAAGTGTCTTACTGTGTACATTCAGATAATTATTTTTAATTGACTTAATATGATAATAACTAAACCATTTTCTCAAACTTGGCATTATTTACAAAATGAGACTTCAGGAAGCAAGATACCTTGAAGATTTTCACTTCAGCCATTTTTAAACTTCTTCACTAAGAAAGGATAGTCTCTTTTATGCTTTTTTTTGTGTGAGGATTCAAGAATGAGGGGATGGAAACCCATTCCTTTATGGCATGAGTATAAGTTTTGAAAATTTCAGTGTCAGAGAAGAAATGTAGAGCATCTGAAAAATATTATTAGAATAGACTGTGAAATTTAACTAGAGCAGATATCCCCTTCACCCGTTATATTTAACAAAAGGAGATTTTCTGTAAAGTATTGTATTTACCTGCTGCTTCTATTTAGAGATTATTCTGTGTCATTGCAGGTAGGATGTAGGAGAAAAAGGGAAGTATAGAACAGCAGCATTATGGATGTGAGTCAAAAAAGAACCATGTAGCTCAGGATACTTTGGGGAAAAAAAATGTAGTGCCGTTGGGTAGACAGCTTTAAGCTTGCTGTTTGAGAATTCAGTGGCAGAATCCCCATTGACGTTGATGCTGTTACAGCTTCACTCCTTGTAGCCAATAACTATGATTTTCAACAGCTATCAGATTTTCAACACAACTTTTGCCCCGCTTTCGTTTGGCAATTTTGAAAGATCATTGCAGACACTGTGCAAGCCAATTCTTTACCAACACTTTTCTAGTTCCAGAGGAACAAAGATCCATTTTTTTTTAATTTTTTTTTTTTAACAAAAAGCCCACTTGCTATAAGACCTAAATAAAAGTTAAGTTTTTGTCAACTGTTTTCTAGGTCTTACTAAGGATATTGGAAAGACTGCATAGAAGGAGAAAAAAAGGAAAATTCCAATCATAACATTTTTTTTACTGGTGACAGGGAAAGCTGATGATCAGTCAGTATTTTTGCAGGACTTTACCTCCAGTAAGTGGAACAAATCACGTATTTTCCACCCAAGCAATTCAGTTTAGGCTTTTAGGGAAAACTTTACGTCAAGTAAATGAAAATGTTCATCAGAAAGTCATAATAATATTTTAATGCAGTTTTTGAAAGCTTCTGAAATATTTACTGAAAATATCTTAAAATTCTCAGAGAAAACAAAATATTCTCTTTTAACTGCACTTTTCACAAGAAGAGAGTCATCTCTAGTAAGAGGCTTTTTTTGGGCATTCATGCAGCTACAGTGGCGTACATCCCCAACAGGTATATCTGGGCAGGCACAGGCAGATATGCCCTTGGGCAAGACACACATTCGTATCAGAGGGCTACAAGGATGCCCAGAGTATCCAGTAGTGCTGCAGAGCAAGAATTAGAGTTCCTACAGTCTCTGTAGGTAAATCCACAGTGAGGCTGTTTTGCACGGTTTGGTGTTTGATGACACTTTTGCTGATAAACCTCATTTTGCCTTGGAAACTTCCTCCAGGATACCTACAAGCCTGTGGTTACAGCAGATAGGGATTTCTTTCTCATCTAGGCTTTCACTGGTCCTTGGAGCACACTGACTGATTTTTTCTTTCTTCTTTTTGGTCTGGGTCCTACTTGCGTTGTTGAAAAGAATGTGCTGAGATGCTGTGAAACAAATGTACAGCAAAGGGAATATCATACAAGTAGTAACACACCACCAAAGAGATCTCTATGTATTTGCAAGCAAGTGAAATCTATATGAAGGCTTCTTTGGAGATAGCTCTTCTGTAAAGGCTTTTATAGTTTTCCAGGGGAGGACTGATCCAACGATATCTTTTATTACAGTGCTTCTACGCTTTATCTGTGTTTGATACAAAAATTTGCTTGAAATCTAGAACCTGCTTTAAACATTTTAGCTGAATATTATTTATTAAAAGGTCTTCCTGCTGAGAAAGTGCAAAAATATATTCCATGTTGATTTGTTAATACTATTAGTAGTTCTGAGGTCTGTAGCCAGCAAGACAGGCCCAAACAAGGCAATTTAGCAATTTAGCAATTTTAACTTGCTGTCGTTCATTCAACGCTCATTTGTCACAGGGCATGAACGGTCTGAGGTGAAGCTGGTTTTGTATTTAAACAGGGACATCTAACTTCACATCTCTAAGCAAATGGGACTCAGAAAAAAGGGGCATGGTCTCAGGAATAGACAAGAGATCAAGCAGAGAGTGGTTCAATACAGAGATTTTCAGTTCAAACTAGAAGGATGGCCATGGTGAGAAATGCTTTCTTGTTCCACAAATGCATCCCCAGAACCAATTTCCTGTACAATTCTTATTCTTACTCAGCAAAGTGTCAGCTCGTGTACATCACTGTTAATTTTCACTGGTGGCCTTCACTGTCAACTTTCACTGGTGGCCTTCACTGTCATATGAAATTCTTGCAGCTGAAGAAGTGAGAGACTTTTTAATTAAAAAGATGAACACATTGACATAATTGTATGGACACTCTTGATACAAGATCTTTCCGTTTCAACCCATTATTAGAAGCTGCTCTTTTTTGATTCAAACTTCATTTAATTTCTGCTTCATCATCCTCGCACTCTGAAGAAAGAATTTGTGATTCCTGATTTCTAGCTGGGAAAAAGGAGAAAGCCCCCCAAAGACATCCAGTCCAAATTTTGGATAGAATCTTTCAGAAGCGCCCAGCTTTGAAAGTTAGGTAGATGGGCATGTTTGAAAACGTTTCTGGGCAGTCTGTGCATGTTTACGTGACTGAATATCATAAAAAATCTTGGCTTGAAATGACTTGACTACCATTGTATAGAAAGTCTTTAGCAGGACAGGGCAAAAAAACCCAGGGAATCTCTCAATTTCACAACCAGTCATCTTCTTTCCTGACATTGTATCTGACATAAAAGCAGAACATTTAAGAACTTGTGTGTATGTGTATCTGTCTGCCTTTATCTGTCTTGCCTATATCTGTCTATGTGAGTAACCTAGATTCATAAAATCTTGTTCAGAAAGTAGTGAATCAAATACATCCCTGCTATACTTTGTGGATTTGACAGATGTTGCAAAAGTAATTAATCAGACCAAATAAGCTTCAAAACATGTATTTTATTATAGACTAAAACATTTCTAGGATTAGTGGGACACTCCCAGCTAGGTCAGAGCATGTTATTATGTGTCAAAGTCTGAAGCACAGATGAGCAGTAATTGCTGAGCTTTGACTACATCCTGTCTACGCTCTGGGCGGTTGAGGGTGTGTATACGTGTATTTGTTTTGTACATGTCTGTCATAACTTGCTTTAGGGATTCAACCAACCAGTTCTCTGCAGCCTGGCTTAGTAATAGCTAAGACAGAGGATGGAGAGGGACTAGGGGGAAAAGGTAAGACTCTACAGAAGCTTGAAAAATATAAACACTAGAAGGGAAAGAATTTACTTAGAGTGTTTGCACTGTGGAGTAATAGGACTAAATTAATCTGGGAAAAAATGATGAGAAATAAGGAAAGTATTCCTGTCACTAAAATGACATTTCTAAACTTCTCTGGACAAAAGTATTAATAGATGTACAGTATGAAGTCAGTTTAAATAGACTGCCTGATTTTCTTATACAGCCTTTATTATAATCAAGGAGACCTGTGTTGAAACAGAGAGATTCAAGGTGTCTCACTTTCTTACAGTCAAACTATTGTTCTGCAGTTGTGCAATTGCTACATCATCCAGTTTTGCTTCATCATCCAGCCTTTACACACAGCATATTTGCCTGTCAATGCATCTATGGAAAACATTGGCTAGCACCCATCTCTTACTTTGCACAAAAAAGACTCCGTGGTCTAGATGTTTCCAAACATGCATGAGACATGGAGTAAGTGCCCTACATGCTGCTCTTCTGTTTGCCCCAGGCTTGCCTGTGGGTTTTGTAATCCATCTATCTGTGTCACATCCTCTTTTCAGCTGAGCAAGTGTGCTCCCATGGTTGCTGCCATCCCTTTTTTAGCCTTTCTGGAAGAGCACAGGAATGGTCTTAGGGTACAAGCAGGAAGCATGTGTGTCCTATTTCATGAACATATACTGATGAATATCTTGGTGTTCGGGGGCCCTACCCCTTTGTTCGTTACTGTATGCAATATCAAAATAAATCGATTCTAATGGAGTTTAAAAAATGGATGAACAAAAGAACGGGCACAGGAGCTCAGCCAGCTGGCTCAGTACCTTGTCTCAACCATCAGTCAAACTGGATGCCTAAGGAAGCGTATAATAGCACAAACACAGTGACACTTCCTCAGAATACTCTCCCATGTCTCCAGCGACTTACGGCACAGAGGTTTCCTGGGTCAGAGCAGTGGGGAATGCAGGAGCTCACAGCTTCTCTTGGAAAGACTGCCAGCAGAAGTGACAGTAATGCACGACTCCTCAGGCATTCTAATGGAAGTGAGCACTCAGTGAAGTAAGGAAGAGAAAACAGATATTTTAAGCACATAAGGTTTATGTTTCATTCTTCCTGCCTAAACAGTGCTTTATCTACATCATATTTTCCCTCTATTTCACAATGTCACAGAACAGTAAGAAATTTTTATTATCTTTTGCAATACAATCTGCCTGTGTGAAGACTAGACCAAAGGCAAGCGAAGGCTCACTCAGTGGGATTACAAAGTGGAACCTTGCATGGGTTCATTTCCTTCAACAATAAACACTTGGATCCAGATGTAACAAATGCAGCCATGGAAAATTTCAAATCCAGATAGTATCTAGGATGCCTAAATAATCGAGAGCAAAACTCTAGCTCTAACTCACTGGTTACGTGAGAAAGGTGTTTTCATGTTCCAAGCTGCACTTGTTACATGTGTGTATTGAAACAGAAAAATTCAACACCTGAAATAAAACTCTTTTGAATTAATGGAAATAACCACAAGTACCTGAGAAATGATGCTAGTATCCTTCTAACACAGGTCTATGAGATTCATCTACTTGTTATGTTAGTAGACGGTGCCCTGAGCTCAGAAGTTCAGCAAACCATGGCTAGAAAAATCAGAAGAGAAACTAGCAAATGTTTTACCTACTCCTTTATGGTTTCAGTAAGGTGTTAAGTCCCCTTGTTTATTCTGCAGCCTTGGCCAGGCAGGTTATCCCTAATTTTCAGATATTTGCAAGCCCTTAAATTAAAACTGTATGGAGACTTTATGTTTCTGTTCTTGAGTAAATATTTGACAGCATCAGAAGTAGCAGGTGAGTATTGCTGAGGAGAACTAGATATTCTCCTGCAGATATGCTTGATGGGGAAAAAATTCCCTATAAAACCAGACTGCAGCAACTTGAAACAGAGAATACATGATGAAGCCAAGACTGAGCTAGGTGGTGCTCTGTCCTGATCTGGTGGTGAGTAGTTTTCAGGGGCTGGCTGAGGTGGCTGTCAAGCATGGGGCAAAAGTTTTAGCAAGGTGAGCAGCAGAAAAGCTAACACTTCAGTCTAGGATGCAGAGTTAGATTTAATTCAGAATAGAATTTACCCTATCCACAACTGAGGGCACATTCAACCTCCAGTCGTACTGAGTTGTTTCCTAAGAACTTTACATCAAGCATAAATAGAGCCAGATGGCAGGTTTAAGGAGTGCAAGGGCAACATCTTCTTATTCCTACTGTGTCAAGAGCACTTTGGCTTCTACTGCCCAATAAGTGAAATAATATCTAACAGGATTTTAGGTTTCCCAACGAGCAGTTATAGGATCGTGGATATACACAAATCTTTGCTGCTGTTCTGTGTGGCATGGCTCACCTTGATAAAACACCTTAGGATGACATTGCCTGAATGGCCAAACTCTCTCTGAGCAGCTGGTTGGCTGGTTGGACCCCAGCTCTTACTCAAGCCAAGCTCAGTATCAGTCAGTCATCACTGTAAGGATCTTTTCACTGTCTTTAAACTCATGGACATAAATGTCATGATACAACGATGGCTATACCAGTCCCACTAAGTGCTACCCTCTAAAACTGTTGTTTTCTTTAAATCTTATTCAGAAATAAATGTTAAGACATTAGGAAATACCACAATGAATCAGTAAGGTTTCCTTATCCGTTGTCTAGGCCAGAAGTCAAGACCTAAAACTGCATTTAATATCTATTCAGCCCTCTTGTTTTAGGAGTTGGACGTATCACTGCTATGCAATGTGTCTTCTTTCGATAAAATTATTCAGCCAGATATAGAAATAAAGAGGCAACATTATTAAAGTCTTCCATATAATAGGTAAAAAATTATCAGCTGTTGTTTCTAATCTTTGATACATGATGATGAACCTGCCAAAGTGCAGATAATATCTTGGTGCCTCCCCCATACCCAGATGAATAAGTAAGTAATTTGCTATTAAAGGGTAAAGCAAAAGTTCCCAAACTTCCTGCATTATATATGTCCTAGATTATTCAGAGCTCTTTAAATCAAAACTCAGATTAACAAGCATTAAACGATTCTGTCTGCACTGCATCATTTCTTACATTGCACAATTAAACTCTCAAAGACCTGCCCAAGCATGCTTTGAACTTTATTAGCAGAAAACTTGAAAGGAATTCTCTTGAGGGACAATCATTTGTTTGACTTTTTCAAAGTCACATTTCGGAGTTAGAAGGAATATATCTTGAGCATTGTGCTTAGAACAGGAAATTACCATGTAATACTGACTGGCAACGTATTTCTGAGGCACAGCCATGTTGTGGGAATGGGGAGACAGAAAATAAGCAAGCAAATACTCTAATAGGGATTACCTTCTACCATTCCAACTATATGTATCATTTAACATTGATGGCTCTTTTGTGCTTCACTACATCTAAACAATTTGCAAAGGGTTCTGTGGAGCTAGCCATTGGTTTTCCTTTTTTTATTTCTTCGATAGGGAAAGAAGGAAGTAGAAGATGAGGGCAGGAAATAGCCAAAATTGTATTTAATGCAGAATGGAATACTTCTTTAGGAAAGTGTCTAATTTATTTTAAGTTCTGTCTTTAAGCTGATATCAGTTTTTACAGTTCAAGGGACATGAAACATTGACACAGCACAATGCAGTCTTTTAAGACTGGTTCCCCAGTTAGGCAGGTAATGAATGCCAAGTACCATGCTTCCAACTGGTAAATTCTTTGCTTCTGTGCATGTTAAAATACCCGATATGCCACTGGCACAGGCGATGCAGGTTTGATTGCATCCGCAGGAAGGAGGCCACTTATTTTTTCATGTGTAATTTATCACCACAGGTATTTTTGCCTACCTATGTGTCCTCTGCTTAAACTCATGGTGGCACGTACATTTGCAGCTGGACGTGCTGTTGCTGTAGCAATCGTGCTCCAGCATTCAGCTCACTGGCAGATCCTGAAACAGGATGTCAGCATGAGGTGCCTCTCTGCAGAGCTACTGTCTATCAGAAAGAGACAGTCTTGAGACACCCTGTGGGGCACTTTTTTAGAAGAACATGGGTAATTGCTCAGGATATTTAAGTATAACATTAAATATTTACTTCTCCTGAGAAAACATTTAAAGTGGCAGTACTTGATACGATTCCTGCAAATGCAAACTCACAAGCTTGGCCGGGACATTTTTCTCTCATTCTTCATAAAAGTTCCACCTCTTATTTCAAATATATCTACATTTTAAAAGTTTATTGCTTTTCACTAGCCACCTTACCAAATTACAATTTTTGTATAGCAAAGAGAACAGTTTTGAAGCCCTCTTTTCATTCCAGACTTGAACATGTTTGTCAAACCTCTGCAACTTTTGGGGAGTTTCGCTTCTGATCTGCATGACAAGCTTTTGTTCTCTTTGTTTTAGATGTAGGCACATGCACCCTATAATTATCTCTGTGCAACTGATTTTGCCTTGCTTCACTGCTTTTGCCTTGCCTTATCATGAAAGGGCATGGGATGAAGTCATAAAGATCACTGTAAAGGAGATGTGATGCATCTGAAGCACAACTTGTAGCTCTAAGTACGTGTGTATATGCACACACCCCTTTGCTCCAGACATAACTCACTGTTCTTTACAAGTCTAACCAATACTCACTGTACTTCCTTCCCACACACTCCAAGTACTTCCAGTTTGACATGTTATCTATTACAGCTTCAGTTGTGAATAACAAAAAAACCCCCTTACATTATAGACTTTAAAAACTGGTGTCTGTTGTGACGGGACAGTTGACAAGGAAGATTGTCATAACACATCTATTATGCACCTTCCTCCACCTAGGAAGATTTTCCTCCGTCTATTTTTTTGGTGACTTGGCTTGTGTGGGAAGATTTAGGGAGTGTTGAGACATGGAAAGTTAAATCTCCAATTATCCAGAGGTCATGACAGTCAGCCAAATTGTGTGCTTCCCTTTCCACCTCTACACCCACTGCACTGTCCTGCTGCTGACCCTGAAATGGAAAGACCACCCTCCTTCGAAATGAAATCAAATCCTCAGAACTTGCTCATCCTTGGGCCTCTCCCAAATGCTCATGCTGCCAAACATGCCTAATTCTGCAAAAGTTTCATAACCTGGTGGGCTTCTACTCTCTTGCGACCTGAGCTGAGGTCATTGCATTCATTTCCATTTACGAAGTTGTCTTGCATTTAAGTCCATGTTGTCCCAGAGGCAAATCTGCTTCTGGGTTTTTCCCACTGCGTGCTGCCCTCCTCACGCAGATGAGGTTTTTCTGGCAACCTTCTGTCATGTTGTTATGCTTTGAATAATTATTTTTTTTAAAACTTCTCCAGTCCAAAGTTCACTTTTTTCCCTTCTCTCATGCTCTCTTGACCCCCTCCCCCCCCCCCCCCCCCCCCTTTTTGACTCCATCACCATCCTCAACCCCCTCCAATTTATCTCTGTGTTATTCTTGGCCTGTCTAGGTGCCGGTTGGGAGCTAAGTTAATTTAGGTGCTTGTCTGCTTGCCTGTCAGGTTCTATCAAGAGTAAAAAGAATGTCAAGTTCATAAATTCAAAGTTATGTCAGGCGTGAAACAGACTCTTATCCCATGCTGTTTATCTGGCAGCAGGTGAAAAAAAAGACCAATAAAAGAGAAGAAATACAGCCTTTCACACCCGCACACAGACACAGACATGCACAGACTTTGAAAGGAAGGTGAATGGCTGCTCGTTACTGTCAGGTGGCCAGCACAGAATTAGCTGGTGGTCTCAGGCCAGACTTTATGGGGCAGGTGTCCACGTTACGGAAACCACAAGCACCATTCGCAGGCTTCTTGGCAGCTGCAACGCAAGGAGTGACGTGCACTCTCATTGGTTCAGGAGAGTGAGAATTTGAGGATGGAAATGGGGAGGAGAGGAGAAGAGGGTAAGATTGCTGTGTTGCTGTTCAGGCACTGTTTGTACCATTAATAAAAGATGTGGCCTCCATAGACAACATCCTGGCATCTGCAAGGAAAATGGGACCTATGGAGTTGGCCTACTCCATAGAAGAGTGTGTTGTGGATTCATGAAATTTGGAGTGAGCACTATGGTACTAGAAAGAAAAGCCTCAAACAATGTGTAGTAGGTCTGTCTGAGATGGAGCCCTCGTCATGCTGTGTATTGGTAGCTAGAAAGGTGTTGATAACACACCAGTTTTGACTACTGCTGAGCAGGGCTCACACAGCATCAAGGCTGTCTCTCCAATATTTCCTCAGTAGGCTAGGGGTAGGTAAAAGCTTAGGAGGGAATATAGCCAGGACAGCTGCCCCAAAATGACCAAAGGGGTATTCCGTACCATATGACGTCTGCTCAGCAATATAAACTGGGGAAAAGAGGAAGAAGTGGGGGCATTCATTTTGTGTTTGTTGTCCAAAGCAATCACTACACGTATTGAAGTCCTACTTCCCAGGAAGCTGTTGGACATAGCCTGCTGATAGGAATTAAGAATAAAATCTTTTGTTTTCCTTTCCTTCCATGCATGGTCTTTGTTTTTGCTTTATTAAACTGTCTTTATCTTGACCCATGTGCCTGTTGTTATATTTTCTCTCCCTAGTCCATCTGAGGGGGGCAAGAGTGACAGGTGGTTTGGCGGGCACCTGGCATCCAGCCAGGGTCAAATCACCACACAATGCTATACAAATTGGTCCTCTGGCATCCTGGAGATTTTGTTCAGCTTCCTTAGGAAAATTAAAATTAAGTTTTGTCAATATATTTTAGATAGTTCTGAACAGTATGTATTTGGTGTAATTGTAGAAAAGATGCTCTAGGATGCCAATATTTAGGAATAAGACTGGTTTGGAAATGTCTAGGAATCTACTCAGATTCTGAAGCAAACAGCACAGAATCACCTGAACAGGAGGACGGCAAATTCTCCCGCGCTTTCATTTTAGTTTGCTTTACTGAGCTTTACGTATGTGATTTCCCTTTCTCTTCACTGTGAGAAGCCTAATGTCATGCCTTCCAGGCTTCAGGGCATGGTATTTCTCAGACTTAAAGAAGAAACTCCTTCCTTCAGTTACTAGTTTCTCTTCACTCACACCCTCTTTTCCTACTTTTGCTTCTGGAAGAGATTGGAAAGCTGTGTCTTTCCTTACACCTTTGGACAAAGTGCCCAACCTGATCTTGGATGAGGTTATCACTCCTACCCAAGGATAAATCTATGACTTCAGACAGCCAGAAGAGTAATATATTTTTTGTTGTTGTGTTCTTTTCCCTTTCCAATATCTTCCTATTTATCTGCAGTTATCCTAAGCAATGGACTTTTATGAAATCATAGCCTTGCAAATAAGTGAGAACATCTTCGTGATACCACTGCCGATTCATCTAGCTTTTAAGGATTAAACTGCTGAACTGCATCGACAATGAAAATTTCCAGTGGACTTAATTGAATGCAAGACCAGTGTTTAACAGCTGGGCAGTTACTGAAAAATTAAAGCCTTAGTATGTGAGAAGAAGACTTCAAAGGTTTGGCGTTAGTAGTGGGTTGCAAAACATACATAATTAATTCATAGATCACAACACGCCTTTCAGCAGCATTGAAAAATATTTTTTATTATGTTTTTTATCTGTGTTTATATGTGTGGTTATAGCTATATCAATTAAACATGTATAATTATGTACAACTGTATGCTTTTGTTTACAGATATAACTGGCAGTTTCCCATAACTGCTGTTATGCTCTTGAAGTCTCACACTAGTTGATAAAAATATAAAAGTTCCAGTACGGTCTGGAAGCTTATACAGAATATCTTTGATTTAGACATCAGAAGGACCTGCTGAAAACATTACAATTGTATTTAGTGTGCAGCGGACAATTGCATGCAAACCACAAAGGAAATGTACATTTGGGGTTTACCTAAATTAAGCTCTTACTTATTATTAATATCCTCATTAATTTTTAAAACCTGTCCAAGTGACAGGTGGCCGGTAATGACCCCAAGAGGTAAAACACAAACTAGAGAATTATTTTTTTCAAAGTTGTCTTTCTGTTTATGTCTGGTTTATCTTCTTTTTATTTGACTTCCTTATCCTTATTGACTATTCCTTCCAGTTCCCCACAATGTCCTATCTGGTCATGCTGATCCTTGCTTTTACACACATCATGACTTAGGAGTGAAGAAATGGAGTTCCCAAAATCCTTCCCATTCCAAATATTGCTGTTCGCTGTGGTTACATATTTCAAGCACTTCCATTAATAATACCTGCTTTGCAAAGTAAGCATTTGGTAAGATGGCAAAATTTGCTCCAAAGATAAAAGTGATGGAACAACTACAGTGAATGCTGTCTTAGCTGAAGAATACAAATTAGTCTGATTTTCTAAGGAAATGGGATTTCTTTGCTCATAATACCTGTTTGACCATCTGCATCTTTCTGATAACCTTTGAACCCACAGGCTGATTCCATCAAGTAAATAGTGGTTTCAAAGACAGTAAATTACAATTACTTGTGACAATTGATATCTCATGGGCAGGAGGAAGGAAGGCATCCTGACTGAGCCCTGAAGGAAGGGCTCAACCTTTACTTGCTGACTTTGCTGCATGTAACAAGTGAGAAGCAACAGTCAGTCAAACGATCAGGAAAGCCATAGTCTGAAACTCTCACAGTACTGCCCATCTCCTACTGAGCTAGCAAGACTCCCAATGGTAAGTAGCAAGCAAAAAGGGCTGAAGACTGGGGTGGGTGGATGGTTTGAGCAAAGTGAAAGAAATTACTGTCACATTTGGGAAAGTTCTTCAGGGTGGTGGAAAAGGCTGGGCTTTTACTGTGGTGTAAGGATATAGGACATGCAGAATATGTATTCGTAAGAAACTAAGCATCAGTCCTAATGCTCATAGACCATCTTCTGTTTTCAGGCTACTGGGCCCCAGTGCATCACAGCAATATGGTGGGTGATTTGTTTTATGCAACTTAATGACAATAGTGGAAACAGCAGGACTGCTTCACTGCTTACAGGCTTTCTGCAGAGCGTTGTTGGATTATGGCCGTAAATCACCACAACAAAGAGCTGCAATGTGTCCTACAGATAAAAGACATCAGTTCAACATTTGTAAACAAGCATAGTGTCTCTTGCATTGAATTCCACTCTTATTCAACATATCATTTACAGCAACAGACCTCATCCCTGTGGAGCAATTTCTTTCCCACTTGGTCTGCTTTTGATTAGTGTAAGAGAATGACGTATAGAAGTGACACTGTAATAAAGATGATGGATAGTCAATGAAGCAGCTGCAGATTAGGAAAAAAGGAAGCTGACTACTGAAGTCTGGCTTAGCAAAAGAAAATAATGACACAAACAACAATTTAAGGTTCTAACTGTGCATGTAAAAGCCACTTGAAATTCTCCTACTATTCTTCTTGGTATGTCACTCATAGCTCGTGGAATAGTAATTTCCCAGTGGAAGTAAAGTATTCAAATGCATGTTAGGGGACTAAATGCTTTTTAGATCTGGCCTTTAGATCAAGCACTTATGCTGAAATGTCTTCATCTCCTCTGAAATTCATACTTTACAGGGAATAGGAAAAAAAGATGAGACAGTTTTGAAATAACCAAGCAACATTTTCTTTAGATAAAGCTTTTAGACTAGGGTGTTTGTGAGTCTGTGGCTTCCTTAAGCTCATACACGGATTTTACAGACCAGGCTGAGTCAGCCTAGCGTGGGATGACTGGATGACTTTATATCCTTAATCAGATTTTGAGTGAATAGTTATTTTCCTTCTGTTTGCACCTGAGGAAAAGCTTACAAGTGTTTGCACCACCTTCTAAGCAAACAAAATTAATTGGGCAACAGCAGCCTGGAATACTTTACAGTACTCCTGATTCTGCAGGGATACAGCCCACTTTGCTGTGTTTTAATCAGAGAGATCTTTTCATTTTAGAAGGTGGTTCAGCATGTCGTTTTGAAAATGGAGGAGTGGAGCAGAAGAGAGGAGGTGACTGGGGGTGGGGGGCATAGAAATTTTTACTTAATGAGTCAAATATCTCAGCTGTCCAAAAATTTCCCTAAAGACATTCACTTCTGATGTCTGTGTGAGCTCCTACAGAAAGGAATGGAATGTGCCATATTTTTCCATAAAATGCTCCAAACAGAGCACTGATCCACTGCTCCATGCTGTGTTTCTCCTCTGGCTACAGTAGACTATACTACTTTAAGGCCATGGCCTACTTACTGAGTTTCTTGAATCTGATATATTCTCATAAGTGGATTTGATATTATGTTGTTCTGCAGCAGAACTGGAGGTTATGGTACCTCAATCCAGTTCTGTTGCTCTTTTTAATCCTTTTCACCACACTGAAGTAACACAAGATCAGTCTTATTCTGCAGTCTCTGAATGTATTGAAGAAACAAGTGGGTCTGACCCTCCAAAGCAAACAACTACACACCACATTCAAAGGGAGGACACATGAAAGGGATAGGAAGTATCAGATTATTTTAAATAAATCTACTTCAAGAAAGTGGTTTAGTGCTTAATAAAGAAGCTGAATTGATGGCCCAATGATGAGTATCTGATTAACAGAGCAAGGTATCAGGCATTAATTTTTCAACTGCATCACGAGGGATGCTACTGGCCAATTTACCTCTGGGAGCAGTGAGTCTTCCACCAGTGGTAAGACTGTAGTTAAGATGTCACCTATTTAGTTTTCCACTTTCTCTTCAGATTTCTTATGACTGCAATTTGTTGTACTAATGATATTAATGCTAAGGAAGAAGCCTGTATTTAAAGTGATTGTGCTAACATTTATTTCAGCTAGTTTACTGGACAGCCATCATAGATTGCTACTTTTGAGTCATTAGTTTATCTGAACTTAATTAAAACATGGCAATTTAAGTTCCTTCAGTTCAATTAGTTGACTCCTAGTCCCACAGCTGTAATAAATTTTGACATTCTAGAGGGGTTTTGTGTAGTTTACAAATTTTCTGTAATTTCTTATTATGCACTCTACATAGTTGAGGCATTGCTTAAAGGTTTTTAGTGGTTTCTTTGTTATGATTTTTAAATCAAAACCAGTGCCAGAGCCAATGTGTCATGTATCTCAGCATATGTAACCAGTCCCTAAACCAAATTGATCTTCACACTCTAGCACACATGAACAGTGTTACAACAGCCCTTGAATAGCATTTCAGCTGGGAACAACTCACGATTTCTGTAGTAACAGTTCAATGACAGACTAACATATATGCCCCATTGAAATAAAACCATGTTTATAAAGGCATAGATTTTTCAGTTTCAGGATTCCCAAGGGCTGTTACAGAACAGCTGAGGGTGAAAAAAATCACTAGCTATTTCATCAAACATAAATCAAAAAAGCCTTTGAATGATTCCATATATTATTAATGAGTAAAAGTTTTGTAGCCAAAATATCACTAGCATTCATGGAAACTCACCTAGTGACACTGGCTGACGAAATTTTGCTGGCATCAATACTGGTTCCATTCAGACTCAGAAGTGGTCAAAAGTGAAAAGACCACCCTATAGTAACTTCTAATTTAAAAATAGTTTTTGCAGTACCCAGACACTAAACACTCTTTTGTTATTTCTTTTTCCTGCCTATAGGATGTTTGTAAAAGGTCCCTGGGATGGGAAGCAGTTTTCTTCTGTATTTTGTTCTTGCGAAAGTCTGAAGTAAAAGGAAAGTGTATCAAGTTGGCAGACAGAAGTGTGAAACTTTGCTTAAGTTAAAGAGCCTACTGACTTTACTGAACTCCAGGTTTTACCCCATGACCTAAATTATACTCCTCTGAAGTCCTTCAAAGACTTTCTATCATCTCAGTGATCACACACTCAGTTTTCAATACAACATTTTAGAACTTTTTGGAGGACAAAATTACATTTTCTGGTTGTAGACAGATGTTCTCATAAGTAACTGGAGCAGAACAAATGGGAGAATGAAGAATGAAGAACCAAACCTGATATGCCTTCTCTTTCAGGAAGGTTGGGATTATACGCTTCCACCAGTGCTTTGCACCTTAGCCCAGCCTGTTTTTTAAAGTGAAGGGAAGAAGAAAGTTGGAAGTTTTTTATGGAGTAGCTCTGTCAGAATTTGATCCTAACCTCACAAGGAAGTTTAGTCCCATAAACCATCTGACTCAATTCTGCAGAACCAGAAAGGCTGACAGCCTTCAATAAACTATAAAGTTGTTGAAACAAGTATTTCAGTGATTCTTTAACCTCTACAGCTAAACCCCTGTCAGGTCATTCATTATCACTTCTTGCCCACTTATGAGAACAGAATGAAGCAGATCCCCATGACTCAGTCAAAATGATGTGAGCCTCAGTGACATATTCTGTCTAATTTTCCTTCAGGGAATATTTAATATATCACTGGATAAACCATGAGCATACCATGATTTTGGAAAATAAACAAGAGTGCTCCACATTTTCTCTTTACCATAGAACATTAAAATTTCACTCTGCACCTCCTGTACAGATATACTGCTATTAAAAACAGGGGGTACTTAAAAAAAAGCCACTACCTCACTGTAAGAAAAGTGAAAGATAGTATTAAGGCTGCTGTCCTGAAGTTTTCAAAGAGAAGGAACCTGACAATGAAGTACTCAACCTGTACCAATACCTAACTGCCATCTTATCTTTAAGGTGCCAAATACTTGCCAAAAGCTTTGAGGTCACCAGCAGCTGCTTATGAGCCAACCTGTTTGATAGTATGGAAGGTGCTTTAATATTTTAGGCATAATCCTATGTTTCACATTTTTTTAAAACCTTGGCTGATAGCTATTGGCAAAAATGCTATGCTTTCAGGAAGGGAGGTGGAAAGGGTCACAATTTGTTCATCAACATCACAGAAGAGGACATAAAAAGTTATCATGCTAGGAATGATGTGTTGCTGTTGGCTGTCCTTGTCCCCAGCTGTGATTGAAATGGATTCAGCATTTTAAGAGTGAGATTAAAAAAGTAAATTGTTAAGTCCCTTAGCTGTTTTGTGCTTCGTTTTAAAAATGATGACCTACTGTGATTTTCAGTCTGAGATGAGACTATTTTGTCTGTTTGATCACTTTTAATATTTGCCAGTGAGTTTTCTTTCAGTGGGGAAAAAAAATACCGTGGCAGATGTCTTACTTTACATATTTAAATTTAAATGCAAAGTAAAATAAGACACTTCCCTGCCATTCCGGACTCCATTGTACTCCATCAAGAAATAACTCGTGGGAAGCAGAGCAGCCAAGAATCCAAAGGAGCAAAACATAATCCATCCTTCCCACATCTTCTAAAGTCTGACCTTCCCCAAAGTTCTTCATCTTGCCTGTCTCTACAGTGCTATTTAAGTACTATGTATAACAGAAAGTCTTGTTTTTCATTAGTGTCCAGTTTCCTTCTTTGATGTATTTTAAAATTTAATGTACTATTAATGCGTTATTGATGAAAGATGCCAAGTCAGGAGTCATGTACAGGCAGGGCAGTTCTGTAGCAAGGCCAAGTCTAGTTTTTGCATTTCAGGATGATTGTCTGAAATGATAGGCTGGGTATATCCCCCTTATTTCAACCTTCTCCACATAAATCCTTTTACCTTTTCTGTCCCCTCAGCAAATGTGCCCTGAAAAGCAGCAGACAACCTTGTCACAGCTGACCTTAACCCTCAGATTACAGCCTTGCTGCATGCATCCCAAAAGGTGACTTTGTACTTGTTACCACCTCTTCTTTGAAGAAGAGGTTTGATCATCACTCTGATATCTTCAAAGCCATCCATCACAGTGGCTTGAAGGAAACTGCATCTGTTCAGATGGAATTAATTTGACTCACCAATTAATTTCACATAGACCACAGAGGCAGGTCTTCAGACAGACCAGTCATCAGATTGTCAGTAACATTTGAACAATCTAAGTAGGACCTCAAACAAGGATTAAGTGTGAAAAGTTCTACACCAATGTGGAAGTCCTGCTCTGCTGACTAGCCCAGTTGTAAGTATAGTACAGGATGGTTGGGATTGTGTGGACTGGTAAAGTCACAAGGGTGAGAGCTCAGCTGGGGCAAGAAACAGATTTATCTCAATTATTTGGAGCTAAAGCAGAGTAGAAACGTGGCTTACAAAACCTCAGGAACTAGAAGAGTATAAGAAGAGGCAAGAGTCTGTTTTGGGGTGGCTTCGGGTCTAAAAGATGATAGCTGTATTTTTTCAGAAGAGTGTGAGTTCACTTACTCCTTGAAATATTCAATTGATTGTTGACTCTGCAAGTTCATTTGTCTTTGGCTGGGGAACTGGAACAAGTATGCAAAATGCTTAAAAACCCACTGTCCTGGATTCCATTATCCTTCATGTGTTGCCTTTCCTTTTGAGGGATCCTATAGCACTCTGTGATACATAGTTTCAGGTGAAATCACTTGGTCCAGTCTCTGTGATGGACTGGAGCTGCAAGCTCTTTCTGTCTAGGTCAGATTTTAGTATGAGACATGATGGCATAAATGCAGGTAAATCTATGCAATTCTTAAAGGTTTCCTTCTATTTAAATCTTTGCAGAAGAGAAGTGAGCTCGGTGAGACTACATGCCCTACAGAAAACTAGCTCAGAAAATTCAGAACAAACCAAGTTCAGTCAAAACTTCGAGTGAGATCTAGGTAGAAAAACTGCAGTTACAATGGTGACATTCCTGTCTCTTTAGTTAAGAGAGATTATAAATTGTGGTCAGTACTTGAAATATTATACTTTAATCAAAAGAATTAATTCCTAGGAAGCTTTATTCTCTTAATAACATCCCTGGGCATTCATGTTAGCCGTAAGTACCACCCACTCAAAAGCCTTTCTACAGTATGCTGTGATTTGCCTAGAAGGCCAAATGATGACAAACACTTGTTTGGTTTGTCAGATCTGAAGAGATCCCATAGTGAGGTGGGATGCATAATAAACTACTTTGAATTCTTTGACTTGAATCACAGCAGAAAAACAACTTCGTTTTGAGTATTATACATGGAGTGAAGACATAGAAATATATTTCTTTGCCCACCTCATCTGCCCACCCACAATGCCCTCCTTCTAGTGGGAGGAAGGCAAACAGATTTATTTTTTTTCTGTGCCAGTAGTTCATCTTTTTCCTGCTTGCGTGACAGCAGATGTGCTGGGAAGACAGTAGCTTTGAAGGACAGAAACTCAGACTGGTTATGAGAATGTATGCTCCCAATACACAAAGCCATACTCACAGCTTTAAAGCTTGGGTTTTCTTTTTAATCCAGTGATGTGCATTGGGTTATTTAGAGGCGTAGAAGGGCAGGGAGTATGGATTCTTCACGTGGGGACATGCAATGCTGCTGGGTTGGATTTGGAGATTGTTAGTAATGCTACTTTCAATGTAGGCATGTCCAACTGGCACACCCTTTGGGGCCCCTTTCTTGCTTTGCAACCTTGTATGCAAGACACAGGAAAGTCACAGATGAGGAAACCAGCTACATCACAGAGTGAGAGGTGCTACAGATGTAATTGGGCAAGTACAGGCCTATTTGTGTGAGAGTCTAAAAGCTTGTTTGAGTCTTCTCTTCATCACTGAAACTTATCCAGTCTGAATTCTGCTAGCAAAGGAGTTCTGCTCTGCTCCTCTCCCCTGCTGTGCTAATTCCCCTTGCTAACCTCCACTGCCACCCACTATGTATTCTATTTCGCCATTGGAAACAAGGCACGCTCAAAACAGAATAAAAGATGAGTAATCAACAACAACACTGGGTATCTCATGGCCTATCTCTCTGCCTCTGCAGGCATTCACTTTGCCTCTGGACAAATCCAGGCAAAGATGATCCAACCACCCAAAGAATGTCCCAAGAAAGAAGAGTCACAGCAAAAGACAGCAGGACACAGACTGAAAATGTGTCTGTGCATTGTCACAGTGACGCTTCTGAGCAGAAGGCAGTGGTGCAGCCCAAACATGTCCACAAAGCAAGAGAGTGTTCTCTAATGAAGACACAGCATGATGAGAATAAATGCATGAAACTCCATCTCTTGTCAAGACAGCTATTAATTCCTGCAAGATTAGGATAATCCTTCTTTAAAACTGAAACCAAAGTGTTGTAGTTGATGTAATGTAAAATTACTGTCATTTGCAGTCTTTTCGGACTTCCCATCTCTTTTCAGTAGCTGGCCTGTTTGAAGAATAGAAAGACCTTAAAAAATCAGCTGCAAGTAATTTCTCCATATGAAAAACAAACAGAAATTCTGAAATTAATCCCAAGGCAGCAGCAGGCTATGAACTAAGATCTAGTTCAAAGCCGGATCTCTATCTGCTAATACAGTCAGTTCAGCCAAAATAAATCTTTATTTTCACCAGATGCCACATGGGGCTTAAGTATTCCCACACATCTGTATTAGAATAATTTTCGGAGAGAAAATAAGTCCTTCCCTGGACAATATCAATGTAACTTTTGTGAGCTGGTTTTAAGATGATCTCTGATTTTCCACTCTTACACAATCCTTTGGCCTTTCAGGGTTCAGCATATTCAGCAAAGGTGGGGTCACCTACCAGACAAACTTGACTGTTGTGTCCAGATGAGTGCTAATCACAATCCAGACAGGTTACAGTGCGTCAGTTAACATCCTCAAGTACAGCTGAGTGAAGCAAAGTGACAGAACTAAGACTAACCATTTTAGTGTGTTAGTCACATTTTCTGAAATGCTTCATATGTTGACACATCTAAATTGTTCTTATTTTTGATACAGAAAGAAGAATATTCTGACTTCAAATACCTTTTAAGAATGCACACTGGGGGTATGGTTGAAAGAGATGGTGAAAGAGATAGTTATCCAAGAAGTGTTGTGCCCTGGTGAATAAACAGGTTAATTAAAATGAAGGAGAAATCACAGCCAAATCTTGTTGTTCTCCTGAGACCCCATGTTCATAGATTTTCTTAAAGCCCCAGTCCTTAGCATTCTGTTTCCTCATGATAATCTTAAATCGAATTGAGAGCAGCTCTCTTCAGGCCACAACAGCTTAATAAAGAAAAACTAGAGAAAGCCTGGAGACATCCTTAATTGGCTTACAACCTTAGAAAATTAGTTTTCAATATGTATTTTCTTTAAATCACTGGTTTTGTAAGAAAGAGGTATTGCTTGCAGGACAGAGTGAATGAGGTGAGAAAATACACTGGGAAAACGTGTATTACTTTTTACGTTAGGAGAAGGAGAGCTAGAATAACATTCAGATATATTCAATAAGAGTATCCCAGACTTCCTGTTCATTTTGATATGCCCTACTAGACCAGGACCTTCCTTTCCAAGATGGCAACATGTTAGTGGTGTTTGCTGCGTCACCCCAGATTTAAGTATGCTAGCTCTTGTCTGCCATAGGGGTATGAAAAAGAACACAATGATCTCTAATTAGATGTGGAAGGCAAGAAACTGTGAAGGAAGCCAAAAGTGAGATAAAAAAACCTGGCTGCTCTGAGGGGAGATGTTAGTACCAGAGAGCCTGCACAGAAGAAAGACGTAGTGTTTGAATAACATGAGCTTTGTCACCAACTTTAATTCTGTGCATGGAGATGGGAAGATTGACTTTAGAGACAATCTAAAGAAAAAAAAAAAGAAAACTAGCAATTTTGACTGACAGCTTTAGCGGTGAATGAAAATCCCCTAGCCTTCCATGAAATGTGGTGACTGGAAAAAGTAAATATTAACAGAAAAGTTAGAAAGAAGGACTTTAGGGAAAAGAGGCTGTTGACATCTATCCAAAATGTCTGTTGAGTACTCTGAAAATGCAAGTTTCAGAGTCCCCAAGCAAGACTTCCAAGGCTCTGTAATGGCCCAAGCCACATGAATGTTAGGGAAGTGTACAAAACCACTGCTTTCCTTTGGCCCATTCACCTAGAGTTGTTAGAGTTTCCTGCCTAGAGAAAAAGAATCTGCTACAGGGAATTCAGGAAAAATAGCTGTTTGGAACCACTATTGCTTTTTTCCTAAAACTATAATGATGTTCACCAAAAAATAACCAAAGTGTTTCAATCAATAGCATCAGATTTCACTGATACCAACCAGAGAGTGTCACCCTCTTGGAAAGATCTCAGAGCTCTGCTAGGGCAAGAGGTGAACTCGGTAAGTTCAGTTGGTGGTAACTGGGTGTGCCACAGCAGCCTGAGCAGTTGGTGGTGCGGGCAGCTATGGTGGCAACCCGGGCAAAATCTGTTGTCCGAAGAAATGTGGCGACCCAGACAGAGGTCCCACTCAAGCACGCAGCTGTGCAGGTCACAGGCTGCAGGGAGTGCTTTGGCCTGTTGCTTGTACCAGAGGGCAGCAGAGACAACACTTGTGTTTGATGTGATCAGGTGAGTGATCTGCTCAGCCTGGTAGCAGAGCTGAGGGAGGAAGTGGAGAGGTTAGGGATTATCAGGGAGTGTGAGAGAGAGATAGATTAGTGGAACCACTCCCTGAGGCAAAGGCGGCATGTGGAAGCTCCACAAGATGCAGAGGATCCCCTCCCTTCTTGCCAGCAGGCAGAAGGACGGGACCAAAGAGATGGGGGGGAATGGAAACAGGTCCCTGCTCGGAGAGACAGGTGAATCCCCTTGCGGCCTCCCTCACCCTCACCTTCCCAGTTCCCCTTGCAGAACATGTGTGGGGCCCTGCAGGAGGAAACGACTGATGGAGATATAGATAGTTCACCCAGGCCAGAAGTGACCAAGACCAAGAACAAGCATCAAAACTAGCCCCCAAAAGAAAACCAGATGTGTCAATGTTGTGGGTGGCTCCCTCCTGAAGGGGACAGAGGGCCCAATATGCTGTCTGCACCTGCTTCATAGGGAAGTCTGCTGCCTCCCTGGGGCACCAGTTAAGGATGTGTTAGGCAAACTATCCACCCTGGTGAAGCCTTTGAATTATTATCTGCTTTTGATATTTCATGTGGGTAGTGATGAAGTGACCACCAGAAGCCCCAAAACAGTTAAGAGAGATTTTGGGGCCTTGGGGCAACTGCTTAAGGGATCAGGAGTACAAGTTGTGTTCTCCTCTATCCCTCCAGTGACAGGCATGAATGAGGGAAATAACAGGAAGAGCCATCAGATGAATTCATGGCTCCAGGACGGGTGCTATGAGCAGCACGTTGGGTTTTTTGACCATGGGTTGATATATAGGACACCTGGCTTGCTGGCAACAAGTGATATGCACCTGTCCCAGGGCGGAATAAGGATTCTGGGGCAGGCGTTAGCAGTGCAGCAGCACGACTGGAGTGCTACAATCAACAGCTACAAGTTCTTCAGGAGGGATAGACAGGGAAGGAGAGGTGGTGGGGTGGCCCCATATGTTAGGGACTGTTATGAATGCTCAGAATTTAAGTATAGTGATGATGGGGTTGAGAGTGTTTGGATTAGGTTAAGGGCCAAGGCCAATAAAGGTGATATTGCTGTGGGAGTCTGCTATAGACCTCCCAATCACAGTAGTGAGGAAGACAAAACATTCTATAAGTACTTGGAAGAAATCTCATGGTCACTTGCCATTGTTCTTGTGGGGGACTTCAGCTTCCCAGGTATCTGCTGGAAATTCAACACAGCAGAGAGGGAACAATCCAGGAGATTTCTGGAATGTGTGGAGGATAACTTCCTCAAACAGCTAGTAAGTGAACCAACCAGGGAAGGCACCCTGCTGGACCTCCTGTTTGTGAACAGAGAAGATCTTGTGGAGGATATAGCAGTTGGAGGCAGTCTAGGGAACAGTGACCATGAAATTATTAAATTCTCTGTTCTTAGGGATGTTAGGAGTGGGGGCAGCAAAACTGCCGCTTTGGACTTTCGAAGGGCAGACTTTGACTTTTTTAGGAGGTTACTTGATAGAATGCCTTGGGAGTCAGTTTTGAAAGGAACAGGGGTCCAGAAAGGCTGGACACTTTTTAAGAAGGAAATCTTAAAGGCATAGGAACAGGCCATCCCCATGTGACGTAAGACGAGCTGGTGGCAAAGAAGACCAGGCTGGCTGAGTAGGGAGATTTGGCTTAAAAGCAAGGAAAAAAGTAGAGTGTATGGCCTCTGGCAGACAACTCATAATGAGTACAAGAATGTTGTTAGGTTATGCAAGGAGGCAATTAGAAGGTCCAAAGCCCAGCCAGAAGTTCATCTGGCTTTGGAGGTAAAGGGCAACAAGAAAAGTTTCTCTAAATACATTAACAACAAAAGAAAGACCAGGGAGAGCCTCCATCCCCTACTAGATCCAGGAGGTAATATGGTAATAAAAGACGGGGATAAGGCTGAGGTGCTTAATGTCTTCTTTGCCTCAGTCTTTAGTAATAGGAACACTTGTACCAGGGAAAGTCAGCCCCCCAAGCCAAGAGACAGGGATCAGGAGCAAAATATTCCCCCCACAATCCAGGAGGAGATGGTCAGTGTCCTGCTGTTCCCTATCGATGTGCACAAATCTATGGGGACAGATGGGATACATCCTAGATTGCTGAGAGAACTGGCAGGAGTGCTCACCAAGCCACTGTCCATCATTTATCAGCAATCCTGGCTGACTGGGGAGGGCCCAGCAGATTGGAAGTCAGCCAATTTAATACCCATATATAAGAAGGGATGGAAGGATGATTTGGGAAATTATAGGCCTGTCAGTTTGACTTCAGTGCCAGAGAAGCTGATGGGACAGATCATCCTGAGATCCATTATACAGCGCATGCAGGACAACCAGGTAGTCAGGCCCAGTCAGCATGCATTTATGAAGGGCAGGTCTTGTTTTACAAACTTGATCTCTTTCTATGTCAGGGTGACCCACTTGTTGGATGAGGGAAAGGCCGTGGATGTTATCTACCTCGAATTTAGTAAGGCATTTGACACTGTTTCCCACAGTGTTCTCCTAGAGAAATTGGCTGCTCTTGGCTTGGATGGGCATACACTTTGCTGGGTGAAAAACTGGCTGGATGTCAGAGTCCAGAGAGTTGTGGTCAATGGAGTTAAATCCAGTTGACGGCCTGTCACAAGTGGTGTCCCCCAGGGCTCAGTACTGGGGCCACTCCTGTTTAACATCTTTATCAATGATTAAGACAAGGGGATGGAGTGCACCCTCAGTAAGTCTGCAGATGACACCAAGCTGGGTGGAAGTGTCGATCTGCTTGAGGGTAGGGAAAATCTACAGGAGGATCTAGACAGGCTGGATTGCTGGGCCAAGGCCAATTCCATGAGTTTCGATAAAGCCAAGTGCCGGGTCCCGCACCTTAGCCACAACAACCCCCAGCAGCACTACATGCTTGGGGAGGAGTGGCTGGAGAGCTGCCAGGCAGAGAGGGACCTGGGAGTGTTGATTGACAGCCGGCTGAACATGAGCCAGCAGTGTGCTCAGGTGGCCAAGAAGGCCAATGGCATCCTGGCCTGTATCAGGAATAGTGTTGTCAGCAGGAGCAGGGAGGTGATCATTCCCCTGTACTTGGCTTTGGTGAGGCTGCAACTTGAGTACCATGTCCAGTTTTGGGCCCCTCTCCACAAGAAGGACACTGAGGTGCTGTAGAGGGTACAGAGGCGGGCTGCCAAGCTAGTAAAGGATTTGGAGCATTCTTATATGAGGAGCGGCTGAGGGATCTGGTGTTATTTACCCTGGAGAAGAGAAAGCTGAGGGGAGACCTTATCACTCTCTACAACTACCTGAAAGGAAGTTGTAGTGAGGCAGGGGTCAGTCTGTTCTCCCTAGGAACAAGCCATAGAACAAGGGGAAATGGCCTGAAGCTGCACCAGGGGAGGTTCTGGCTGGATATTAGGAAGAATTTCTTTACTGAAAGGGTTGTCAGGCATTGGAACAGCCTGCCCAGGGAGGTGGTGGAGTCATCATCCCTGGAGGTGTTTAAGAGTCGGGTAGATGTTGTACTTAGGGACATGGTTTAGTGGTGTTGATAGGGCTAGGAGAAAGGTTGGACTCTGATCTTGAAGGTCTTTTCCAACCGAAACTGTTCTATGATTCTATGATCAGCCAACACAAAAATACTGCACTTAGTAGGAATGCTTCTCAAATAAAAATAAGATACTTCCCCACAACAGCAGTGAAATGGAAATGAACATTTAATTCTACTTTTCTCACTCATAAAATGTCATCCTTCGATCAATGGCTCTTCCTGACGTTGTTTTGTACTTTGCCATGCCATGTCCTCAGAAATGTGGCTCAAGAAAAAACTGGAAGAAAAAAGGGGTAAGGAAGAGCTGAGGGAAGATGGACTGCAAGGAAATAAAGTACCAAAAGGTATGTTTTTATTGAACATACCTATTCATGAAAGATTTTTCACACCAATTCAAGTAGTATTCAAGGAGACAGGGCAGGAGTCTTTGTCATGAAATCTGTTTGTAACTCACCACAAGCAAAGCAGTGAATGGCCACTCCAGTTTGCTAAACCCATTTTGTCCTGTACAGCTCTTGCAGCATTCATTCTTCCCCTTATCCAGATAGAGTTCAATGAAAACAGGGGATACAAGTGACCATCTATGCTTTGAGACTGCTTTTTTTTTAAAGTGTTGTTCATGATTCCCTCCTCATCAGATGGACAGCTTTCCTGGATCCTCTATCCTCTATTCCCTGCCCTATCCCGTCTCCCTGTCGCCCCGAAGTTTTCACTTTATTTAATTTCTGTATCAACCTCCTTTTTCATCTCCTCTACCATTCTCCCCTTCTTGCCTTTCTGAGGGTCCATGTGTCCTCCAACCTGTGCTTCAGACAGGCCAGAAACTACTTTGGAAATACCCTCTCAGCCCCCCTCCCACAAGGAGTTAAACATAATGCTAAAGAGAACACTTCAATTTTAAATTCAAAATTCTGTGGCATTCTGTCTGCTTCAGCCAAAGTACCTGAAAGAAAAAGTTTGTTTAGAGGATGAGAGGTAATGTGATAGTTTTTGATTTTTCGCTGGGGAATACATAAACTAGGGCTGAAATGGGAAGCTGTAAAAATGTGGCAGCAAAAATGCACCTCTGAAAATTTTGTGTTCACTGAGGAGGAAGCGAAGGGATTACCAGGACGTCCCGATAGCCTATTGATGCACCATCAAACTTTTCACCCTCACTGTTCCACCACACCCTATTTTAAATCCCAGCTCAGACTATTTTTATTTTTTTAAAAATAACTCATGATTTTGTTGGGCCTACAGCTCACAGGGTTTGTGTTGCCACTAAAAACACATAGTTAAACACAGGCGGGTAGAATTCAAAGGAATGAAGCAGATATATTTATTTATAATTTATTAAAGAGCTCTGAATACAGATTAATGTTCCTTACTCAATACTTTTTTATTGTTTCACCTGCTATACAGTGGGAATTGAAAAGGCTGACCAGTCATCTAATCTGACTGTAGCTGCTTGAAGTGTCTGAGGATTCTCTGAGGAAATATAAACTAAGAAACCACCCACAGTAATACCTCCCAGCTGCCCTCCAAAGGTCAAGACTCCATGAGAGAGAGCTCCAGGCTCTCCCAAGTCACATGTAAGCAGCTTCCTGTGCACTGGATGACATTCACCCCTTCCACTAGTGTTTGCCTGGTTTGATCGGAGGAGGTACAGATGTGTCCTGCCATTCATGTAATGAGCCAGAAGACTTACCCCACACTGCCCATAACTGCCCTTCAAAGTGCTCACTACATTTTTATACACAGGTTTACTTTTGGATGCTCTGATGAATCTTCTTGCCATTCTCTGTGCCATGAACCTGTCCCCAGAGCTGACCATCTGGAGGCCAGGAGCAGCAAGCTCAATACGGCATTTTCAGTCATCCTAGCAGGCACATGCAGCACACAGTGCGATATTGACTGAATCCCAAGTGGTGGGCTTTGTTTGGAGTTCTTTTTTAATTACCCTGTGTAATGTTCTTGCATCTTTCCTCCAGGCCTTCTTTCTTCTTTTCAGGTCTGTTCCATGTAGTTAGATGGTGATGGCTCCTCTACAGCTTCTTTCTTTTTCTAAGACTGTAGAGTACCTTATTTTTGTCTTTTCTGGACATTCTCTTGATTATTGAAGGCTGTGTTGCAATATTCCTGAAGCCAAAGTACCCAGAATGAGATACACTGTGTTTGGTAGGGGAATCCTATTTTTAGTATAATATTAAAAGGTGCTGCATGCAGCAATTGTTTTGCTTTGTGAACTCAGACTGTGAGAAAAAAGTCAGATTAATATTTCACTCCATATTGACCTCTGTATTTCCCCCACCAAAACCAGCCTGCAGACACATTGCCTTTTGTGCACACATGAAGAGTGCATACTATTTTTGTCTCCTGGTTTCAAGAGCCAGCTGTCACCTAGTAGCTGACCTTGAGGTTGGTTGAACATTCTTGGCTTTGTCTGGAGAAGAATCATTCATTTCATGATCAGGCTTCCAATGGTGAAGAGTATTTCTCAATTACAATAAGGAAATGTCAGCAATTAAAATCATTAGACCTCATTCCACTAAGGAAAAAGAACACCTGGTAGAATTACATGTTGCATACCTCATGCTAGCAAAGCCAGGATTTCTGTTAGAAGCAAGCAGTCCCCTTTTCCTTTTGCACTGGGGCTATAGACTCTTATAGTAGGCAACTGAGTTATATAGAAAAAGATTTGAAACTATAGCACAAAAACTAATGAAAAGTCACTTTAGCGTTCAACATATTCTGTAACAACAAATCAATCTATGGAGTGTCTTGCCCAAGTGGGAAATAATTTTTTTTTTTAAAATATGACAGAAAAAAAGTCTCTCGTGAACTTCTGAACCTTTAAACTTTTTTTCAACAAAATATCTAAGTTAACAGGGGAAAAATAAAGTTTCTAAATAAAGTCTTCCCCTAGGACGGCATTTTTGTCTTGCCAAATTAAACTAACCAAAACTTTTGTTTCTCTAGCAATTTAGCTTCCCAAGAAAAATACACCTGCAGTTATCAAGAGCTTTGCTTGAGCATACAGGCCTTCTATTCCATGAACAACATTAGAGGGCACTTTTGCATTGTGGTAGTCTTAAGTCAAAGAGAAGGACAAGCCTGACCTTACTGGCTGAATTACTCTTGAATTCAGAGGCAACCTGAGATCTGTTCCAGCCTTACCAGGATTAATAACTTATTCTGCAGGCAGCCTCTTTGATCTCACCAAAGCTGATCCTGGAGTAATGCATAACCTTCTGTGAGGGAAAGGTGGGACCAGGTGCTTTATATGTTGGTTGGTGGCTGGGGAGGTGAGGCTGAGATATGGGCTCCCATCCTGCCCCACGTTCCTGTGTCCCTGCACTAAAGTGGCTCTGCCCTTGAGAATTCCCAAACAGGGCTGGGGGTGCTGGATCAAAGGTGGGTGTGAGATCTGTAATGCAGAGTGTAACAGGCAGGTGTTACAGTTTTGACAGTTTCACTGATTTTGTTTTGAGTCTTTCTACATTTGATGCTTTTACAGCTTCAGTTGACAAAGGCACATGATTAATTTACAATCTCTGCTTTCACTGAAAAAAAAACCACCACCAAAAAAATGTTTCCAACCTGTGTGCTTATAGAGGAAAGCTTGAAAAGGAGATCTAAAAACTTAAAAATCAGAAGGTCATTGGGAGGGAAAGTATAAGCTCAAGCTATATTTATTTATTTATTTTAGATATGCCATGATTTCCTTATTTTGAGGGTGCTGACTCACATTTTATGAAAGTTTCAGGTTAGCAGTGCTGACATAAACAAACAAAAATCATCGATGTAATTAAATAGCTCTATTTTATCTGAAAGCCTCTAAGCAGCCTTTTCAAGACGTGCTTTTCTTCAGTGATGTGAGCTCTTGAAAAGAGTCACATAAAATTATCGGCACATGCACAGAGGGCTCCCTGGCTTATTTTCGTATTTACTGTTCTTCAAGACTTGACCTACGGAACTGAGCTCCTGAACCCAGACTACCACTGAAAGGCACTTCTAATTTATCCTAAGTCTCTATCCCCATTAGGAGGCAGGATTTCACAGTATGCCTCAAAAGCAGTCTTCAGTGTTTATTATTGTACAGACTAACTAGGCAAAGCCTGCTTGGTTTAGGCATCAAATTCCTCTGTTTGCTTTGAACCTCCTGTTTCTCACTCAAAACGCCAGGGAAAGGATGTAGGAACTGCTTGAGTTCTTTCTCCCAAACTTAAGTCAGGGGCAGGGAAGTGAAAAAAGGCAGAGCATCAGCAGAGCATCAGCAGAGCATTATGAAAATGTCAGTCATTCTTTTTTGGAGTACGTGACCATGACCTCTCCATGGTCAACTCAAAATTTAGACCTAAAATTCAGTTTGCACCATCCTATCCAAGAATAAACAGCTCCTAATTGGAAATTATTTGTTCATCATTCAAGCCAAACAACACTTAGCCTTCTCTCCAACACTGCAGGTATGCCTAGAAATAAGGAGCCCACAAAGACTCCCAGGTAGGTTGCGTTTTCTTGTGTGCTGTCTCATTTACTGTTGGAGGCTGCATCCCACCTTGCACCATTTGTGCCACATGCATTGCATAAACAGAAAGCACAAATTGGTGCGGCAGCTATCTGAATCTGTGACTTCAGGCAGAGGTACAAGCTTCACTATGGCAAGAGTGATTCAGATTTAAGATTTTTCCTGTCCTAGTCTTTAAGCCATCATTCCGTATTTAGTAAAACTTGGAAAGCGCAGTGAAGGGGAGGTAAATCTCTTATAAGAACAGGTCAGGTCTGAAGATGTTGCTGTCTAGCTGAAGCCCTCATTCACCAGCAAGACATGAGCAGCAGTCCTACAGAAGAATGGGGGCCTGTTTTGGTCAAGCTCAGAAGAAAACAACAGCCTTGTAGTTGTGTCATTAAGGTTGCCTGGTACAATGCACATGCCTCTGAGGGAGCACGAACATTTATGCATCTCTCCCATCCCAACATGTCTGCCCCTCGTCTTGGCAGCTGCTCTATTCAGGTTTCAGCCATCTGATTCATGCAGCAAAAAGTCTCCCCACAGAATACATGCTGGCTGAACCACTTTGTTTTTCCTAGAGCAGTGCAAACAGTTATTGCAAGGGGAATTTTAGGAAGATTGTGCCTGGCATGGAAAGCTCACTAAATAAATACGTGATGTTAATTATCCTTTGCCTATTTCAAGTGAGCATTTCAAAGTGCTTTGCAAACCATTAATTAAGCTGCGATTTAGTACCATGAGGTAGTTAAGTATTATTAACACTGTTTTGTGCAGGTGGGAGACTATGACACAGAGGGTGAAATGACCTGGATAAAGTCTGTCAGCAGCAGACTTGAGCCCCAAACCTACAAATTTCAGCTCACCAGCTCCCTGCTTCATTAGACCTTTGTATTGTGAAAAGACATGGTTATCTCACTGAGTATCATGAAAGAACATGAAAATTTGACCAACGGTTCCAGGAGCTGTGTAGCATGTTGCCCACAAGACAGAAGCACGGCCAGGAGGAGGAGTGATTCCCTGGACTCTGCTGCTAACACGACCTTGTGTCATGTGTCCCCCAGACCCTGGAGCAGCTCTTGAATAGCTGCAGTATCTGTAGTTAATTACAACCCTGATTCTAATCTGCCCAGATACTCTCTTTCTAACACCTCTGGTGCCAGTTTTCACAAACAGGTCAGGCATTTAAGCCATCCCTGTGCTTCTCACAAATTTTTGGGCCTAGTATTTCTCTGAAATGGCTCTACCTGTTTCGGATGCCTCACACAGACCTTCCCCTCCTGCTTTCAGTTAACTCCTCCTTCTGAATAAATGTCTGTGGTGAAGTGTCTCAGCTGAAATAATCGCTTAGTGCCAGAAGCTGAGGCACTGAGGGCCGATGTTGAAAGATGCTCTCAGGACCACTTGTGTTGGCCAAGTGAGTCCCAGACGAATTGGGTGAAGTCCAAAGCTGAAAAACAGCTCTTCAGAAAGAGATTCTAAGCATCACTTCCCAAAAGTAGGACTTGGGTAGTGAGGTTGTTTCACCTGCTTCCCATAAGATCTGTTTTTGAGTCCTGTGTTGGACACCACATCTCCCATCTGATGCCCTGCTAGTTCATATATTCTCTCACCATTTTAGCCAGTCTTCTTCCTTCGTTTAATCACCTTAAACCTATTCTCAACGTAAACTCTAAATTAACAAAAGAATAAAAGAACAAGGGAAGCTAAGAAAGAAGCATTCATCTTTAAGTGTCCATCTGTGGGATGGACATTTACAGAAAAGTCAAAGTGCAAAAGCTGGGGAGCTACTTCCACATTCAGCCGTCCCTCCTTTCCCCTGTTGGTATGCATTATACCTTTTTGGTACATGTTAACCTTCACACCTTTTAAGAGATATATAATCCCTGTGACACCTTGGAGCTACTCATCTTCTGCTGGGCATGAGTTTTCTGAAAAGTCAGTTAGTTTTTGAGGCGACTCCATGCAGCAGCGGTGCAGACAGCCCCTGAGCTACCAGCCTCACTGGCCAGCCCTGAGGCAAACTCAGCTGGTCACAGCACTTCCCGAGCATCCTGGAGCTATGCCTAGTGTATACACCCAGGGGATGGCATTTTCCATGTACCTTGTAGACTACACTGCCTCAGCTATAACGCCCCCTACTGCCGCAGGGCAAGTTTGTTTTCTGTGCACAGCAGCTGCCAGTCGTCTAAATAATGCTCAAGTGATGTTAAACAACTTTTGCATGCGGGTGAAGAAATGTATTTGCTTATGTTTATTTCTACACGTATGTATACCTTTATTTACAGGTTTCTCGTTCACACAGGTACATAGACAGGTGGTATGGCAGACGTACAGATGTCACGAGCCGCTAGGTGGGGCTACAGGAGGAAGAAGATGTACAATTATAGGCAATCCATCAGGATTGAGCCAAGCTGCGTGTTTAGTATCCTGGCCTGTGTGGGATCTTTATTGAAAAAAGATCAACCATAATAGCAGTGTGCAGCACCTGTAGTCTCACCACGGGAAGGGAAGCAAGCATGCTTTTCAAGCCAAAATGCACAGTGTTTTACCAGGAAAAAAAAACATTGTGTCCCTTCAATTGTAAACTCTGGGTGAATGTGCTTATACATTCAGAGCATGAGGTAGATGGTAACAAACCACATGCTTGTGGATTATCCCACTTTTTCCACATTTGCATTCTCAAAACCACTTTTGGTGCCCGTGGTTTAACCTCTGTTTCCCTAACTCCTGTTTATGAGTTGAGTGGTCACATGTCATCATCTTGAGTGGGAAAGTGTGTACAGGGGATAAGGAGGTAGAAGTGGTTCCATATGGTGAAAGAACCAACTATGCCAAAGTATTAAAAAAAATATAGAAAGAGGGAAAAGCAAGAGTAAAATCTTTTCAGGAGATAGGGAATCTAAAATACTTGTGCTCTCATATGAAGGAAACGGTTGTCTGCATGTGAAAGGCAAACTTGTGATTTGAAATGCTGATAATATAGGTTTCGGTGTTTGTAGCACGGGTGAAAGCGAGACACATTTACCTTTCTCTACTCTATGCACAATTCAGGCTGAAGCCTGAAAGATTCCAGTCAGAGGACAGGAGGCTGCTGAGAGATCATGAAACTGCTAGCTTTAATTCTTCTTGCATTTTTAAACTGTCAATCAGAATGAAAAAAAAACACATCAAAAACATTTTAGCTCTGTTCACAATAGTATTATGAAGTTGCTGGCACAGTACTAAGTATGTGCTTGTGGTTTCTTGAGACAATTCATCTAGCAAAGTCAGAGTTCTTATGCTTCAGGGAAAGGCGAACAAAAAACAACAAATGCCCTTTATTCAGAGTGGGTAGCAAGGGTCAAATTTTTTATAATAGTAGATAATAAATGAAATAGCACAAATTTATGGGGAAAAAAAAACCCAATGAGAAACGGTCTTTTGTATCGCAGGTTTAAATAAAAAGCAGACGACAACGACAAAAATGCATTATTGCTGGATGGGGATATAGCGTTCTCTGTGCTGGCAAAACCAGCTTATGGAACCACTTTTGCCACCATAATCGGTTATCAGTCCTGATAGTTTTATTTAAAAAGATCAGCCAAAGAAAGATGAATTCAACTCCAAAGCATACTTCTACACTCTTCAATGAGTATAAGCATTCATTGATGTTGTGTGCTGTAAAGATTCGATAAATGAAAGGTTGTTTTAGTTAGTGACTGAGGTATTAACAGTTTTTATTATACGCCATGAAGCAGTTTGAGAAGTCAAGATTTTTAGATGCAGGGATCCTTCTGAAAATCAGGTGTCTCTGACAGATTTCTATCTGAGCACCCAAAATGCAATACATTTCTGAATATTTAGATCAAAGGTCTTTGGTTTTGAGAGTCATTTATGTAATCATAAGCCTGTCCCAAAACGGGGTTCCAAGACCAGCTTAACTGGCATTCATACAGTTCATTATTGGTGATCCTGAGAACTGCAGACTTGAGTTGGGACTGGTGTCAGAAGAGAGACTAGGAAAAGCTGCATGTAGTTCAAAAGTACTTAGCTCTGCCTTCAAGGGGAAGCAGACTTTGTGATATCTTTGCCAATACAGCAGATGATGCATAGACACAGGAGTGAAATTCCAATTTCTCTTTGCCATCAGCTTCAGAGTGGCCAGGATTTAAACCCAGGTGTTTCAGGGACAGATCCAATACTCATTTTATCAACTCAAAGACTTCCATTGACTTAAATGGGAGATGGATTGTACTCTCAGAAGTCAGTTACTCGTAATTACAGCTCAGAAAAAAAGTGCTCCACTTCATTATTCCAGAAGCAGAAGAAAAAAGGATTGGACTGGAGCAGGGAGAAAGCAAAATGACAGTCACAGGTCGAGACTACTCCAGCTAGCACCAGGGTGGCAAAACCAAGCCTGCTTCATCCCTGTGAAAGAGAATTCGGTTTCTTGTAGCAGGTCTGAAACTTTCCCTGAGGCAAGTTTAAACCTGCAAATTGTACAAAAACACTTTCCATCCCACTAGACATCCTATTACAAACCTGTTCTATATTCTGTAAAGCTGGTAGTGGGTGGCTTTCAGTTGAATTCCTCCCCACACACACACTCGCTGCCTTTGCTGCCAAGTCAGAAAGTTGAAAAATCATATATACTTGCATTCACCAAGTGATCTCCAAAGCAACTTAATATTGATTCAAGTCTTTCTTGTCTTATAAATTGGATTCTTTCTGTAGATTGTTTACTTACCACTTCTAGTGTGTCTCCAATAAATTAAAATCTGCTGAAGTGGTAAAATGTACGAAAGATATAGTAAATGGTCTGCAGGCTGTACAGTGGAGCCATTATTCTAAGAGGAAGTAGGAAAGGCAATCATAAAATTTTGAAAAATTATGCAATAACTGTGTAGTTATTGCCCATCTGTATTCATTACAATGATCTACTTCAGAGGGATATAAATAGAACTGGCAAGTAAAAGATGTGCTGTTTGCCTCCAGACGTGGCACTAGGCTTCAGCAAATGAAATTCAATTAGAGACTTTAGAAAAAGTGTTGTAAGTGTTCATCAACAGATGGAATCTAATCACCCCCCATTTTACATTCTCCCATGCTTGCTCTTACCCCTGCTCAGGACACCTTTGGAAGAAAGATGACAAAATTTAATTAATTGCTTCATTTGCAGGGCAACCCTGATACACTACATGACTTCATTCTCATAAGGCAACAAGTCCCATAAATCACACCTACTGAGTGCACCCATTAGAGCTCCAGTATGACATCTTTATGCCTAATACTCTCCAAACAAGGACCACACAAATCTAAGACTGTAAAATTGCTGTTGACTCACAGTGGCTTTTATAACATGCACTCAGCTCAAAAAGACTTAACTTATATCGTTTTTAATCATGTTTGGGCATAGGAGACTTCTCACGGATTCAAGACAACATATGTTAAATAAAAGAAGAAAAAGCGGAATGTATTTAGCACAGCTCTTTCCCTTGCTGTTCCCACAGAGAAATACGTCAATATAGTGGAAAAATGATTGTTTCATTTTGTAAAGATAGGGGATATTGAGAAGTCTTTCTTCCTAAAATAGTTAGTAAAAAAAGAGATATGTTTTGTGTCAACATGGGGAGGGAAAGGGGTAGGAAAGGTGGTATTTCTAGGTTAGATTCTCAACTTGTGCATAAAGCCATAGAGGCAGCTACAGCTACACACACTCGCTTGGGAGTCCAGTGCTGCAAGGGTACATCCTGCCTCCAAGAATATTTGCTCAATCAGGCCAGTGAGCGATCTACACTGTAATGGACCCACTCACGCTGAATGCAAGTGCAGGCACAATTACATTGTCAAGCTGCAGCAGCATGCTAACACCAGAGAGGAGCAAGCCCCAGTTGAGGAGCTGACTGATGCTATTCACAGAATTAGATAAACAGCTGGCTTGAAGTGTTGGGTATTCAAAAATATCCTGGCCGAACTGCCCCGGGAAGCCAGGAGCCTGCAGTGCAGAGGCTGCCACTGCAGGCCTCTCTGTGAACAAAGGGTGCAGAAGGGGCTCATAAGTGGATCCAAAGATTTTCATGTACTTCAGACCAGGGCTCCCATTGCTTCTCTCCAACAATGTGACATGCATCACCACATTTCACTGAGAATCTCTTATTTCTTCACACAATAGCTTTTTTTTCCCCCCTACCCTCCCTACTGCTACAAATGAGACCGAGGAGTTGAATCTCACATGCTGTCTAATGGACTTCCTTGCATTTGGAAAGCAAAACCAAGAGATTTATACCATCAGGCTAACAGGCGAACCAATTGAAATTACAATGGTACATTAGAGTATATTCCTTAAGTATTCACACCACATCAAAAAAAAAAAAAAAAAAAAAAAAAAAAAATCCCATCCACTAAACTACAAGGGGCTGACTGAAACCCACAAAAGCTGGGAAACACAGTAAGGTCTGACTGAAAGCTTGTCCTTACTTCACCCCTGAGGAAAACAGTGAAGTATATAGATAATATTGGCTGCTTTTTAGTGGGTCCCAAATACACAGCAGAACTATTAAGTCCCACAAACTAAATAGGAGGCTTGCCAACATATCCTTTCTCTCATTCTCACACAGCCAGACCTCTAACTCACATGCTTGCAGGTCAGCTGCTTTCTTTCTGCCCAGAACCTTCATTGCCACGGGCGCCAGTCATTGCTCCGCTTCCCTGTTTTATATGTTTTAAGTCAGCACCTGCTATGCTTTTCTCTCTCCTTGTCCTTGCCCTCACAGAAAGAGGTTTTGATAGCATCAACATAAGAGAAAAAAACACACAGAAAAAAGCGAGTAAAAAAAGAAAGCCGAGTTTCCTATGGATATGTGCCCTGCCCCTGTTCCCATATTATCCATTCCCACCACCTTTATCACATCCAGAGCATCTCCTCTCCTTCCCCTTTCCACGGTGGCATGCCGTATGCCTTAGCAGTCGCCTGGGGCAGTGGTCCCAGCTGTTTTAGGGCAATGCATGTGCAACCTGCTCAGCTGGTTGCTACTTTTTCAGGTGGATAAGGAACTAAGTTATAGTTGCCTTGTCCTTGGTCAAAGCACCAATCTGAGTCTTCTTCCTCTACGCAGCTACCCCTTTTCATGAAAATTCACAGGCATTTGTCTTCACTTCTACCCCACTGCCAAATTGAGCTGAAATGAACTAGTGAGTTCAAAAGTTATTAGGTAGGATGGATGGACAGACCATATGTTCACAGAAATACTACTTCTTCAGAAAATCAGCCTAAAAGTAACCCTATCACAAAAT
The DNA here is from genome assembly GCF_034619465.1 of Leptosomus discolor. Lineage (NCBI taxonomy): Eukaryota > Metazoa > Chordata > Aves > Leptosomiformes > Leptosomidae > Leptosomus > Leptosomus discolor. The sequence goes on from NC_141391.1 coordinate 137,450,930, forward strand.
CCTTTAAGACCAATAAATCAAAACTATAGAGTTATCCACAGACTCACTGATGAGTCAAGTGTGCAGATACAGTGGGTTTCGTTTTCGCCTAAGATTCACATAACTGAAGTTACTTGCCAGTGTAAAGCTCACCTGAGTTTCTTGGAGTCTTCTGAGGTGGCTGCCAGGCTGTCCAGTGAAGAAGGGTTTAGATTCCTCTGTGTTTCCCCTCTGAAAATACGTTGATGTGTACACACATATGCCTCATGTAGGTGCACATGTAGGACCCTCTGTCCTTATTTCTGCATAGTTGCAGGTTCCAAGCTCTTCACCATCTTTCATGTGTTTTCTACAAACCATATTTTCTGCTTTGTAAGGTAGGAAAGTAATTTTATTTCTATTTATTAGGTGAAGAGCTAAAGACTCTCAAAGATCAGGATCCTAGTAAAGTATCCAGTTTCTGTGGTTTTCAGGAATATTTAATTACTTATGTACATCTGAGAAATCACAAGGATCACAGGCCTCAATGAAGGACTTATCAGAAGCTCACGGAAAAGAGAGCAACTGAATGTAGTTCCAGATCCCAGATTAATGCCCTAGTTCCATCCTCTCCCATTCATCCCTTAATGACATATAATGTAATTAGCTGAGGGTGAAAAAAATAATCCCAAACCAAATATATAGGGAAAAGAGATAAAATAAAGAAAGATTTCAATTTCACTTGTACAGTTTTCCAGTCCTGTGTTACATGTAGTCTAGACTCAGCTGTATGCTGAGGACATTTTAAATCACCCTAGTAAATTAGAGAGATCTTGAAGAAGGCAAAATTTCTTTTTGCCTCTCCAACCCCTCTCTAGACACCACCATTTAAAAGATACTTTGTTCTAATGAGAATCAGCTTTTAAGTCTCAAAAACCCCCCGATTAACACTATTAGAATATAATTTCTTCTGTAATACTATCTTCTGGAGGGGGAGCAGCATGCTGTGAGGACGGAAGCAGCTTCAAACTCTGCTTGAAGCTGGGGAACAAAAGTTTCTCTGCAAGTAAAGAAACATAAATTATATTTAAACAGCAAAGTTTCACATTTTTTATGGGTTGGCATGAGCCTGAAGGCTGATGGTTTGGGACCGTCATGGGTGCATCCCACGAAAGACAAACCAACAGTTCTGACACTGAAGCATAATGGTTAGGGCTATTCAAATATTCCATCTGCTTTGCTCTCTTTTTAAATGAGTACATGTGAAATACTTGGGGCTTTTTGGTTTTGTTTTTGTTTTTGTTTTTTTTCCCCTCAAAGCAGGAGAGGGTATTGTTTAGCTCTTAGACAACAGAGCTGGGCAACCTGGGGACACGTGAAACAAATAATGCAAGAAATTGGTATAAAGCCATTTATATCACCTGTGGTCTTATCTATAATCAGTTCTGCCTCAGCAAAGATGTTGGATAGTTTTGAGGTTTGGAAAATTAGTGAAAAAGAAAGGATTTCTTCAGAGAAGAAGTAAATAACAAGGGGCAAGAGAAGAGTATGCAGTCTCACAGATGCTTTGAAAAGGGAGAATAGTCACATTCAGGGAAGTCAAAAGGTGACTCATTTAAATGTAGTGAAAGTAAAGACTTTTTAGCAGAACATATAACTGGTCATGCCTACAGGACCTGCTTGAAACCAAGAATTTATCAAGATGTAAACCACATTTAGATATATATATGGATAACAACCCTATCACTGTTATTTATTGACACAATGGTTAATGATATCATTTTGGTTTTGGAGAGCTGGATAAACCTGATTAGATTTTCACTTGTTTAGAAAAATTAAAAGCCACAAGAGACCACTGAGTAATGTCCTGTCTGGTGTTGCTTATTGAGTGTCACCCAAATCCCCTCATACTAAACCTAGACACCTGAGCTGAAAAGTTTCTGTTCCCAATAGATCAGTCTGAATATTGAGACCCGGAGAGTGCGAATTGCCACCAGTGCCTGTGGTGGTTTGGTCCTGGCCAGAAGCCAGGTACCCACCAAAGCCACTCTATCACTCTCACCCCCTCAGCTGGACAGGGGAGAGAAAATCTAACAGGCACGTGGGTCAGATAAAGGCAGTTTAATGAAGCAAATATCTGCGTGCGGAAGCAAAAGCAAAACAAAAGATCTTATTCTCTACTTCCCATCAGCAGGCGATGTCCAGCCACTTCCTGGGAAGTGGGGCTCCAGTACGCGTAGCGGTTGCCCTGGACGACAAACGCAAAACGAATGTCCCCCCCTTCTTCCTGTTTTCCCCAGCTTATATTGCTGAGCAGACGTCATGTGGTATGGAATATCCCTTTGGTCAGTCTGGGTCAGCTGTCCTGGCTATAGCCCTTCCCAAGTTTTTACCCACCTCCAGCCTACTGGGGAAATGTTGGGGAAACAGCCTTGATGCTGTGTGAGCCCTACTCAGTAGCAGTCAAAACACCGGTGTGTTACCTAGCTACCACTGCACAGCACGGTGAGGGCTGCATCTCAGGCAGACCCATTACAGTGCCTGTGGCCATTGTAAAGAGAAAGAGCTGAGGACTGAAATTGTATAAAGGTGTGGCTGAAGTTCTAAACCACAAGATTGGAGTGAGTCAGCAGGTAGCTTCTATTTAGATGTTTGCCATTCAAAAATGTTTGAGTAAAGTGGCCTGGGGAAAGATGTGTATTAGAAATACGTTCCTTGTTAAAAGTTTTTATTAGGATCTTAGGAGAGTTCTCAAGCTAAACACATTCTGCAGGAATTTAATGGTGACTATTGTTTGTGTACTGTACCCATAACTTCTGGAAGATGAGAAACCGGACTTTATGTGAAGCTTGCTTGAGACCCTTCTTCTAACTCACACCATGCCCTGCTCTTTGAATATGTTCCCTATAACCCCAGCACCTCAGTTCCCTATAACCTATTTTTAACTCTGCCATTAAGAGCTGCACTCTTCAGCAACCTGCATATGTGAACTGGGAAAGAAGAAGGAGAGAGAACACCACTGTTGATCCAGCACACTTATCTAGAGATTAGGAAGCACCCCAGCATGCTTGCTATGTATCAGTAGATAGCACAAGTCTACAATGACAGCTCTTGGCTACTCAAGTACTTCCTATGAAAAAGAAAGCAATTTGAGCACTCCCTTTAAGTCAGTCTTCGTTACCTCTTCTTCTACTGTACCGGTGCAAAAGTAGCTTAGTGAGAACTCAAAATTGAGCTCTGCTCATGCTGGATACCTTTACCACTACCTTACAGCATATCAGTGTGTAATGGGTTTGCATGGCAAGGCTTTTCTAGGTGGGAAGGTTACAGGTGTGGCTTCTGTGAGAAGCTGCTAGAAGTTTCCCCTATGTCTGACACAGCCAATGCCAGCTGGCTCTAAGACTGACACGCTGCTGGCCAAGGCCGAGCCCATCAGCAGTGGTGGTAGTGCCTCTGTGATAAGGTATTTAAGAAAAGGGAAAAAGTTATTGTGCAGAAGCAATTGCAGCCAGAGACAGGAGTGATAATATGTGAGACAAACATTCTGCAGACACCAAGGTCAGTGAAGAAGGAGGGAGAGGAGGTGCTCCAGGCACCGGAGCAGCAATTCCCCTGCAACCTGTGGTGAAGACCATGGTGAAGCAGGCTGTCCCCCTGCAGCCCATGGGTGGAGGAGCAGATGTCTGCCTACGCCCGGTTGAGTACCCCACAACAGAGCAAGTGGAATGTCCAAAGAAGGCTGTTTAGGGATAACAATAGCAAGACTTCGCTCCTTAAATGTCACTCACTCTTTTGAGATTCCTAACAATGATGCCTGTAGGAGGAAAAAATTTATATGAAGGACTCAGGCCCTCTGGTTTCATAAAGGATATGTCTATACATATATCTTAATTTGTTCTCTGTGCACACGTTACAGCTGGCATGCACACACATGTAAAGGTCTTTAGTTCCCTTAAAAGTCTGGTACAGTGTGTAAATTCTCATTTATCCATACAATAGTCAGTGCTAGAGTCCAAGCACTTCACTATTTATCTGTGACCTAGGAGAGAAAAGGGAATGCAGCCTCACCAGGCTGGTCAAGGACGGTTGATATAGTTTGTAAGTACCATGGTCTCATACTAACCAAATCTATGATCTGCAAAACTGTTGTTTTTTTGTTAGGGCTAGTTTTTTAAATTTCCTTTGTATGCCAATTTTTTATCCTTGATACCTCTTTCACTTAAAAAAAATATTCTCAAAAAGAGTTTACTGTGAAGAGATCAGTAAGGGGAACTGGATTGTGAATACCACAGCATTGTCTGCCGTTTGAATGAGTTTTGTATGCATTATATGCAATGCATATATGCTAAGATGCAACTCAAGGTGATGTATCAAAAGCTATGTCCATGTAGGCATAGAATCATAGAATGGTTTGGGCTGGAAGGGACCCTTAAAGATCATCTAGTCCAACTGCCCTGTCAAGGCAGGGACACCTTCCACTAGATCAGGTTGCCAGCATATGTACCCCTCAGAGGAGAAAGCATAGCTATGACAAAAAAGCTGTTATGTTTACTATCAGCAGCAGCTGAGTTGGACTGGACCTGAGCTACTGAATATATGTATACTTTTAATCCAAGGTGGGAAAACGAATCCTGTACAGTACCACAAAAATAGTGTTTTTATGGAACTGACTTGTCCTCCAAGCATACAAGTGACAAATCTTGTTTTGAGGATTTCAGTTTAACTGAAAAAAAAAATTATTCTGTAAATTACTCTCAAAGTTTAGATAATGGGTAATGATTTATTAATTTGTCTTTTTTTCAAGATAGACTTTTGGTAACATTAGTGTTTTGTAATTATTATTAACCTTCAAACCACAAACAAGTTTAGGGAGTGGTTTGCAAGCAAATGAATGTATAGGGGGATGCCATGCTACTGTTCCTGATATCAAAATTTAACAATCTTGAACCAGACTCTTACATCCTAAGCCTGGCTGAAAAACAATTAGCTCCCAAAAGTTCTTTTAATAGCATGTTTAGGGATAAATGTTACTGCTTTTTCTATTTAAGCCTCCTGAAGTGTTTTTTTTCAAGCTAATTTTTGGATGAAGAAAATTAAATACATATTCACTTACATAGTTACGTGCGAAAAAAAAAATAGAACAGATTATGCTGGAAGTATCATTCTTGCCTGATTTCTGTGAAACAGGAGCTACTTTCTGAGTGTTCAACATTGCACTGTCTTCAGAGAGTGAAGCCCTTCCCATCCATTAAGGATTACATCAAAAAAGCAAGGGAGATACTATATTTGTTACTTAAAAATTTATTTATTTGCCAGTTAAAACTTCTTCAAAATAAAGAACTAAAATGACCATTAAAAATATCCTTTGCAACCTGGTAAATTCTAGGCAATTCTACTTTTCTTTTTATAAGACATTTTTGTTGTGTTTTGAATGCTTAGTTTATCAGCAACTAACATTTCAATGAAGAGTCATAATCAGCACTTGTTGGAAAGCAATCTTGGTAAACACAGCTTGTATGTGAAACAACTTCAGTGACTGATCTTAAAAGTACGGAGACAAAATTTTCTACTTTGTTTATCACACCAGAGTTGTACTCAAACAAGCCTTAATTTTTACAGGTGGCAACAACTGATATACCTAGTATCTTTAATCTCAAACTTCTGCTCTGAAGAAGCGAGAAGTTCTTTGTAAGGAAAGAACTTCCTGAAAAGAAATCTCTCCTAAACTAAATATGTATACACATACATGTTTTTATATAGCCAGTATGAGTTTTGCAAGCTCCACAGAAAACCGTTATATGGTTTACACTGATTTTTATTGTCAGGCATGTAAATGCCTCGAGTGTATTGGAAAAATGCATTCAAACTTTTAACTCAAGACCTGGAGGCAGAGTTCCCATTGTTTGGTATGGAATATTGCAAGTCATTTGAGTGTGGCTAACTGTGGCCTTAGAGTCTGGGGTTATAAGAAGAAAGAGGTTACAGGAATAATTACTGAAAAGTGCTACATAATTAGAAAAATATTTGCTTCATTAGAAAACCTCATCTAAAGTGGAAGAAAATACTTCCGAATATTTTTTAAAACACTTGCTCGAAATTCTTATAAACATGAAGGAGAAAATAATGAAACTAGATGATTCGAAGTCTGATTCAATGGACTGTGGAGAATATGTGCATTCTGAAAAGAAAGGCATGTTTTTAACTACATTGCCTGGAAGAATTTTCTCCTAGCACATATCTTCACAGCTAGCAATATGATAAATTAGGTGAAAGCCAAAATTTATTAGCAGATCAGGGTGAAAATTGTCCATTTCAGCCATAGAGACATGGTTTTCACGTCCGGATCATTGTATTGGATTAGCATAGCAAGGTTTTTGGTAGCAGGGGCTACAGGGGTGGTTTCTGTGAGAAGCTGCTAGAAGCTTCCCCTGTGTCCAATAAAGCCAATGCCAGCTGGCTCCAAGATGGACATACTGCTGGCCAAAGCTGAGCCCATCAGTGATGGTGGTAGGGCCACTATTTAAGAAGAGTGAATAAAAAGATCCTGCACAATTGCAGCCAGAGAGTGGAGTGAGAATGTGTGAGAGAAACAACCTTGCAAACACCAAGGTCAGCAAAGAAGGAGGGGGAGGAGGTGCTCCAGTCACCAGAGCAGAGATTCCCCTGCAGCCTCTGCTGAAGACCATGGGGAGGCAGGCTGTCCCCCTGCAGCCCATGGAGGTCCACGGCAGAGCACGTCTGCCTACACTCAGCAGAGGACCCCACACCAGAGCAGGTGGGCACCCAAAGGAGGCTGTGACCCTGTGGGAATCCTGCTCTGGAGCAGCCTCCTGGCAGGACCTGTGGATGCGTGGAGACAGAGTAGCCCATGCTGGAGCAGGTTTGCTGGAAGGACTTGTGATCCCATGGGGAACCACGCTGGAACAGCCTGTTCCTGAAAGACTGCATCTCATGGAAGAGACCCACGCTGGAGAAGTTTGTGAACTGTAGCCCATGGGAAGGACTCACATTGGAGAAGTTTGTGGAGGACTGTCTCCCGTGGGAGGGACCCTACGCTGGAGTAGGGGAAGAGTATGAGGAGTCCTCCCCCTGAGGAGCATGGAGCCGCAGAAACAACGTTTCCATTCCCCTTCCCCCTGCATGGTTGGGAGGGGAGAAGGTAGAGAATATGGGGAGTAAAATCATGCCCAGGAAGAAGGGAGGGGTGGGGGAGAGGTGTTTTAAGATTTGGTTTTATTTTTCATTATTCTGCTCTGATTTGATTGGTAATAAATCAAAATAATTTTTCCCGAGTCAAGTATTTTTTGCCCTTGATGGTAACTGGTGAGTGATCTCCCTGTCCTTATGTTGACCCACGAGCCTTTTGTTATATTTTCTCTCCTCTGTCCAGCTGAGAAGGGGGAGTGATAGAGCAGCTTTGTTAGGCACCTGGTGTCCAGCCAGGGTCAACCCACCACAATTGTTTTCTCTGTGTTTGCAACATTCCTAATGTGGTGCTCAGAGCCATGTCACAGTGTGGGAAGGGATATTGTTACCCCATTGTGTGCAATAAAAATTTGCATCAAGACTTACCCATTTTTCCCCTTAATATACATTATGAGTTCATGACACTCTGGAATGATCCTTCTCTGAGGTTCTGCTTAAACACTTTTGCAGCATACAAGGGTTGTGCTGTTCTCCTTGAAATGTTGTTGGGCAATCTAGTAATGAGTTGTGTATAGGGCCCCTTAGCAAAATCTGTTTTCTAGACATCTTGAAAATATCCCTTATTTCTGACACACTCTACCGGTACTGCCTACCCTATCTTTGTCAACTCTTCCATCTAGCACAGAAAAGTAATGTTACTTGCTTTCCTTTGGTGGCCACTAGAGAGTTAGAGGGTCACAAGACCAGGACTGACCCACATCTTAGAAGTGCTTACGAGAAAGCTAGGAAGTCCATCTGCTTCTAGAAAGTTTTGCCTTGTTGACAAGTGCAGAGATACGTGTGCCTCTTGGAGAAATATGACGCCTCACTCTTGCAAGTGTTCGCAGGACAATGACAGAAGTAACTAAGGTTTTGACCCTAGTATTGTGAGAACCATCTTTCGAAGTCTAAAAAAGGAGTGCCTGAAGAAAGGAAGCAGTTCTTACAGACAAGGTTCCGGTTTGGGTGGGTTTGTAAAACCTCATGAAGGGCCCTGAGATATTTTTGGCCCTTTGGCTATAAAAATGAACCTTCTGCATGTTAGATGAGGATCCTCATAGACATGTGTCATCTCCTGCTTAATACCACACTGAGATACCGCCCTTCCTTTCTGTGGAATATTGGAACAACAGATGAAAAACAACTACCTCTTTAAAACCTAGTCCATACGGTTTATTATAGGGATACTTTCTGATACCTCTGACTACATACCACCTTTCATAGTAAGGGTGGGATTCTTTTTATCAGGTTTTAAAAGCAAGGTGCCTAGTCAAAACACCATGCTTGTGTCAATGAACAGACACATACATTCCAGAGCCCTCTTAGCTCAGATGTGTATTCTAAGCACCTCTTGAGAGTGACCATTTCTCTTCAATGAGCATAGAAAGACTCTAGACCACTACCCTAGAAAAGATTCCTAACACAGGAATGGCAAATTTAGGTCATACAAACCACGTTTTGATATGTAGGGTTGTGTGTTATATACTACAGTATAGCTCATCTCCTGGTGGAAGAGATTATGGCATTTTTTGCACAACCAACATTTCTTTCTAGGTGGATTTTATGTTGCCAGGAGGGCATTATCAAGGTCTATTCTGCTTTCTGCCATAGCACCTCTGACCAAAGGGTAGAAGAAACAGCTGTATAGGACACAGCATGAGAACAGTCACCGAAGTTAGTCATTCAGTAGTGCCTGTGAAGGACTCGCGTATCTCTGATGTAGCAAAGGTCCCTCCATAGGGAGGAGGAAACTAGTGGGCGGAAGTAGCAACCTTGCTACTGCATCTCTGGAAGGTGTTTGCTAGTGACCCTGATTTAAAGTGACATGACTTTCTAAGTGTGTGGATTTAGTAGGCATCAATACCCTTACCATGCTCTGTGCAGTTGCACTGATTTGAGAACTGGTGCAGAGTGCGGGGAGTGCCCCACTGGGAACTCTGGGGACTTTTTGTCCAATAAGTCAACTTCTTCAGGTACAAGTCAGTACAACCTGCCTGCTGTCAAAGTAACCAGCTCAGTAGTGAAACTGACAAAGGGTTAAAAAGAGCACTGGTAACTGAAAAAAACATTTGCAATAAACAGCTATCAAAGTTTCAAAGGATCCAAATAGTTACAAGACTGGTAGTCTTCTTTTTGTCTCAGTCGTATCAGTGGGAGTAAGGACTGCAGGATCTGGCCTTAAGTGGGTAATAGTCTTTTTAGTTTCAAACATTTTTTAAGGGGATTAAATAGGTTGGTCTTTCCCTATGTAAAACCATGATTCATCCATCATGTTAGTGGCATCATGTTCATAAATATACCTCCATGTCTGGTGTTTTCCACTGAAATTGGCAAATGTACTTAGAAAGAAAAGAAATTAAAATTTCAGGAATTTCCAATTGGGCTTAGCAAGTTGTGAAAGAAGAGTGATGAGTGCTATCGATGTAAAGAATTATGAGCTGCCTGGTTCTTCTGTTTTATGGAACAGCTTAGCCATAGAGCATACCTACTTCACTGCCACTGTGGCCTGGTCCTGGCCATGGCCTTAATTTTTCTGAGGATGTTATTCATAAATGTTCTCTTAATCAAGCTCAGGCCCAGAATTTTACTGTAGATGCCAAACTAATTGCCAGGATACATGAGATGCCAAACCCTAGAAGGTAAAGCTAAAATTTGTGTGTCCTGGCTCAGAGAACCGCTATGTTTCAAATGTGAAGTAAAAAGTGGGTTTTTACATTTCTTAAATAGTTGATTTTTCCACTCGAACAATTAGAACTCTGTGCTTCTCAAAGAACCCACACTGTGAATGAGTACATCTCCTTCATTTTTTAATTTGACCAAAACAAAAATTGATTTATCTTTTTAAAGGATTTTTTTTTTAAGAGAAAGAATTAAGGATTTATTCCGAAATTATCCATGGCTGGTGTGCGTGGTTACCACACTGAAACACACAGCAGATTTCTGCGTGAAATGGCATTGCCCTGGGTGCCAAGACCCACATGGAAGGTGTGCCAAGGACTGTGAAGATTTTTATGTCCCTCCTGCCATCATAAACAGGAATGTTATATCTTTCAACTGGGCAACTGGCATGTTCCCAATTGATTACACCCTTTAATTCAGAAAGGGAGAAATGAATGATTTTCTTTATCCTTTTCACATGTAAAAGCTTCTACAGGATTAGCAAACTCTTGGTTTTGATCAAAACACAGGCTCCAACACAAAATATGGTGAGATTTCATAATATCTTAATATTATGTTCATAATACCGTAGTAATATCACACTGGAACAATCTCACTCATCGTTAAGGAACTGAAATGCTGTTCGATAAGAAACATAACAGAAATGCTGGGTCTTTTAAGTTCAAAGTCTGCTAGCCCTTACTTCTGTGACTGTGGGAAACATTTCACTTTGACATTCTCAATAACATGAGCAAGAAGATGCGGTGATGTGAGATGCAGCGTGTGGACTGAAAAGCCGATGAACCTGAAGATCTGTTCACTTTTTGTCTTTATATCATCAATTAGTTTGACAAAAGAAAGCCACATCTCCCAGCAAACCATGCATCAGGTCTCTGAGGTCATCTCCCTATCCCAAAGAGTTTTGCTGCCTGGGCCCATAGCCAGCTCTCTGATATGGCACAGCCATATTATCCATGGGTTCAGAGAGTTGTGAAAGAGCAGCTTGGGAGGAGGTGTCTGCCCTTGTGGGGCTCTGCCCCTCCTTTGATCAGAGGTCACTTTTGTGCTCAGGTCCTTATCGCTCACCTCAGTTATGTTGCTAGATACCTGTGCCTGGTTTAACACCTTCCTAATTTTGGCCCTTATCCCAGCTAACTGATTTGACTTTCTGGATCTATCTCAGATCTGCTTTGTCACTATGGACAGTTTGATTAGTACTGTTGGCTGGCTGTGGTTACTGTCACTGGACCTGTTTGGGTACAGTGGGGCAGCATTCCTGTTGGTGAGGTCTGTGCCTCTGCCTACCTAGCTGTGACTCTTGGCTCTGTAAAGAGCAGCTTGTCTTTGCTGCTCCATGATGCCTTGCATCACTTCAGCCTTTGATCACCATGGTTATAAAATGCCACTATAAGACTGTATGGGATTCTGTGACCTTGAATAAATGAATATTACTGATTCATTAGGAATCCTATCCTATCATCAGGAAAGATGCACAACCCAGCAATTTACTAGGCAGGTGCATTAAATAGATATCTTAATCTTAAAAGAATTACAACTACCCACCCTATTCCTCCACAAGGTAAACTTGAAATAATTCACTTGTACTCTGGAGTCCTGAAGAAGACTCTTTTGTGCTTAGTTCAGGACTCTGAAGGCTGGGTCAGATGAGGAAAAGCTGGAAGAGCTTAGTCAATGAAGGAGAATTCTGTAAAAAAACCCACCAAAACCCAGCAGAAAACAATGAAAAACACTCTTTCTATTTCCTTTAATATTAAAGCCAAAAGGATTTTTGCCATAGACTTGACTAAGAAATGTTGAATGTAGAAGTATGTTCTCATCAGCAATTCTTAATTTATCCTTGCCTGTATTCCAGAGTAGTCATCTAATATTTTGACACTATGTGCAGGACTGGATATGATTGAGTATCACGAGCCGTTTGCAGAAGGCATGAGTTAGACTTCTGTGTGTCAGAAGCAGGCCATGTCTGAGTTGAAGCCAAAGCTCTCATGCTGAAGTTTATGTTCTTCTACAAAAGTCCACTCAATGCAGTATTGTTTTTCACTGTCCTCTTTATCTTGAGAAGTGCTGTCCAAACCTAAAATGTAAGTTTAACAGTGATTTTATATACATGAATATTAAAGTTGCACCTACCTTTCTCACAAAGGGTCTAGAAATGACCAAAGACTAGTTCTAGTGCCTTAAAACATTGTCACATCAGACTTGTTCTCAGCAGCAAAGCCAGGCTCTTCCTCAGCTCTACTTCACTGTTTTTCTTTCTGCCCTTATGCTGCCACCTCAAACCCACCCTCCAACTACTGCAGGGTCATAATGAAACAGAGGAACTAAATTATGGAAAAGCTGTAGATTGAAAATAATCTATCAGGGAAAAAAAGAGTTAACTCAAGAGGATCAGTCAAAAAAGTCCACAAGTTATTGTGCCAGAACAATTGAGAGGGCAGTCAGGGAGTGGAAATGAGCAGCTGGTGTTGGAAGGAAAGGCAAGGAACAGCTTAAATTGATTTTGTCACTGAGAAAAATGCCCATGGAACTGTGAAGCAAGAGCCTAAGCATCATGGACTTTTTCGAGGCTTGCAACTTTGGCACCATTTTCAAGATAAAGCTACAGCTCCTTAATTTCTTAAGACGATCAGAAAAGTTACTCTTTTGTCACAGAACTAAAGGTATATATTTGAGCTCACTATGCAAATTGCAAAAAACGCTCAGCAGTCAATTTCCCTCCTTCCGTTTTCAAGATGCCTGAGAACAGCTTACAAAATCCTCATCTCTGCTTTTATTCGAAACATTTGTGAGTATCATCAGTAGATTGTTACTTCTGTGGAGTATTGTATGTAATATACATCCCTTCCACATACACTTACATAGCTAATTAGTGATGTTAGACATTACAAACTGCACGGCTGAATGAAAAATTAAAAGGTCACATTGCATTTGGCTATGAAGTTAAAGATTCTGGTGGACAGTTCAAAATTTAAACTGCAATAAAAAGAATTCATTTTTCATGATGATTCTGCTAGGAAAGTTCAAACCTTCAGCAAAGTGTATAATGAGGCAGCTGAAGTTAAATGAATAGCTGTATGACAGATAACGATTTGTTTTATTCACTCAAGGCTGTAAATATACACGATATTATAATAATGGACAAACACAAAAAATACTGTCTTATGATTCTGGATAAGCACTCAGAACTGTCAGTTCTTGTCCACTTTATCTGGATCATTTAGACATTGAAAAACTAGGTGGGGAATTGCATGAGATCAGTGAAGAAAAAAGGAAATCTCATGAGAATGTCGCTACGAGGATTGCTGCTTATGGTATTTTGGCAGTTTCTCAACCCAGAAGTACACAGCAAATGAAAAACAGCAATAACAAACTCCAGATACTTTTGGGAATTAACTGAACCACCAAGAACATGGCAGTTTCTGGGACCCTACACGCAGATAGAGAGGGCTTGTGGCATGCCACCCTCCACTCAACTGCTCATCAAAATTGCACAGGGATGGTGTTTACTGCTGACTCACACTGGCAGACAGACCTTATTTATTCCAAGCATGATATAAGAGGATTTGGAGCATGTTGTCGGAACAGAGGAAACTTGCAGCTGCAGCAGAAGAATCCTCTAGAGAAAGCTCCAAGAACAGCTAAGCTTGAGAAGAATAGTTGGGCTGTGTTCTTACTGTGGCTATTGAAGAGCTGGAAGCCAGTGAGAGAGTATGCCTCAACCTGCAGCATGTAGAGTCTGTTCAGAAAGTGGTGGTAGTTTTAGCTGCTTACAAACACTTTCCCAACCCATATCACTGATGTCTAACAAACAGACAAATCATTTGCAAAAGAAGAGTCTGCTTGTTTGTTGTCTACTCTACAAGTAGCCTAGTACAAGTTGTCTACTCTACTCTGCATCATGCCAGCATTGATTTTATTATAGAATCACAGAATCACAGAATCATTTTGATTGGAAAAGACCTTTAAGATCATCAAGTCCAACCATTATCCTAACACCGCTGAGCAGTTACTCTCCCTCTAAAGCAATCTTTTATAATGCTGGAAAGGGAACTTTGGACACACATATATTGTCATGTTTATATTATTTTACTCTTATCCTGCATTGAGTACAAATTATTACAAGAACAGAACAAGGAGACTCAGAGTCTGAAAGTGTCCCCTGGCAATATAGCAACCTTCCGGTTTGGCCTTCAGGATCTGCTGTGGATCTCTTGGTAACTGTCCTTTGCAGAAGGAGCTGGCATAAAAGGAATTTGTCCTTACATTGGGTCATATTCTTAAGTGGCACAGGGTGGCACAGCCCCAGTAATTCTGACGGAGCTACCTGATTTACACCAGGTGTGCAGGAGCCCAGTGGGTTTTCAAGGAGTCCGTTAAAAAAACCCCTCCCACTAACAAGGTGAGATCATATGTTGGCATAATCTCAGAACATAAAAGGTCTAAAAGACCAAGCTGACGTGTTACACCACATTACAATGAATAATAGAACTCTCTATGTAGCACACAGCTAGTAAATACCCACCAAAAAAAAATGGACAGACCTTCACCAGCTGGCTCTGTTCTCTTTTGCCTCTACCATCAAACATTGCCAGCAGATTCAGAGCTCTTGGTCTCAGTAATCAGCAAGACTTGGGCTGCTCTGCAAGGCAGAACAAGCCTGGAGCTGGGGACAACCCCAGCACAGGCAGTGATGGTGCCCTCACAAACCAGTGCAGTTCCAGAGCTTCTGAACAACCAAGTCAGAGCAGGGTACTGATAACAGGGTCCATCAACAGCCTAAGGCATGGTGACGAGTTAGGTCTGTCCATTCATCCCCAGTCAAAACCAGCAAGGTAAGGCTAGAAGCAGGAGTGGAGATGAAGCTACCTACAGCATTCATCTAGAGTCCTTCAAGAAAGTCCCATGGGGGATTTTTCCTTTTCTAAAACTAAAATCAAGTACCGTTTAATGAAACAGTCATTTGATGAAACTTGACAACCATTTCTATGATTTGGATGTAAAAGGAAGTTTTTCTCGTGCTTATGAACAACCGTTACAATTTCTTCAGATGGCAGAACAATTGGCTGCACCTTCATTATCACTATTTTTAGATGCACAGTAAATTAATTTATTATTAAATAAAACTTGAATGCTGTCTCATGATACAGCTATCAGCTTTAAGAGTCACTTGGATTTGAATGAGAAAGATTCTCCTCCTTGTCCTTCAAAGACAGAATTATCACCACATGTATTTCAAGCAAACGGAGACTGTCATATAAGCTCCTGCTGGCAGGTGATTGCAGTATTTTCAAACAAAGACATCTAAATCAAAGGAACAAGGTGAGGCAGAAGAATAATCTCTTAGCCATTATTTTTACATAATATTGACATAAAATTATTGAAGGCATAACTAAATAAAAAGAAAGGTAAATTAAAGGATACATACTGCCTTTAAGAGTGCATTGTGTAAGAAGCAAATCTGGGCACTTATCAAGAATAGCAGGTTTTACTTCCATTTGTAACTCCTGGAAAGTATTACATGAATCAGGACAGATGATCTAAGAACTTTAATAAAGATCTACACAGCTGGAGCCTGGCCATCATGTAAAATACCCCTGCAATATTTATTTTAGGTTGGCTGGAAGGAACTCTTTGTCACCCTGCTGAAGTGGATCATAGTTTGTTAACAGGTGTGTACATCATCTGGAACATCATATTGTAACCAGATTTTATAGCAACACAAGATATCTGACTCTTGATTGAACTCATCACTACAAGGCAAAAGACAAAGATATGCTCTTGGAAAGAGACAGGACCCCAAAATCTCCTCTCAGAGATACCTGAACAGAAGTATCAAGGAATTTGACAGTTAAGTATTTTTTTGTTGACAAATATCTACACGTTGAAACAATATTAACTTTGGTGAAATTTTTCACAGATTCTAGAACAGAATTTCTGGTCAAAATAAGTAAGTGAAAAAAACCAGCCAGTGTTTAGGAGATGCAAGTTCAGATTCAGATTCTGTTTTCAGTCAAGGACATAAAACCAGACTACAACATCAAGCAAGATGCCCCAAATTACAGAGGAGCAGGGGATCAACTACAGGGCCCTACCACCTCTTGTGTGAAATCATTCTCTCCAATAGACAACAAAGTCGTCCTCTCAATCATAGTAATTTCTATGTCTACTTAGCTATCGGAGGTTTCTCTATGTAAAAAAAAAAACCAAAACTTAAAATGCAAAAGATTTTCAGTCTCTTCTGGCACAAAATTAAGTCAAATGACAAAACACCCACTAATTTCTAAAATGAAAGTCACTGTTTATCAACAATTCCTGTTACAGGAGAAAGTCTGTTGCTTCTGGTGAAGTCAGAGAGGTTTAAGGGCCCAGAGAGCTTCTCCCCTGATGGGGTCTGGTCTGCCTGGGGTCAGGGCCAGCCTAGAGACAGCACAGCTGAGGGTGGGCCCCTTCACTGGGTGATGTTGGCGAGCTGCTCCAGACTGCTTTGCTAGGAGGTGGCAGTTGGACTTGTTCCCTTCCCATGGGAGATGCTTTTAAGCTGAAGCTCTAAGCGCCTGGACTCTGCCTGACCTACTGCTCCAGCTCAGGTGTCTTCTTTTCCAAATTCATTTTCAGACACCCAGTTTGTGAAAAACTGCAGTCCCTTGGCCTGAATTTAAGACCCTCTACGATCTGATTATGGACAAAACGCTAAGATAGATCTTTCATTTCTAAAGTGATACTACCTAACAGGCATTTATAGAACTCTGAGGTGATTCAACATACCTCTTCCGCTATCAGAACGTTGATATGGTTTGGGGAAAAAAATGGAATCACTGCTCTGTTCATTAATTTAATGAGTTAATAAATTAATTTAATGTAATAATTTTTTTTTCTAATGAACTGTCATAGCTGGTGTCATTTTAAACAAAGTTGTGATACTCAACATGTTTATAATTTTGGAGACAGAGTAAATCAGATTGCAGAAGGTGTTCCATACAGGACATTAAATATATCTCCTGCCCTGTAGTCATCTAGCACTGATGCTTCTCTAAGAGTACTCACAAGTCCAGCTACGGCTGCTCCAGAGGGAACACTGATGGACCTTTCGTGCTATTTCTAAGCCGTCATCAACCTGTGATTTTGACCATTCTGTTTCCCCTCGGGTGAGACAGGTACATTTTCTTCCAAGATACAACATGTGTTTTTTTTTTTTTTCCCACCTTGCAATAGGTCTATCTACCCACACAAATTCCACCTTGATTCAATAAAAAAGCCACATATACCAGCAATTTAGGGCAAAGGAATAAAAAACATAACAGTATTGGGTTTTACACTTTTTTACAGCCAATCATGGCAAAAAGCCACTGAGGAATTAGTGGTGCATGGGTTACAGCAGTTTAGCACTTCAGCCAGTTCTGTATGTGGTTCCTTGTGCTTGTAGATTGATATAATCATGCCTTTGACAGGACCAGAATACAATTATTTCAAATATTGTAAACATCCTGTGGCCCTCTCCGCTCACGATGGATGAGACTCTGGCAGTCAAGATGCCTGCCATGCAGAAGGTTTTTGAGTGGAATTGGCATTTGATCTGAATTCTCCTGTCTCCTGGAGGATTACTTTATCTCCTTGATTACTATGCTTTTGTGCTCACCCATCTAGTGAAAAAAAATTATTTTGTTTCTCTTAGGAATACTTTGGAAATGTCAAGCATTTTGCCAGGGTAGGAATACCACTTTCTATCCAACTTTATCCATTCCAGGTTTTTTCCCCATCTTATTTTGAAGCTGGCATGGTTTTCTTAAAGCATTGGTATGGCCTTGCCAGGCATGATGACCAAGACTGCTTTGCCCTCTTTCATTGCCAATTGCTGCACTTGGTTGAATCTTGTGCTTCTACTGAATGTCTGGCCTAAATCCCAAAGACTCACCTTTTTCCCTCCCCTGAGCTAAATAGAGTTAATTACTAGTCCTGCAGAATAACAGGAAACCTGCAGAATTTCTTACAATAAGAAATCATAGTAAGTTTACCATCTGAGGAAGCTTTTTTGAGCCACAGCAGTTCAAATGCAAGATTTCTGATGTAAGTTGACCAGGTATTCACAGTTCTTATTTAATTAAAAACTGTAAAAGCTTTTACTCCACTGGCACTGGGCATGAGAAAAGCTAAATTACCCATGCTTTCACAACATAGAGAGATCAAATGAATTTCAGGTTGTCATGGAAGCAGATTGTCGTGCCAATAGCAGACCTCTGTATTTGCAGATAATTAAACTTAACTACTCTGACGTACTGTTACTGAAAATATTTGGTTATCTATGATGTTTGCAGTGCACAAGATCGACAATTGTGCTCACTTTGGGCTGTGTGGTTTGATAGCAAAACATATTTCACTATTAGAGGTGACATAGAAATTTGGTTGTGTTTCACAATAGCATTTTAGCAGCTATGCTCAGTCTAACAGTCCACCTTCTAATATCCCTTCATCTGAACAAACTGAGCTCTTCCAGCTGAGGCAAAATATTCAGGGAAAAAGTGGTAGTTTCATTTAATATTCTTGAGATATTTCACCAACAAATAAACAGTACACATCAACTAATTCTTCTTTACTAGCCTTGCAGAATGAGGAAAAAACCAAATTTTCCAAGTTCCAGATACTGACACAAAAAGCCTGACAATCAAATCCTTGTTTCTTCAATATGAAAAAAATCAATTTTAGATCTAAATAATAGTGGGATAGTGACACAAAAACAGCAAAAGCCACAAAGCTTTCAGCTGAAGCAAACAGCTTGCCTACTGCCATTCTGAAGATCTCATCCTTTTCTTTTTCCTTTTTCTTGCTTTGCATAATATTGCATTTCGAAGGCTGGCATATCAGTTTTAACCCCAAATTTTTATGGCTTATGCAGAATTACGAATAACTTTTATGTGAAATAAATAGGCCTGGGAGAATAGAGTTAAAGCTACTTTTTTTAGTACTTAGTTTCCTGCTTTTTTGTTGGGATGGGAGGGATCCAGTAATAGAAAGAAAGAGCATGGGATTCAAGTCATATTCCTTTAGACACATGACTTTAGACAAAAGATGGAGCACCTTCTGTTGTTAGTGGGGTATTTTAGGTGCTTGGTCTCTGTTTATGTTTTCCTCTGCTTACTAAAGTTTTCTGAGATTTACTGAAGAGACTGAGATTGTGCTTTGTGCTGCACTCTGTAATTTGACCTGAGGTTATTACACCCCAATCATGCTCACCTCTCTGCATGAGGACCTTTATTAAAACTTTGTCTTTTCATGCAAAATAAGCAGTTCTGAGCCTCCCCTGGTGGATGCCAAAATAATTTATTCCTTCTCATGGTCACAGTACAATTGTCAATTGTGACATTCAGGCCCCCAAAATACCAAAACTATTCTACATCTTTAATCTTACTGGGAGGAGGATCAGCCTTTTCTTAGAGTGCCTATCAACCTTTTCATGATTTCAGCACATTCCTCAGATAGTTCTAATGAATTTGTAAAGAACACGGTACATCTCAGAAACTGATTAACTCAGGGCTTTCTTTTAAAAGTTGCATTATTAATATGCTATTGGTTTTATGACATTACGGTAAACCCCAGTTAAAGGTTTCAAGTTCTGAAATCAAATCACAACATGTGAAGAGTGTTACAAAGATTCTAGTAAAAGCTTTGTCTAGAGCAGAAATGTTATCTGCCACTCATGATTGGCATAAAAATGAACACAGCTGACAGCTGGCTGCTATTTAGATGAAAGTGTTGATGAGAATAAAACATATTGATAAATATTGAATACGACTTGCCTTTGCCTATGCTTGCAGTGAAACTATCTTCAGCATCGGTTGTGATGTGATTTTCCAATCCAGGCAAAATTGAGAAAGACAGATAGTAAATAAAGGCAAAACTCCCCTGAAATGCATCCAAGAAACTATACTAAAGCAATACTCGTGCCATTTTAGTTTTGACCTTTGATACTTGGGAAGGTAACACACAGTATTGCAGCCAACCACTTGTGTGGTTACAAGGATTTTATATGAGGAAAGATCATTATGTCACTAGGATCAAGTCTTCTAACCCATTTCACGCATACTTCTTCCATAGAAACAAGTTAGAGTATGAAAAACTGTCTGTAGAATTTGGCCCTTATTTAGGTCCTCTCCATCCTTGTTCCCCAGATTTCAACGCTCTAATCCACAACACAGCTCTTAAAGGAATATTTTCAGTGATGATCTACAATTACAGATTATTTACAGAGAGAGGAAAACCTGAATGGTTTAAAATCTTAAGGCTGAGTTCTGACATAAACAAAGAAGTCTCATTTACCGAGGAAAATGTCAGCTATCGTGAAATAAATTATTTTATAACACCAGAATATCTTAAAGTAGATGTAATTCTGAAATGAAAGACACTTGCATCCCAGAATAATTTATATACTTCTGAAATGGAATAATTATTTGAAAGACCTCTAAGACAGAATGGCTCAGAAATGTTTTTTGAAGATACATTTTTTCTTCTGTACATATTCCAGCCAATGTCTATGAAGATAAGCTCTTAATTAAATAAGACTAATGTATTCAGTATTCTATATAGGCAGAGACCTTTGCTTCTAAATTCCTTGAACAGATTCCTTGTTCTGTTGAAGCAGTGTGGTTGTAGAGATTGGTGGTTCCTGTGGCCTAAAAGCAATAAAACAGATTGACAGACATAGGTCAGAAGGTGTAACATTTTGGCGTAAGAATCTTGTCATTGTCTAATGTTGTACAGTAGCAGGGAGTAGAAGCTTTTGAATTGTGATAAAACAGTGCAGTAACTGAAACCTGAAGCAAGCAGTATTTATACAGAAAAGATTGTTTGTGTTGGGTGTGGTGTTGCCCATTTTTGTTCCTTTCATTTGAATATTCATATGAATGCAATTTACTGCCAGGAACATTCTCAATAAATTTTAAGGAACTCTAAGAGAGTATTCATAAAAAATCCAAACTCTTAATTCAGACAGGCTGAATGAATTCAGAATGCTCATTCGGCACACACCTACTTGAGAACAAACAATGTCGCGTTACTCATGCATCCAATTAAAACTGGGCAACGAAGATAAAATTTCAACAAATCAAGACCAACAGGTAGCAGCTATATCTAAGCCATTTATAGATGCGGTTTACAGAACAACTAAACAACAAATTAATTGAAGAATATTCAAATTTTCTCATGGATGTGCCACAAACATTAAGAGAGACTAAATTAGGTTATTTGGGATTATTCACAAAGGAATAATGAAACACTTTACAGCACGCTGTTGATTCAGACAAATAGGAGAATTGGAGGCTGAGAACAAGGGACATTCGTGCAGAGTGATACAAAGAAAGCTGGCTTCCAGCAGTCTTGCGTCTCATGATTGAGTTCCTTGGTGTTTAAAGAGAGAGGAGCTCATAATGCATCCCTTTCCTCAGAGAGGATTTTTCTAACCAGTGTCAGGAAACTTAGTGCAAGATTTATATAGTTAAGACTTCTACTCTATGTATATGCTCAACTCATGATTTCTTAGCTGAATTAAAAGAGTACTAGGAATGCAATGGATGAAAACACACACTTTTGAAGCTGAACTGGGATGCACCAATGAATAGTGCACAGGATAAAAGAGACCTGGTTTGAATGATGTTCCTCCCAGGGATGCCTAGGGCCAAGTCTGCTCTGCATTTGCTTGACCCAGTTCTCATTTGTGCTGACACACAGTCACCTATGAACCCTCCATATGTTAGTTAAATTTCTTTTTGAGATGTATAACTCATTCTAAGAAAGAGCTGAATTGAGGTGTAAAAAATGTGTGTTCCAAACAGGACCTCTGAGCTGTCATGACCACAAGCCTGGGAATAAGGTATTACTGCTCTTGGGAGGGAGAGAGTGTGTTGATTTTCTGTTGGGTATTTCCAAGCATTAACGTTCTGGGCAGGAGATTCTTATAGTTACTGATTATGTTGGTTGCTTCTTGGGAGGGCAGTTAATACCTCTCTCATGTCCATGTTCCCTCTCTTCCTCTCGGCCTCCTGTAGAGCTGTATCCGGTCTGCCAGGGTGCTCTGCCTGGGTGTTACCAGAGAAAAACTCACAGAATTCATCCACATACTTTCCTGTAAAAGTGTAGAGAAAAGCAGGCATAATGGAAAAGTTGCAAGATTACAGCTCTAGAGAGGGAGAAGCGTGCTGGAGCAGTTTTGCTCATGGAGATGGTTAGAAGCATGCTCTATACCACCTACTGGAGTCATGCTGAGTATCCTGTCAGAAAGGTTGCATTTTCTTTAATATGTGATTCCATAACAAATTTATAAGGGACACCAAAACCCCGTCAGCTTGAAACAAATCTCAAATCATTATGATGCCACAGCTATTTCATCTTTATTATGGAAATAAATCAAAACCGAGGTTTCAGAAAAAAAAAACCTGTAGCTGGAGGAATCACTGCCGGGCTCCTGAAGAAGCCAATCCCCCAACATCTTTAGCATTCCAGTGTATGTTTTGGCCACTGGAGGCTCAGTTTTTCAATTAAGGTTGAAAACTCAAGGTTTGAGTAAATTTCTGAACCTAGACAATGAGATTCTTGTTCTTCATGAAAAAAAAAGTATTTATTTGAGCCTTAAATTTGTGTTCATATCCGCTTTTAAAGAGACAGTGGTGCTGGAACTGGGCTGTATCATGTTTAAATTAAAAAAAAAAAGGGAAGCTGACTGAAAATGGAGCAAGAGATTTGTATGAAGATGCTGATGATTATGTATCATAGGACAAGTAACCCCAGGGAGACAGGAAGTTCGACTCAGCTGGAAGTGAGGGCTTTTTTTGCTTTTCCGCTCTCTTGTTTGCTGAGCTAAGGAAACACATTCCTTGATCTACCCCAAGCACTAGTTCCTGATAGCCTATGGGGAACACTTTGTCTCCCTGTCATTGACAAATGGGAGAGAAAGTAGTGGGAGGTGGGTTTGTTTTTGTAGTAGGTAATGTGGCCACAGGAAGAATTATCCTATCAATCAGAAAAATAAGTATATTCAGAAATCCACATTAGAACAGCTCTTTAGCCTCATATGCTGCATTCAGGAATAGAAAGGCTTCACTGTAGTGTATGTAATTTCTAGTGAAGCAAACCGGGCTTCAGTTACCTCTGCTGTAATGAATGCAGGCCACCACCCTTCATAGGAATGTTAATAGTGCACTACTAACTGCAAAAGATTTAGCTAGTTTTCATGCATTTTCAGGATGGCTCTTCCAGTTTGCAGAGAAACCTCTGTTTTCCCCCCAAGCCTTTACCAATCTGCAGAAGTAAAGTTGAACCAACCATTTCCTTTTTTTCACTTTTTGTGTGAAAGTATTTTTCCAGTCATTTTTCAGCAAGAACTGGAAAACTGCAATGCCAAGGGAACCTTGTCTCACACAGTGGTCAAAAGCAGAAGAGACAGAAGCTAATTTACTTACAAATATTATGCAAGTCCGTGATATCAGTGAGTGTAATACAACAGAATTAGCAAAGAGTATTTTCACCCGCACTTTAAATTCAAGAAGTCTGAGTATGCAGATGCTCACCAGAACCAAATAAAACCACACAAAAAATTGTGTATTGGTTAACATTAAGATTTATCAAAGCCCATTAAGCTTTTACTATCTTCAATTATTCAGCCTGCTTATAAACAAAATACTTAGCTCAGCTTTAGCAGCAAATATTGTGAGACTCCACTTATATGGGATTTCAAGCCCTGCTTCTGATCACTGATATCTCAAATATCTTAGCATATAAAGTATAGTACTCATTTGTAGGCCCTCAGGAATTCCATGTTCTTTACTTATTCACCACTATCCATGTAAATTGTTCCAGTATCTGTATGAAATAAATAAAGAGATTGTTGCTGTGGAGAAGTCGGTGTTGAGTGACTAGAAGTAGGTAGTTAGCTTATATTTAATACCTGGCACCAAAAGAAAATATCTGATTACCTGTGTCATTGCTTGCACATTGTCTTAACTACTACAGTTAATGAGGTAGGCAGATTAATGTGTGCCTTGCTACACTTTAAGAAACAAGAGCCTTGTGAAGAGACGCTAATGAGACTGGAACATCAAAGATGCTCAAACATTAACAAGAAAGGTTACAGTTTGGACTATACAGACAAGATTCCTTTCAATTAAGTTTTTTTCAAGTGGAAGGAGTTTACTAAAGTTTCTTATTCTTTAGTATATAATACTGAACATGCTGAAAAATACTTTTTTCAGAATACTGAAAAAACTTTCGTGCCTTTCAGATCTGTCTGTTAGAAACAGAATACAATGATGAGGTAATTCCCTTCTCTACTTACAGTGTCCTCTCACTTTACAAATCACTCTACTACGATGAAGGATGTACAGTATCCATAGTCTGACTTCAAATATAAAAACTGAGCAAGGTGAAAAAAATATTTTCATCATGTTACTGTGCAGTTGCCTATTAAAAGAGCCTACACCCATAGTCTCAATACAGTTTTGATGGATCTTCTTAAGAAAATTGATGGCAAGCATGAATTTGTGGTCAATGTGGATAGGAAAGCTAGCATTAAACAGACTCATTTCTATGGTAGTTTATGTTTTCTTTACATATACACTGCCTGATTTTTTTCAAAGTTTTCTACAGGATTGATTTAGATTCCAAAGATTTTAATCTTATTTTTGAAATTTATAAGTTTTATTTATGTAGTATGTACTGTAAAGAATTATCACATATGGACTACTTTATCTTCTTTTGCTCTCATTTCCTAAATATAAACCCAAGACATTTATTTGGATATAATTCTTATTTCCATCATAGTCTCTTGATTCTTTGTTATTTATATGCCACCACTTTTAGAGATGCTTAATATTCTTACTCATTTCTATAGGACACTGTTCTGTTGGTTGAGCAAACTGAATATGTTCTGTGCAGTAAATGTTTACTGGTTATTTATAATTTAACAGTAAGTCTAATCTAATGAGAAGAAGCGTCAAGGAAACAGATGAATTTTCCTTCTGAAGGGTAAATAATTTAAGAATGAGTTCAGTGTTAGGTTATTTTCTAGTCATGGTCCTGATTTAAATACATAAACATTCTGATTGTGAATGGCATTATAAAATTTGCTGTCAAGATATTTATTTTTTTTTCCACCCTCTGAATCATGTAGTAACATATTTATTTGAAAAAAGTAAGAAAAGATGAGAAAATAAGAAAATACCTGGCATATTCTTAAAAAAAAGAGCTAGTGGTAAATGTAACATTAGATGCAAGGTAGATGCAAACACTACATCTGTTTGTGTTTGCTTTGTTCTTTAGCAGTTTTCACAGAAGGATGATTGGCAAATAAACAAACTACAAAACAGAAATCATATTTCATAATCTTCATTATAGAATTTGCGACTCTCTTCCTCAGAGATGACAAGTCTCTAATAGCTCTGCTACCAACCAGGATGCCTAAGAGGCTGGAGCACTGCTGTTATTTACTTGGAATCTCATGGATTCAGTTTGTGGTTTCCATCACTTCTCCAATCCCTCCATTTGACAGGATAGAGAAATAAATCAGAAAGGATTGAAAGACCAAGTTAGCTGAAATTTTGCAGTTTAATGCTGGAGTCCAACAAATTACTAGCCAAAATTTCAGTTTCTTTAAACAAACAAACAAAATGTTACAACATAAAATAAACCTAAAGTACCAACATTAATATTAAAAATGTGAGAATTGAACATCTAGGTGATGCAGTTCAGAATATAATACTTTCCGGTTAATTGTGTTTATTGGTGGTAATAACAGTATAAGCAGTGGTAATATTTTTGTTATGTGATCTAAAAAGGGGCTAACCAGTATGCGAATGCCATTGTGTAACATGCTGTACAAACAGGGAAGAACAGAATAACAAATTGCCTCATGCTACTTACACTGCCCAACAAAAATTATGTCTGTGCTCTGCTTTCTTCTGAAAAAGTGCTCCTGAATGCAAATGGCTAGTATCTTGTGCTGACTCTTTAAACTGAGGCATGGGTTTCCAAAGCAGTATAATCTCGAGCCCACTAAATTATATGAGTCCAGATTCTACATGTTTTCTCAGTGTAACGTGTTGACAGATTTTAAGAATAGAAATGAAGTGACTGTGTTGCTAGGTTTCACACATGTTAATTTTGTGTCATCGGCGTGGATAAATAGGTCCTTAATGTTCATATTTTTGACTTGTGGTTGAAGCTGATGAGCATACAGTGATGCCTGGTTTTATGATGCACTTTAGCTCCTATAGGCATAGGAGATTTTTTGTGAATATTGCATTCCGACACCTGCTCCTCTCCCTTGTTATTTGAAGCTATTAATACTAAAGGTCAAAGAGCCAAAAGACAAATAAAAGAATGGTAAAATATTTTTTTAATCTAAGGATTTGTAAGTCTATCCTATGATTCCGGGAGGATGGACTTCTGCTTTTTTGGACATTTAGATTTGGCCATACTGAGAATAAGAAAGAGTGTCTGTGTGCTGCCATATGGAATTACATTACGTTGGGATGGTACACTTCATCTTTCTGCAGGCTGGAATTTATGCTGCTAAAATGCCACAAATGCCTGAAGGGAATCTGCACCTCTTGATCAGTGCCTAGAGCTAGCTAATTATGAGAAAGAAAGAAAGCATGCATGTGTGTGTAATTATAGTGGTGCATACAGTGAGTATAATAGATGCATATAGTATGAAAGTGATATCCATTGGGCACGCAGTTTCACTTCAAAATGTGCCTGGAGGAACAATAGAGGTAACTGGGTCACTTGACTAAATAAACTGAATGGAAGACCTTATAATCTGGAAGGAGAGGAAGGCTTTTTGGCTATCTGTTATCCAGTGGCTTGCAACTATGGAAGACTGGACTCAGTGTCTGTGGTGGGTTGACCCTGGCCAAAATGCCAGGTGCCCACCAAAGCCACTCTATCACTCCCCCTCCTTAACTGGACAGGAGAGAGGAGAGGAAAAAAAATAACAACAGACTTGTGGGGTTGAGATAAGGACAGGGAGATCACTCAGCATTTACCATCACGGGCAAAACAGACTCAACTGAGGGAAAATGTAATTTATTACCAATTAACTCAGAGAGGAGTAATGAGAAATAAAACAAAATCTTAAAACCCCTTCCCCCCACCTCTCCCTCCTTTCCTGGGCATAACTTTGATCCTGATTTTTCTTGCTCCTCCCCCCCCCAGTGGCACAGGGGAGAAAACAGGGAATGGGGGTTGGGGTCAGTTCATCACACTATTGTTTTCTGCCGCTCCTTCCTCCTCAGGGGAAGGATTCCTCACACGTTTCCCCTGCTCCAATGTGGGCTACCCCTCACGGGAGAAAGTCCTCCATGACTTCTCCAGCATGAGTCTTCCCATGGGTTCAGTCCTTCATGAACTGCTCCAACGTGGGTCTCCTTCATGGTGTGTAGTCCTTCAGGAACTGACTACTCCAGCGTGAGCCCCCCTCACAGGGTCTCTAGCAGCAAACCTGCTCCAGCGTGGGCTTCTTTCTCTCCACGGGCCACAGGTCCTGCCAGGAGCCTGCTTCGGTGCAGGCTTCCCACGGGGTCACAGCTTCCTTCAAGTGTCCACCTACTCTGGTGTGGGGTCCTCCACGGGGTGTAGGCAGTCATCTGCTCCACCACCCATGGGCTGCAGCGGGACAGCCTGCTTCACCATGGTCTTCACCACAGGCTGCAGGGGAATCGCTGCTCCGGCGTCTGGAGCATCTCCTCCCCCTCCTTCTTCACTGACCTTGGTGTCTGTGGGATGTTTCTCTCACATATTCTCACTCCTCTCACTCACTGCAATTAATTCTGTGCAACAACTTTTTTCACTCTCTCAAATACGTTATCATAGAGGCGAAAAACGCTGCCGCTGATGGGCTCGGCCTTGGCCAGCAGCGGGTCCGTCTTAAAGCTGGCTGTCGTTGGCTATATCCGACATAGGGGAAACTTCTAGCAACTTCATATAGAAGCCACCCCTGTAACGCCCCCTGCTACCAAAACCTTGCCACGCAGACCCGTTACAGTGTCATCCTGGATGGTTCCTCCAGATGCTTTGTGGAGATTCCAACCCCATCTGCCTGTGAAGTTATGTGTTTTCTTCCACTGAATTACAGATGATAGGAGGCTTGCCAAATAAATCCAATGAGCAGCCTGAGTTCTGCTTCTTCCAGACATGAAGGTTTGTGTTCGGGGAGTTGTACTGCCAGCAGACTGAGGGCCAGGTGACTGGGCTTTTAAAAACTAGGGCTGTGTTTCACTCTGGACATCTGATATGAGCCACGGATTCTCTTGGCTAGCCTTGGTCTGGCAAGTCATGGTTACAGAAGAAGCTTCTTTTCAAAGAAGGTAGTTCATTCTCTGTGTGTTTCTGGTACTGCTCCTTGTATTGCTAAGAATGTTTGAGGCCCAAAACCCTCTTAAACTCTTTTTTTGGGGGGGGAAAAAGAGTGAAAACACATCAAGGACTATTAATCCAGCTATTAAATAAATGATCAATTGCATTTGAATGAATTCAGTGTCTGTTCATACAGGTTTCATTGTGGACTGACAACTGACTGCACGGTGACCAACTGGAACAACTGGAAGTCATCAGCTTCAAAACATGACCAAAAGAGTTTTTTAAAGATTTTTTTTTCCACAAAGCTAATGGAGTTTTTTCATGATTTTGATTTTACTACAACAGTTGTCCAAAACCCCAACTGCTTTCTGATATCAGAAATCCAGACATTGTAGCATTGAAAAATTGAAGTGAAATGGCCTCTAAGGTACTACAAAACTAATCGGTTTGATTTTTTTCTCTCAAATCTACAGATACAAAAGAAGAAGAAAAGTATTAGGGAAAAACAAAAAAAAAGAAGTAAGCACCCTTTTAGATAGTCACGTTGGCTAATTTAAGTAGTTACTGTGATAAGCACAGGTGCTTTTTTATTATTTTCCTGTACGGACTTGACCACGTAATGGGTCAAGCCACAGCGACACATGGACCCCATTCCACCCGTGTTCTGTTAAATGTAAGATCAGTGCCTGTGGCTGATAAAACCTCTTACTCTTTTGCATTGTAAGCAGGATCTAAATCCTAGATTTGGTAATAAAAAAGTTAAATTAACTCTGAGCATTTGCATGGATTTTGTGTTAAACACCAGGCCAAGTGCTACATGAAGGTGCCTATTTTGTGCTGTTAAGCAGGGATGGACTAGCTTGGATCAGGGATGCTCACATTTCATGTTTCTGAGGAGAAGAAAATAGTTGTTTACTGAAAGCGAGAGATATTTATAATTCAGAAGAACTACCATTCATTTGACCCAATAGTTTAGGGTCAGGCAAGCAATACTGCATCTCACCAAACGGACCACATATAAACAGCAGCTCAAGCACACTTCTCCAGCTTTTTCTTGTAAGTATACGTTATCAGCTGTAATAATTAAATGGTAAACAAGGGACAGTACATTAACAAAATAAGCCTCCATATTTCTCTGTTAACAGCCCCCTACATACAACTCTTCATGCAAAACAACATCCTCTCCAGCCAATAATGCTACAGCACACGTATCCTTTGGAACCCATCTGTGCCATGCCTTAAGTAATTCTGTATAATGAGTTTGTACAGCTATGGAGCAATACAGAGTATTCTGCCTCACTCCCAGCAGGCATCAAGTACTATGTATCGTAAATCACATTTGCATGAGATTGCTTGAGTACTCACATATAGAAATGATATCCTTGTTACAGGGGCTATAACATTCCCAGACAGAAAGTTTCCTTATTCCAACTAGAAACTATGCAATAATTACTTGTCTATTGAAATGAAACATCTTCTGGGGTGGGAGGGCAACAGATAAGCAAAGAGGTGTCAGATTATCTGCATTAGCTGGTAAGATTTTTGACACAGACACTGTGGCAAAATTGTTGGTGTACCAAGATTTTTAATCCTTGTACAGATGATTATTGGATATTTGCTCTCTGTACTTCAGTTAAAAAAAGCCTATTCAGATTATGTGGCAACTGAATGGATTACTTCTTTTCTCTTACTTTCTCTCTCACTCTATAAAAGATGAAAGGTTGAGACAGCCCTGGTGGGATTGGCACCTATTTCTTCCAAGAAACCTTTTATTTTGAAGTAGATGCTTAGAGAACTGAAGTCAACACTTTAAGCATGCAGTTTGGAATATCTTACATGATCTCCTAGGAAACCAACTCTCATTCTACAATCATCGGCATGCAGCCTCAAAATTTTACTTACATGCTTGGAAACATGCGAATTATTCCTGGAACCACACTTCTCAGCCTCCCCTGCTCCCACTTTTGGTATAATTGCTCTTGAGAAACAGGATAGTTTTTAAAATGTCCCAATCCTTTGCTCGACTACTAGCCAGTTCAGTCTGATAGCAAGATGCATACTTTAAGTCAAATTGTCCAAATGTGAATAATGAATTCAGAAGCGTTGTGTTTCAGAGCTGATTTTTAGTTGTATATATTTGAAAAAAAATCTTGGCTGTGAACCCAATGAATAATTTCTGTAGAATATTTCTAAACTAATCATATTTTTATAGACAAAAGAGTCAGTCCTGCAGACATTCAGGGCTGTAGAGCTAGATATTCCTGCTCATAGAACACACTTTAGTAGGTCTCTTTCCTTGGCCACAGAGCCATGGCATGACACAAAGCAGAACTTCTTTTTGCAATGTAGAGGGACATGTTAATTATTTATATCTTTCCTTAATGGACCACCACCATGGTCTAGCTATGAACCAAACTATGAAAACACCATTGACTCATAATAAACTCATGTTTAGACAGTGGAAGATGTAATTTTTAATAAGCCTTACCCTGTGTTTTTTATTTATTAATGTCACTTTTTTAGCCGTAAGTCTATCACTTGGATCTGTAGAAGCTGTGCTCTGTGTAACTTCACATGAAACACTGCCTCCACTATCTGCATTTCTTAAGTCAATTTTTTTAATTAATAAAGTATTTCCAAGAAAATACAAAACACAGTTGGTTATCATCTAAAAAAGGCTTCCCCTCTGCATTTACGGCTTATTCTGAGCATGAAATTGTGCTGGCACAGGCAACTTATAAGAGAAGGACAGGATGTGAAAAATCTCCCTTTCATTACAAATGGACTTGTCTGTCTTCTAGCTGTGGAATGCCAACAATGAGAACAATTGTGGTCCCTCTGGATAGTTTTCAGACAGGGACAGATGAATGGAAGCAGTAAAGAATTTCCTGAATGAGAAGGAACAAATTCATAGCTGTCAGAAACAAGTAGCCTGAATTTGGAAGTTGGAAGTATGACCTAAACACCTGTTTTCAAGCTCAAATCTCATTAAGAATGGAAGCTGGAGGGAAGAGGTGCAGTTAACGGAGAGAAATTCCTGTTCACTGCAACATTTTCAAGGACAAGTCTAGGATGTCAAAACTCTCTAAGTAAAACTTTGACTCGGATGAAGTCACGCAATAAAAATCCCCTTACCTTCACTCCTGGAATATTGCCCCTCTTGGACAATTCTAGGGCTGTAAGAGCTGGAACAGGGCATGTTGAGTAAAACTTAGGCAAAAGCCTAAAAAATTTCACTATAATGAAATGATATTAGCTTCACAGCTCTAGCAGACCTACCTCAAAGAAATTTTAAATTACTTTGCCTTCCCTACAGTAAACCTAACACATTGCAGTGGAAAATTCCCTGCACTTCCTGCGGCTGGTGTGACAAAGAAACTTTTTAAAATAGGGTATGTGCCATAAAGGCCTTGATGGCAGAGGTTACAGAGAGAGACTGCTGCCTACTGGCCCTTGGATTTGCTTAAAAGCAAGCCATCTTGTTTTATTCAGTGTAGCTGAGAACAAGTGCATCAGTTCAGTTAATAAAAGTATAGGCCAGAACTTCAGCCTAAAAGTTAGACTCTGTATTACTGTCGTATCTCTGAATCTCCAGGCTGAAGCCAAAGTGCAAAGCTTCCAGACCAAGCCCTTCTTTGGAAAACTCTTCATGTTGAAAGCCCAGTGAGAGTGAGCAATACCATAAGTTTGCCATTCAATTAGGGTGCTCTCAAGCGATGTCCGGACATATTTTTAGAAATGTGTACTGCATCTGTCTGGGATGGAGTTAATTTTCTTCCTGGCAGCCCGTATGGTGCTGTATAATAGATTGGTGACTTGCTGCTGAACAGCCCTTGCACAGCCTCAAGGGTTATCTTTCTTTCTCACTCTCCACACCCAGTGAGGAGAATGGGGGGTGGGCAAAAGCCTGGGTGGGGAGAGAACAGGCCGAAAGTATAGTCCATACCAGATGACATCATGCTCAGCAATAAAACTGGGGGGGAGGTTTTCCAAAGTAGCTGTTGCTCTGAGGCTGGCTGGGCTTCAGTCTGGTGGTGGTAAGTGACTGCTTTTGCACCACTTGTTTCCTTTTCCAGTTTCTTTCCCCTGTCACTTTTCTCTCTATCCAGTTTTTTTTCTCACTTTTGCCTTTCTGATTCTCTCCCCAATTCTGCTATGGAGGAGTGAGAGAGCAACTGGGTGGGGGTTTATCTTCCAGCCGGGGTCAACCTACCACTAAGTGGAAAGTTCATAAAAGCTTCTCTTAATGATACTGAATGAGTTGGGTGTGTAAAACTTTAACTAGCCTCCTACTGAATTAAGATTAGGTTAGGCAGTGAGCTAAATTGCACAGATCATGAGGTGAGAAGTGCTTTAACAGTGCCTGGACTTATTCCATCAAAGGTTCATCTGCCTATGGATTTTTGAGTATGACTGGGAATGATTTCCATAGATGTCATTAATACTGTTATTGCTATGCGGCTAGATGACCTCAAGGGCTGACTCATGAATGGCAATATTCAGTGCAGAAATCTTCCTTTCATCCTAAGTTTGAAACAGTGGCAATTCCAGTGCTGAGTTCAGAAAAGGTCTTTCAATTTGAATATACATCTTGCTGAACTGGATAGCCAAGTCCTTTCCTTACCTACAGAACCGGTAAAGCAGGGATAACACTTGTGCAACTCATCTTTTGTTTCAGTACATTTTACAGATGACCTGAATGGAGATGTTTTAAAGATGGTAGGCCAACCCCATCCATCAGATGGAAGCAACTTTCAGTTGCTGTCACCTGAACCAGATTAAAACCAGGCAGCCTAGAGGGTGAGAAGTTCCTTACCTCATGACCAGTCTCATGACTTGTGTGATTCCATTCAGTTTTCACCCCTTGGATATTAGCAACATCAACAAAAATCTCCCCTCTTTAAATCATAACTAATTTTTTTTTTTTTTTAAATTTTAAAAGCAACAAAGAACACGTGCCAGCAGTGGATAAGACACGGGCCAAAGTCTACAGCCTTCTGGCACTGCGGCCCTGTTTCTTCCAGCTGAGGAGTAATAATTTGACACCTCTGAAGCAGCAGGACCTCATACCCTGACAACTGCAGCCTTGTTCTACAGCCCTAAGCCATTCAAACACATGACAAAAATCACAGTCAGCAACATCCATAGTGGATTTTTTTCCCACCTTAGCAGTTCTTTCTCTCCTCTGATGTGGGATTGGAGATATACTCTGCGGTATCACTGTTAAGCTTTTCATTTATTTTTCCACCCTTACCTACACAGAATGAAACACTCCCTTTTAGACGCCAGTCCAAATTATTCAAGAATACTTTTGACAGCTGCCAAGTAATTTAGAATGATACCTTCTTAACACCTTCTCAAAACAGACCTGACAACCCAGAAGAGTAAAGCTTCCCCCCACTTTTAACCATTCTGTGCATGCTGAATTTACCAAGACTATTAATTTCATTGAAGCATAGTTTTTTCCTTCTTAGTTGGGTGAACAAGCCTTGTCTTACTCTGGGCTAGAATGCACATTGCCATTTACAAATTACTATAGTTTTCCTCCACTTGTCGCCATGAAAATCCACACTTTGGCTGATAAGAATTTAAAAGAATGTGGAGTGTTTTAAAAGATATAATTACTTTCAGAGGATGACCCATTAAAACACTTGATGGGTTCTGCAAGAAGCATCAAGCTACTGAACTGGTCAAAACAAAGTAATGCTTTCAAGGGCCTGACTGTACCACTTTCACATTTACAGTGCAGCAAATATGAAGTTGCCTGATTAGTTTAATTCACCTGCCTATCTGAGTTACCCCTCATTTTAAGAATAATTTTTCTTACATTGATCCAGAGTAATCTACCGGAAATTAAGGTGTGATGCTGGCTGACTTCTTTTGACTGAGAAGGGGTCCATGGGCAGAGCAGGAAAAACCTGGCACATACTCAGAATGAAGGCTATCACAGAGGGTGGCTCAGTATCATTAGATATTAATAAAACATGTAACGTCACATAGAGCTCTCACAATGATCCAGTTAGAGGGCATATAGCCAGGAACGCTTTTAGATATGTGGCCATGAGCAGAAACTCTTGGGGACATGAGTATTTGATTCAGGAAACTCCCCCAAACTGAAAAAAAAAAAACAAACTTGCATCACTTACCTAAAAAATATGTCCCTGTGAAACTCATGGATATATAATACCTAGGCAGCATAAACCATGTGTTCATCATTATGGATAAACACATCTCTCAGCACTAGACATTCTAGAAAGTAGATTAAAAAAGAAAGCCCAGAGCAGTGTTAAAAAAAAAAAAAAAAAAAAAAACCTGAAATGAAACAAAACAAAAAGCAGGAAGAACCTGTCATTCCTGTAGAAATTAACCCTTCTGCCTTATTCCTCACTCCTAAGCCCCTGTTGATTATGAGTTAAAGAAGTACAAAAAATAAAATAAAACAAAAGGTATATAGTAATAAGAAGCAGGGCCAGGCAGGCTTAGGTTTAGTTTCTGGCATAGTTGTTGCTTACAGAGAAAGCCTTTTCTCTGAATGAATCTGACAGTTGACATGGAGGTGTTAGAAGTGTGAGGCAGTAGCTTGCACTTCAGGCCAGGTCTCTAGAACTTCAGATCCCACTCTCAAACAGGAACATAAGTCTTCATTATTGCAAAGGGTGCTACAATCAGACACGTGTTCCAAATTGACCAGTACTCCTAAACTACTAGTAATGACAGCTACAGGAAGACCAGAGACAGATAGGAAACTTTGATTGCTCCAGTTGAAGAGACATGACATATCTCCAGGATCTGTTGATGAACTGTCCCCACTGTCCCCCTTCTCTGCTCTCTACAGATTGTAGCTGTTACAAATTATGGATTTTCTTCTGTTTCAAGCATTCAGTGTGGCACAGTGATCTTTTTAAGAGCTCTGCAGCATGGTTGGACTAGGTTGGTACTTGACCTTGAAACAGGAGGCAAGATGAGGCAAGGAGCAAGGTTAGCCATTCAGCAGGTGGCACCATTCCCCACCATTTCAGCATGGCACTTGTAGGCATTGTGTTGTCAGATGTTTTAAAGGTACACAGAGATTACGGATGTTAGCAAGTAGGGATTTGCCTCCCTTTCTAATCTCACTCACAGACAAAGCTGTAATACCTAACTAGATTAATCTTCTCATTCAAGAACCCAGAGAGCCTGACTGAAGAGGTTCTTCACCATCATAGTCCCAGGAACATTGCCTGCTTTTCCAGTAACTACTGAAGTGACAAAAGCCAATCCAGGCCTCTTGTACTTTTGTTATGTCAAATGTTTTTTGTTTCTTTTATTTTCAAACTGCGAGTACGAAACTCAAGAGTACACTCTTCAGAAAACCAAAATTTTTGTTGTTGCCTTTGGCCAATGACAACTTACTTTTTCTAACTACAGACACATGACCTAGTCTATGGCTACATGCTTTTATAGGTTGCAGTTAGGTGTACTTGCCCTGACATCTTAGTTGCAACACAGCTTACCTTTAATTGGATAAGATGTTCTTTGCTGTATACTTCCAGATGTTGCATTCACATTGTCTGCAATTCGATAGACTATTCATGGAAACACATTGACTTCAGTAATATAATGAATCAATTATTTTTTACATACATTCTTGTTGTTCCTATAGCTGCAATCCCTCACTACTGCCACACACATACATGCCAAAATCTGACACAAGGTGGTAGTGAAGAGAAGGGAAAGATGAGGGCGAAAGTATTTAGAAGTATTGTAGATATCAAATATATCATGGGTTTTCCCTGTGGAAGCCTCACAGCAGACTGGAAATTAAGAGTCTAACAATAGGAATAGTGAATGTGATGTATGACTTGTAAATTATGGTGAAAATCTTGAAAAGGTTGAATAAGAAAAAATGAGTTGATTAAGGAATAGAGTGGGAGACAGTATTCTGGACATTCCCAAGAAAGGGTAGGATGAGAAGCATGATCACAGAGAAAGAGGAAATGAAAACCAAATCCTTACAGCTGCAATTGGAATAAGAACTCCATGATCCTAAAGCTGGAATTCCCTTGGTAAAAGAACATGAAAGGTGAAAAGGAAAGACAGAGGTGAAAGGGCATGCCATTCCCAGCAGCAGAAAGGGATTACCTCAGCAGTGCTCTGAGCAGCTTTCCCAAAGTAGTCAGGGCCTTAGAACAGGTACATGCTGCCTAAATAGAATCAGAGAATCATAAAATCATTAGGTTGGCATAGACCTCTAAGATCATCAAGTTCAACCATTGACCTAATAGCACCATGCCAAATAAACCATGTCCCAAAGTGTCATACCTACACGTGTTTTGAACACCTCAGTAGAAAATTTTTTTCTTAAAGTTCAATCTAATCCTCCCGTGGCGCAGGAGGGCATTTCCTCTTGTCCTGTTGCTTGTCACTTGGGAAAAGAGGCTAACACCCACCTCACTAAAACCTCCTTTCAGGTAGTTTTAGAGTGATAAGTTCCCCCCTCAGCCTCCTCTTCTCCAGGCTAAACAACCCCAGTTCCCTCAGCTGCTCTTCGTAAGACCTGTTCTCCAAACCCTTCACCAGCTTTGTTGCCCTTGTCTAGACACGCTCCAACACCTCAGTGTCTTTCTTGTAGTGAGAGGCCCAAAACTGAAACACAGTATTCGAGGTGTGGCCTCATCAGCATTGAGTGCAGGGGCACGATCTCTTCCCTAAGCCTGCTGGTCACTATTTCTGATACAGGCCAGGATGCTGTTTGCCTTCTTGGCCACCTGGCCACACTGCCGGCTCATGTGCAGCTGGCTGTTGACCAACACTCCCAGGTTCTTTCCTGCCTGGCAGCTTACCAGCCACTCATCTCCAAGCCTGTATTGCTGCACAGGGTTGTTGTGACAAAAGTGCAGGACCTGGCACTTAGCCTTATTAAACCTCACACAGTTGGCCTCAGCCCATCAATCCAGACTGTCCAGATCCCTCTGCAGAGCCTTCCTACCCTCGAGCAGATCAACACTTCCACCCAATTTAGTGTCACCTGCAAAGTTACTGACGGAGCACTCAATCCCCTCTTCCAGATTATCAATAAAGATGTTAAACAAGACTGGCCCCAATACTGAGCCCCGGGGGACATCGCCTGTGGCCGGCCACCAGCTGGATTTAACTCCATTCACCACCACTCCCTGTGCTCGGCCATGCAGCCAGTTTTTAACCCAGCTTAGACTGCAGCTTTCTAGGCCATGAGCTGCCAGTTTTCTCAGGAGAATGTTGTGGGAGACTGTGTCAAAGGCTTTCCTGAAGTCCAGGTAGATGACATCCACAGCCTTTCCCTCTTCGACTAGGTCACCTGGTCACAGAAGGAGACCAGGTTGGTTAAGCAGGACTTACCCTTCAAGAACCCATGCTGGCTGGGCCTGAGTCCCTGGTTGTCCTGCACATGCCCTGTGAGCTCCCTCAAGATGAACCGCTCCATAATCTTCCCCAGCACCAAAGTCAGGCTGATAGGCCTGTAGTTCCCCGGCTCTTCCTTCTGGCCTTTCTTGTACATGGGCGTCACATTGGTAAGTCTCCAGTCGTCTGAGACCTCCCCTCTTGATCAGGACTTCTGATAAATAATGGAGAGTGGTTTGGCCAGCTCCCCCACCAGCTCCCTCAATACTCTCAGCTGTATCCTATCCGGCCACATAGACTTGCTGTTGTCCAAGTGGCAAAGCAGGTCTTTAACTGTTTCCTCCTGAGTTACAGGGGGTTTATTCTGCTCTTTGTCCCCATCTTCCAGCTCAGGGCGCTGATTACCTTGTGGATTGCTCCTTCTTCCAAGAGTGGTAAACCCACCCTTTTTCCCTGACTGTTCGACTAGGCTAATCGTCTTCCCTGACAGTTCATCTTCCAGCACACAGGGACAGCCTGCTCCTGCACCCTAAAGGCTTCCTCCTTGAAGAATGTCCAGCCTTCCTGGACCCCCTTGCCCTTCAGGACTGCCTCCCAAGGGACTCTCTTGACCAGTGTCCTACACAGCCCAGAGTCAGCCCTCCACAAGTCCATGGTTGTGGTTTGGCTGACCCTCGTAACTTAACCAAGAATAGAGAACTCTATCATTTCATGGTCACTAAGCCCAAGACAGCCTCCAACCACCACTCTTTCTCTGTTCGTAAAGAATAGGTCAAGTGAGGCACCTCCCCTGCTAGGCCCCCTTACCAGCTACGTCAGGGAGTTATCTCCCACACACTCCAGGAACCTCCTGGACTGATTCCTCTCTGCTGTGCTGTATTTCCAGCAGACATCTGGTAAGTTGAAGTCCCCCACAAGGACAAGGGCTAATGATTGCAAGACTTCTGCCAATTCTTATAGAATGCCTCATCTGCCTCTTCATCCTGATTGGATGGTCTATAACAGACTCCCAGGAGGATATCTGCCTCGTTGGCCTTCCCCCTCATCCTTACCCATAAGCACTCTGCCTTGTCCTCACAATCATTAATCTCTACACAGTCAAAACACTCCCTAATATACAAAGCCACCCCACTGCCTCTCCTTCCTTGCCTGTCCCTTCTGAAGAGCTTATAGCCATCCATTGCAGCACTCCAGGGAAATGTGGGAACCAGTGCAAATGTGACAAGTCAAAGCACATCATCTTCACAGAAATCCAGGTGAACCTGTGTGGAGGAGAAACTTTTTGTATTTATGCAACCAAAGAATGAGTCAGGGAATAAGTAAATTTCCCAGACCTCTAAAAAAAAATCTGATAGGGGCTGACATCATCCTTTGCAGGGTAATGCGGAGGAAGTCCTCCTGAAGAGCATTACCCAGTGCTCCTGTAGCAAGGAATAGACAAAGTTGAAATCGTGTTTTCAATATAGACATGCCGTTAGAGAAGAAAGATGAAAGCAGGGGACTCTTTGCACTTGAACTAGGATGTAATGAAATTAATCATGGTTCTTTGGTTCATCTGATAATTGATTCACTAGCTTGGGCTAGGTTCCAAGAAAACTCTCTCACTTGCTTAAACCAGCTATTTCAGAGCAGAACTGCTGAGCAGGTGCTACCAGAATTGTTTCTGATGTAGCTGTAAGCTAGCTGTAAGTATTTATCTTGAGGACAGCTAGTCATGTAGTTCTAGCAAGCCAGAGACCTGATGAGCTATCAGCAGATTATTTAAAGAAAATGGGGTTTGTTTGGTTTTTTAATTTTTCCCAGACTGTGCTACAATCCTTGTCATTACAGATGCCCTGGTAGCAGCATGCATGCTGGCTGTTTAAATGTAATCAAAATGCATTTTCAATAAGTACATTCTTTGAAGAGAATATTGTTTAGGTGTCCCTTAGATGCTCACGTCTTTAAATATTACTGTAAATATATAGGAAGCCTCAAGAATAGGCAAGAGGTCTGAGCAACTCACCGTAGACAGTTGCTGTGGAGAGTCAGCACTACTTTCTGTGCTAGTCCTCATTTTGGGAGTGATAGACATGTGGAACTCAAAGAGGGTCGTTAATGCAAAGAGTTCAAATGAACTCAAAGTTCATGGGTTCAGATGAAGACCAGACGAGCGTACACAGGAGAACTCTGTAACTAACTGGATAAAGTGCAGCGGGCTCAGAAGCCAGATTAAGACTGGGAGAGTGTTTGGAGAAAGTATAGTACAATTTGACCTTGGCTTGGCTACTGTTTGGCTTCTGTTTAGGGCCAGTGTCAGAGACCAGGAACTTGCTAGACTGTCTCAGACTGAGTACAGCCATTCTTAAGTGGTCAGATGAACTTGAAAATCAGCTTGGATTCTCTGGAACAGAAGATGTGACATTACTGTATAGACAATGCTCATGGATATGGGATTTGGCTTGAGACTGAAAGGAGTTCATGCAAGAACAGTCCTCAGGTTGTGTAAATCTACAGGATCTCACTGGCATCAAGGAGCTTCACTAGTTTACCACAGCCCTTGCAAAATAGATAAAAATATGCTGCTTAAAACAGTGTTCTGAACTACACTAAGCAGATGAATACATTTAATAAATTATTTGATTCATGGATTTGGCATCCCAAATAAACTTTTAAAATGGTTAATGGAAGGGCTTTTTACTTCTGGATAAAAACTACTAAAAGGGCTGACTCTGAAATATTTGAGAAGTTTGGTTTGTATTAATGTTTAAACATTGGATTCTTATCCCAAACTTTTTGGATATTTTTGGGCAGTGAATTGTATGTGAACAAGCTTTCCCGTGTGGTTTGTAGGCCTTATGCTTGGCAGTGTTAAAATTACCACAGGAAGAGCTTTTTCTCATGGCATTTTGTCTTCCGGTCACAAGCATAGCCTGGAAGTCAAGAGGCGTGGGAAATTAAAATAAGAGGGGAAACAGTTAACCAGAATTCTGTGAAAAGGCTTTGGATTCACTGGAAATTATGGGAAGGTCAGGCCTTATTGTGTCCAGATCCATTCTCCCATGCCTAATAAATTACATGATTAGGTCAACAAAGACAGACATATAAAAAGACACTAAAATGTCTCAGGTCTTTCTGTTTGTCAGCTGAGGACTTTTCTCCCAATCTGTAGCCTCTAAACCATGTGAGACAAACTGTTAATTCCTCAGTTAATAGAATCCTGATTGTTTCTCTTGGGAAACCGTGTCACAATTAACAGTTCATAGTGCCTCAATGCTTTTTTCCCTGATATTTAGCAATTAGTTAATTTCATTATTTTTTAATCTAGTTATTCCTCTGAACTCTTTCTGATTTTATGGGTTTAGCCTATTACAACTGCCTAAAGTAGGAGAACATAACTAATGCCCACTTACAAAATGGCATAAAATGAATATATGACATGCCATACATAGACTAGACCCAGAATCTGAGCCAAACCAGGCAACACAACCCAGTTTCCCAGTTTTTGGACAACTATTTTAACTTGACGCTTACCCATGTTCTGTTGGAAGCGGAGTTGGTCCAGTTTAGTCCAAAAAGTTGTTCAAGACGAGATCTGATTTGGAAATCTGTGGCTCAGAAATGAGGTATGCTGCTGTATCCCCTGTGTATCCTCAGCCCAGTAGAAGTTACTTCCACTGTGCTGCCCCTCAGGCCCTGACCCCTCTGTGTGGTGATACACAGCCCCTGATGCTTCATCAACCTGTCCCACTCTCGCCACCCTCTAACCAGTTGATAGTCCCTTGAGAGTGTACCCTTCAATTCTACACATTTTCCTGAGAGAAGATTCACTTTATCCTTACTGCTGGTTCTCTTGGTATATTCAAAGGTTGTCACAGCATAGGTTTTCCATCAGGACTCAGATCATTCTGGGTCTTCCCTTTATGATCCACCACCTCTGCCTTTTATTGAGAAGAAAAGCAATCTTATGCTAGAAAGAGAGACATAGAGGTAGCTCAACCTTCAAGTTTAGTTGAAACCTGAAATAAAGGGTGTGAAAGCTACAGTCACATAATCCATGTCACTTATCAAGCCTGAGTTTTCAACCTGAGGTAGGAGCCATATCAGAAGGGATTTGTGTGTTAGGTTGTCTGTTTGTCAGCATCCCTGACCCCTATGGCACAGTCCTACTTGTTTCAATAAAATCAATCACCTGAGGAAGTGAGATGTCTCTTTTCATGTGGAGGGAGTTAATTTTAGAGAAGTTGATTTTAGGTTTGGAAAAGCATAGGTTTGATTTAGATTCACATTTACTGCCACAAGTATGTAATCTGAAAGCCCAGCAAGGAATGGTTGATTTCACCTTCAAACATTATCATAAATTTTATTCTGTAGATGCTAATGCTTTATTAGCATTTGGAAAAGGAAAAAGCCAACTGAGTAAGTGATAAAGTCAGTATTTGTCTCTTCTGAAAAAAAAAAAAAATAATTTTGCATATTATGTTAGGGAGAGCTAACTGATGTGAAATATTCAAACATCATAAAAAATGGTTCAAATATAGTGAATCCACCTCATATACGAGTTGAAAGAAAGAGAAAACTAAAGGAGCATTTAAGTAGAGCTTTAGCCAAGGGTTTCTGTTCACCATAATAAGCTAATCAGATCATATTCAGCCCTATACTTCCCCACATGAGAAACAGCATCTTTCTGTTACATCCCCAAGCTGTTGAAATTAGAATAAGTTCCTGACTGCAAGCTTCATTGGCCCAGAAAGAAAGGGAAGTGGTGGTACAGTATTATGCAATGACTGTTTTGCTTGGGAAGTCTTTAGTTATTTTGATTCAGACTAGTTAGTATTTGTCTGACTCCTGGATTTATTGCAACAGCCATCTTTTAAGAAAGATTTTCAGGGTGATGTGATATTGTGCCCAGGATACAGGTGAGACACGTGGGTCTTCTTTACTGGGGAGAAGGGGAGGGAGAGGGAAGGTTTGCTAT
Source organism: Leptosomus discolor (assembly GCF_034619465.1). Taxonomy (NCBI): domain Eukaryota; kingdom Metazoa; phylum Chordata; class Aves; order Leptosomiformes; family Leptosomidae; genus Leptosomus; species Leptosomus discolor. The sequence continues at coordinate 137,493,408 of NC_141391.1, forward strand.
ATGGTTTGTTTCATTCCAGTGACCCATGGCAGCTCGAACTCTCGGTATGCTGAGTGAGATTTTAATATTTGCCATAGCATTGGTTGTTTGGGAGAGGCATCCTTTTACATCGATTTGTTATAAATCAAATATTTGCATATGGAAATAGCATTTGATTAGAAACTGCCTACTTTTCTTCAGCAGACATATGGGCTCTGGTTTCAGAGCATCTGTCTTAATATGTTTATCTTCACAGACATCCAGAAAGTTTTACCACAGGAAACTGATATGCAGAGTTTAAATGGCTTTCCCAAAGTCATATAGGTGGTCTGTGGCAGAGCATGGAGAAGAATCCATATCTCCTGAATCCTTGGTTGTTATCTTAGCTGCTTTTATTTTTTCCTGTAAAACAATTCTTATGCTAGAATTTAAATATCTGGGTGTACTTCAAGTCTCCCTGGGAATCCAGCTCCATACATTTAGTAGGGCCACTGTGAATTTTCTCCAAAGCTCTTCTGACTCAGAAAGTGGAAAAATAAAGTAGGTCTTTTATGTAACTGTGTCAAGAGGCAATTTAGACAGCCGCCAAGCCTTTCAAGGAAAGTGGATTTCCCTTGTGTGTTCTGGCTTATAAATCCTGTCTCTTTTATTTTAGGAATATAATTGTTGCACCTTCCAAAACAACACACAAGAAGCCAACTGCAACAGTCAGTGTCTTGTGTGCCTGTGAATGACCTTGGCCAATGCAAGGAAAGAGGAGTTAGTATCAAATTAATGAAAGGGAAAGAGAAAAATACAAAAGAAATGGGTTTAATCACTACAAATAACTCACTTTTGGCAAGAAATAATCTGTTGGGTATACATAGATGAGTCATTTTGTCTTTCTAATGATCTCTCTAATCAAAGGGGAGAATTGGACCCTTCCAGATGCTCATTCAGTCCTCCTGAGATAGGTTTCTAAAATAAGTGCGATGAATCATTTTCTAGCAACTCCTGTCTCCTTTCACTGACTGTAAACGAGCTTACAGTAGATACATGACTTTGACATGAGAGAAGACCCAAATATTATTTCTTTTATGTAGGTGCCAGTTACAAAGCTTTTCCTAAGACATACGTAAACCAGGTAAGGCATCTTCCTATTTGTTTGCTATGATTTTCTCTAATCACATGTTCATCTGTACATATTGCGTGAGAATTGCGAAAAAAAAAAAAGAAAAAGAAAAGATCATGAAGGAGCTCAGCAGGAGACATTTTCCTATCCATAAATTTTACTTCTTGAATCTATGTGCACTTAAAACTCCTCATAAAAATAAAATCTTTTGAATCAGTTGCATTTCTTCTTGAGTCAGCTAATGAAGGAAACTGATAAATATGAAGTAAAATCAGAATCTTCCTTGAAAAGACACTGTGTTGTAGAATCTTTTCCTTCTCCAGAAAATCCTGTTTGTCACTTGTCAATACAGAGAAAGAACAAAAAAACTCATAAATAGGTGAGGTGTCTCATCCTTTTACCAGGGCATCAGTGTCCAACTGCTTCTGCTGCCTAATATAAAAAGTTCTTTTAGGCAAATGAAAGGAAGCAATAGCCTCTAATTTCCTTTCACTTTCCAATAATTTCTTTTATCCTTAGGTCGACTTTCACCCAACTTCATCTTTCTAAATGTATCCATTTAAGACATTTTTCACTTCAGAATCTTTTTTTTTCAGCTGCATGATTAGAGAAGGAATATTTTACCATTATACTGTTTAACATTTAGCGCAACAGCACCTGGATATTTCTGAATGCTGCCTTTACGTAATTTATGTAAACAGGAAACTAAGAGATTTACTTCTTCTTTGAGTTAGAGTTCCTCCCTGATTTAGAAAGCCTTCCAATCAAATGATCAGCATTACATTGGTACACATATGATGCAGGAGAACCAGGCTATAAACACACAAGGTTCATGCAGGCACATGCGTGCACGTGTACCAAAAGAATAAGCAAAGTCCACAAACATAAAGTAAATGAAAAACCTGACTGATATCAGTACCTGCAGTGCAAAAGCCTAACTGTTGCAACATCAAAAAACAATTTCTACCCTGTCACACTAGGAGTCTCATTCCTGCTTTGAAATTCTGCATGTTTTTGAAGGGATCTAATATTAAATTAATCTTTGAGGAAACTTCTGCAGAAATGCACTGAGGAAGAATGTGATTCTTCCAGTTTAAATTCTACAGAAAACAGAAAAAAATCATACTTTTCCCACAAGTATGTAACTGTGGAATAATCACGTTGTTCTTTGCTATTAGTTGTTTGTTTTGCAATAACCCTACTCTCCTATAGAGATTTTTCTGCCTATTTTTTAATATTGCTTACAATTTTTTACTTCCTTTCTTAACTTCTCTACTGGGCTGGTGCAGGTTCTTGCATATGAGCAGCACTGGGAACCACTGGGCTATCCACACTGCCTCTGTCAAGCTGTTGACCCCAGAACATTCTCCAGCCTCAGGGTTTCCTTCTGGCAGTGCAAGAGCTAAGCTCACGTCATTGGGCAAAGACAAAACAGGAACTCTGCTAAAAATAGCAGATGATGACATATAGATTGGCTGGATTTTATTTTTAACTAGGTCAACCTTGTGCCAGTGAAAGTGATGGCTGAGATGTCCAATTAAAGTCATAAAGTGATTTGGGCTTGCTGATGAGGACCATCTCCCTCCAGGCTGTGCCAGGGTAACCCAGTCCAGAGCTACTTCAGACTCTGACCTTCTGATGAGCCTGACACTGATCCTAGGCAAAATCACAGAGAAGTTGCTATGCCTCATCCAAAAGGAATGAAGAAATTGAAACATCAAGATGGACGATATGTTGTCGTAGAAGGCTTGTGCTTCTCTTCCGATTATTTCCTTTCTTTTCAAGACTACAGTGTTGATGGTTAGAGGTAGTTGAATAGACATATTTTTAGCACTCTATTAAGCATTCGATACAGTCCTGTGTGACTTGCTTTTTCATCTGAAAAATGAATAAATAATGCTAGCAAAAGTGAACATCAGTGTAGCTCATGTTAAATATATCAAAGGTTAACAGCAGTTTTTGTAAAAAAGAGGAACATCATACAGTAGCTTCTACTGGTATCCCATAGGCTCCTTTTCCTGGCTGAATGCTACTTGCTGTCTTTATCAGAGATCAAAAAGAGTAGCAGGAAGATTAAAAAATACATATGTCAAAAGCTATTGGAACTGAAAGTGATATCAGAAAGAGGTCAGATTAACCTGGATAAAAATTGACACAGATCATATGGTAAAGTGGGTTTACTTAAGACACATGCATTTTAAAACCCATGAATGAAAAATGGAGATCACGCCTTTAAAATAGGTGAGTCCTGCAAATTAATAACTCTGAAAAACATGAGGATTCTAGTAAACAATCATTTGTGAGTTCTGGTGAGACATTGAGACTATCTTTGTAGATATAATTTTTTGTTACCAAAGAAGGATACTACTGATTAGAAAAAGCAAAGGATTATTACCCCTCTATCTGGCACCAGGGAGAGCTTTTTAGGAGTCATCTATCCAGTTTGATGTCTACCCTGACAAAAGAATGTAGAAAAACTGGAAAATGTTTAGAAAGAGCTATGAGAATGACCTGAGATTAGAAATATGTGTCTCACAGTGTGAGACTGGTTTTGAAATATCACAGTCTGAAAGTAGTTTCAGATAATAGATAGCTTTCTAATCTAGCAGAAGAAGACGCAAATAAGACTCGATAACTAGAAGCTGCAGTTAGACATAACCCAGGCTAGGAGTTTGCGCTTTTAACGGGGTGACGAATCAGCCCTTGGGATTATGGTGCTCTCTCTCTCAGCTGAGAACTTGAAATCCAACCCAGACCTGGACCCATGGGATCAGTCAGCTGGAGTTCTGGGCTTGAAGTAGGAATTTCTGGGTGAGATGCTGTATCCTGCACTGTGTAAGAGTCAGAGCAGTTTATAATTTTCCCATGTAGTTTTTCAGACCTTTGAGAAACTCATTTTACTTGTTGTGGAAAACAGGACCAAAGTTCCTGTGACTTCAGAAGAGACACAGCCATCAACTGAAATGCAGTCTGCAGACTAAGACATTTGGAAGAGTTAGATAAGGAAGGTGCCCCACTGGATTGTTTAAACTCACTATGTCTGTGGCAGACCTGAATGAGGTTTTAATGTATATTAAAACTATTCCATAGGCAGTTATATATTGTGAAGCCAAAACATTTCCCTTCCTCCCCCTTCCCCCTCCCAAGCTCTGATCCTTTCATTTACAGTAGAAAAATGGAGCCAGTAAATCTATACTGTTCTATAAACAGGGCAGCACAATGTCTGTTAAAATTCTAGGCAATTTCTTGTAATCATATATACTTAAGTAAAATTTACATGGTCATTACTGGCTGCTCTTGGGCAATGGCTCTTTGTCAGCCTACAGTGATTAGCACATCGGTGCTGCCAGGACAAAATTCTGTCAGCACCACAAGAAGCAATTTCATCAGGTTTCTTTTTGCACAGACTTGCGGCTCACACTGGCCCTGCAGCTTACTAGATTTTTTTTTTTCTTTTCTCTAGCCATGCAGTCTGACTCTTCAGATGGAAATTAAAACAATTTCAAGAATGAAGAGTTCTAGCCTGTTTCTAAAAATAGCCCTGATCTTCAGCAGGGGATGTGATTCCTTAGCCATGTGCAACAAAGATGACCTCTTTGTCAGGTCTAGCCTGCAGCAGGAGGTGTCTGCTCCTGGTCTACTTTTACATTGGTTCAAAAATAAACAGCAAGTTCCTCTGGCTGGCCTCCCTCACCGAAGGCAGGCAAGGAACATTCTGTACAAGAAAGCACTCGCAATTATTCGAAGGGCCAGCTCTAATGAAGTTAATTGATGCATCAATGATGTGTGTTAAACATTAATGCTTTACTAATACATTCATGGCTTGCACAGCTACATATTATGTTAGTGCACAGTAAACATAGTACCATACATTTGGGATATCCTACAGACGTGAGTTGAAAGAAATGTTTTATTTTTGCAAAATGGAGTCTTTGTGCTCAGATCTGAAACTTATGTAACATGCCAGGGGCACCAGAACATGTTACCTACTTTTCTAAAAACAGTTGAGTAAACCAGAAATGTGTGTGATATTTTACAGAAAAAAAAAAAAATCCTAATAAAAATAGGTCATGAATCCTATATGAATTACATTTTTTTTAGAAAAACACAACAAGGAATGCAAATGTTTGAAGTTAAAGCAACATGAAAGTCATTGCAACGTGATCATGATGGAGAATTAACCCCTCTTTTTAACAATCTTTAGTAACCAGAAATTAGAAAACTACATTACAGTGCAGGCACACTGGGAGAGTGAAATTTGAGGTTGAAGAACAGGGTCCCAGTGGCCCATTCCAGCAATGCAAAAGACTTAGATGGGATAAATTGACACATACCAAAATGTGTACCAAAATATGTTTTCATTGTGAGAGAGATGCACAGTGCTGTTAGAACAAGAATCTGGATGTATATCTATGACCTTGAAGCAGCATACGTACCTGGGAAGTGAGTGAAGTGAAAACACCAGACACATTTCACCCTGTCCCAGCTATATTGCCATGTTGTGAGTAATGAATTCAGAGACATGGAATAACACTGCTGATAATGTCTGGGCTAGAGAGCCATCACTTGGGTTTAGGAGAGAAAAGCTAGAGAAGAGAAAATGCTGTGTCTTTCTGTAATTGCCTTTAGCTGGCACATGTTATCAGCACTTCAGCTGTGTATAGTATGATGGCCTCCATAACAGTGGGCAAAGAGACAAAGTTTCTCGAAAGACCTAAAGGATCTAGTCAGGGAAAGTATTTCACATGTTAGAGACGTTAGCTCCTTTACAAGTTTCACACTAAAAATGTTTTATTCCTGTTGTGGGCTTACGTGTAAAAGCTCGTCTCCACACACACCTGAAGGTGCAAAAAGAGGCAAAGGCAGGTAAGGGAATCCAGCTAATACCCTGATATGGCTACTAACCCAGGAGTCATCAGCCCGTTGGTGGTTCAGCTCCACATGAAGGAGCGGAGAGGCACAATGACAGGTGGGGGCACCCCAAAAACCTAGTTAGAGAAATGAGCCCTCACCCTGGCCCCTCCCAGGGCTGACACAGGGTCACATCAGCTCCACGGTCCACTAGTGACACCCATTAAGATGAATTGCTCAGAACATCTCTCCGGGTCACATCACAGACTGAGGGGGGTCACAGCCTGGGGGTATGGGACACTTTACAGGATGCAGAGGATATGCATCTTGAGATTGTACAAAATTTACTATGAGAAGTTTAGTGGAGAAAACTAAAGCTGGGAAAGGGAGAGATCACGGTGGTTTGGAAAGGAGGAAGAATGAAAACTAGGGAGAAAAAAGGAACAAAATGGGCTGACAATGTGTAAACTGTTTCTTGTTAGTACACTTGTCTGACCATGCCCCCTGCCTGATCAGCCCAGTCTGTCCTGTCTTCCTAATAAATGCTAGTTCTCTATTCTGGTTGCATGTGTGTGTATGGAGGCCTAAGTGACAACCACTGAGAGGAGACCATGCGTCACAGGGCCCGTGTCAGATGGCCTGTGTATCCATGGTGCTGGCAAGTGCAGCAAGTGAGGGTGTGCATGTCAGTACGTGATTGCTAGCGAATATCACAAACTGGATTAGACAGTGAGTGAGCGAAATGGTCTGAGAGCCAGGTGTGTGTGTCTCTCTGAGGGGAGCAGGAGGCACCTTGAGGAGCTGGCTATCAGAGAATCCCCTTTGTGTGTGTGTGTGTCTCTGAGCAGAAGGCAACAGGGGAGATGAAGGATCCAGGAGAGCTTCTGGGTGGACTGTGAGAGAGGCTGGTCTAGCATGAAGGTCTGTAAAGATAAGGTAAGCACACCTGTAAAGAGTCAGAAATTGAGTGGGAAAGAATAACGTTGATCCGTTCTCAGAGTGCAGGGACAAGAACATATCCATTGAATAGGAAATGAAACATTTTCCTGTTAAATACAATACCATTCCTTGGGAAGCTTAGAGTCACAGTGTATTACTGAGGATAAGCAGCTACAAAAGGGACAAAAAAAAAAAGAACAAGGTATTAAAACTACAGAGTTTCCGTTTTCAAGGTGTAAAAGCCAACTTTAAACTATCTAATGTCTGAAAATAAATTTTCTTTCTCAGCATGGTACACTGTAAGTCTCCATTATGGACTTGACTAGCTCTTAGGACTGCTTGGTACTTTTTATGGTGAGAAGCAAGGTCTACTTTCCCTGTGAGTGGCAGGATACCTTTTCTTTTAACAGTGTTAAAATCTAATCTAAATCATACCAGCACTTAATTTTCTGGAGTAATGATTAAGCAAAGAACTTGACCATGGACTTTAGTGGAAGACTGTGCAAGAAGAGATGTGGAGAAGTACCCAGAAGAGTAAGTGTGACTGTAGGTACATTATTCAGTGATCTGCTGGGTCTTGCTGTGTACATTTTTCTAAAAAAAACACAAGCAACCGAATTCTGGATGATGAACATTGCTAGGAAATATGAACATTACCAAGTGGCTCTTAAAACAAAAGAATTGCAACCAGGTCACCAGTCCCTCTTCAGGCAAACATTGGGCCTTCCATATGAAAAGCATCTAGCAATAAATGTTGGTGTCATCATTCAGACATTTGTACAGAGAGACCAATAGAGTGAGTCCCTCCTCTGCCATGGTTTCCTAGTGTGACCCTAGGTCTGTTGTTTAATTTCTCCACACCGTGGTTTTCCCATTTGTAAAGGGGAGATGTTACAGCCCTGCCTTAACTCACAGATATTTTTCTGAGTGTAAAAAAATAGCACGGTGAGGTGTTAAAAGCTATGCCACTAAGAATGACTCAAGTGTGTAGGTAAAATGACAGTCTACATACAAACCAGATTTTTTACTATTGAACTTTGCAGAGCAAGGTGCTTGGACAGATTGAACAGCTAGAAGACTAGCTTCTTCATTGTTGATTGTTATTTCATAGATTTTCTTACCACTTTTTCCATTTAGGGGTTCTATTTATCTCCATGTTTCCTGCCTTTTCCTTGCCATTTGTTCTGGCATTGAAGCCTCCATTAGACAGGCATTTGAGCCAGAGAATCCCAGATTTAAACGTCTTCAAAGACTGAAAGATGGGGGATGAAAACAGAGTTTTGGCTCCTAAAATGTAAGTTCAGCTGGGGATTCAAATTCCACCTAGTTTGGGGTTGTGTGATTGTGAGATTCCAGTTCAAGCCCATCTCTCCAGTCATAAGGTGGAACTCATGACATTAAAATTCTTTCCACACCACAAAAGGGATGTCATCATAAACACTGCATTATGACTTCCCTACAGGTTGCTGCAGAAGAAGAAACTAACCAAGGAACAGCAGAGACCTTTAAAAAACATCATGACCTTTCAGTAACAGAAAACATGGGAAAATCTAAGTCTTAAAGAAACTCATTTAATTCTGGCTTGGCACTCTGTGCAAATCACTGCATAAAGAGAAGTTTAGGACAGGGATTTCTATGCTGTCTTCTTAACTGCAGGCACAGTTTTGCATGTAAATATTCTAAGCCTGAGATCTTGATGTATACTAAACCAGGCATTGATGCTTCTAAAGTGTAGGGATTAATTACGAGAGTGTCATTGTGAGAAAGGTAACCACAGTAACATACAAGCTCTGAATCTGGACATGGAAAAAATAACAAAGCAGAAACAAAACCAAAGAAAAGAAACAAAGTCTGTTGGAGCCTTTCTAAAAATCATATGCAAGAATCCAGATGGAGAGAATTCTGGATGCTGTTCATGCCTAACATGATGAGCAGATAGATGAGTGGCTTGGAGACATGAGAAGTGAGCTAAAGAAAGTGCCAGACTGCTAGTTGGGATTTCAAGGAGTGTTTGTGGTAAGCCACACTTCAGATCTTTTTTTGTTGTGGCCCATGTGCTGTCTTAGAGACCATGAATGGAAACTTAAGGACCAAATATTTTTGGAGCTGGTCATGATTTCATGATAGCGATCCCATTTTCCAACCTGTAAGCTATTTCCCTCTTATGACTTGTGAGCCCCCATCAGATCAAAAAACAAGCCTGTCTCACTTCACCAAAAGGTTCATAGCACACAGACCAGCATATTAATAAAGGAAAGGGCTATACAAGTATTTTCGTCTCCCCAAGATTTAAACTTGGGTTGCAATTGTCTTTCAATTCTCCATCATCCTTAACCACTCCACTTTTTGGGCTGGGGAAACTCTTTTCTTTTTGCATCTCCCTCCTTTTCCCCCCTCCCTGCTCCTACTGACAACATCCTCAGCCTCCCATATTCTTCTTCAGGTGGCCATTTTATGCTTTAATGGTCACTTTCAGCCTGTGAGATTCAGCCCAGGCTTGTCCAAGTGGTTTAGACTCCTTCCTTTTCCCTTTCACCACTGCTGTTATGTAAGGAGGAAGTGTTTGCCACTTCCCTGAAAGACAAATCCTGTAGAATTCCTGCTGTGAGTATGTGTGGTCAGGCTTCTGTGGACAAAAGTGGTGGTTTCCTAGTCTTAGAATTGCTGAAGCGCAGAGTAAAAAGGAGGAAAGCCCAAAATGACATGCAGTGTTTATTCTAGGCAAACTGGCTCCATACTTTTGTTGGTGTCAGGTGCATTGACTCAGCAACAGACATTTTTTCTTATTTTCTCAGAGAGATCAGCTGCAATTACCGTTTGAAAGATAATGATATCTACCTTTCTTTCTCCGTTCTCTGGAATATCTAATACTGCTTCCTTCATCCATAAAAGACCTAACTTACTCATCACTTGCTACATAATCCGTTCTAGTTTCTCAGCACAAGAGTAAGGTCTGGAAAGAGTTACTTGATGTTCTGATTTGCAGCAGAACCTGAACTAACTCAGCAAGTGAGGATCAAATTGGCCTGCAGCTTATGGTTTTTAATCTGTTAAAAAACATATATCAAATGGGAAATATCAGGAAAGGGAAGTTTCCCAGATGTTGGAATGGTGTTGTGGAGCCCTAGGGAAAAATGTTCATTAAGGCCTGAGTATGTACTGCAGATGTCAGGTTGTTTTATAGGCTTTATTCAAAGACCATTAAAGAGAAACTTTACATCATCTTTGATGGGTTTTGGATGGTGCCGATGGTTATGGAGGGTTCTTAAGTGACAATTAGCCTGAGCAGGACTGATAGAAAGTCATTACAAACTGACTAACATGTAATGGGATTTTCAAGCAGAATACCCACAGAGTGTTTCTGTATGTATACTCACGACGCGGGTTAATACGTAAGCTACTCCAGAAGAGTGCCCAGCACTCTGTGCCTCTTACTGCTCCAGCACAAGCTATAAGCTGGATAGGGAGAAAAGCCCTTTTCCAGTCGGATTTCCCCTTTAGCATAGCTTTATGTGTTTGTATAATACGAAACAGTCTTTTCTATCTCTGTTCAAACTCTGGAGGCTTGGATTTCCTCCAGAATTTTTGATTAACAGCTCAGCCTAAATCAGAGCTGCCTGGGGTCTCCTTTGCCTTACTGACACATCGTAACATCCTTTCATCTGTTATTCCAAGCCAGTTCCTTGTTCTGTCAAGCAGCTCACTCCCTCTGAGAGAGAGCACGTCAATCCATCTCCCTTTCCAAGACCTTACTGAGCTGTTTCAAAGAAGGACTTCCACCACAACAGGGAAAAAGCTCTTTGTTTAGCTGGCTCAGAAACAGGATGTAAAGGACACTGGATTATGGACTGCAGGCCACAAGATGAATTTTGTTAGAGGTGGTCAGCTTCTGTATGCTCAGGCCCACTTCAGGCTTTACCTGGGTGGTTCAGGGGCCAAACCAGTAAAGCCACACTTTTCACAGCATCTCACATGAATTAAAGCACTCTGACAGCACCAGTTAGGATCTTTATGTTGCTCCTTGCCGTCAGTCACACAGAGAAAAGCCCTCCGAGTAGCTTGACTCATGAATAGATTCAACTCCTGGAGGTGGAGGAGGCTTTTTTTCTTGTATTTCTGGAGACTCAGTGTGTCTTGATAGCACTGGTAATGTCAACAGCAAAAACTGTAAATGGCAAATGACAAAATTATAAGATTACACATCCCATGTCTGCATGAGCTGCAGGGGCAGAAATGCAGTTAGGCCAAAGCCAAATCTCAGCTGGAGTTGAAACTGGCAAGGAGGGCTAAAACCAGCAGTTTCTGTATGTCCATTGGTGGAAGAAAGGCCAAAGACAGGGTGGATCCATTGCTCGGCGGGTTAAGGGATCTAGTGACAAGCTATAGGGGAAAAGATGCATTTTGTAGCTCATATTTCACAAGTAAGATTTGTCCTTAGGTCTTCCAAGTTTCTAGGCCTCCTAATACGTTCTGTGGGTATGACGCATCACCCACAGGAAAAAGAGTTGGGGATCACTTCATCCCACTGGACTTGCACAAGTCCATTAAATCAGCCAGGGGGCATCTGAGGAGGTGGTAATTTCTATCACCTTTGAAGGGTTATGGCAACTGGGAAAGATTCCTAATGCCTGGAAGATGTTGTATCAACCCCCAAAAAAGTAAGAAGGATCCAGGAAACTTGTAGCTGGCATCAAAACCTCGCTCTTTGGGAACGTTGTGGAACAAATGCTCTTAGAAGCCATTTCTAAACACGTGAAGGATGAAAAGGTGACTAGAGGGAACAAGCATGGATTTACTAAGGGAAGATGATGCCTGCCCAACTTCATTGCTTTCTATGATGAAGTGTCTGACATTGTGGACAAGGGGAGGGAGAGGAATATTGAATGCCTTGATTTTCGTAAGGCCTTTTACAGTCTCCTTTAGTCTCCTAATCATCATTGTTGGTGAGAAATCCAGATGGACTGGATCAGTGGGGTGAAAAATTGGTTGGATTGTTAGGCTCAGAGAGTTGTGATCAGTGAGGCAAAATCCATCCGGTGGTCAGTAACTAGGGCCATCCCTCAGTGATCAGTGCTGAGACCATATTGTTTAGCATCTTCGTTAATGACCTGGATGATGGGATGGAGTGTATTCTCAGCAAGTTTGCAGATGACACGAAATTGGGAGGACTAGTCCATGTCCTGGAGGGAAGGACCACTATTCAAAGGGACTGGAATAGCAGGAACAGGATGAAGAAATGGGCTGACAAGAAGCTGATGAGGTTTATCAAGAACAAGCACAAGGTCTTGCATCTCAGATGAAATAGCTTTAAGCAATGATGCAGGCTGGTGGCTGACTGTTATGGAACAGCTCTGCAGAAAAGCATCTGTGGGTCACAGCAGACAGCAGGTTGAACATGAAGGTGCATTGTGCCCTTGAGGCAAAGAAAGGCAGCATCATCCTGGGCTTTATTAGAAGGAATGTAGCCAGCAGGTCCAGAGAAATCTTTTCCCTCTATTTGACACTTGTAAGACCATATCGGGACTACACTCTCCTGTCTTGGGATCCTGATTACAAGAAGGATATTGACATATGAGCTCAAGTTCAATGTGGGACCACAAAGCTGGCAACAGGGCTGGAGCACATGGCATACAAGGAGAGGCTGAGAGAGAGCTGGATCTGTTCAGTCTGGAGGAGAAAAAGTGAAGGGGATACCTTATTTCTGTCTGCAACTATCTGATCACAGGGTTTAGTGAAGTCAGAGACACTTTTCCTGGAGGTGCATGGTGATGAGATGAGGACAATGGGCACAAACTGGAATGTGGGAAATTCCAAACAGACACTAGAAAACAATATTTTTACCATAAGAGTGATCAAATAATGGCACGTAATTTTCCAGCTTCTTTCAGGCAAAAAGGAAAGAAGGCCTTAAAATGTAACTGCCAGGGTTTACCCCATATGCATTTTTGAATAAGTGTGTGTAATGCTCTGACTGGATGTTTACACTCTGCTGATGTTTTTAGGAGATTCTCAGTCCTTTCAGTAATAGCACTGTTTAATCAGACCAAGCAAAGACTTGAATTCTCTGTAAAAAGGAGAAAAATTTGCAAGCTTCATACTCCCTTCACTGTTGCTATGGATAAATTTATGATTCTTCCACAACATCCAGCCCTCTTTCAAAAAAACCCCACCAGAATACTTCTCCACAGAAATTGCTGAAAAATATCTACTGTATTTTAAAAATTCTACTCTCAGACAGCCTCCAAGAGTGAAAAATTTTCAAGCAAAACCTGGGAAGAGAGATGCAATAAAGCGGGGGATGCCTTTAGAAACTGTTTCATAACCTTACAATCATGTTCCCCACTGAAAAGTTCAGCTGAAAGGTGAAGCTGAAAACATTTTTATACAAAGCAGGTGGATGTTTTGGTAGGCAGATTTTGGCCACCATTCCATAACATAATTTATAGCCTGTCATATTTGCACTTTCCCTCTTTGGTTGGTTGATTGTGTTTATTTTTAACCTGGGTAAAAATCCATGCACTACAGTGAAGGTCCTTACAATCAAACTTCTTCAAATTGTTGTCTAATTCTAAATCCTCGTAATTTCTTCTAATGTGGAGAAGATCAGAAGTTAAAGCCTGTTCCCTAGAAGCGAATGGGAGTTCCACCATTGCCTTCAGGGTTTTTCTACCTGGCGTGCTAAGTATTTTCTCTCTTCCTCCAGTAGTGGTTTTCTCCCTTGCCCATACAACCACCTCAACCATTTTATCTCTTTTTGGACAACAGTCAGCCCTTCATTTGTTTCCCCATTTTCTACAACATAAAGACAAGTAAGTTTCATGGACTTTCTATGGCCCTTTGATCCAGCACCTGCCTGCAGTATGGAAACCATTAGTCAGAGATCTGAATTCGTCTCTGGATGCAAGATCATTCTTTGGATTCCCATCTTAAAATCCAGTGATAACAATACAAGTATCATAAATGAGTTACGGAGATTTTTGTGAGATACAGATGAATAAGAAGATTAAGTAAGTTTTTAGTATTGCTCTTTACCCTTGTTGATTCCAAACTCAGCATATTGGACTCTGAACTGTTCCCTAAATAACACACCAGAACAACCTCGTTTAATTTTTCCCCATTATGGGACAAGATGGATAGTCGTTGCTTTAAGGAAAGCTAAGACCTTGCCAAATGCAAAGCCATTAATAGACTACCTATTGAACCTGCCACTTAGGTGGAGTCATGTGGAGACAGCAGTGGATGAACTAGAAACAGAAAAGCATTAAAGTGCTTTGCCCTCTGATTATCCTCAGCAAACATGACAGTTCAAAAGCGCATTTGGGCCAGAACAATTTAGCAAAGCATGTATTTAAGCTGCTGTAAAGGTTACCCAAACTCATTCCTACCTCCAAGTAAGCACTAGTTAAAGCTGGGGGGACATAACGGTGAAGAAAAGTCACCTTTGTCCTACTCAGCCTTGAGTACATCTCAACCAACCCCCAAGCTGTTACCTTCATTGCATATTCTTCCAGAATGTCAGATTTATGCTCTAAATGATGCTGCCCACATTTTCTGACGTTTTTTCCTAAGTATACACAAGATATTAAGTAGTCATGCATCATGCGTAGGATACATCTTTCCGTCCTGCCTCCTAATGACTCTTGGAAGCTTCAGAAGTTTCACTAATAAGTCTGTAATTTACAATTATACTGCTGCTTTTACACAAAAAAAGGACAATGAGGTAATTGACTTCAACCATCAGCTAGCTCAAATTGACTGGAATGTAAACAACGGAGACATGGGACAAAACTATGGAAAGAAAAAGAGGAGCAGGGCATTACTGTAGTGTTAAATTTTGTCTGCGTATGTAAACATAAATAGGGGTTTTTAAGAAAAAATTTGACTTCTCACTTCCTATTTAACACTTCCATTACATAATGTAAATATGTCAAAACATCTCCAGATTCCTTCATGCTGAAAATCAGGTTATACTTAAACAAAGTTTGTGTGTGTCCTTCTCTGGCAGCTACCAATTAAATGTCACTGGTTTAAACACCATTTTTAGAATGGGCTTTTATATGTTGCCAGATGAGGTCACAACTGCTTCCTGTTAGTTGCTAGACATTTTACTAAAACATAGAATTGACAGCACACATGTTTTCTGTTGTTTGCTTGATTGTTTGATTTAAAAAGAGCTAAGTGTGTGGGGGAGATGGGGAGCCAGGGGAACATTGACCAAGAGATTGGGAAATGTTTATCCTTTAAGTAGTCTCTCCAGCACGAGACAATTTCAGCCACTCCATCCTCCCAAGCAGACAACCGTTTCACTTCAGGTGTGGATTTTTCCAGATGTCAGGGTGCTTTATCATTGATGACAGCCCTTGCCACAGCGCAGGCTTCACATAAGTTTTTTGCCCAGTATCAGACTCCTCTACAATTCCCAAATTTATGCCCAGAGGTGAAGTACCAGAGAAAGGTTGTAGTCCTGTGCTGCAAATATGGCCTCGTGGTGTGACCCTGGGATACTGCCAGGGGACTCATACCTCCCCCTCCCAGCAATACTGCATGTAGTACCCCATTACTCTCAGGGCAGAAGGCAGGAGACATCCCAGCGTTTTCCCACTGATAAATTCTGGGATCTTTTCACATGAGGACCTTCTGTTTATTCTCCAGAGTCTCTGCGTAAACCAACACTAACTCCTGATCTCCTGTAATACAGGCAGCTCATAACTCTTAACAGGCTTCAAAGTGAACAGTATGAGAGCATTTGCCAGCCAAAGCAGCTGATATCTCCCCTCAAGCCCACGCTGTGACTCTGACAGACTAAGTGTGATATTGGCATCTGCTACACCTACAAAGGTTGATACAGTGTTTTAAATTATCTGAGCCATCAAGATGAGATCCTAGTCAACAGCATAAAGAAATAGCATTTTTTAAAAGACACAAGAAGAATTAATCCCTTAGAGCAATTTATATCATTTTTACTGGGAAAGGGAACATTTTTTTTCCCCCAATACTTTACCATCTGAAAAGGATAATTAATCAAACACAACTCCTGGTATAAAGCTCAAAACAAAACTGCTCTGAAAGCAATGTCTATCAAATCGATTCTATATGCAAAATAACCTGAAATAACATCTCAGTGACAACTGCTTAAGCTAGCAAGTGAACACGAATAGCACAAACCAACTTGATGACTACCTGATCCAAATCAGCCCAACAGATGAAATTTTTGTGGGATGCTATTGTGGAGACAGAAGGTTACCTATCCAGTCTCTTTGAGTGCATAGTATATAAACTTGAAAAAGTCTATGCAGTATCATTCCTCAGCATTGCCTTTGGGCAGGAAAGCTTAGATCATAGTCTGCTTCACCCCTTCCATAATTGTGGTCTTTGCAAGAATGAAGATGAGGAGCTTTCTGAGAAACCAGAAGAATAAAGTGCTGTTCATGCCATGAGGGATAGCAATGCAGCACACCTTTGCAGACAATTAATCATCTTCCCAAAACAGCTACCAGACCCAAGTCCATACATTGAAGAAGAGATCATTAAACCTCACTCTGAAGGCATAAATAACGGAGGTCTGGTAGGACTACAAAAACCAGCTCTTCAGTCCTAAAGCCAGCCTGCAGGCAGTGAGGCATGTATGTTAGACTTTACAGGAGGAATCTGAGTACCAGAAGCTGCCAGCTAACTCAGGGTGATACCTACCTCTGCGTATGTCAAAGAACATCCCAGGTCTTGATGCCTCCCATGCTCCTGAAGCGCTTCCTCAGTTCAAACAGGCACCATGCACCGGCACCACACACCATCACTTACCAAAACGGTTTGGCAGTGCACTCACCCTGAAGTTTTAGATCAAACACACCAGCCCCATGTTCCTCCCAGCTCCCCTTCAGTTTCAGACTTCATGGAGTCTGTGTCAGGAGTACATCAGCAGTTTAAGGACCACAGTGGATGACTGCATAAAGATCTAGCAAGTGATAAATTACACAGAACTTCCTTTGACTCAGATACATACCGATCTTTTCCAAAGCTCCACTAAAACATATCTACACCTTGTGAATCTGGGATTTTTGGAATATCAGGGATTGTTATGTCAAGGCTTTTCACTTACTGACTTCCATGACAACGTCTCCTGCAATAGGTCTGGACCTCTTACTGACCCCTTCCTGTGACCAGTGAGCAGAAACATCGATCCTTTCACTTTTTCACAGGCCCCTTGGTTGTACTAGAAATACTTTTATATTGAGAATATACTTGACTTCAATTTGTCTCTCTGCTCGCTTCAGTCACTTTTAAATCTGGCCCTTAATTCACCTTGGAAGCATATGCAGTGGCAGGGTGACTGAAGGAAACAGCCCTGCCTGTCTGAACATCTGTGAGATGTGAGCAAAAAACCAGAGCAAGTTCAAATTACTCCTCCTAAAACAGTGACAGATGTGAGTAAGAGGTACCGCTCATGAGACACCTCCGTGGAGTAAACATTTTGGAATAATACTCCAGGCAACAACTACAGAGGCTGTAACAACAGATTGACCAGCCATCTACTACATTTCAGACAAAGTGACTCAAAGGAAACTGTTCCAAACAGGCACCTTGGGCATTTGACTCAGCCCAAGCAACGTTTTAACTATTGCTTTGCCACAAAGCATACAGGTGACTTCTGTAAACCATGCCCTGGTAGCCACTTTCATATAAATGCATAGCACATCTGACAGTTCTTTCCACCAACTTTCTAAAGCAAGTAGCCATCACAGGGTGCTGTTGTTTCCTCTCAGTGTGTGATGCCAGGTTCAAATTAATTATTTAGCTATTTTAAACATTTTTTTTACCTCCTTCTTAAATAACATCAGCATTCTGGGTTAGCGGAAGGCCTAAAAGCTGGTTTTAATTTAAATATAAATAATACCCGGCGTGATTGTGTGATTGTACTAAAAATAGATTGTTTTCTGTTCTAAACCTTTCACTGATCTTAAAATTGGGGGAGGAGGGGAATGGGACAGGATGTCCAGGCCTTTTCTAGTCTGAGGGTGCCTCATATCTGTGGCATTCTGTCTCTAGAGAAGCAGGTTGTTTCTGAGATACCATTAGTTTATCTGGAAATGCATTTACCACACTTTACCAGCACACCTATTCAGTATGTGGTTCAGAAATCATGAGGGGAAATCACACACTGTTAAAAGACTAAACATTCTTGAGTGAGCCTCAGTTATGGCAAGTTAAGCAGCAGAAAAAGAAGTTGTGGTGAGTGTAGTTACTGAAATTTTCCAAATAAATAAAGCAAACAAGTTGCTCCAGGAAGAAACTCATACCTATATGATTTATAATAGCGGAGTTAGTCCATGAAGGCAAGACGAACCCAGAAAACCAGCAGTCACAGGCCACCCATGGGCTGCAGCGCTGCCTACAGTGCCTTCACTCCTTGTAACTGGTCCGTGGCCATTGGTACGGTCCTCATCTGTTCTGAGGTGTGTGCAGCTTCTAGCAGTGCTCAGCTACTTCTATTGGCTTAAAGGTTGCTGATGAGCTCCAGTGTGGGTTAGTATCAACAGGGGAAAATATAGGGATCCTATTTACAGCCTTCTGGCAGCAGACAGGTAAAAAAAATAAAAAAACCCTTCTCCAAAATCAATGTTTGCTTTACTGAGGGCCTCCTTAGGTGTACATTGGAAACAATTCTGTCTGTCTTCCACCACAGTTAAGTCACCCTACAGTTTGGTGTGCCAGCCAGTAGTAGTTAGCAGTCCAGAATCAACAGGTTTCTACTGTTGAGCAGTACCAGACCATATTGGCCAAAAGCAGATGGAAAATATTAAATGTGACATGGCACCTGATGAATAGTGATAAAGAACAAAAAGTAAAGTGGGGACTGGTGGGCATCTTGACTCTTTTTCACCCTACTTGTGACATGACATAAAGCCAGGACCACTGATGTGAGGAGTGTTTTTAGCAGCAGGACTCCTCCCCTCCAGCATAAGCCAGCCCCTCCTCTCGCTCCTTCTTGTCAACCACTCTCAGCTCAAAGGAGGTCACATTGTGGGACTAATTCTCCAGTCTAGTCACTGGCAGCCTGTACAATGATTTCATCCTGGGCAAAGCCACTATAAAACAAAATCAATGAGAACTCCCAATTCATTTCCTTTGATAGGAAGAATTTTATCCCTGCTGTTCAAAACCATGGCTGGCCATCCAATGTACAGAGCATGAGAAAGAAGTGCAGGTTCTGAAAGCAGGCTGAAAGCAGGACCCCTGTACTTTGGCAGCTTTCTGATTATCCTGTCTACATGTAGTTCTCTATGCCTTCATCTCTGCACATGCATTTTTCACTATGAGGGCCTCCCAGATCCAGAAACCATAACTAACTCTTGACATCTTAATTTAAGACTAAAATAATTCCTTTTCTCTTTACCACTTCATGTCAAGAGGTGGGATTCAAGTCTTACATATTCCGTGTCCTTTCTGACCTCATTCTTATGGTTTCTAGGTGCTAATGGAAAGGTATTATTAAAGCCCTTGCTATGGGCTATCTGGTTCTTCTCATCAAGTCAGTGGAGTGACACTTTCAGAATTGTGAATTCTGTCATGTCAGATCTGCTTCCTGGCTTTCCAGGCAGCAGACAGATAATGCTCCTCAGACATTGCATTCTATAACAAAGCATTTCAGGTGGGCACAGCAATCTCAGTGTCTAACACAACATTAAATCAGCAAAGTGCCTGAGAATCAAACAGCTCTGACACTGCTGGAGATGTGGCACAGTTTGATGAGGCTACGCATTTTTACTAGGTAGATGTATACATGGAATAAAATCAGAGGATGGATTTCTGTAGCAGATCATACAGCCAAGCAGCCCTGGGCAGTGAAGGCAAGTATGGATTTTGATTGACGTGATTTCATTAAAAGCAGAAGGAAAAACATTTACTCGCTACCTAAAAGCTATTGCCAGTATTACCTCCCCAGCCCCACTGCTTTCTCTGGGACTAGTGGATATACGTGCCATCTTAGAGACTGAGTGAAGTCAAAGGGACTCCAGCACAAATCTGTCCTCAGGTAGAGCCAATTGCAAGATCAGGCCAAAAGCATGGTAGAGTGTTTAAATCAGTGGACTATCGTGAAGAAGGTTGGAACTTAAGTCCCTCAAGCAAGGAACAACTCAGGCAATGCAAATTGTCTGTTAGGAGTAGTATCCTCCTCTGTACTTGGAAAAACTCCTCTCCACCACCAAAGAAGCAAAAATGCAGTCCTTTGGACAGAGATGCTATAGTGCTTAAATAGTTATTTCATAGTTATTTCATCTTCAGCTAACTGGTGGCACTGCACCCACAATTCCCTTGGTGTTCTGCTAGAAGCTCTGCTAGAGCTTCTGCTAACAAACAACATGCACTTCAGGGCCTGACCTTCTGCAGGCTTGCCAGTTCTGCCAGGGTTTCGTTTACACACTTGGCACATACTTCAATGAGCCATACAGGAGCAGGCAGCTAAAGCAGGCTTTTTTGCTCCTCAAAAAGAGAAGAGTTTGTTGCAGATACTCCAGTACTATCACAACCCCTTCTCCCACCCACCCCCAAATCTTCTTAAAAAGAATGTGCATAGTTATTATAGTGATTCCATGTTGTCATAATCATATCCTGAAAAGAGTGTGAAATGTGCTTTTCCACATAATTTACTATTTTCCTGTGATTCATGAAACCTCTTTTCACATGAATAACTGGTCACTTCTTGTTTATGTATCACCATGGTACATAACTCCTAGCAGGCCAAAAAAAAAAAGAGACAAAGCTAACATTTAATCATTATATCCACATACAACTTACCAGCCTGCCCCCCCAACCCCTTGCTTTTTACCTCCCCTCATAAAAAGAAGGCACAGATTTTTTGATGGAGGAAATGTTTCCTAAAAAAGTTCCTGACAGTTTTACCTTCCTTAGCACTCATTAGCAAATTTTTTTGCTTCATGCTTTTTTTGTGTTTCACGTTTTCCAGCGTAAAGAAAACAAACAAAAAGTCCCTTACAAACAAACTGAGACAGTATAAAAGGAGGAATGTTCTGAGTGCATGGCTGCTGGGAATGGCAGCTTTCCAAATACCAACTTGTTTATTTCTTAGGGGAGATACAATGCTTATCAATAGTCCCCTAAATTAGAAAGCACCTCAGTATGTTCTCAGGACAGTGTTTCAGGTTCCAAACACTTTAATGACACTTTATTTTTACAGTGAGTAAACTGAGGCAAAAATTAATTTGTTTACCATGACTACTCAGTGAGTCACTGCTCAAGCAACTCTGCAGTCAAACTTTGATTTGCAAAACTCCTCCTCTGTCTTCAACTACAGCTTCCTAAATGGACTGCATGATTAGCTTAATGTGACAACATCTGTGACGGATGAATGCGTATCTCTTGTATGTGTGTGTGTATATTTGTGCTTCCTGCCTTTAAAGCTGAAGGCCACCTTGTGAAGTATTTTGATGGTAGACAAAAAAAATCAAGCAGACTACTATATTTCTGCTTGAAGGTGTCGTACCATGGCAAACCAAAAACACATCAGAAAACAGGTCAGCAGGAGCACTTAAGAACATAGGAAAAAAACATGTTGGCTCAAGACCAGCTATCAATCTAGCACAGTTGGCTGTGTGATTCTGCAGAATCAATGCAAAAGCTGAATGCAAAAGAAAAGAAAATGTTTGTTATTGGGAATACATGAGGACATTAATCTCCTTTTTACCACAAACCCAAAGCAACATCAGGTTTTAAGACTGGGGAAAAAAAAAAAGCTGAGTGGTTTTTACCTCATATAGACATGAGTCAAAACCAAAGCCTCAAAATCTGATCTTATTAAAAAAAAGGAGGGTGAGCTGTGAGGTTTTTTGTTTTCCTTTTTTTTTGGCAGCAAGGTAGAGATAGGAGGGAGTGAAACTTTGGCAAGTGGTGGGGGTTAGGACATGGGAGGAGAGAAGAGGACAAAAGAGGGAGAAAAACAACTGCTCGGAGTCTGATCTTCTGATTCAAATACACCTTAGCAGCACTGGTTGGAAAGGAGACTCAGAAGTGGAAAGAATTTCTGGATCCAGATCAAGACAGCAGAAATATCTTAATCTTTACTGGACCATAATCTCCTGAGAAGGCTTGTGAGAATTTGATCCTGTCATTCCCAAACTAGAATCTTAAAACTGATTTGGACCAGAACTACTGTTGGTTTGAAAAAGTTATTACTTCTTCCTGTGGAAACAAAAAAGAAACAAAAATGGAAAAAAATTCAGCCAAACCCAAAGTGCATGGACTCATTACAAGCTCAGGAAATCAACTCTATTTAAATCTTTTTTCAGCACCACTCTCCATCTTTAATAGTGTGTGTGTGGAAGCAAATATTATACAGAAGGTCATCCTCCCTTCCTGGTCCCCTGCCTCCCTGCCCCCACCCCAACCCTAGCTCTACATCTGAACAGTCACTATTTGTTTTTTCTTTCTGATTAGTCTTGTCAAGACTTTCTCTCAGTAACCACCATTTTCATTCTTTTCAGCATGGCTCACTATGATATCTCTGTTACCTTCATTATCGCACCCTTCCACTCTTGTGTTTAGTTCAGTCCCTTCTTGGCTGACTTCTGTGGTGCCAGCTCCCAATGCTACTCATTCCTCTCTTATCAGCTGCTTTGCTATTGCTTTATTTTATCTTATCTCATGCGGTCTTCTAACCTTCACGATGGAGTATCTCAATGCTAGTTGAGTTCACTCAGCTTTCTCTTTGCCATTCTCTTGCATTGCCAGGACTCTCATAAGGAAATGCATGCTTAGGAAGGAAGGACTTCCTCTGTACTGAGAGCAGTCCCTCCTCACCACTGGCACTGCACACCTCTAGATTATGTTCTTTATCCCTCTTTCCTCCATTCTTATGCTTCTAGCTCTTGCTGACAATGTAACAATGTCGTGAGGTGAGGAAACACCTATGGGAAACACGCAGTTTTCCTGGCCCTGTTGACATGACTGGAGGGGGTATCCACTTAAACGAGTTGTCACTGAGGCTCCAATGTCAGTGCATGTCTGGTGGGTTGACCTGGGCTGACTGCCAGACGCCCACACAGCCACTCGCTCACTCTTGTTCCTCAACAGGACAGGGAGAGAAAAATAAGATGAAAAAGCTCACGGGTCTAGGTAAATACAGGGAGATCACCTTACTCTCCACAGGCAAAAGAGACTTGACTTGGGGAAAATAAATTTAATTTATTTTCAATTAAAATCAAGTTGGATGGTGAGAAACAAAGACAAAATTAAAACAACTTCTTCCCCCCCTCACCACCCCGCCCCCCACTTTTTTTCCTCAGACTCAAGTTCACCCTTTCATTCCCAACTCCTCTACCCCTTCCCTACCAAACAGTGCAGGAGCATGGGAAATGGCAGGTTATGGGGACAGTCCGTAACAGATCCTCTCTGCTGCTCCTTTCCCCTCACACTGTTCCCCTGCTCCAGCGTGGGCCCTTCCACAGCCCTCAGTTCCTTCAGGAAATATTCATCTGCTCCAACATGGGGTCCTCCAAGGGCTGCAGTGTGGGTATCTGTTCCTGCATGGGCCTCTCCATGGGCTGCAGGGAAGTCTCTGCTCCACCATGGTCTCTCTATGGGTTGCAGACAAATCTCTGCTCTGGTGCCTGGAGCTCCTCCCCTCTTTCTTCTGACCTTGCAGTGTTTTGTCCTTTCTTAAATATGTTTTCCCTGGGGCACCACCATCTTGGCTGAGGGGCTCAGCTGTGCCCTGTGGTGGGTCCATTGCAGCTGGCTGGAACCAGCTGTGTTCAGCACAGGTCAGCCCCTGCACAGTCCCCTCCTCACAGAGGCCGCCCCTGCAGCCCCCCCTTCATCAAAACCTTGGCACCAACACTCAGTGCAGTATGCATTTACTATTATTTTGTTATTACAAAGCCCTAAGTTCCAGTATCTGGAAGTTCACCTTTTTTTTTCCTGACTCACCAGCTATATCTCCTATAGGTGGATTCACTGATCTATTTCTCTGCATATTGCCAAAATAATTGAGGAAAATTTGCAAAATTGAGGAGAATTTGTAGAATTGCAAATATTGACGTCTTTTATTCTTTTATTTGGAAGCCTATCTCGGCTACAATTGTCTAACCTTGCTATTTTTATTTCACATTTATTGCAGCTTTGGCCTGTGCCATTTTTTTGATCTTCGATTGTCTTTATGTTTAGGCAGACTTTTTTCTTGGATGCTCTTCATTTCTCTTTACTGCTTGATACTGCTTTCTTGTGGGAAATAAATACAGTTTTCACTAGCCCTGAAACTGCACCCTGTATGTTGATAACTCAAGACCACTCTTTGCAATCATCCCTTTTTGCCTTGCTTATCAGTTAATCATCAGGCACTGAATTAACTTTGAAATGAGTAGACCTCATACACATGCCGTATTCATGTGGTTCAGAGTTATCAAACTGGTCCATGGTCTAATCTGGAAGCAGTGAAGATGGGCCTTTCCCAGGGGACACTGAAAGCTTGATCACTCTGAGCAAGTTTATCTAGTTTTTTTAATGTCCCCATAAGATCACTAATGATGATGGGCCATTCACTCCAACTTCCTTCTGCTCTCTGCAATGCTGCTACCCTTGGGAAATGCATAGCAGCAGACCTTTTGACGTGACAATAAAAATCACTCTCTAGCAGGGCCATTTATTGATGTTCAATGTCTTACATGTCAAACATCATGGGATTGGAAAAAAGAGTCTGCGTACTTCATATTATTAGCTCAGACTTATTCCGGTATTGAATAATTATTTATTTACAGTACTAAATGAGAATTTGATTCAACCTTAGAATCATAGAATCATTAGGTTGGAATAGACCTCTGAGATCATCAAGTCCAACCGTTGACCTAATACCACCATGCCCACTAAACCATGTCCCAAAGGGCCACATCTACATGTTTTTTGAACACCTCCAGGGATGGTGACTCCACCACTTCCCTGGACAGCCTGTTCCAATGTTTGACCATTCTTTCAGTAAAGAAATTTTTCGTAATGTCCAATCTAAACCTCCTGTGGCACAACTTCAGGGCACTTCCTCTTGCCCTGATGCTTGTCACTGGGGAAAAGAGATCAACAACCACGTCACTACAACCTCCTTTCAGGTAGTTGTAGAGAGCAATAAGGTCTCCCCTCAGCCTCCTCTTCTCCAGGCTAAACAACCCCAGTTCCCTCAGCTGCTCTCCGTAAGACCTGTTCTCCAGAACCTTCACCAGCTTCGTTGCCCTTCTCTGGACATGCTCCAGCTCCTCAATGTCTTTTTTTTGTAGTGAGGGGCCCAAAACTGAAACACAGTATTCGAGGTGAAGCCTCACCAGCATTGAGTGCAGGGGCACGATCCCTATTCCTGCTGGCCACACTATTTCTGATACAGGCCAGGATGCTGTTTGCCTTCTTGGCCACCTGGCCACACTGCCAGCTCATGTTCAGCCGGCTGTCAAACAGCACCCCCAGGTCCTTTTCTGCTGGGCAGTTTTCCATCATCTCCAAGCCTGTAGTGCTGCACAGGGTTGTTGTGACAAAAGTGCAGGACCTGGCACTTAGCCTTATTAAACCTCACAC
Organism: Leptosomus discolor; assembly: GCF_034619465.1. Taxonomy (NCBI): domain Eukaryota; kingdom Metazoa; phylum Chordata; class Aves; order Leptosomiformes; family Leptosomidae; genus Leptosomus; species Leptosomus discolor. Next base: position 137,518,855 of record NC_141391.1, read on the forward strand.
AATAGGCCTCGGCACATCAATCCAGCCTGCCCAGATCCCTCTGCAGAGCCTTCCTACCCCTGAGCAGATCAACACTTCCATCCAATTTAGTGTCACCTGCAAAGTTACTGACGGAGCACTCAATCCCCTCTTCCAGATTATCAATAAAGATGTTAAACAAGACTGGCCCCAATACTGAGCCCTGGGGGACACCGCTTGTGGCCGGCCACCAGCTGGATTTAACTCCATTCACCACCACTCCCTGTGCTCGGCCATGCAGCCAGTTTTTAACCCAGCTTAGACTGCAGCTTTCTAGGCCATGAGCTGCCAGTTTTCTCAGGAGAATGTTGTGGGAGACTGTGTCAAAGGCTTTCCTGAAGTCCAGGTAGATGACATCCACAGCCTTTCCCTCTTCGACTAGGTCACCTGGTCACAGAAGGAGATCAGGTTAGTTAAGCAGGACCTGCCCACAATGCTGATGGATCATTATTCTTCCGCAGATTTCCCCCTTTTTCCATTCAAAAACACAAGCTGCCTTTTGGTCTTGATTTGTACCAGTAATTTTCTATTAGTTTTACGGTCAATTGTGGAAAAGACACTGTATTTAGCGTGCTCTGATAGGTCAAAGTCCATTGCGGTGTCTTTGCTTTAATGAACTTCTACGAGGACCCAATATGCTTCAAAAATTTCTGTCTCTGCTGTGGACATCCGATTAGCCCCTTTTATTTATGTTCTTTATTTTTAATCCTAGTTTAGATATATCCACAGGGATATATCTAATAGGGAAAATTTCCCAATAGGGAAAAGAATTACTATCTTTTCTCAGCTGTATCAATCTCTGCTCTACTTGCTGGCAATTGTATTTAAAATACAATTGCCGAGATTTAAGTCATGGGTGCTGCAAATACATGTTTTGGTCATATCAGCTTTGCGCATTTTATCATGTTTTATTGTGTATCAGAATGAGGTAAGACTTGGACTTTCTAATGTGAAGAAACTTTCCTGTAAACAGGATCTTCGACAGAAATTTGACACACGGAGCAGTTTTGCCTTATCTGTATCCAAGCTGCCTAGCAGCCTGTCAGTTTGGAATGTAATAAACCAAACAACGTGGGAGTGATTAATTCAGGGTCTGCATGATTTTATTCACATTTGTGGCAGGCTGTCAACAAGAACTAGTGAGGACTCTATACTCTCTTTAAACACAGAGGCTACTGCTCCAGTAACCACCATCAGAAGCAGTTTACCAACTCAGATTACATTGGGATTTACAATTTTTTACACAAAGTTAAGTCCCCTTGTCTTCTAGTGTATCCTACAGCAGTGACATTTGTTCAAGGAAGGAGAGCGATCCCTTTTCTCCTGAATAATCTAAGTAAAAAATGTTTGTCAAGAGTTTCGAGGTTATGTAAAGTAGGATAACCCAACAGAATGCACAATGCTTGTTTTCTCGTAAGTAACAGAAGACTGTAAGATCACAAATGAGGGCAGCATTAGTGTAAAGACAACCTAACCCCAAGCCTTCATCCTGAGGGACAAGTGAAGTTCTGATCACATAACCGAGGTTAACAGCAGGACAGGAGAAGCAGGGCAGAAATGTGACACCCTCCTTCAGGTGAACCACGGACTCATCCCAGCCACCGCTGCTTCCCTGGTGATTTTATCACAGACTTTACAATGTTTGATGTTTTCCTTAACACCTTACCTCCTAGGATCCTGTAAATCTCAGATCTCAAAGGGGAAAAAAGGCTTTCTAGCACTTGCATTTCCAGGGGAAAGCTTGGATATTAAGCAGTTCAAACTGTAAGGCACACTAAAAAAGCATAATTATTTATTATTAAAATGACTAAAACCCACTCTATGACTTTCAACAATCTCTGAAGATCTTGGAATACTTGATGATAATATTTGGCTATTTAGGATTTTGTAGCATTGTCAAGGTCATACACATTGGGGCACTAGGTTACTGGCCATTTAATGAGAGGCAAACACAAGGGTAGAAAGTAGTGAATTCCTCAAACACATCAAAAGAACTGCATACATCACCTCTCTACCAAAGCTGAACCTGAAGCTGAATGATAACGTGATGCCATTTCTGCAAGATATACTGATACGTGCTAGAAAAAAAGTGAACAAAGCTTGGTAGTGATGACAAACACTAACATTTAGCTCATTTGCAGGTACCTGAGTACCTTGTTAGCATCCTGCTCTCTGTTTGTAGAAGTTTGGGACAACTTGGCATGGGAAAGCATGAAGGGAGGAGAATTAGGTTATATAGGGGTTGCATTATATCTGCCTATGCAAAGGTGAGCAAAGGCCCTTGTTTTGCTTACTCTTACGGATCAGGCTAAAACTCATCCTCAGGACTTCCATAAGGAAAGGAATGAGACTACTTGATTGTCTTCTCCCTGTGAACCTTGAAGCGGTTGTGTTATTTGTTCCTTTTAACAGGTACTTGTTTCACATGATTTAGTGGTAATTAAACTTGCATTTGAAATGAAACAAATCCCTAAATTGAGGAGGATGAAAACCAGCTTTCTGAGTAATTCTGTCTCATCAGGCAATTTTAAGTGCTAAGGGCACTAGAGTCTTGATTGAGGACACACAGTAAGATACATATAATATCTTTCATTAAAAGGGTGCTGAAAGTTTTCCTGTACTAGCAATCTCCTCCTCTGTGCAAAGACATATCAGCAGTCTTAACTAATGAAACAGAAAATAAAATGCAAGATCTTTTCATAAAGTCAGTTTCCTTTCACCGTAGTATCTGAAGTTGTTTAATACAGTGCACAACAGTCAGCTATGCAAAATTCAATATTAAAAGGCCAATAGAGTAGTACAGCATGTCAGGAACCACTGCTGAGTCCAAGACGTTTTGTCACTGTGCAAGCGTGACATTTTCTTGCAAGGCTCAGAATACATTATAATGTACATAAGTGGGGGAGTTCTCCCTGCAAATCTTCAGTGGGCTGATAGATTTGGTGAGAGAAATTGGCAGGATGACATCTTCGGAGAAGGAAGCACCATGTTCTCAGCTGGACTTCAGGCTGTAATGCTTTCCAGTGTTTCTTTCTTTCCGTGTCAGAGAGTCCTTTTTCAGGGTAGTACAGCTGATTTTCCCTCAAAGCTCCATTGTCAAGGAGGCAAGGCATTAGCTAGAAAAAATAAGCAAAATCCTGCCCTCGTAAAAAAGGAGTAAAATCCACTAACAAACTTTGACGTGCAACTCAGCAAAGAATACATCTATTCTGGTTGATTTCTGGACTCTTTCATAGTAATATGTATTTCTCAGAGCACAACAAAAACCATTACTGACCAAAGGGCTTTCTTAATAAAACCAAGCAAATTTGGCATCTCAGCTTTGTCTTCTTTAAAAGAAAACAGTATCCATTTCACTGAGCTCAACAACAGAGAGTCTAGAAAGTGTGAACCAACTCTCACTATAATGTAGAAAAATGTTTTTAAAGTTACTAAGTGACATGTCTGAACTTTGTCCTGGAGGCAGCCATAATTAAATTATTCAGGACACCAGCAGTATACATGGCATAAAAAAGACTTTAATCTACTTACCAGCTTGATTTATTGAAGCTTAACCAACAGGAAAAATATAATTAAAACATCCAATTGGTACAGACAATTGTGTTATATGATTGCTCTGTGAAAACCAGTATGCACTTCTGGATGCTTACACATCAGAATAAGTATGAATATTTAGCCCCAACATACAATAAACCAATCAGCCATCCATTTGGATCCTTCTTAAATGCAATGGAGGATGACCTCGTCATTCCCTCCTTCAACTCACCTGTTCTTCAAGGAATCTTTTGAAGAAAAATTGTCTCGAAAACTGTGCGTACACATTATGACTAAAACTACTAGTCAAAGGGATAGAGAACAAATAGTAGCACCTTACATTTATCTTCATGTTTCCACTACTGTCAAGCTTGATACTAAAATGGACTGATTTGTATCTTTGTTATACTGATTTTGTTGATAGGGCCAAATGTGTTTTTTCTAGGCATTTCAGTAGGGAATACTACGGAGTCGTTATTGGTTCTGAGGTACCAAGGGAGAAGTAACTTATTTCAATGAGAATATGAAAACACATTCTTCTTAGCAATAGTATAGTTACAATGAGACACACGTATCTCCTCGTCAAGCTCTCAGCCAACAGCTTATCCCCCTTCCCCATTATACCATGAACAGAACAAATTCTGGCATTTTCTTCAAAGAACTGATCATGAAATCTGCTCTTGAAATAACTTCTTGGTACATTTCCAGAACACACAGAAACACAAAGCTGTGTGCATTACATTCATTGTAGTTGCAATTGCAAAAAACGTGAGGAAGGATGAAATTTTGAGCTGGAAATAACTAATAGCAGAATTCTTGCTGACTTCCTGGGAGCCAGAGCTTCACACTCACTCTCTAAATATGTAATCTATGGCCACAATAAGAGCGGGACATTGAAGCAATAGAATTTTTCAAATTATTGCCACAAATACAGAGACTGGCCATGTATCATCATGACCAGCTATCTTTCAGAAAATTTATGTAGCAAGATCGACATGGAATTCTGATGCCCTAATTTGGTAGTAGTACAAGAACTGAAACATCCTTCAAAGTTCATTCAGTAAAACCAATTCTATTTCTGCCTTGGCTAAAGGGCCTCCTACCATTATACTGTAGAGGGGATCAGTTAAGACAACCTTCTTTTTAAACTCCAAGAGGTCCAAATCACTTTGGCTTTTGTAAGAAGACAAAATATTTTAACTTAAAGAAAGAGAATGAATGTCAATGACTTGCCATCTGATGGTGATCTGTATCTATTGATACAGGTTTATTACCAAATCTGAAAAAAAAAAAAAAAAAAAAAAAGAATTTGTGGCATTTTGTGATAATTGTATTTTTAGGTATGTGTATTAAAAATATATATCATTTTTTTACTAGTGTTTGCTGTCAAACTGTTTAAAAATGCCATCTGAAAAAAACAGAATAGTCTGAGTGTTTATTCAGCAGTACTTTCTTTGTGTATCATATTATCCATGCATGGACAATGCAAAGCATCTAAAAAATGCTGGTTTTCTAAGTCTGAAATGTGAGGAATTATAGGCAACATAAACAAAAGTGAATCTCTGACGCATATTAAAATTGTTATAATTACACAGCATGTAAGGTGGATAAAATACTGATATCACATCTATCACAGGAAATTATTGTTATTTTTGTTGTTATTATCACAGGATAATAAAAAATATTATTATCATCACAGGAATGTTGTATCACTGAATACAACATTTAAAGCACACACCATACAATAAACAAGATCAATCAAAAACCACAATCATCTTTATTTTGCATTGCTAAATACTGTGTTGTCAGCAGCACCTGCAGTTGACTCCCATCACTTTCAGGACACTACTATAGGTCTTTACAGTGTAATGCTAGAAATGCTTCTTTCAGAAATGTAAACACCATAACCTACCATGTGGCACGTGGCAAATGTGTATCTGTGGCAAACAGCATAAAGCAAGACTGACTTTTTGCTCCATGTGTGAGGGAGCTTGACGAGGGCATTTTTAGCTACTACATCACCACGGCAAGTGAACTGCTTAGGTGATGTCTACAACGAGAAGTTTACACACCTCAGTGCTTTCCTTTAGCTAAAGAAGTATACGCTTTCAAAGGCAAATACAAATCTTAAGCCAAAGAGAGTGCAATTCAGACAGTTTTCCCATGATGTTCAACTGTTCAAATGTGAACCTAATTCAGCAGCAGTGTTATCAGTTTTATGTAGGCTAAAAAATTTATAAAGAAAACTGCGCTTGAGCTATACTAGCAGATAAGCCATTGATTCTTGAAGCCTCAGAAGAACAATATTCTTGGACAGAACACAGAAAAGGAAACATACGTTTCATCAGTTCCTGCAAGCACATTGAACTGAATTGAAGGCCCAAATTACACCAATGTAAAAAGTGTTTTCCAGATTAATGATTCTTTGTCACATTTATAATTCATTCATGAAAAAGGAATGCCCCCGGTGTTATAAAATCTTTCTATATAGTATTCAAAACAGCCATGTAAAAATTTTTAAGACAATCTCACCCACAAGTTAGTCACTCCTGCAACAGTTCACAGTACCTAAACTAGTTAAAGCAAACTATGTATTTCAGGTAGCTCAGTGTAGGCTGCAATGCAGCTGGGGAAGCAGGAAGATGTAAATGGCTAGTTAGACCATGCTGTGCTGTATGCTTTGACACTTACCCACCTGGCATCAAAAAAGCTAACTAGCTGGAAGGTAGACTGGGTATTACATTTGCACCAAGTTCATTTGATAACTGCACTGACACTGTACATGATCTGAAAGTAAGCATAAAATATATATGTCTCCTTGATGAACAATTTTTATTGGTGGCTATTTCCTGCCAGGAAACAAGATGAAATCTTAACACATATTCCCTCCATCCAAGGGGTGGGGAAAAATCTGTAAGCTCAAATATGCAGACATAGAAAATATACAGTAGAAGTGTCTAGTGTGCTATAAGGGAGTTTTGGTGTGACCAGGAATTAAGCTCTTTAAGGTCATATCTGCATGGATAATTTCAGACAGTCAGGAATTAACATTGACATTTACTGAGCTGGCAGGACATGAGGCAACTTTTGATCAGACGCCAATGTGAAGACGCACAAAAACCTCAAAGCACTGACGTGACCTCTGCCTCTGGAATGACCACTGTTTTTCTTTGTTCTGCCTTCTTATGATGGAGTGAAGGAACTCAACGATTCAAGGAATTCAAGTGTAATTTGTCAATGAGATTCTCAGAGCAAGAGAAAAATTCAAATATTCCCATATCTTTAACTATAGACAGAATACAGTGTAGCAAATGGTTTCTTCTTTGTTAATGACTTGTATAAACCTAGCCCCAGAGCTAATACAGAATTCTGTAACGGAAGTGGATAGGGAGGTAACAGAAGCACACAGAAATATAACACAAATATTTAGGACTGTATGATATGTATGAATGTATGACTTGCAGATGACACTGAATTAGGTGGGAGTGTTGACCTGCTGGAGGGTAGGAAGGCTCTGCAGAGGGATCTGGACAGGCTGGATCAACGGGCTGAGGCCGATTGTATGAGGTTTAACAAGGCCAAGTGCCGGGTCCTGCACTTTGGTTACAACAACGCCCGTGGAGCGCTACAGGCTTCGGTATGAGTGGCTGGAAAGCTGCCTGGCAGAAAAGGACCTGGGGGTGCTGGTCGACATGAAGTCAGCATGCTGAACATGAGCCAGCAGTGTCCTCAGGCGGCCAAGAAGGCCAACAGCATCCTGGCCTGTATCAGAAATAGTGTGAGCAGCAGGAGTAAGGAGGTGATCGTGCCCCTCTACTTGGCACTGGTGAGGCTGCATCTCAAATGCTGTGTGCAGTTTTGGGCCCCTCACTACAAGAAAGACATCGAGGTGCTGGCATGTCCAGAGAAGGGCAACGAAGCTGGTGAAGGGTCTGGAGAACAGGTCTTATGAAGAACACCTGAGGGAACTGGGGTTGTTTAGCCTGGAGAAGAGGAGGCTGAGGGGAGACCTTATTGCTCTCTACAACTATCTGAAAGGAGATTGTAGTGAGATGGGTGTTGGTTTCTTTTCCCCAGTGACAAGCATCAGGACAAGAGGAAATGGCCTCAAGTTGCACCAGGGGAGGTTTAGATTGGATGTTAGGAAAAATTTATTTACTGAAAGAATGGTCAAAGATTGGAACAGGCTGCCCAGGGAAGTGGTGGAGCCACCATCCCTGGAGGCGTTCAAAAATGTGTTGATGTGGCCCTTCGGGACATGGTTTAGTGGGTGTGGTGGTAGTAGGTCAACGGTTGGACTTGATGATCTCAGAGGTCTATTCCAACCTAATGATTCTATGATTCTACATCACAATATTCAGTATTAACTTAGTAAACTATCAGTTACATATCCCACTGTTCTGATCTCTGTTCTAGACCATCAAGTAGAAGTGTTAAAATACAGTGGGCCTGACTGAGACTGATCAAAGACACCATTAGACACACAGGATCTACTCTTACCCTGTCTTTCAGGTAACTTTTAATAAACACAACTGATTGTTTAAAACACAGCTTTACATAACAAGATTCATGGTTTATTTCTAATAATAAAGTACATCATCATAGATATATAAAACATGTATATTATATGAGCTTTGGTGATATTCTAGAGTACAGACTCACTAACTTGAATATTTTACTTCTTGCATTTCAATTCTAAGGATTAGTTCTAGAGCTTCTTGTTCCTCTCACTACATATCAGTCTTGCCAAAATTGTTACATTAGCAGCCGTGCCGCAGAGGCAGGCAAAGTTCTACCCTGGAGGCCTTGAACATATTATTTTCTCTTGTATGTCATTCTTCAGTCTGTATGTAGGAATAAAAATAATAAATACAATGTGGTCACCTTCTAGGGGCTAGACTCATTTTGCAAACTTATCTCTGCCTTCCCTCCTCCCAAATTGCCACAAACTGTATTCTCCTACGGTTAAGCAGATATAATAAAAAAATAAAACTAAGCTTTAAAGTTTTGGATGCGATGTGGAGGTGATGGAGGTTACTACATACTCCAAAGCTCGCATACTGGATAGGTTTTTTTTTCTGCTGGATATCTAAATTTCTTCTCTGAGATTTGGAGTTTTGAAGAATTTCACTGGCTTAGGAATGATAAATAAGTAGGTGACTCATTAACACTAAAGTATTTTTTTGTCTGCCAGAAGAAATAGAAAGTGATCAGTCAAACAGGAAATGTCAAAAAGAAGACTGGATTTTGAACCATTTGTAGGGTGAGGTCACCATTTAGTAAAACCAACATTATTTACTTCTTCAGTGAACATTTGCATACAGAGGACAAAACCTTTAGTTTTGATTACAAAAATGAAGCACAGAAAAAATTTAAATAAACCCCTAAACTCTCTGCAATACATATTTCATATTGCCAAATACATATGTACCATTTGGTGTTTCCACATTGTTATAAAAAAGCAATTTACGAAAAGTGACTGCTGATGCAAAAAACCAGCCAAACAAAAAAAACCCAAACACCACTGAATAACAAGAACCACACTAAAAAATGCCTATAAGTCCCCCATTGAATTACAAGCTTACAATAAGATATCATTCTTTGTTTATTTACACTCTTAAGCATGAACATTTATTTTCCCTTATTTCATTCAGAACTCTTATAACTAAGGCCCCAAATCTACAATCAATCAAGTGTAGGCACAGAAATGCCCCTCCATGCTGCCATTTGCAAGATTAGAAAGACCTACAACTTGATCCAAAGTCCAATAATGTCAGTGAGGAGTTTTTCTGCTTCTTTCAATGGGTTTAGAAAGGGCATCTGAGGTCAGCAAGCTGCACTCCTTATTCTGTCAGAAATTCCACTGAGGCACTGCAGTATCAGCCTCCACATAATTACATACATCTTCTTCCTGAAACTGAGGTCAGTCACATTAATCGTACTTTCATGAGAAAATGACTTTTGGAATCAAACTAGCTTGGTAAAACAGAAATAAAATACACACTATACATCGGTTATGGCAATGTGTTGCACTACTCTAAAAAGATGCACTGTTTAGTTTTTAAACTTCTCTATTACTACAGCTGGAGTTCTTTATAAATGACTAAAAAATTGCCTGTTAACACTCTTACGTTTCAGTACTGATTATTCTGTTATACACAAAAAGTAGTAAGAAACAACAAGCTTCTCAGGCTCACCTAAGGGAATGCACTTAGGCATACACGTTAGAAACAGAGATGGTTTTGTGTCTATATTCAACTAAATGTTTTTCTCAATTTTTAAAATATCAAAACTACTGATAAATTACTTCAACATGTGATGCCACATTTAAAACAGGGAAACGTTGTCATCATTGCTGCAGTTATCTAGAACTTCAGTCATGGGCTACTAGAAAACATAATGAAAGAAAAATCATAAAAACACCCAATTTGTTTCCAGGGATTTTTTTCCCTCCCATACTTGCAATCTGATAATAGGAGTAAAATAAATAAATAAATAAATGAACACACCCACCTATCAAGCATAGTTTCAGATCAATATTGAATCAATGATACAATACCAAAAGATTAGAATATATTTGTCATTTGCTAAAGCGAGATTTGCAGGTTCACAAATCACAGTGTATCAGCGGTACTGAGAGTGTCAGTCTCTGTTTTCCTCTGTAGTGGTTGGCTCTTCCTTTAATAAAACGCTTAACTGTTTCTGTGCACATGAGAGGAAAAGTTCCAAACTATGCAGATTTCTCTGACGGACAACTTGATCAAGCTGTTGAAATAAAAAAAAAGATAGATGAACTTCAAGAAAACCTGGAAATAAATGCCAGGGTTTGTCAGCAAAATTCAACCATATTCAACAACAAAAATTCAACAACCAAATGTGACAACAGGAGAACCTAAGTAACTTCTACGCATGCAGTTTAGTAACAACTTCTTAATAAAATACTTGAGTTTCTTTAAAATAAATTGTACTTAAGGCTAAAAGTGACTTTCTGACAGCTGTCAAATTCTACACAAGAAACCTGAAAAAGCTAAACAGCCTAACTGCCACACTAGATAAATCCTCACAGCATCTTTTAAAATTACAGTTGTTGCTTTTATAAGAGATACTGCTTATTCTTTAAAATGAATGCTGCACATCCAAAAATTTAAAGCCTACTGTTAATTTAAATGGCAGCACGTTTAAATAGTTCCCAGAGGAAAAGTGGTAATATTTACAGCCTACTTTGTTTATTCCAACATTTTATTGGAGTCCCCTACTGTCCAACAATGTGAACTATATAGGTACTTGCAGCACAATGACCCCTTCTTTCCCACCAAAAAAGATAAGAACACAGTAACAAGACTTGGTAGGTTATGTCATATAAATGACATAAAAATAGAGTTTACCAAAAGGTATTTAAATTTTCTTAATATCATAACATTACTAAGTAAAATGCACTTCAGAACTCCTTTCATTTTAATTTTAAAGTTCAAATGTCAAACAAACACTATCACAATTGAGAGATGTTTTCAACTTGACTATCCTTTAATCAGCCATAAATTGAACTAAATACATATATAACAAAGACACAGGGTGAGACTGAAAGGTAGTGGTACAAGGCTAGTATGATATAAAATTTATGCCATTAAAGAGAAAGGAAGTAACGGAATTTTGAAGAAGTCCAGCTCTGCACTTCCATCTGTAATGGGTCTGTGTGGCAAGGTTTTGGTAGCGGGGGGGGGGGTTACAGGGGTGGCTTCTGTACGAAGTTGCTAGAAGTTTCCCCTATGCCAGATATAGCCAATGCCAGCCGGCTTTAAGACGGACCTGCCGCTGGCCAAGGCCGAGCCCATCAGTGACAGCGTTTTTCGCCTCTGTGATAACGTATTTAAGAGAGTGAAAGAGTTGTTGCGCAGCAGGAATTGCAGCGAGTGAGAGGAGTGAGAATATGTGAGAGAAACACCCTGCAGACACCAAGGTCAGTGAAGAAGGAGGGGGAGGAGATGCTCCAGGCGCCGGAGCAGCGATTCCCCTGCAGCCTGTGGTGAAGACCATGGTGAGGCAGGCTGTCCCCCTGCAGCCCATGGGCGGTGGAGCAGATGACTGCCTACACCCCGTGGAGGACCCCACGTCAGAGTAGGTGGATATCAGAAGGAAGCTGTGACACAGTGGCAAACCTGCACCGGAGCAGGCTCCTGGCAGGACCTGTGGCCCATGGAGAGAGAGAACCCCACGCTGGAGCAGGTTTGCTGCCAGAGACCCCGTGAGGGGGGCTCACACTGGAGCAGTCGGTTCCTGAAGGACTGCACACCATGGAGGAGACCCACACTGGAGCAGTTCATGAAGAACTGAACCTGTGGGAAGACTCACACTGGAGAAGTCACGGCGGACTTTATCCCATGAGGGGAACCCCACATTGGAGCAGGGGAAATGTGTGAGGAGTCCTCCCCCTGAGGAGGAAGGAGCGGCAGAAAACAACAGTGTGATGAACTGACCCCAACCCCCATTCCCTGTTTTCCCCCTGTGCCGCTGGGGGGAGGAAGGAGAAAAATCGGGATCAAATTTAAGCCCGGGAAAAGAGGGAGGGGTGGGGGGAAGGTGTTTTAAGATTTGGTTTTATTTCTCATTACTCCTCTCTGAGTTAATTGGCAATAAATTACATTTTTTCCTTTAATCGAGTCTGTTTTGCCCATGATGGTAAATGCTGAGTGATCTCCCTGTCCTTATCTCAACGCCACAAGCCGCCTGTTATTTTTTTTTTTCCTCTCCCCTGTCCAGTTAAGGAGGAGGAGTGATAGAGCGGTTTTGGTGGGCACCTGGCATTTTGGCCAGAGTCAACCCACCATACCGTCAAACTGTTGTGCGGAAGTCCATAAGCGATGTCTCGAACTCTGTAATACCAGCAAAATGCCAATGTGAGGCCACGTGGCCGTAGCAGACTAGAGCAACTAGTCTTGCAGACTGGTGGCACTCATCTGAAAATGGCCATATTTTTTCAAAAAATATACCATGCCTCATGCACTCACAGCTTTAATTACAGCTTTCAACAAAAACTCTGACGCTATGGTATCTCTCTGAACATAGATGCTCATCATTCAGCAGTCCAGTTCCTCTAACAATCACTTGAATGGACACTTTGTTTTATAACAGATATACTTTAAAAAAAAAAAATTAATACAGAATACAAGGTAAAAGTTAGTGATACCTTCCCACTTCACTTTGAAAATGTACTCAGGGTATAGCTGCAGCGCTGTGACTGAATACACAAAGGGAAACATTTTCATGACTCTGTCCTTTGCTGCTCTTTAAGTTCCTCTAACATGCAAAATAGGGCTCTGGTAGTTTGAATATTTTGGCATTTTGTTTCAACAAAGATGATTGTGTCAAATCTAGTCACGACCATAATATTCACATATTTTCTAGAAGCCACACAGTCATAAAACTCCCAGTAGTATTTCTGCTTGTACCTCTCCTTCTCCTGCAAATTTCCAGTTGTTGTGCAAATTTTTGCATCTCTTCACAAAAGCAGACATTAGTGCTCCATACATAGTCTGATGTGAACCTAGCCCACTGATTTACAACAGATTTTAAAGCAGATCCAGTTCAAACTTTTCAGAAAAGCCTGCTCTTAATGTATTTAAGCAACAGCTGCTAGTGACAAGAAAACGAAAGAACTAGAAACAGCAAACTAAGCTCTAAAGAAGCTGTATCTAGAAAAACCAGTCTGGAACAAATGAACAACATAAACATACTGCTGTGACGGTGCATTTCTTCTGATTTCAAAGGTATCTTGCTTCCTTCCTCTTCTCTGGTCCAAAATTTAAAGAACATTTTGCAAGGGGAAGCTTGCAGATGTTTTTGTGCTTGTGACCCATATCTGTCTGGGGAACGGGCTGATATAGTGCAATTCACATAATATCTGTTACATCTTAAGGAACATGAGAAACCTCTTTCTCTTAACACATTATGTCATCAAATTCTGTTGCTTCTGGTGGATGTATCAGTTGGAGGAGCTTAGCATGAAACTGATTTTCAATGGTTTCCTTTTATTGCATATTATATCATCTACACTCTTAGATAGTTCTTTATTGAGCTTTGACCAACAGCTTTGGCTAAACTCTCCATTTTCTTTTCCTGCAGATTCTGCTTTAAAAGTGATCAAAGCAGCTTGCCAGATATGTGTTCTGATACGCCGCTGTTAGCTTTCTTTACCAAGGCAGCAATCTCAAATTGTATATGGTTAAATTTATTTCACCAAGTACTAGTTTAAATGTTTAATGTGTGTAGTGATTGGCTGCAATACGACCAAAACGGAATTTCTTCAGGTTTGGGAAAGAGTTTAAAAGTCTCAAATGAACTAAGTACACATCTGAGGAGTCTTTATTGAACTCAAGTGCTTAGTTGGTAGTCTCCCTTTGTGCATAAGAAAAGTTTATTGCTTGTTAAACGTTTATGTAAATTCAATAACATAAAATTCAGAATTCAGTTGCCCCTTGTCTGCTCAGTTTATGTATAAGCTTTGCCTTGAGCAGTATATTTTAAAATCCATGCTACAGTAGATGACAAAATACCCTGAAAAGACTTGGGATCTTCACATAACACAAAACAAGAAGCAGCAAAATGATTCTGGCTTTGAAAATGGTACATCTGAATGTATCCAGAAGAAGAACGTTCCCATTAATGTCAAAATTGACTGGGAAATTGAAACAAATCCAAGGAAGCTTTGTTATATAATATATTGTTTAATGAAGTGTTAGCAATGGACACATTTTTTTGAACAGTGCCTCAACATTGCTGTGCTTCTGCTTGCATAATATACCATGAGATGTGAAAATATGTAAGGCATTTTAAATCCTGTTTTTCTAAACACTCTTCCCTCTATATTTCTAGGTCCTGTTCACTTCATGGAATGATCTCATTATTTAAACAAACATAAATGGACATCTGGCAAATTCAAACTGAATGTGACTCATATGCAAATGTAACCAGTATGAATAACATATTAGGGACAGAGCATTCACCCAACCAACCCAATCCAACTGTTCTAATTCCATAGATGCTGAAAAATACACCGTGTTGGTCCAGATCTACCACGAGAGGCCAATTTTCTGCATCACACCATCACTGTTGTTATTACTAATCAATGTCTCTCTTCCACCATGTGAGAACTATCCAGTTCAAAGTTCTCAGTTCTCTACATTGTATTCTAGTGGCACATCTTTCATTAGCTCAAAGTTTTAACGCTCCAGGCTCAAAGTTTTAATATTTCTGAACTTCATTCTTTTAAGTTACTCAACAGTATCTTTTTAAATCTGTACAGGTTGGGATTTTTTAAGAATCAGAGGTTGCCTCTATGTACTCATATAGAACTTACTGAGGAACTGGCTATATAAGATTTGGAAAAGCAGTTCCTGAGGTCCACAGAGTCTATACTACTCCCGAAATTCCCATAATCATTGAAAGACATTAATTTTCCAAAAATAAGCTGATTCTTGCAAGACATTCTAACACATTCACTGCTGCTTTCTTCCTTCTGTTTAAACCTTCAGTCCACTTTTGAGGTTTAAGTGTGATTCCATCAGCCTTCTGGCCAAAGATGACTGGATGAGACTCCCCGTGGGGTCCCGCCTCAGTCATATCCCTAAACCACACAGAAAGATGTGCCTTTGAGCCATGCAGTGTGTGCCATGAAGGGAGTCCTCAGCAGGACTCACTGGATGCAAGAATTTGACTTGGGAAATAAAAAGAAAGGCTCACATGCAACTACGCAGAATACTGCCACCAGGTGACTGCTTTCATCCCAGTGAAAATAATATAGCTGCTCTATTTTATCGCCAATCCATCTTCCCCTGTATCACTTCATAAACCCATAGTTCAAACTGAAGTTAATAATTATTCTTAGCTCTACATTTTCTTAGCTTTTATCATACAGTTCTAATTTTCTGTAAAATGGAATTTTACTACATGGCCGATGCCTAAAGTAAAAAATAGCTTCACAAATAACTGAGCTCGTACATCCTTAGTATTTTCCCCTTGTAATATCTCCCTGCAAATCGATATATTTTCATAGTGTATGTACTTAGATTCATCTATTCATCTACTGAATATTCCCCAACCTGTTAAACATTTCAAATTGCTAGAAAAGAAACCCAGTCAGAACTCTACAAATAACTACTATATGTCAGAATTCTATTATCCATTACTAGTAACTAACTAAATATCTTATGGAAAATATAATTGTAGCACTGAAGATTTAAGAATGAAATTCTGATCTCACCATACTGAAGATACGTTTCATTATTAATCTCACTGTGGTTTGAAGTTCACCCAGAAGAGCAAAGAAAGCAAAATCACTGTTATATATGGATATTCAATTTTTCCTTTTGTATAAATATTAAGACTTTTAAAAGTGTATTTTTAAAACTACTTCTCGGACATTATCATTTTCCAATACCAAATACATCTATAGCGGTAGAAAATGGTAGCTACATTTCTACAAATGTGTATTGAACAATTTATCTGTACTTCCAGTGATAAACTGATGATTAATATATTCAAATACAGTTCACCTTACTATTCTGGCTCTGCAAGACTAACATTAGTAAAAGCTGCTATCTTCTTTTTCTCATAAGATTCAACAAACACAATGCCCAGAGATTAAAAAAGAGCGAAGATGTTGAGTAAAAAGTTTTAAATTTTACTTTCATTACTGGTATTTTTCATAGTTGATCACACAGATGTACATCATAAAATAAATAAAAAATCGTGGCATTATAATTTAAGAAAGCACAGAAGTTTCCCTTAAAGAGTGTAAAATCAGAAATCAGCTTTTGAGTCCTGCTGATTTCTTATGAAATTCATGCAAAGAAGTATATCAAGAAAACATTTTAGCACTGTGATATATCTGTTTATATTCATTGGGGGTACGGGGGGGAGACAGAACATCAAATCCTGAAAAACATCTGTGTCACTCGGTCAAAGCAAATCATGTTCATGCAAAGACAGGAAATTTCAAATGCAAAATGAATATTTTGGGGAATTGCAAACACAGAGATTGATGTGTAAGAGAATGTGTTCTGAAGAGTGAGTTTGGCAGGTCTAGATTAGTGAGGCTGGTATAAAGGCTTTTCATTTATTTAGCGTTTACAAGTAGCTGCTCGTTAGCAAATAGAATATTTTGCCAAGGTAATTCTTTGAATTGAATGAATATTGATTAGCCACAAGCAATTATTTATAGACGTCACCATGGCATCATTACATTTTTTTTCAAAGGACTAGTAGTGTGAGTAATCCTACAAATTTCCTGTCCCCTTTCTAAGTAATGTTCAGTAACAAGGGGACATTTTAACATTGTAGGTAAATGCATTCAAGATTTTGTTGTAATACTCGTCAAAGTTTGTGTTCTTTTATTTAGTCTTCATTTCTCTATGTATTTTCATTATTGATTAATATATCAAAGATTTGCCTATTTGCAAACTAACTGTAACTAATTTCTTTTTCTTATTTTTCTATGTGGTTTTGTATTGTATGAATTTACTAACTAAAGAATTTTTTTTTAAAAAACCCTAAATCTAAATTAAAGAATGATGATAAATGTACTTCAGATTATTATTATTTTTTATAATTTCATTGAATGTCCTCATATCTGCAGAAAATGAATACAAGACTAAATTAACAAAAAAGTGAACTTACATTCTTCCTTGAAAAGACTCTGGAATAGTTTTTCATATTATTCTATAGTTCTAACTTAGCATTGTTTGATCAACACTTACATGGATGTGTCCATGGAGAACAGAATACCAGTCAAAAGTGTTGATGATGAAAGACTGCTTTTCTAAATATTTATGTACTTAATAATCAAGCACTAGAGGAAAAAATTCAAGTCACTTTGAAATCAGTGGGATCAGGAATATACTTTAGCTGAGGAAGAAAATATTGTGACTCTTCATTTGTTCATTACTAAAAAATTCTGTCAGTGGCACTCTTTCCTCTGTGCAGGGACTCATTCCACATAGCCAATATGATGTTAAAAATATACTGGATTGCTCATAATGCAACCACTTGCTTGCAGTTAATGGTTGATGTTGCAAGTGAAGTCACATTTAGGTATTTCTGTTTGGCCTAATTATACGTACATCTGTAATAATATGCAATATTTTCTTTAAGCCATTTTAGCATCAGTCTGCATTATAAAATACAGTTATGGTCTTTCTGAACAATGGTTTCAACTCCAGTGCTAAGTGGATAAATGATTGCATTTTAAATCTGTAGCCACTTCTAAAACATTTTTAGAGAAAAATTATTTCTGAAAAATTATGGGTTTTCTTGTACTATCAAAACCTTAGCTTCTGTCAACTCCTGCCCCCATTCATGGTGTGCAATAATCCAGTGAAATGGACTATTGAAACTTAGTGTTAGGATTCTTTGCATATATGGAACTGGATACTGGCTACAAACCCCAGTGTTCAACAGAACATTACAGTGTAATTACAGACTCATAAATCTCTTCTCATATTTTGATGGGTAGATGCCCATCAAAGATCAGAGTTTTGTTTGGCACAAGGTTTATGATGTATAGGTTTTGTTGGTTTTTTTTTCCCCACAACTAACCCACACTAGTGAGTGAGCCTGATATGATTCTGAAAAATTCCGTAGTTGCAGAAGTTCAGCTACGTGATTGCATTTTCTAGTAAAAGTATGGGCTCAGAACTCTTTCCCAGTGTACTAACATGAACTTCACCCCACCTATTCAACAGAAGGCTTAAAAAAATTCCCTAGCACATTAAACAGACTATATAAAAAATATTACCTAGAGGAACCTGCAAATCTGAGAGTTGGATGAGGAAACAATGAACTACTTCCTCTCATTTCAATAACGGATGAGAAGGAAAACAGATCCATATGGTACATATGTGTAGCAGAGCTTATTTCAGAGTTAATCCCAGAACAGGACATTTTTGTCTGTCCACCTGTGAATTTCTACTATTGATAACACTTAAGAAGAATATAAAAACAAGGTTCTTCATGTCTGTAATTTATACAGTATCTGCTACACATTAGAAAGCTATCAGTGTTCAAGAGTGAACCTCTAGGAAAGAGTGATGTTTAATAAATTATATTGCCATGTGAAAATGTTTCTTTCCCCTTACATAAATAATTCTGTAACTTCTAAACCTTAAGGATTTTATGCTCTGGACTTGATCAGTGAAACCATTAAAATAATACCATATGTTGGACACATCTTTAAAACAGATTTGCCTAGTTTGCTGAAGGTGGTGGGAAAACATCCTGTCAGCCCTCTCAGAATCTCCACTGTCTTGCAGTTGAACACAGGAATGTACGAAAATACTAACTTTCCTTCATATAAATAAGAAAGGAAATTTGCTTTCAATCAAGGAAACTAGATTGAGTGCATAAATGAACTAAAAACTGAGCAGCACCTGCTCAGACTACTGTAGAAGGTGAAAAATGGGCATTATGTAAATCCACAAAAATAATAATGGAAATACTTATATGGAGAAACACATGAGCAACCTCTGGGGTGACCTACCCACTTAACAGATTAGGAACATAGGATTCCTCGACCAAGTTGTTTATAGATTATCGCTATACACGAAATATATAGTTACCATAATTGCTACTACAAATGCTGAGGGGTCTAGCAACCAGATTCAACATACTTAAGACAAACATACAGAAATATATGCAAACAGTACTTAAGCATCTGAACATCTGATACAATGAAATGCACTTGGGTAATCTTACAAATTAGAGGCCCTGAAGCTGCAATCTTTTGGATGCAGGGAAAACTTTGACCACAGAAGGACCTTTCCCACTATTAAAGTCACCCATGTATATTATGCGGACAGAAATCTCATTGGTTTTGAAAGGTTTCCAAAACAAAAAGTTTTGTAAAAACTTGAACTTGTAGAAAACAAGTGTCTTCCTTATGGCTTAGTATCAGATAATGGAAAATACCAATCAAATATAAGAAGGAACTCAGATTTTTTTAATACTGATCTTTCCCTTCCTCCTCACTGTTGAGGAGTGACATTCCACTGTGCATCTATTGATACGCAGACTCTGACTGTTCTTTCCAAGATCATAGGATTTGTATTTATATTTTATAATGCTGACACGAAAGCTACAGGGAATTGTGAAGTTGTTAAAAATCACTTCTATTTAAAGGCACTGAAACAAAGTCCACTCTGCCATTTCTGGCTTCCTCTTATGAGGAAATCTCTACTAAAACACACACTATCTTTAGTGTCAATACATCCTGCTACTCTTTCTAAGTAATAAAAAAACCCCAAGCCCTATATCACCACCTTGTATCCTTCTCTTGTTTAATGATTGAAGAGTATTAAATAGACTACTTAAAAATGAGGAAAGCAAAGATCAGTTTCACTACTGAAATAAATAACAGAACAATTAAATTTGGTACAATTAAATGAAAAATTCATATATCTGAATTAATAAAAGAGTAGAATAGGGAATTATTTTGCAGACTGCTTCTAATGTTTTACAGACTATAGGCTGAGGAACACTTGCTTAGACTAGTCTGGTTTCAAATAAAGACAACTTCCCATGTGGTATGCCACACACGACAAATTCATATTTTCCTCTAGGCAAGATGTCATCTACTGGTTGTGAGAATAAAAAAAAAAAAAGCCAGAAATTATTTGAGATGGACACAAATAACAGAGATACTGATCACCCCCTATTTATTCAAAATACTTTTATGTTATCCCTGTTGACACTCAGCTTCTTAACTCTCATTATACTTCTGTGAATGCTATTATGATTGTTTGACAAATGGAGCCATGCAAGTGCATCTGTGCTGTATGTCCTCCTGAGAAGATCTGATTCTACACAGCATGGAAGTCAGCAGTGTCTGCAAAATCTCTGAATGATAGATGGTTATCACTTGGTTCTGGCAAGTTACTGTATAGCTTCTGATATACACTAGATTACAGTCCGCACATGGTAGGCACAAATCAGAAGACTAATCACAATGCAACTAAGGGACAAATCCATCAGATCACTCTATCTGATAGGAAGAAGGAACTAGAGACATCTAACAGCACCTAAATAAAGGATTTGTAAGCGACTCAAACTGCTTTCTACCCAGGCTTGTCAGATCCTGAGTCCTCATAGAGGGTAGAAGTCCTTAGTAGCTTTTTTTTTCTAAAAAATCTTGAACTGTTTTAAGTACCCAAGTCAATCTTAGCCACCATCACATACTGTTTTAATATGGCTACAAATGACTTGGCAGAGATTACACAGGCCTTCTCCAGAGCTTCATAACCGCAATTACTATCTCTCCAGGAAAATGCCTGAAGACTATCAGGCTATGCTTCCTGAAAAGCCTTAAGTACAAGGTTGGGTGCTAGAGCTGGTACCAAAGATCTGCTTCACTTGTCAGTATGCATACATGTTTCAAATTAATCCAGGGTAAGCATGTCTGGATAAAAGCACCAGCAATCTTCCTGCATATAAAACCTGCTACTGTTATCAAACCACATAAAAACTTGTTATCTGATGGGCCCATGGTGAGTCATGCTCACAGAATTGCCTTGCAGTATTGACATCTACAGAAGTGGATTAATTAAGCCTAACTGAAAAGCAAAAAGCAAATAAAGGCATTAATAAGAACAGTATTTTTTATTACTGTGAGAATGTATCTTACACTATCAGGGAATAAGTATGTAAAATAGAAATAAACATTTCATCATAAGTGTTTGCAGTGGGTACAAACTGAAGAAACCACCCTAATAATGTGCATGACTGGGCAACCAGAAGGTAAATCTTTCCACAGTTGTATAACTGCTATTTCATTGCCACTAGGGTTTTCTACATAACTATATCTGATGTGATTCTTCAATAGGAGATTCACCAGGAGCACAATTTCCTTGCCTCTAAGAAGAAATATAACAGGTGGTTAATAATACACATCACAGAGAATCACTGTTTTAGACTGTGAGATGAAAAACAATATTATATGTAAAGCTGAAACCACAGATAACATAAGGAGTCAGTAGTTATTCTACTTAGATATCAAGGAGACTGGACTTATACCATGATTGTCTGAAGGTTCCTGTGAAATTGTGATACTATATGCCACTAGCTATCTCTAAAGCTAAGTGTCCCCTAATGACACACTGGAGTTTCGTACATACTGACATAGAATGAGAAAAATCCCACCTCTTAGTTTTGAGGGACAGTCAGGTTTTCAATTTTCATTTAAATTAAACTTCCATTATAAGATACGACACGATGAAACAGTATATACTTGAATGCATAGGCAAAGATGATGTCACTCAAAGTACAGATATCTTTCTAAAATTACGATTCTTGATTAAAGTTGATGGATTCACATGAAGAAATTCAACAAGAAAAATCAGCCTGCAGCGAATCTGTGATAAATCTAGCGTTAGGTCAGTGGTAAGTATATATATGCATTAAAATAAGTAATTAAGCATTAAGGTTCAGGAAGCAGGAAAATAATTTTCTGCTATTCAGATAGGCATTTCTGAGACCATGCTTACTACCAGACTTTTCCTTCAGTATTGAGAGGATTGCAGCTTTTGTTAATGCTTTTTACTGACAGACACATTTTACTGGAAACCTCAGTTTGGAATTTGAAACCAAACTACTGCAGCAAAATTCAGGACAGCTGCTGGAGAAGCACTTCATAAAGCTGCAGCTGCAACAATGTCATTAAAGACAAGACCTCCTTGTTTCAAAACAGACACAGATTGAGTACCCATGGCTCTCAGCAGGTCATCACTTATAACACCACAAGCAGAAGATCCTAAAGGAGGAGGAAAAAATCACCAGCAAAACATAGTAATCTGGAGGCTTTATACTCTACACGACTCCAAATTACATTACTTCTGCAACTGCCAGCCAAGTGGAGACTTCTCAAAAACACGAGTATAGTATATTCCCCAAAGCAGCTTTCTTTGGTTTCTAAGCTAGCTATTCTGCTTCTTATCCAGATGCAGGTTTGTATTAAGGCTTTGGAGTAAAACAACAACATCAAGGACATACAACTGCAATCACAATAGTAGTTTTTTACCTTGGCAATACCTTATTTTACATCATTAAAAAAAACCCCAACTCACAAGAAACTGTTGATAAGCAGGGTGGGGGGGAGGGCAAGGGAGGGAAAAATACCCTTGATGAAATAATATGAATCAGTAGTCTGCAGCCAAAGCAGAAAAATAACATATATACATATTAAATAGATACATGTTTAAGTCACTGAAGTATCTTGCTACATTTCTAAGACGTTGGTAAAGACTGCTTAGTCTTTTTATTATTCATGCTGACTTAAATACAAAAAGTAAACAGGAAACCACATCGTGCTGCTTCATCTATCTAATCTTACTATTGCTTTAGGTAAGAAAATTTACTTGTTTACATGTTTCTCTAGCTTCATACACAACTTGATTAAGTCTCAAATTTTGATCCCACCGGCTTTGCTGCAGGAATCCAATTGCTGGAAATAATCATAGGAAAGATTCATCAAAACACATACGGTAAGTCCAACTTTCCCATTTACTTTTTAAAATCAAAGTTCAGCAGAAGGGTAAAAACAGTAAAAGAAAAAAAAATATACCTGAAAAACAGAGCAAAGAAGCTTCAAGATTTGGGATAAAAATAGCTTGAAAAGTTCTGCATATAACCAGTTCTGAAATGTTTCCAATAATTCCCCAGCTAAAAACCCACCAAAAAAAGTAAGCTGATAAAACTACTGAGGTATCGCACATAAAATTACTTGAATGTAAAGGAGAAGCAGTAGAAAAAAAAAAATCAAACACACACTGTGTATTCCTCAGACACAGCAAAACACATTTAGGAACAGAATAAACCATCCTTATGCACAAAGTTATCAACTCATTTTATTTGTGCAGTGAACAAAAAAAAAATTAATTCCCTCTCAAAACTGTACAGCTAAGAGAACTGTTCAGTAACAGGACTTTGTAGTAGCCCTGCAATTACTTTAGGCTTATCCTATCCTGGTACATGGACACAGAAATTCTACAGACCACTTTTTTTTTTTTTTTTTTTAATTAAGATGCATGTGAGTTCTGGATCTTCACAATACAAAACTGGAGACCACAAGAGTGTCCTTGCAGGTCATG
Organism: Leptosomus discolor; assembly: GCF_034619465.1. Classification (NCBI taxonomy): domain Eukaryota; kingdom Metazoa; phylum Chordata; class Aves; order Leptosomiformes; family Leptosomidae; genus Leptosomus; species Leptosomus discolor. Next base: position 137,542,536 of record NC_141391.1, read on the forward strand.
GAAATACAATGGAAAAGAAGGGCCTTCTGTATTATGTCCTTATTTCTCTGGGGCTCAATTTTAATGTAATTAAGTTCTGCTATCACAGAGATCTAGGCATGGAAGAAACCTTGACCCAACTTCTGATCTTTGCACTGAGAACTCACAACAATGTCAACCAGAGCGGAACAATTGCCTCTTCTCTCTTGCAATTTGCAGGTGCATGCCAAAATGCCTTTGTTGAGCACATCCATCATTAACTTTCTAAGATTCTTTACGATCCCCTTGGTGCCAAAAGAATGGCACAGCAGGGACTTACAAAAAGCCAAGAAGTGGGCCTATGACTAAGAAAATAAAATTGCAGATGATTTGCTTAGCTTTAATTAATCCAAGTTGATCATATTGAACTGATTAAACTTTGTGCCTAATACAAAGTACTGTGGATTACACTAACTTAAAAAAGAAAATTTACAACTGCTGCTATGTTATAAAAATACATAATTATAAATAATTAAAAATTCTGATTTAAGAGATGTCAGTGCAATACAAATCATTGGAATACAAATTTGGTTACAGACATACATGTGAATTTGAAATAAAAAGACAGCAAATAAATAAAGGTTTTATTTTAATAGAATCACAAAACCTTCACCAAGTCCTCCTCCTCAAAGCATTCACTTATTCAGTCTACTAGAATATTAAATGTCTAACCTTCAAAATTCAGTTGACCTGTCTAACTTTCTCACTAGGATGGCAAAATAAGGGTATTTGTGTCCATTCATACTCAAGGATCCATTGTTTTTTTCTGTTGGTTTTTATTTTTAATTAGCTTCTCTCAGTTAATCTAAAGCTCTCATGAAAATGCCTATAAACACGTCACAAGTTGCACTAAAAATGAGTAATTCCACACATCTAATCAAGAACTTTGAATTTTTTCTCTACTTAATCTCAAAACAGATTTTGAGAAAGTTGCACAGAACGCAAAATAACCAATCTCAAAACAAATTATCTGGTTATAATTCTCAGTTTTCCAGAAATACAGTATAAAATACTGTTAAATTATAACACTGAAGTATGATTCAGGAATAATGCAGGAAAGCCTCACTTACAGGGCGACAGGAGGTGTGCAAGGATGCATCACTTCCTCCTGTCACACACAGCCTTTCTAATGGACAACAGAAAGAAATATGGAAGTCTCTTCTGTTTCCTTATCAAATACTTGCAGAATAGAGGGACCCTGGATGACAGATGTTGCATTTCCCTGGACCTCAGGTGTTGCTTAATCACCTAATGATGTGCAAAACAACACCACTATCCACTGATGGATACATCTGGGTAACATTAGTACAGTGAACACTGCAAATCTTTATTAATGTGAATAGTCTATATCCACAGAGCAAGTTGAATGATTATGTGATTGCAGACCAAATCCAAAGTTGACATACCTCTTACAGTAATTATAATGATGCACACTGGATTAAAAATGTGATACATCTAAATCACAAGGGTAGATTTGAAATAGTGCAGTAACCAGTCATCTCACTGTTGGAACATTATAATTCATCCTGTTTTTTTCCCCTTTTGGCTTTGATAGCACAATATTTTCTCAGCAGTAACACCACTTGATTTCAGTTTCAACTGGAAACTCGCCTGACTAAAGAGTACATGTGTAATCTTGGTCTTTGTAGATTTATACAATGAGGCACAAAAGGATATATGAAACACTTAACTTATGTAAAGAATTTCAAACTCTTGTAATTTTACTGTAAAGTAATTGCAAAAAACATACAGTAGGTTATGTATGTAGTTTCAACTAAATTGCTTTCATCAGCATAAATGATTACTCAAGGAGTTTGAAAATTATAATTTTGGTTATTTAACAATTTCCTTTGTTTTTTAACGAACTCTAGTAAGCGGCATGGAATTGTGCTTTTTCCCCTTTCCATTTTTAAATACAGAGTATTATATTTTACAGGAAATTAAAAATTCTCTCAAATGCATGATTTCAGTATTGAAAAGTGGCAGAAAAATGCTGTAAGAACCTCTGGAAAAAAAAAGTCTAATAGTATCTATAGATTGAAATGCTGTATTCCTCCATCAGAAACTTCCATTTCATTTTAATATTCAGAAACAATAATTTCAAAGCTTACAGAGCCTTAAAACTTCAGGAAAAAGTGCCAAGCTCACTTCTGTATCACATGTGGTACACTGCTTCAGTATGCCTTATTCGTAGAGGAGAAAATGGAGAGCCAGGTGCACCAACTCATCTTACACTACAACTGTACATAAATCCTTTACTTAATCCTTTGGATTTATGCTGCTCTTTAAGTTGGGTAAATGAGCAGTGTGAAAATGCTCCTAAAGCCTCAATGTAAATGTTTCTTTAATCCTATTAAAGCCACAAAACAGGCCCAGCTGAAGGAGCAGGAAACTGAGCTAAGGAACTCTCAGTGACCCCATCACTACTGCCTCTCTTGGCACTGACCTGTTGGTCACAAGTTCATCCTAGGCATGGCACAGATGTTCCGACATAAGGCTGATTCAGGACATCAATACATGGACCCCTATAACACATATGTACATTCCAGATGGTGGTGTGTTTTGTAGTAACACAAAGTTTTGCACTGGTAACTTAAAGCTCAAATATTAGAATAGTTGATACAGAAAGAGAAGATAGGATTCAATGTTTTTAAATGTGACTTTATTGTATTACACTGAACTTTATATTCCCCAAACATGACACTGAATTCAGCCAAAAATGATACAGCTTTATTGCTTTTCTTTTAAAGTCAGAAGAAGGGGAAAAAGTTAAAAGAAAAATACTCAAGGTGACACCACACTTTAAAAACGGGGAAACTGGTCTGTTAAAATGTGTTGGTGGTAACATTTAGGGTTTGGACTCTCATTAATGTGGCCCCAGGGAAAATATAAACACTCTTTCTGAAATTAAATCTTGAGTTTGCCCACCGCAGTCTTGTTTTCAGCTTCAGCTGCTGGCACTTCAGCCTGCAATTGAGGCCTTGCATCAAATGCCAAGCCAAATATTCAGAAACAAGAATGGTAATGACACCCTATTCTGTTCTAAGTCATATTAAAATATAGCAAGTACTAGAAAAAAAAAATCATTCATTTGAGATTAATAACTTAAAAGAAACTGATTTTCATAACCTCTCCCACTTGCCTTCAAATAATAAACCTTCAGAAGAAAGCTATGCTTGATGCTTAAAATCAAGCACACTGGCAAAACAGTAACACATACTGAAATTCTGATAATAACTGGCAAAACAGTAACACATATCAAAATTCTGATAATAACTGGCAAACACTGAAGGGCGTAAGTTTTACCTACAAGAGTTCAAAAATAAATTCTCTGGTTTTGACGCATGATTTTGCAAATGACTTTACACAAAAGGATCTATAAATGAAAGTCATCAATTTGTAACATGTTTTTCAAGAAGGGTCCTTCCTATTCAAAGTGATAAGATATACTAATATCACAACTCTGTTACTGAAACATTTCACGCCAGCATCTGTTTCAGCTCTCTCTTATTCTCACCTTCTTTTCCTAAATACGTTGCATTCAAGGTGAGAGTGTGCTGCTGCAGCTATTAGTTCTTCCCCCTCTCTCTTCTAAGACTCTATCAGTAGCCTTCTGTAACCTCACAATGTAGATGGAACACGAGTATCAGGTGAAATATAAGATATATCCTCTGTCCCAAATAAGGAATTGGGATCTCTTGCCCAAGCAGGGAATAGTCAGCCCTGCCTATCCTACCCCCAGCTTCTGTAATGTCACATGATGCATAGACACTATCCCCTATAAGGGAAAAATTGCAGTCTGGATCTACATGGGATGTATGGAGCATCTTATATAACTACCGCTCTAATACACTTCTCCCAGGTGGGAATGGAAACTAGGTTACAAGTTAATCTGACTCAAAGAGTAGACTATAACTGTGACTCAAAGCCGTGGTTAAAGATAGCTTACCTAACACTGGAGAAATGGAAAATTTGAAAACTATGAAGTTACCAATTTACCAAGGAGACAGAGGAAAGGGTGTGCCAGGACTTCTAACAGGAGTCGTTTAACTGCTAATGCACAGTGGTCACAATATGAGATTATGATATACTCTAGATTTCTACCCAATATACCGAGTGAATCCCAAGCATTTTTTGGTTTTATTTCAAAAAGTAATAATTAAAATCAACTCTTCAATATAAATGACAAAATGTGATCAAGTAGGTGCCAATTTACGGCCTAGTCCACATCCCTGTGTACAATCCCCCACTTTTATTTGCAGACTCCCTGGATTTCAGTCTGAAAGTAATGGATAATCAGATGCTTTGGGTTTGTTATGCCTTTCCTGAAGTAAATAAATGGAAAGAAGGTAGAGTGCTGGATCCTTAATAGTGTTCTAAGCACTATTGGCAGTAAGCATTTCTTAATCACGCAAGCACATCAGTACTCAACATGAAACATATCAGCACTCTTCTTGGAACCATAAAGTCAACTATATATTTTAAAAACCTGCAGATTATAAGTGTACAGTCTAAATACCAAAGTTACTGTAGTAGTTTATGGTAACTGTTATTTTCTGTTCAATCCAAGACATTAGTAGGTATTTTAGAAGTGTTTCAAAGCATATCATTTCACATTCACATGCAATACATTTCTGAAAGGCAGGTAAAGGGTTTCTTCTTTTACTTCCACTCATCATCATGCCAGTCAGTTGTATAAATATATACTTTATTAGAACTAGTGTATAGTTTTGCATGTTTACTTAAGAGTGAAAAAGAAAAGACTGGATGGGCACAGTTAAGAAGTTTATGCAATATAAATAAAGTAAAAGAATTAATTTATAATCTAAATGTAATTATCACCCCAAGAATCTGAGCTCTTGCAGTGTAATTATCATGTTTTAAAGCTACATTAGGATTCAAGTTTCAAGAGCAGATTTTGCTGAGTCGCAATGGTTACTGCCAACAGATGTATCACAAAAGCAGATACCATCATGAATGTATAGAAGCATAGAGAGGAAAGCAAAGGTGCAGTCAATGTCAGAGGGTCAAGGAATACTCAGTCAAATAAAGTTGAGAGATGTTACCTATATAATAAATGTCTAGGAGGAAAGCAATTTAATCATTTCAGGAAAGACAAAATACAGATAAGCAATAGCTGAACTCTATGTCAACTCTCAGTTGGACAGAAAGCCAAAATACTCTAAAAATTTCTTTAATTGCAATGTGTCGCAATTACCATAATAAGCTTGAACACTGATGTATGAAGAACATGAAAGTGCTTCCAGCCTTGTGACATTTCATCAGTGACAGAAACACAAATTACATACATAGACTTTTCTAGAGATAATGTCACTTTTGAAAGTAGAAAATCAAAAATCGTTAACAGAAAGAGTGAGAAAAAAACATAGACTTTTATCTGTCCGATAACAGGGGCCAGTAAGCCATTGTGATCTTCTCTTAAAATGATGTTTGGGGGTGTTTTCGGGTAATAATACTGTTTTTAAATGACTTTTTACAATCACACTCAGTTTCAGCCACCAAACAGACATCTTATTTCTCTTCTACTGTGCTGATCTTTCCCATTAATTAGATCTAATCCTTAATATAAAATATAAAAAGGGTTAAAAACTACAAAGTCCTTATGAAGACTATATGACCTATATTCTAACTAGTCATTTTCGACAATACTGTAAAGAAATAAAACATTATTTTGACTGTAGCACTGATATGTAAAGGGAGAACTTTTAGTCTGATTTGTTTAAGAAAACCTTCACTGACCATTTTCTGTCATGACTTTGATGGATTAATAACAGAGCAACTATGCAGAGGTACACATATCTTCTCACATGGCCAGACATTTAGGAGTGAAATATAGACAGTTCCTCTGACAATTTGAATAACCCAAAGGAATTTGCTACCTCACCTAAACAGGGTAGATAAATCTAATTAAAGTGAACATTCACCCTGAACTTCAAGCATTCTTTTGCAGTTTTTGTCTTGAATAATTGAACGTAAGATCTTAGTTTTCATCACAAAATTTTATCTTAAATTATTAAAGAATAATGAACCTTGTAGACAGGAATCTTCCTCCATATCTTCCAAAACTACCTCTTTATGAAAAAGTTTGAGATGTCTTGTCAAAAATGTTGCCATCATCACTATCTCTTTTTTTTTTTTTTTTTAACTGATGAATGTTATTTCAAAAAACAGCTTGGTCCTTACAAGATTCCCTAACAAACTCTGGCCTATGCCAGTATTAGCAAAATGTGCTGATAAGGAAGACCCACTCTTCCTCAGGGAGTATGAACTGAGGTAGGAGGTAAGTAGATCTGAAAATCTAATTTACAAATGGTGAATGAGTGGGCATTTATACATAATGTCTCTAAAGATTATTTTGAGAGTGATTTTTATATAACGTATCATTTTTTTAGTATCAGGAGAAATACCAGCACTTCTTTTCAATTTTAAGTCCTTTCATTACCTTTTTCCATTTCTATTATTTTACTTTACCAATAAAAGTGAATTAACATTAGTTAATTCCTTGGTCCTGAATCTAAACAAAGCCAAAAATGCAAAATCAGAATTGAAAATACTTGTAATAACATGTTTCATAGTAAAAAGGAACCCCAAAGATAAGCAAATTTTACATAATAAAGGCACAAAAATATTCACTGTCCTGCTTTGTTGGACAAGTTCACAATTGTTAATTAAAAGACAGAAACAGTAATCCCAACCCACAGAGTAAGTTACTTTTTGCAATAGAAGGCAAAGGCACAAGCCTAAACCAAGATTGTTTGACACAACTATGAAAATATCTGGCCATTCGTATTTGACTTTAGTGGCTTTATATGTTCTTTAGCACATCACTACCCTTAACAGACCACATATTACTGAACTGACTGCTGATTCAGGATACCAACGAACATCATCTGTAAAAAAAGGCCTGATTTTGTTTTCTTAACTGAACATTTAACAAAAACGTTTTAGTTTCTGAAGTCAGGTAATGACATGTTTTGAAGTCAGAAACTGAAATCTCAACTGGAAAACTTGGTTTGAACACTAAATATATGATAACTTTCCTGCATGAAATGTTTGTCCTTGTCCATTTCTACGATTTTCACTGCTCTTAGCCTGTTTCCTTTATTCTTTTTGTAAACAAATCCTCCTCCTTCTTGTTCACTCTCCTTTCTGAACTGTCAGACAATTTTATTTATTAGGGAAATTCTGTGTGTTTAAGCAGTAAAAATAAGACTTGTAGTTCCAAAGACATTATTAATAGAATCACCTGTCTACAACAACCTTACTCAGAACAGGCACATGATGTTGACAGTACACATGGAGAATCATGTAATTGATACTAGGGTTTAGATTATTTTAATAGAATATTTCAGTTTTGTTTTGAAAATACTAGATACTTCTCAATACTAGACTCCTCATCTTTTAAATTTTCTCTGATTTACAAGCAATAAAACCAAAGATCTCTGGTGCCAGCAAACAAGTATTTAACGTGAACTACTCTTACGTTCTCTTTTGTAAGCATATGACTCAAATAATAGCCAGGTAATGGGATAGATTTTATAGGCTTTGTAGCTGTCAACAAAATCAAAGGTAAAAAAAATAATAATCAGTTCTAGAAGTGCATTCATGATAAATCAAATCTGTAATTATGACATGTAACACATGGAACTTCAAAATAACTGAAATGGGCTTTTGTACCATAATGAAACCCAAAAAACAGTGTACCAGATAGAAGACTACTCAAAAGGCCAAAAAAAGGGTCTGGCTGTTTTTCAGGCAAAATAAACATACAAAATACACTCCACAAGTCTAGCACATTATTAAAAATAAACCTGCTACACAAGAATTGTCATGGAGGAAATTAGCAGTGTTAATGTGACTTACAGATATTTCTGGCTGTCTTGGGTATAACTTGATCACTATTTTACTTCCCTTAAGAAGCATTGCTACTACAATTCATCTGTGCACAGAAAGAAATGCACAATTCCCTCTCCAAATGTTAAATATTTACTCCTTCCCAGAATAATCCCAGTGAAATTGGGAAAATGTATGACTTGCACTTTAAGGCACAGCCCAAGATGAGTTGACGCTCTATAAATGTGTTTATTAGGGTAAACTCTAGTATTTTCCAAATATGCCATGTTTTCTTCAGAAAAAAGCAAAAATATTTCCAGTTCTTCTAGTTACATGGCAAAGAGCTAAGATGACTGTCCTAGCACATGGCAAGACCCCATAGAGGTAACCTCCCACACACATCCCAGTAGCTAGACAAAACTGCACACAAAGCACCTGGTCAGGGAAGCAAGAAATGGACCTGGAATTCTAGTTTCCAAACAAAAGTAATTGTATTATTACCAAACTAAAGGAATAATTTCTATACACAAAGCCAGAGGAGAAACTTGCCAACTTTTTTCTTCACCTTGAAGACAGACATAGCTCATAACAGTTTGCCAATGTTTCTTAAATATAAATAAAATACTGTTGTTGAAAAAGGTCCTTAGTTTCCATAACATTGGAAAAAATGATCTATTAAATACTAAACCCCAAAAAAACCTCATTTGGGTATTTGCAATTCTGAAGTGTACACTTAGATTTTGGTAAATATTAGTCAGAGAAACGCAATGTCTAGTTATGCTTTCTTCTAAAGGTTATGAGGCACAGCTGCACAAATCATATGGGAACACACAGTAGTACAGTGAATTTTATTACAATGGTTATATCTTTGCTCCCAGCTTCTGTCCCTTGAATTAGGATGGGAGTGCATTTGTGGAAAGAGTCTTTTGTCTTTCAGGGAAACATGGGCTGCATAAAAACAAGTCTGTCATTCAAATGATTACTCAAGTCCTAACACGTAAGCTTTCCCCTGTAGGCCAAAATATGGCCTTTGTCAATGAGAGCTGTATACAATGTAGCAGATAAATACAATTAATTCTGTCATCAGAAAACAAGCAGTAACTTTTGACGAAAGAAGATGAATGTCAATGTAAACAGGAAAAATTAAAATTTACTTGCTGGCTGACTATGTGGGTACTAGTTCAGGAACTACAATATATGAAATGCTTACTCTAAGTACTTACCTTATGAAATAAATCTTTGTCATTTAGAAAATTTCTCTAAATAACCTATTCAGCACAAGATTTATTTAATAGAAAACCTTCTTTTCTTTCTCCTGTGTACATCAACCGCAAGAATTCATTTTTTTCTCTGACCAGCTAATGGTCATAAAAATTAAAAAGTACATAAATAACAAGTACAATATTAGAGTACTGCATTTTTGCCTGCTATAAACATGTAAATTATAACACGTTGAATGAATGTTGAAGAACTCAATAGCAATGAATATGCAGTAAATTACTGCACTGTGAGATTTATAAACAACTTTCAATCTGTAGCACTGACAAAAAAAATACTGGAACTGGACAACAGAATACATTCGTAGACCTCCATTCCACAAAAATTCCTAACATTTGTGTGATTTTAAGAGTTAACGATACCTAGTTTTTAACAAAAGGCAAACGACATGTACAGATTATGTAGAATCCAGAATACTGTCCAATTTTGAAATAAAATTGAAGCAGAGCAAAGAACTTTCTGACCTTTCTAACAACAAATAATTGGAAACAGATCTTAGTTTGAAGTACAGTAGTGACCAATTCACTGCTTTGTTCATTAGAATTTTTATAAGACACGTGGAAATACATTGTTTTTTACTTTTATTGACTTTAGTCTTACTCAGTTTCTGGACAGTTTAGAACACCATCAACATGAAAAATCACATTTCTATTTGAAAGTTTTGCATCTACTTGTAAGTAACCCCTGCGGTGACCAAAAATGAAGTGCATTTGTAAAAACAACTCAAAATGTTATGCTATTTCTCTCAGTTTGCCTACTTTTCACTTACTGAACGTAAGTGAAAGAACAACAGGAGACTGGAAAGCAAATTTTCTTACTTTCCTCTGTTCAGCGTGAGTCAAGAGTGGCTAACTGCTTCACAATATATGAGTTAAATTCTTCATTTCTCAGAATGAAGAAAATGAATGAAGAAAATACCTGCATCCCTCATGGATGACTCAGATACTTGAGAAGTTGTGAGACCTGACTTACTCTGAGGTAGCCACTGGCAGAGAGGCAGGCATACACAAAACAGGTAGGAAGCAAGTATGATGGTGATATTCTCGAACTTTCTCATGCAACAGAGAGTGGCAGATATTAGGAAGAACTAAAACTGAACTCTGTGTGTACCATTCTAGTCTGTACAGATGTCTCCCCTGACAAACAGACATATACTTGCTTAAGTCAGTATTACACAGCAGCTTGAAATTGGTAATATTTAAATGATGCGATGTCCTGAGTTGGAAGCCTAGAATAGCAGAATGACCGCTTTCCAGGGGGAAGATACCCTTTGGGAGCATAAATATTCCTTGAGTGCATCTCCTGTTGTCATAACAAAACGATTTTACTGCATTTGTATTTTTTCCTTGTTCTTTCTAAGGAAAGCTCAATGCAGGACTGTATAGCTTCCTCTAAGTAAGGCTGCCTTCTGTGCAACTTTTGCATCTCAGAAAGGAACTATTTTTTCAGTTGTGGCACTAAGCTTATAATGAAAGATATTTTGAAAATGGCTCCTGGGAGGTATTTTTTACCCTAAAAAAATCCTTATTATTTTCCACCAAAAAAAATGGTGTAACACATGACAGCTACATAGCTTGTGGGATCCACAGCACAGATAGCATGAACACAGAACCAAACAAGGATAACTACAGCAAGCTCTACTTGCTGCTGCAGTTGCTGACCAAAAAAAGAAGACAGTGGTGAGGCTGACAACTTGGAACAATACCAAGTGCATTTATTAATCTAATCTTGCTATGGCTCTGTGTCTTCCATTGGAAATACACAGAGTAAAATTATTAAATTCATAGGAACACTTACAGTAATCTTCCCAAACACAGGTTCATACAGTTGGCCAGAGATGTTATCCTATCTTTTGAAGTAAATCTCATTTACATTGCCTAAGAAGATGTATGTTTCATGAAAAAATGTATTCCAGGAAAATACACTACCTAAAACAGGCTGTCAAACTGATAAGCTTTTGGTATTGTTCTTTGTTTTCATTCCTAAAAATGTTTACATAAATGCTTTAAAGTAACATTTGCCTCTCCTGGCCTGGATGATGTGCTGAGGGCATACATATTATGAGTAGTTTTTACATTTAAATACCAGGTTTTAATTTCATTTTTAAAAAGTCTTAATTAAGTCCATGTATTACTTCATGACATGAAAACATAACGGATTTATTAAGAGCTCAGTTCTCCAAGCTTCTTGAGACAATTAAAAGCAGAAATATTTGGAATTAGACTACTTTGAGTCATAATTTAATTTTTAGCATCCTACCACTTTCCACAAATTGTTCTTTTTTTTTTTTTTCTTTTCTGGTAGACACAGAAGAGTTAATTGCACTTACGCCAAAGTGAGAACTCAAATCAGAAATGTCCCTATTTAGTACTGAGGCAACAAATGGTGCATGAGCCACAGGTAGGTCCTACAAATGTGGTAGCTACTGCTACTACACTGGTCACCTTGAGGAAATGGAAAACAACCAAGTGCCTCCTTTTGCACTTCCCGTGATGTAGCACACAGCCAGTGGATTTGTCATTTCTTA